>NC_064621.1:296439378-297064378 GCF_023898315.1 Schistocerca nitens | reverse complement strand
TTCAAAGGTGGAGGCAGGCAGCAGCATATTGCCCCCAGCAGTACCATCCCTAGTAAGGCACTGTTGTGGTCTGATAACTTTCAGGTTAATAACAACCATACTTAGAAAATATACTGGAAAAATAACATATCACTCTATTATAGAACTCCCTAAGCAGATACATAAAATGTTCAGTGATAGATGCTAGCAGACCACAGAGATAGAGAAAGAGAGAGATAGGGATAGAGAGAGAGAGAGAGTTTGGGATGGGGGGGAGGGGGGGCGGGGCAGTAGGAGGAAAGTGTAGGTGGACATAGAGTACATTGAATACTGTGCAGCCACAGGCAGCTGTAGGTGGCTACCACTTAGAGAACAACTGAAAAATGCCGAAGAGGATACAGTGGTATACCAGCTGTAGACGAACTTTGATAAAACCGGGAATACTACTTTAGAGATTTGTAAACAGTTTCTTCCGGAAGGAAGAAACGAACAGTTTGAAAGTACCAGCAGTGAATGACCAACACCAACTAAAGCCAGCTGTGCTAGCTACTGGCGAGAGTGTACCTCAATACAAAATTTAACTTTAGTCAGCATTAGTCAACAGATAATGTGTTGGTTGATTGGTTGGTTTTTGGGGGAGGAGACCAGACAGCGAGGTCATCGGTCTCATCGAATTAGGGGCGGATGGGGAAGGAAGTCGGCCGTGCCCTTTGAAAGGAACCATCCAGGCATTTGCCTGGAGCGATTTAGGGAAATCACGGAAAACCTAAATCAGGATGGCCGGACGCGGGATTGAACCGTCGTCCTCCCGAATGCGAGTCCAGTGTGCTAACCACTGCGCCACCTCGCTCGGTAGACAATGTGTGCAGTGGATTGAATCGAGGAGTACATCTTCCACGAACGTATCGAAAACACTGAGTTAAGAAAATTCATTAGATCACAGAACGTTAGAAATCAAATCTTTAATAATAGTGCTATAGAAGCTCATATTTTATGATCATGCTAAGTGAAACTGCTGCAGGTGAATCGTTTAGAAATCTAAAAAGAAATGGCCGCCGTAAAGTCTAGTTCCGCACACAAAAAAGTAAATAAAACACCTCGGTTAAATTTAAAGGAAAGGCGTCAATATAAAGATTGCAATGAGAATTCCACTGTTACATTCAGAGAAGGGAGAGTAGGTATGTGGAAAGAGTACACAGAGGGCCCCGGCGAGGGAGAGGATCTCATTACGTGCCAAAAAAAGAAATAATGAGAGTAGATTGTAAGGCGTAGCAGATCGCGTGTTACAGTCGGAATTTTACAGAGCTTTGAAAGAATTGCGATGAAACAAGGCGAAAGGCATAGATAACATTATTTCAGAATTTCTAAAATCATTGGGAGAAGTGACAACCGAAAGATTACTGGAGTTGGTGTGTAGAATCTATGAGATCGGACGTATACCATCCGTGTTTTGGAAAAATATCACCCACACAACTCTGACGATAGCAAGGGCAAAGAAGTGCGAGCACCATTGGACAATTAACATAACATTTCACACATCCAAGTTTATGACAATAATAATAAACAGAAGAATGGAAGAGAAAACTGAGAATCAGTTAGATGACGAACGGTTTGGCTTTCGGAAGGCCAAAGGCACCAGAGAGATGCTGCTGACGCAGCACTTGATGATGAACGCAAAACAACTAAATTCAGTAAACGTTTAATGCAGTTTTAAATCTGTATAAAGCGTACAATTATAGAAAATGGTGTAAAATATTCGAAATTCTCAGAGAAATAGATGTAAGTTATAGGAAAATACGGGTAATATACAGTATGTACAAGAATGAAGACAAAAAAATATGGAAAGAAGACGAAGAACGAAGTACAAGGATTAAAATGATCTAAGAAGTGATCAGTCCTTCTCCTTATTATTATACCTGTATATCTAAGACATAATGACAGACATAAAAAGATTAAGGAATGGGACTAAATTTCGTGGTGACGACATTACTATCAATGTAGCATGTACGAATGACAGTAGTGAGAAACTTAACATCAAAATTGGGGATTATGAACTTCACGAATTGAGGTATCTTGGAAGCAAAATAACACATGACTGCCGAAGCATCAGTGATACAAAAAGAACATTAGCACATGCAGAAAGGGCACTCATGACCAAAATAAATCTGTTAGTACCAAACATCGGTCTTCATTTGAGGACGACATTTGTAAGAATGTACGTTTCGAGCACAACATTTCTTGGTGTTGTATCCCTGAACATTTGAAACATCTGCTCATAATCGGCGAGGAGAGAAACATTTGAAAATATTGATAAGAAGAAGGCGGAAGGTGATAGATTATTTGTTAAGACAAGTTTTCCATTCCTGTATGCTTTCAATCATTGTAACCTGCACTGTCGAACATGTTTTATCTGCACCTTCAACTGGGCGTACGTCCGTTGGAACACATTTTCGGCCATCTGTCCATCTGAACATTTATGCTCCTTTGCTTCTCAGGTGCCGGCCGTTGTGGCGGAGCGGTTCTAGGCGCTTCAGTCTAGAACCGCGCGACCGCTACGGTTGCAGGTTCGAATCCTGCCTCGGGCATGGATGTGTGTAATGTCCTTAGGCTAGTTAGGTTTAAGTAGTTCTAAGTTCTAGGGGACTGATGACCTCAGATATTGAGTCCCATAGTGCTCAGAGACATTTCAATTAATTTTTTTTTTTTTGGCTTCTCAGGTACAGTTTCCTGCAATTGGTCCCCACTTAGCAAAGTGACCTTGTACTTGTGATGGAGGCAATAGAAGTCAGTAACAATATATGAACACCAGCCAGAACCGAACGCTGGATCCGCCCCTGTACGCATAATAAGATGTAAGTATTGTATACATAGCACCCCGTCTTCAGGCCACAAGTGGCCCATCGATACCATCCGACCGCCGTGTCATCCTCAGTTGAGGATGCGGATAGAAGGGGCATGTGGCAGCACACCGCTCTCTTTGACCGGAGTCGCTACTATTCGGTCGAGTAGCTTCTCATTTGGCATCACGAGGCTGAGTGCACCCCGAAAAATGGCAACAGCGCATGGCGGCTGGATGGTCACCCATCCAAGTACCGGCCACGCCGGACAGCCCTTAACTTCGGTGATCTCACGGGAAACGGTGTATCCACTGCGGCAAGGCCGTTTCCAAGTATTGTGTATAATGTCTCTTAATAAGACCTGAGTGGGCGAAATTAGCTAATGGGATATGATTGTAATAAAGATTATTTCAAATAAAGAACATCTTCACGCAGGAAAACGACTCCTTCGAAGGAATTTGAAGACTTGTTAATTTCATTTCGCGCACTTCGTTTCGGTAACTATATGTACATTACTTACATGTCTCTTTCTCTAGATTTCTTGCTGAATTTCTAGCATTTGATGCCACTTTACATTATCGAGATCTCACTCACACAATCGATGAAAACATCATGGGTGTACTCTGTTTATTGCCATTACTAAGTGAAGTTCACGACTTTTCGTCTGAAGCGTTTTGTGATGGTGTTAGGATTTGTCTTGCGCAAAGAGTCAGAGCAGCTAGGTGATGGAGCGTAGGAAAAGTAAAGGTTTTCTCAGAGAGCCAGGATGGAGTAAGGCCAGACGTCTGCTGTGGTGGAGCTAGTATCGATCTGTAGCTCGATATAGCGCCGTCGTTCATGTGTGTGTGTGTGTGTGTGTGTGTGTGTGTGTGGCCATCTGGGGCGCGCGAGCGGCTGAAACGGCCCCAAACGATGTTCGAGGAATCTTCATTGAAATTTTTCAATCCCGGCGAGGAGATGGCTTGTTATTTCCGGCGGGCGGGCACGCCGAGGTGCCGGCCGGCCTCACAGGGCCAGAGCGGACCCCCCCCCCCCCTGCCCTCTGCCGATGTCCCCCGCCGCGCCGGCCGCCCGCGCAGCACAGCTGGTACCGCCAACGCCTCGCTGCCACCTGCGCACCGCCTTCCCCTGGCTCTGGGCTGCAGCCTCAGATCCCTCTGGGCACACGATGTGGAGGGTAGCAACTGAGAAAGAAAAGGGAAGAAAGGGAAGCTTAGATGTGTTCACACAACCCTATTGACAACCTAAGTGTGAATTTCCTGTAAGGAAAACTTTATCGTCAACATCTTAATGAAAACAACACCGTTTCAGAGTAGTTCCTACGCTGATGGACTCCCTTTCGCTGATATAGAAGTGCTCTTTGCATTCCGTGCTGAGGCGGCTTTTGTTGTGGCTGTACTGCCAGCCAAATGCTGGTGTTCTCTGCTGAGGGACAGCGTTCCAGACGGAGTGAAATACTTATCACCCGATTTCTCGAAAACTGTTAGATGAAAGAATCCTTGATTTTTGCACATGTTACAATCTGATACCTTCGCTCGATAGAGAAACAAATTTCTTTGCGTTATCCGTCATACTTATTGCGCTGCATCAAATTAAATAAAACACTGCACGAAATTTTAGAGTCCGCAGAGGTAAAAACGCATTGCGTGAACTCTGCATATGGTTGATTTTAGCTCATACTTTGCTATGAATGAAATGTTGACAAGATATTGAAATTTTATTTAAGATTAATAGTCGAAGGATATCTCATTTCGGTCTCGAGTTATGGGTTTATATCAATGGACGGTGCTACGGGATGCGCCCTTTCACGTCCTTGCGCATCTAGAATCGTGTCATACGAGTATCTGTCATATCTCATACACGATTCAACATAGCGAAACGAGGTTGTTTGCAAATCATATCACGCAATGAGACACATATGATGTATGATAAACACTCAAAACTTTTTTTATTCACCGAAATACGGAAATAACTTGTCCTAAGTAGTGAGACGTCGGCGATTCAGGACACATTCAGACGTCCACAGCACTATAGCAAAACCCAAGCGGCGCGCGTATACACGCCCACAACGCCTGGGAAACGACGCAACAGAACGTGTATATAAGCCTACAGCAGTGAAAGAGCTAAATCTGCAAAACCAGAGCCGGCCGGAGTGGCCGAGCGGTTCTAGGCGCTACAGTCTGGAACCGCGTGACCGCTACGGTCGCAGGTTCGAATCCTGCCTCGGGAATGGATGTGTGTGCTGTCCTTAGGTTAGTTAGGTTTAAGTAGTTCTACGTTCTAGGGGACTGATGACCTCAGCAGTTAAGTCCCATAGTGCTCAGAGCCATTTGAACAATTTTTTGCAAAACCAGAAGAGACAACAGATAACAGAACTCCTTTTCTGTGTAGGTAGTAGGAAGATAACGTGATTATGATTGACCTATGCAAGCAGCGGGTTCGAGAACTTATTACACTGCCTTTGCCCCTACTCCGGACATTTAAAATGGTGATGGGTCAGAGGCGTTACAGTTCCATTAGATTCACTGTTGTGCCTGAGTGGGGAAGTTCTACTTATCGCCTTTTGCTTACGGGCGGTTCCTGAAATCCACACCTGTGTGTTAACTTTGAGAAGCGCCTTAAGCAAGAAGTTAGACTAGATAAATCACTTCAGGGCACACGACATGGTCGCGGCCCCTATACAAGATTTTAATACCTTTAAAACTATACCTGATATTAACAAATGGTTTTCAGCAGGTGGTAAAAAAATTCATTAAGTTTTGTTTCCTCATTCATGCACATCACGGTATGCACCCTTAGCGGCGCGGCTAATTTCTAGTCGGAATTCCATTTCTCTCCACGTGCGACTCTAGACCTCCACGGTGACATGTTCAAATGCACTGCGAATGCATGCCTTCGAGTCCTCTACGTCTCTAACATTGGTTCCGTACACCAAAACCTTTATAAAGGAAGGAAGAAGTCCATTGGTGTGAGGCCAGGAGATTGTGGCGTCCATCGAATTGGACCATCTCGTCCAATCTAGTCATCCTGAAACTTTTCATCCAGGAATTGAGGGACGTTTAGGCGCCAGTGGGATGGAACTCCATCTTCCTGGAATATGACATTTTCTTGCAGGTGTTATAGTTGTGACACAGCAGTCTCTTGTAACATGTCCCTGTAGACGCCACCGTTGATGGTAGACTTGATGGAAAAGAATGGACTAAAGATGCAACTGTACATCCTCCTGCACCAAACATTGAATTTGGGACAGTCTCTTTCCATTTTACATGGGACATGAAGGTCCTCTGAAATCCATATACAAACACTATTAAGATTCAGTCTGCAGGATATATGAATCGTTGTCTCATCGGAGAAACCAATCTTTTCCAAAAAGTCATTGTTTGTGTCAACCCGGCCTAGCATATCCACTGCAAACTATTCACGCTGAGGTTTGACTATAGGCTTTAATCTACATGTACATCTACATACATACCCCACAAGACAGAGCGTAAAGTTCGAAGGAGCTGTACCTTGTAAGATTGTGGATGTACCCGCTTGTGCAAGACATTGTGCACTGCTGACTGTCTCATTTCCAACTCTCTGGCCGCCGTACGCACCGATGTTGTCGGAATCCTTGAAGATACCTACCGTACCTGTTTTATAATGGCGTCTGAAAGAGATGGACGATCCGCCCTTTTTATGGAGAGCACTATATGTGACGTGTGTCAAGTCCGAATAACTGGTAGGAACGGTGGATGTCTTACATATCGAGTTCGAAAGTTTCGTTCCATTTGGGTATCAGACGTCTGCTGTATCAACCAGACTACACACTTAGCTTTTTCCTGTGAAGTTCACGTTTTATTAAGTTTTCAAGTTCAATTCTGCTCCACAATTCCGTCACCTACTAGATTCTATCACTATAGTTTCAACTGACGGTTTTAACTGGTCGCCTTTTCCTATCCATAGTTAGAGCCACTGTTGCTCCAAGAGGTGGTAGCTCTGTGTACAAGCTTTGTACCCTATCTAGCCGTAAATCACTTACAAGTATTGATAGGTAGGAAGTGGGTAAGCGGTAGGGTGCCAGGAATAATTTTGACTGGCGCAAAGTTTTATTAGTTTTGTCTTCGATACAAAACACCAAATATACAACTTCTTGAAAAACAAATGTACACGTTGAATCATAACTGAACATTTACAAAGAGCATTCATCTCATTCATGTTAAACAATATCTGTAAGATCAACAAACAAAGAAAAGGATTTTACTAAGTGGTTTAATTAAACAACTGCCACTTACTATCGCAGACGCAGCATATGGATCAACATTCTTTGTTGCAACAGGATTCCGTGGACTCCACGTAATTACTTGAGAAAGTAATCACTTCAGAAAAGTATCGAGATATTTATGGTTGATTGGAATTTAGATAAGCAGCCCGCTGGAACCTTGGATTAATAACATCAATAATAATTCTGTGATACTGCAAAACTATGACAGAGAGAAAGAAAAAATTAAAAATGAGCATTTAGAACGTTTTATAACCCTTACCGACCAACTTCCGTGTCATCTTCAGGTGTTACAGGTGTCGTTGGATGTAGATATGGAGGGGCATTTGGTCAGCACACCGCTATCCTGGCCGCTGTCGGTTTTCGTGGCTGGAGGTGCCACTTCCCAAACAAGTAGCTACTCAATTTAAAATCAAAAGGCTGAGTGCAACACGCTTGCCAACAGCGCTCGGCAGACCCGGAAGTTCACCCATCCAAGAGCTAGCAAAGCCCAACGGCACTTCTGGGATCTGGTGGGAAACGATGTTACCACAACGTTAGGCCGTTGATGAGGTTAAACTGAAAAAAGAGCGGTGTAACTCAAAACTGGTCGTTTCAGCGATGAGCGGCATTCCTAGCCCTACCCCGGATAGGAATTGAGAGAACGTAGCTTGGAGGACACATGGGGCTATCTCATTCCATTGCAGATTCACCTCCGTGCCAGAGTTTAACAGTCGTAGTCTTTGAGAGTGGTGGCGTCACAGTCCCTCTGCAGCCCGTGATAAGATCTTTTCAGTTGATGAGAGATTGGTAGTGCGTGCTGGCCAGGGCAACTGTCGAACAGTCTCTGTATCGAGTTAGGTCTTGTGGAACGATACCGTTGAAGATAGTGACACGTATATCCAGTGTTGTCGTAGGGGCGCCACTTTCGGCGAGCCTTTCTTTACTGCTGCAAAGGGGGAAACCACAACAGTGGTTGCTGAGGTAACAGATGGTCCAGACGGCATTACACCGTCCATGTGGATACTTGAGCTTCCGTAAAAAAAAAAAAAAAAGCACATATCCACACACGAGGTAAGGCTCTACGACCCTACACTGTTGATCGACCCATGTTTGTGCCCCCTCGAGCGCTAGTCGCGTGGGTTGATTGAGATGCTGCATGATGTTGAGTATGGCTCCCCTGACCTCATGAAATGCATATGCTAATGACAGTCCGGCGAGTCCGAGCAACGCCAGCAGAAATATCGTGGAACCATAAACCACAACCTCAATAGACCAAATTCCTGCCACTGGTTGACGCTTTTCCTTCCATCAAGAGGCATAACACGATCTTCTCGCAAACGCTCTACATTTAAATGCGTTTTCTGAATTAGAAACCCGGCATGTTACCTTGCCTCTCTCACACAATATAGAAGTTACAACACCTACCCATAAGCAGCGATCAAAAAGTTTACGTTTGAAGCCCTTACAGTCCACAAGCGGTAAGCCGATCAGGAAAAATCGCTGTGCAGATTGAGGCAATCATCCTACTGACGCACCAGGTTAAAGGTACCAGTTTTGTAAAACACCGTGTCCTGCTGCGTAAAGAAGGTCGTAACTGCCTGTTGCAGATCCTAGCCCGACAGGGTCTGTTTTCAGGCACCAAAGGTTTGATTACCACATGGGGAGAGATCAGTGCTATAAGATGGGTGCTCTAGTGTCTACCACTTGAGACGATGTAACTTCTTCTTTGCGACATTTTAGGTACGGTGACCTGTGTTATCATGAAGCAGCAGCACCCTTCCTCGTAATCTTTGTTTTCGACAGACATGCTACTCCATACATATAATTCATTCCACGATGGATATGTGTCGGTTTTTGTCCTTTGGCCACCAAAAAAGGAATAAGAGCACGTTGTTCCTGTTTGGACACATTTGGTAATAGTGTCGCTATAGTTCACGTTTCCGCATTTACCGGAAATACCAAACAAATCGCTTGCCTACATGTGCTACATGTGGTACTTATACGTCCGCATCAGAGTCGCTCTGCGATTCACTTTGCAACTCACTGATACGGAAACTTTTAGTTCTCCCCTTGTATTTTGTGCGATTGCGCGGAAATTAACCTTTTGTGTATCCCAGCATGTTGTGCACTTCATGCCGCTTTGATGTTTGTCGCTCCCAGCCTTTAAGATATTGCAATTTTAATGGCCGGCACTGCGTATATCCAGAGTATATCGTATACCTCTGGTACCTTCACATAAAGAACTGCAGTGATGACGTTGACCTGCGCAAATTTCAGCCAATAATTCAAACGTTAGCGCATTGGAATGATGTTTTAGATATGATAAAGTGTCCATCTCTCCACCATTAACATTTCATAACCGCAACAGTACTGTATTACAAGCTGTGCTCTGTAATTGTCTACGTAAAACGTAGCCTGTCGATGGGCGAAAGATCCTGATGGAATATTCCTGTTTGCGTTAGAAGTACGATGATGAATTACGGCGGCAGGTGACGAACGAATGAGAGAATAACAAACTTCATGAGGTACTGGCAGAAGTAAAGCTGTGAGTACCGGGCGTGAGTCGTGCTTCGGTAGCTCAGTTGGTAGAGCACTTGCCCGCGAAAGGCAAAGGTCCCGAGTTCGAGTCTCGGTCGGGCACACAGTTTTAATCTGCCAGGAAGTTTCATGTAAAATGTTTGTCAGTGGCACTACTTCGTATCATCATCGATGCCGGTTTGAACAACCGTTGTTACCTTCCACAGCGGTAATACCCTATCAAAGGAAATAAAGGGTTATGCTTAATGATGGTCTCGTTTTCAAACATTCATATGTACTCAAGTACAAATCCAAAATGAGCAAGCTTTATACTAATGAATAGGGGAAGACTCAAAATTTTTGGCAGGTGGCGGCGCGCAGGCGGTGATGGTTTCAGAAGCGGTCTGAAGAGTCCGCGCGGCAATAGGGCCGTCATTCCGTTTCACTGTCAGTAGTGAGTGAGATGGCGACGGTGGAGAACAAGGTTTCCTGCGTTCTTGAGTTCGCGAAAAGTGAGTCGCGAATTGCAGTGAAGCGGGATTTTCGTACCAAATTCGGTATTCAACCACCAACTCGCAAAAGCATTAGCCGTTGGTTTAAGTAATTTAAACAGAAGGTGAGTGTGTGCAAGGAAAAAAGCACAGGCCGACCGCGTGTGTCAAAGAATCATATCCGACGGATTCAAGGAAGTTTTGTGCGCAGTCCCAGTAAGTCTGCCAACAGAGCCAGTCGAGAACTCGGAATATCCCAACCAATTGTATGGAAAGTTCTGAGACGGCGTTTGCTGTACAAGCCCTAATGATTACAACTTGTGAAGGCTCACCCCCAATGACAAACAGACGCGACTCGCATTTGGTGGTTACGTGCTAGCACAGATGAGGGATGACGCATTTCTACAGCGCGCAATTTTTAGCGATGAAGTGACGTTCCACCTTAGTGGAAAAGTAAGAGACACAGTGTTTGCATATGGGGTTTGGAAAACCCATATTCACCATTGCAACACGAAAGAGACTCACCGAAGATCAACGTGTTCTGTGCTGTATCCCGTACAAAGGTTTATGGACCATCAGTTGCCTTCCATTCGGAAAGTGGATGCACTCAGCGACTGTATGTGACTTATAAATTATAGAGTGCAGCAATCAGTCGTCCTTTTTTGATTTTATTATGCAAATTCAGATTTCGGCTCGTAGCTAGCCATTCTGAATGCGCTATTTTTTATTCTCAATGCTTGTAAATCCCTGTTGTTCGGGCGTCAGTCACTGTCAGTTTCAAAGAACTTTGACTGACGCCCAAACAACAGGGACTTACACGCATTGAGAATAAAAAATAGCGCATTAAGAATGGCTAGCTACCAGCTGAAATCTAGATTTGCATAATAAAATCTAAAAAGGACGACTGATTGCTGCACTCTATAGTTTATAAGTTTATGGACCATTTTTATTTGCGGAAAGAACTGTAACGGGAATCACATATCTAGACATGTTGGAACAATGGTTGATCCCTCAAGTTATGGAAGATTTCCAGGACTTTATTTTCCAGCAGGATGGAGCTCCGTCCCATTGGCACCGTGATGTACGAGGATTTTTGAATAACTCCCTTCCTCAGCGCTGGATTGGTCGCAGGGGACTTGAGCACCTGGCTCTGCACTTCAGGCCACCGAGATCTCCTGGTCTCACGCCCTACGACTATTTCTTATGGGGCTCTGTGAAGTAAGTTTTCACGTCCCGCCTCTATCAACCACTCTGAACGATCTGCGGAACAGGATCACTGCTGCTGTGCATTCAGTAACAGCAAATATGCTTTCGCGTGTGTGGAACGAGTTTGGCTACCGCGTCGATGCTTGCGGTGCAGCCAATGGTGGCCGCATTGAATATTTATAACATCTATCACATTTCTAATTATTAAATAATTATTGAAAACTAATTAATTACAAATTATTAAAAATCATAAAATTTATTAAATTGATATCAAACATTGTGGGGAAAAAAGGCTTTGAAACTTCCTCTTTTCATTGGCATAAAGCTTGTTCATTTTGGATTTGTACTTGTGTATATACGACGTTTTGAAAATGGGCCCATCATTTAGAATAACCCTGTATTTCGACAGTATTTATTCAATACAATTCTGGAGCTTTATTTCACTAGGGCTATGCTCTTTTCTAGGCACAAAATATAATTTATGCTGTACATTTCTATCAAGGCTACCAATTAGTCTGAACACCAAGAATGAATTGTACAAAGGAAAATTTTCGCTTTGATAGTTTAGTTAATTTAATTTAATTTAATATCTAATAGACACAGTTCTCGCGTTTTCGTTTGGGTCGGAAAGTGAACCGATTTTGTGACATATTACAAGTTCCAAAGCAGGATCGAATTATTTTGTGGCACCTGAGTGCTTCGGTAGTTCGGGTTTTTAATCTCTGAGTATTAATCTAATTTATTAGACGCAGTTCTTGCGTTTCGTCAGGGTCTACAGTAGAGTTCCGCAGCACATGCAGATAGTTCATTTTCCTGGCTAATGTTGTTTCCCCCAGTCTTAAGTATGGAGAGGGACAGTGAAGTTGCATGCCGATGCGAGCCAAGTTGGTGACACTTCACTCTCAGATCCAGGTTGTGATGGCTTCAGCTACACAGCTTGAAGCCGCAGTGGATGGGCACCACGGTTGTGGTTCGGGTGTGGGATCTAACGGACGCCCAGGACGTCCGAGTCCTCCAATCGGTCTTCATCTGCTCTCACTGAGTTTCACCCCTCACCTGTGGTCGACTGGAAGGTGGCCTCGGGGTGTGGCAGGTGGCGAAAAACTACCCAGGAGGCCAAACGTCAGGCCTCCCTGGTTAGTCTGACAAACAAGTTCCAGGTACTTTCTGAAGCGGACAATGTCTTTCAGCCAGATGCAGTCGCCTGTCCGTTTCAGAGGAAACCTCTTATCCTGCAAGATCTGCGTAATCACAGAGGGTGGGATTATTGGTACTTGCGAGCTTCGAGGGCAGGCCCATTATTGGGCTCCTTAGGAATGCCTGTCAAGGAGGTGAAGAAAGCCAATGTGCATTCCGTGTGTATACCAGGTGGAGTCATTCCAGAAGTGGAATGGGTGCTTCTGGATGCCATGAAGAGCACATGGTTTAGCCAACTGTGCAGGTGGTGGCTCACATCGGTAGCAATGATGATTGTCGATTTGGATCAGAAGGGTTTCTCTCTGATTTCGAGTGGTTAACAGAAGTGGTAAAGGCTGCCATCTTGCTTGCGAGTTGAAAGCAGAGCTCACCACTTGCAGCATAGTCTACAGGACCGATTGTGGACCTCTGGTACAGAGCCAAATGGAGGGTCTGAATCAGAGGCTCAAACGGTTCTGCGGCCGTGTAGGCTGCAGATTCCTCGACTTGCGCTATAGGGTGGTTGGGTTTAGGGCTCTGCTGAATAGGTCATTGGTAGCAGGAGCTATGTGGGTGGACTGGGCGTCTTTTTTAGGGTCTCGGAAAAAAATAACAAGGGGTCAGTCACAAAGGGAGCAGGCTGAGCACAGGAAGAACATAGATACAGGAACAATCGGTATAACAATTGTAAACTGTCGTAGGTGTGTTGGTAAAGTACGAGAGCACCAAGGACTGATAGAAAGCACCGATGCTCCAATCGTTATAGCGGCTAAAGCCGGAGATCAATTCAGCCGAAACTTTTATGAAGAAGCTAACGGTGTTCCGAAGGCATAGGCTAAACATAGTTGGCGGTGGCGTGTTTGTTGCTGTTAGAAGTTGTTTAACTTGTTGCGAAATTGAAGTAGACAGTTCTTGTGAGTTAGTACGTGCAGTGGTAAATCTTGGCAACCGTAATAAAATAATAACTGGATCCTTTCACCGACCTCCCAATTCAGATGATACAATTTCTGAAAGGTATCATCTGATGCAAAGCCTCTTGAACAAACTTAGCTTCGTTTGCTTAAGCGTGTCACTACTGATGGTGAAATACATTTTTGGTATCTGTAGTGAAGCATTTCTACCAGCATTTTTGTGTATGTTGCCACTCAGTCTTATAAAGACATGTACTTCATCTGTGACAGTGTATTTCTCTCTAGATGACATAAATCGTCGAGTATCCAAGAAGATAATCTGCACTTATGGACTCTACATGTGGTCTACTCTGACAACAGTAAACTAATATAACTGGATTTTGGGAATAATGATGTGATTGCTTGTCATTTTGCTGTATGTTATACAAAGTAAATGTGCCTTCAAAATTTTCATTTAATAAGTTAGTGTGGGTTCCAAGATTACATAGCCTAAATAAGGGGCAACTTCATTTAGTCTTACCGTTTCTTTTTTTGTCCATCTTATTTGGGTCCACACTTGAGTTAAAGATGATTAGTTTCGGACGTATTTCTACATTTTCAAACTTTTACCTACGTTAAAATCACATTATTAGTCAACATTCGAAGTTTAAATGTTAAGATACACAAATGGTTTTCTGGCACTCTATCTGTTCAGATCACAATGTTTCATTAGAGTGGTTATAACACAACTGTGTGACTATCATGTGATAATAAAATAATTTCAAAGTATAACACTCATACATTTCTCTTCTCATCTGTTCACATCTGAATATACTGTGTCCTTGGTGGTAGCACTTTCTATATCTGAGTCAGGAGGGACAGACTGGTACCATCTACTCTACTGATGTATTCTTGCTCATTGTCGTCATCACCCAATACTATTGCGTCTACACAATGTGCTTGGTACTATCTGTATGAACATACGTCCCAATCTTTGACAGTGAAACATTACATACAATCTTCAACACGGCTGACGTTCCGCATTCATATTTAAGTTTTAATGGAGACTAAAAACAGCCAACTGGATGCACCAAATTTTTTAGCATGACTTGTTTTCCACTCTAGCTATGGGTATCTTCATCAGAAGAAGTTACAGTTACCAACTGAATTTTCAAAGCAATAACTAACAACAGAGTTACTGCTATAGGCAATATTGCTAATAATGACAGAGAAGAAAGTAAAAAAATTCTCAGTACTACACTTAATGACAATTCCGTACAGAATTCGTCTTTTGCTTGAAAAATGATATGTATGCGAAGTTGCCTTTTGCACTAAAATATTTTGCAGAAAAATCTAATGCAGAATCAGAAAACTTAGATTATTCCTTTGCGTAATTCAAGGGTTCATAAAATCACCTGTAACATTTGTCCAGTTTATGATATGTATGCGAAGTTGCCTTTTGCACTAAAATATTTTGCAGAAAAATCTAATGCAGAATCAGAAAACTTAGATTATTCCTTTGCGTAATTCAAGGGTTCATAAAATCACCTGTAACATTTGTCCAGTTTATCGCATAGGAGAAACTAGAAGATCCATCAGTATCAGATATTAGAGCATTTATTAGGAAGAAAGGGCTCTCTTGTGTATAGTTAGTCCTTCTCGGATCATATGCTAAGTGGAGGTCACAAACCGGATGGAGTCGATGAAGTTAATATCCTCCATAGGGAAATGTTGTAATCATGATGTTCATGATGAACTGAAAATTTTTGAGCATGCGTCCGTTAATGATGGTTTCATACTCAACAACAGCTGAATTCCGAAATAACGATTTCTTTAAACCGATATTCGTAACTATTTGACATACTGTCATTTGGCTTTACATTCAGTTCTTAAATATCCTTTTCTTCCACATTGAGTAGTTTTTATTGTATTCCCTAGCTGTTGTTCCTATTATGTTATTACTGTTTATTTTAAGCACTGTAATGTCATCTGCGCTGAACAGATCGAGTGTACAACTGCTGATTTATTTTACAACATTTTCATGCACGTTTCATTTGTTACCTGTCATTATTCTTCTGTTATGAAGCTTGGTTTCCTTTTCTAACTATTTTCACTTATGAATGTATTCTTCATTTCTGCTGCTCTACGCTAGTCGCACCGAAAGGTGGCGCGCATTGCGCTGTTACCACGTGCTGTCGAAATCAGTTGCAAACCTTTCAATCATGCTTTTCCATGCTAACATTTCTTCTTTTTTAATACTTCTAGTGCCACTTACGATTTTTGGTATGGTTGTAGTTATTATCCTATGCTGATTAAAATGTTATAGGTAGAGACCCTTAGCTGATATTGAAACCAGGTCAGTGCGATAAAATTTGTACAACCTTTTGGCTATTTTTAACTTTTCTTTAAAAAATTGCATAGTACCTCAGTTTCAGTCGGGTTGTAATATGACAGTTATACTAATGTTTTGCACAATATCCATTAAGTTCTTTTCTAAAATTAATAAAAGTGGTTTAAAAACGTTTTTAAAATTCTTAAATGAGGCTTTAACTCTAGTTACAATTTAACTATTTTCATAAACGCTACTTTCTATTGACTACAGGCCCAGACTCTGTTGCAGTTGTTTACATTCTGCAGCGCGCTGCGTCGTACTACGGCCACCAGCTGACTGTTGTACTAGATCACATTGTTTCTTTTAATAAATAATTAAAACAAAAATTACTGTATTTAAATTTGGAGTATTCATTAATTAAGTTGTCCCGGTCCTTTGGCTTTCATTTAAAAATCTCCTATTCCCCTAGCACATTCTGTTTCATTCCCTTAATACTGCTGGTAGAATTTTTGTAGTGTTTTCAGCACTGACGGCTACATGTTTTTTATTTTGTAAATGATGGCCAATTGTAGTCTCATTGTTTAGACTAATATGTTTCTTAAATATAGTGCCCAAATACGACAAGTTTGGCCCACATAAGGACGTTCATTGATCTTCGTTGTAACATACACGCACCAAATGATTCATATGTGCCAATCTTTTTTCAGTTTTTGCTTTTCTGTGTCTTAGCATAAATATCAGTTGTGTGTTGTCCGAAATGTAGCTTTACATTGCTTAGGGAAAGCGTGTAATAGTAGCCGTGATGAAATACATAGAACACATCTTTAATGCTGCAGGTTATCAAACTTGTGCCGAAGCATTTGAGGTCAACCAAATATTTCTTTCCTCGTGGGGGTGAAACAATAAATTTAAGTCAGTTCTCGGCCAACAGTTGTTACAGGAAATTTATTTCTCACGCTGCAGCCACTGTGAAGCCGTTGGGACACCTCTTACGCATAGGTAGACTGCCTGTGAACAAGCCTTTCATGACCTAAAGCATGCACAACTGAAGTCCACCTGCTGAATCATATATGATCCTCAGAAGTTAAACCGTAGTGGCTGCAGATTCCGAAGATGGGCTGGGAGCAATCCTCTTCAATCAAATCAATGGCATCGACTGTCCCAATGCTTTTGCTTCCAACATTCAGACCACAGTTTAATATGATTATAGCCATATTGAGAAGGAAGCTCTAGCCATTTGTTTTGACCTCAAAACGTTCCAGCACTATGTGTAAGACCAACGTTTTCTCTTGGTAACTGACCATTAAAAATTACTGTCTGTGTTCCACATCGTTGATAGCCTGAATCCGATGTTGACGTGGCACCTTCAAAGGTCGAACATGTTCTTCTCTATATACAACGGACATTCAATATCATACCACGCTCAAATTCGACATTCTCTCTCGCCTTCTGTCAGGACAGAATGTATCCTTCTATACAGTACCAGAAGTTGACTTTTAAAAGGATGTCGACTCGGTGAAGGCAATGGCAAAATTCCCCATTAGTGCAGCACACATTGCTCAGCTGATTCCTGATGACCCACTCCTGCAAGAGGTCTCACATTATATCGCCACGAACTGGTAGTTCAAAAAGAAGCTCATCCACAATCCAGAGTGGGTGCCTATGATATTATTATGTTATGAACCCATGATGTTATGAACCCAGAAATTCCAAGGGTGTCCTCCTCCTCTACGGTGAGAATGCCAAGACATGTCATCATCCCCAGAGCCTTTCACTCTCGCTCTCGACCTCCTCCATCAAAAACAATGGGGCATTGTATTTATGAAGAGGATGGCCAAGGAATGTGTATACTGGAAGGGAATCAATAGGGACATTGAACTGCCACTCCTACCAAAGCCACCTGGAGTTCCCACCAAGAAGATACTTCTAGTGGTCTCTGTCTACACAGTCGTAATCGCGAGTACATCTGGATTTTGTGGACCCATTTTTAGGGGCCCAATGTCTTACTTTGATTGATGTTTGCAACAAATTTCCATACGTTTGTTGTATGAAGTCCATCACCTTTTCCAAAACAATTCAAGTATTACAATGCATCAGAGATAAAGGGTCTCAGTTGTATTCAGAGGAAGTTCTGCAAGCTGAATGACACCCAACACGTGAGAGCAGCTCTCATTCATCCAGAATCTGAAGACCTCACCTAAGATTTTGTCTAGACTTTCAAAATGGAAAGCTACAGTAGTAATGCAATAGAGAGGATGCTTCGGCGCTTTTTCTCTCCACCGACCGCTGCGCACACCACGATGGTAAAGGCCTGGTGGAAAAATTCCATGGTGGTTCTCAGTAGACACAGCTTTCCGTCATCAGGCCGGTCGTCCATGTCGATCCTCCGCCGGTTGGACGACTACATGGCTTCTGTCTCAATGACGATGTGTTCGTCACTCTTACTCTGGGGAAAATGGCAATGGGTCCAAGCCTAGATCATCCAACATTTGGGCTGCTCGAGGTTAGTGGAGCATATGCACATTCACCGCAGATATAGAAACATATCACCCAACTTCGTCCTCGATGGGGTTACGGCTCCTCTGACAAACGAATTGTACATTTTCTTTTTCAGAAGCACCCTGTCCAGATAGGATCCTAAGACAACAGCGCTAGAGACGCGACTTTCGCAGGCGCCTACATCCCCATGGAAATCGATTGTGAGGACGTTGGGACACCTCATCCGTTGAACATACACATTGAGACTGACATCAGGATAGACAGCAGGAAGGGGCAGGTATGTAGTATTCTAGGATGTTAGCTACTATGTATGGCTGATGGGTTGCCGCACAAGCTGGCGTCACCACCAGTGAATAATAACACTAGCTGGCGTCTGCCACCAATAGATAACGACATCAGCCAGCGTCCAACTCCAGTAAACAACATGTTTACTAGTTGGCTCGTTGCAGGACCCATGCAAAATCCCCAGCTGCGGCAATGCTTCACCAACTTTTTATGTACGTGATTTATGCACCTGGCTGAGACCGGAAAAAGTAAGCTTCGGACAATAAGTATTCTAGTACTGTACTGCTGCTAGCAACCCAGTTGCTGTTGTGGATCATTCCCAGAAACTCTCAACTGCCGTAAGTTATGCGAGCAGCCAAGCCTTCTACAAATGTAGACAAGCTGTTGTTCTGACCATTGACCACTACCTAGTTGGATTCCACCATGATGGACAGTAAACATTCACGTGCGATTCGTCTCTCCATGATAAACTTCGTAGGTGGACTGAGACTGAGTAATAAACTTTGTAGTGGTTTATGAGTGATTGATTAATTATTCATTCGTACTTGACTGAACACATGAACTTTCTTTTCTTCTTTTGAATTGTGGTTTATTAAATTAATTCCTTAAGTAAAGCTGTTTTAACTGTGAGAACTAAGCGCTGTATTGTAATTAAACCTATAAGCAGTGAATTAAGTAAAATTGTCCGTGTTTGGCTACCTGGTAGTATCAGTTAACACGTATTGTTACACATTGTTCGCAGTGAAATCTTCATCATTAAAAATAGTTCCAGTGGTCACAAGCTCCTATTCCTGTCACCTTCCAACAGATACACCATGGCACTTCGTAAATATTGAATGGGGAGAAGATGTCATCTAGCGTCTAATAAGTGCCAAGAACACATAGCAAAGCGGAACACTATTTTGAAGCAAGTTTCAAAGCATTGTGGAGACCTTTGGTTGCATACATGTAAAAAATACGTGTATATATCGCCAGTGGCCACATATCATTTTCTGTCAAGTTTACATAGCTTAATACTTTGTACACATTTAAATAATTAGAATATTTTAGAAATATTTAATGCAATAATTAAGTAGCCAACGATGTCAAAATTTGTATATACACAATGATTTGTTTCTTATTACTGTGTTACATTGATCCAAAATAGTGTTATGCTTTTCTATATGTTCTTTGCACATACTGGGTTCTAGACACCATCTTAGCTCCCTTTAGTTATGACAAAGTGTGATGGTGTGTTTGATTAACACGACAGGACAAGAAGCCTACAACCACTAGAAGTATTTTTAATTTTATACACATATTTACACTTTTGTTCATCCATTCGGTCGAAGACATTCACATAATTATGAACCATGTACTGTAAAAAGTTTTTTGTCTTTGTCATATTACACTAGACAGTGCTACAGGTTACATAGAACACGTAACACTATACATACAGCGCATGTTAATCCTCATAACTCCTCCGCATAAAAGACGTTTAAGGGGAGGTTATGGTCGATACCGATGAAAAATGTATTTTTTACATAATTTTCATCCCTGAAGTATATGGCTTATGCCTGCAAAGGAATTCTTAGATTGTGAAAGTATCCTAGACGTTACAGCGTGTTGAATGCAATCCTGCGCCGACCGAAACACAGGCAGCTCTAGACTCTCGATGAATTAGTTCATGAAAAGATTCGACAAGTATACGAATTCCTGTCCATTGAAAACTTACTTAAAAGAAGCACTGCTGCTGATGCGCAAAATGACAACGTGAACATCAACGTATGCATTTAGGAACCGGTAGTGAAACATCTTCATCGTGAGGCAAACACTGTTGAAATAGCTGCATATATAGTTACAAGTATATTCAGCGTAGCTCATTCATCCACTCTGACGAGTGGTTCTCGCGACGCAAGAAATATCTCAGTTTCCAGAATGAGATTTTCACTCTGCAGCGGAGTGTGCGCTGATATGAAACTTCCTGGCAGATTAAAACTGTGTGCCCGACCGAGACTCGAACTCGGGACCTTTGCCTTTCGCGGGCAAGTGCTCTACCAACTGAGCTACCGAAGCACGACTCACGCCCGGTACTCACAGCTTTACTTCTGCCAGTACCTCGTCTCCTACCTTCCAAACTTTACAGAAGCTCTCCTGCGAACCTTGCAGAACTGGCACTCCTCTGGAAACATCCCCCAGGCTGTGGCTAAGCCATGTCTCCGCAATATCCTTTCTTTCAGGAGTGCTAGTTCTGCAAGGTTCGCAGGAGAGCTTCTGTAAAGTTTGGAAGGTAGGAGACGAGGTACTGGCAGAAGTAAAGCTGTGAGTACCGGGCGTGAGTCGTGCTTCGGTAGCTCAGTTGGTAGAGCACTTGCCCGCGAAAGGCAAAGGTCCCGAGTTCGAGTCTCGGTCGGGCACACAGTTTTAATCTGCCAGGAAGTTTAATATCTCAGTTTGTTAAAAGAGCCCAGTTTGAGAAAATATATCATCAAATTCAGAACCAGACCAAATTTGAGGAGAAGGATGGATCGAAGACAAACCGTAGGTTTGGAAACGTTTTGTTACTGCAAACTTTAAACGCGTTTCTCTCGAAACAAAATTTTTCAGCGTGCGAATCATTCTAGAGCATCAACAGATTAATTGATTCATTTGATTTTATAAAAAAGAAAGATAACAAATTTTAGCGATATCCTTTGTTTGGCATTCGAATTTTAGATTGTTTTCATCGAGGTATCTTTCATAGCCACATCGCTATGGCCCTCCAAATTTATTCTAATTTACGAATTATCTATTTTTATTGGTTTCAGAAATAGCCACGAGTAAATACGACATTTCGAGTAAACCAAGGAGCACCGCGAGTCGCATACCTTGACAATGGCTGCAGCCAGAATTTTTTGTTTTTTATGAGATGAAAAGTGATGTTCATTCACGAATTTATTTATAACAAAGTGGTAAAAACTCAATTTTAAGAAAAATGACGTTGTAAGAAAAAAATTATAAACTTCAACCATTTTTCGCGCATCTCGATCTGAACCTCTCCCCGAACCTCCGAAACGCGTCGTAGTAGTAACCAGTAACAGCAAAATTCCTGTTTCACTCGAGGTCAATGACAGCCTAACCAGATATGTTCGCATTTAAAGCAGGTTAATCTATCTGAGGTCCTCCCAGAATTCCTTACTATCCTTTGCTTGAGTGGGTAACGATGTCCACTCACGGCAACATTCAGGCCTCAGTGTTATAAGTTACACTTGTACGTAACCACTAACGAAGGGTGCTCGCTTATAGCTGGGGTTTGCGGCCCGCGACGCGACGTGCGCCCTACCTGCTACCGGCGGGCGCTACCTGCCGTGGGAAGGAGCCGGTGTGGCGGGCAGGTGCGTGCGGATTAGCTGCGCTGCGGTCAGCCCCTAATGCCCGCCGGCTGTAGGCAGCCCACAACACGCCCCGGCGCAGCCGGTGGCCGCCCCGCCTTCCACAGGCGCACCGGCCCGCGCCACGCGCAATTAGCGGGATTAGTCGCTCGCCAGAGCCACTGCCCACGTCAGAAGCTATTGGGTGACAGCACCTGCAGCAGACAGTGTCCACTGCTACAGTCTCTGATACAATTTCCTCCACATTTAAGTCTGGGCAGCTCTATCTATCTCAACCTACATGCACTGTGTATATCATGATCGAGGGGCTGAGACGACAAGTGGTACAAGAGACATTTCACAAGAAAATAATCTAAATGCACATCCAGGGAGCTAAAATGTGGGTCTCTTCTGAGAAAAGCATTACAAGTGATTTTCTGCATAATGCCGCACGAGCTCTAAGCTCTAAGCCAATATCTGGACCGCATTCAGAATGCTACTAGTACAATTGAAATGGCGGACAGAAAAAGAACTGCTATCTTTAATGTACGACCAGGTATTTATTTTTTGAAACTACAGTAGTAGCGTGATGTGTATGCTTTTAAGAATTTTATAGTAACACTTAAGGCATGTTTAAATAAGTCATGTTTCTAAATACCTCTTATATGTCTCGAGGCAAAATCAGCATCTTGAGGTCCTTGAACCTGGCTGCACATATGTGGTATGTGATAGAAATTTTGGTCTCTCTGAAAAGGAAAAGAAGCGCTTCGCACGTGTACGTAATCCGGAGGACAGGATGAAAGCAGTGAAGCATGTCAGCAGAAATATTGTGTAGTGGAAATGAAAAGAGGAAGCTTTCCTTCAATTAAAGCCACATATGCCATAGCAAATGCCAGAGTTTCCAGAGACACAGAAGGGAATAATATACTGTGGAAGACTACCAGATGGAGTTGAATAAGCTAATAAGATCCTCTAATAATGCCGTTCAAGTATTCACTAAACTGTGAGCTTGAATTTATAGAAGCGGATTTTATGAGACCCAGAATTGGTTCCTCGGCAATACCTCTTCTACAGCCTTTGCATCACGATGAGTTTGAAATAAAATTTAGAAATTAAAAAATCTGCAGGTGCTGAAGACTCTCATTTCTCCACTTAAGTATGAGTTCTATAACAATATATCCCTTTCACAGACAGCAGTTACCATGGGTAGAAGAAGAGGGAGCTGAGAAATAAGAGGACTTGGTCAAAGGAGGGGGCGAGAAAGACTGAAAAATGCACAACGCAGTGGTACAGCATCACATTTTTCGGGAAGGACGTCCTTCAAGAAATACCACAACAGGAAATGATTTTGTTTCTATAGAAACTGACTGTCGGGGGACCGTAGAAAGTGACTATGTATAACCTGTCGTTTGTGTTCGAACCACACCAATATGTATTTGCTTCTTTATTTTAATTTCATTTGCCATTTGCCTATTCTTTTCAGCCTGTTATATTAATTTAGAATTACTTACTGATCACATATCCTTGTTCCATAACGAACATATATTATACTATGTAGGTATATCATGCGTGTTTTACCCAAAAAAAAAATCAGAATAATCTCGGTAAATAAAACGTTTATGCAGTTGTACATGTATTACCATAAAAAGAATTAAAATGCAAGTAGGATAAGAATTATTGATGTATTAAAAAGACAGGTATAACCATACCTACAACCATACAGAGATTACTGCCCATTAGCAAACAATATCTGATGTTTCAGTAGTAAGTCAGTAATTTATAAATAGCCGTTTAACTTGGCAGTCGTTTACTTAGTTTGCTTCAGCAAGCACTTGTACCATTTGCACTCCCACCCCATCAATTAAAAAAGAAACATTTGGAACACCTGTTCCTCCTCGAACAATGGCCACTGTCAACCATCCGTTGCCATGGGTGAATGTATCGTTAATGTCGATGCTAAAATTGAGTCTGCATCCACAGAATACTGCTGGTCCATCTAGAAGGGCGTGTGCTGCGACAGATTTAACTGTGTTCTTCTTCTTGTCAGCTGCAGACGTTGTCATTTCGACATCTTCTATAGTTTTGTAGATTGTCTGTCTTGCACGTCGCCGTTGTCGTCGGTAGCGCCAAGATGCGCCAAGATGCGCTACCGACGACAACGGCGACGTGCAAGACAGACAATCTACAAAACTATAGAAGATGTCGAAATGACAACGTCTGCAGCTGACAAGAAGAAGAACACAGTTAAATCTGTCGCAGCACACGCCCTTCTAGATGGACCAGCAGTATTCTGTGGATGCAGACTCAATTTTAGCATCGACATTAACGATACATTCACCCATGGCAAGACAGACAAGAATACTGTGAAGAACATATCCGCCACAGAACTTATCGAGGGACCATGTGTGTTTCGTGGATGCAGACTAAACTTTAGCATCGATATCAACGATTCCTTTACCCATGGCAACGGATGGTTAACCGTAGCTATTGTACGTGGAGGTAGTGGTGTTCCTGCTGTCGGTGGCCTGGAGAGCTTCGTCGATAGAGATATTATTGCATATCGGACATATCATATTGGTGAACTGGCAAATAAAGACTTTGGAAAATCTGTGTATGTGTCACCTTCCCCACTGTCCCTGTATACCCGTAGTAGACGTAAGATTTCTGTAAATGAATCTGTATATATTTGGACTAAAGGCAAAGGTGTATGTGAGTATGTTAAATTTGTTGGAGACAAGTTCTTCAAAGACTTGGAGACAGACAATCTACAAAACTATAGAAGATGTCGAAATGACAACGTCTGCAGCTGACAAGAAGAAGAACACAGTTAAATCTGTCGCAGCACACGCCCTTCTAGATGGACCAGCAGTATTCTATGGATGCAGACTCAATTTTAGCATCGACATTAACGATACATTCACCCATGGCAACGGATGGTTGACAGTGGCCATTGTTCGAGGAGGAACAGGTGTTCCAAATGTTTCAGGACTGGAAAGTTTCGTGGACAGAGACATCATCGCCTTCAAGACCTACCATGTTACCGAAAACGCAAATAAAGACTTTGGCAAATCAAATTATATGTCACCCTCACCCTTTTTCCTCTCTACACGTAGTAGACGTAAGATATCTGTAAATGAAAGTGTATTTGTATGGTGTAAAGGTAAAGGTACCTGTGAATATGTTAAGTTTGTGGGAGATTGTACTGTATATTTTCATAAACAGTTTAAAAGAAATTTGTATGCATATCCACATGATTACTCTCTATCTGAAGTGCCTGCATCATGGAGGTGATTTCGAAAATGAGCGTGATGACTTTACAATTTTACGTAGGCCAATAAAAGGTTCTAATACAGAGGAACATCGATACGTCATCCTTTTCCCACACTGATGAAAGGTATAAACACATCCGTTGGTCATTATTAACGAAGGGTTAGTTTTCTCTTCTTTCAGCTCTGTTTATCAAAACTAAATTTACTTATTGCTAACACTTGGTTTACGATTCATGAAAAATGGTTGTAAACATGGAACCTATCTGGAGACATCGGTAGGTTATATAATGGTAATACATAGACGTTTGGAACAAGATGGAAACGTATAAAACTTCCCAACGGCAGGTGTGAACCGTTACCATAATTCATTAGATACGAAACACGGAGTGAAACGGAAGAAATTTCAGGTAGGTAAGAATACAGGAAGATGGGATCGAGAGAGGTTGAAAGAATCTCGCCTGTGGAAATTTTCGAAGGAAATATATGGCGGTGATTGACAGGAACGAGGGAGGGGTGGGTGGCACGATGTCAATATAACATGTAGAAATGTAAGTTCACATGAATACGAAAAATATTTCTACAATTTTCAAACACAGTATTGAGCACGTATGGTCTGTAGTAGGAAAGACTAATGATCGACTTCTGTTTATCGAGAGATTTCTGAAGAAATGTAGCAACTATAACCGAGGTAGCGTATAGAATACTAGTGCGACCTGTTCTTGAGTGCTGTTCCATAGTTGAGGATCACCACAAGGTTGAATGCAAGAGGACATCGAAGTAATTCAGAAGCTTGCTTTTACCGATATGTTGGATCTACATGTTAGTATCGCAAAGACGCTTCGTGAACTCCGAATTCATAAAGGGAAGACAATTTTTTTTTTGGATCTCAAATAGCACATACGAGAAACTAGGGCTCGTATGGAGGCATATATCAGTTCTCTATTTGCTAGTGAAACAGGAAAGGGTACGATTAGCTGTGGTGCAACATACTCTGCAGCACGCCTCGTGTCGTCGCTTGCGGATAGTATATGTAGATGTAGATGGTTGGGTAGCTTTGAGACATCAAATAACGAAGACAGCAGAGGATCAATTAAGCAAGAAGAACTAGGTGCAGTAGCATTCCCGGGTAACATACGAGATGTTAAATATAGCTGACAGGTGAAAATCTAAAACATAGCAAGTGAAACAAGCAAAAGAGAGATTTTTTTAAGCCATCAGGTTCAATACCGGTTTGAGTTTTTGCCCTTATGTCCTACCATCCTATTCCTTCTTCTCGGCGGTGTTTTTCACATTTCCTTATCTTAGAAGACCATTTGTCCACAATTCACTACTATACGATACTGTGCCTGAAACATAAATACTAAATAATAATAATAATAATAGGCCTAGACTTCCAATGGCCAGGACTGCCCTCTTCACTTGTCTGCTTTTTATTTGCTCCTCGTTTCGTCCATAACGGGTTATTTTGCAATTTGGCAGAAATCCCTAACTCCACGACCACGAATTTTAAGCTTCTCGTTATTTTCATTTCCACTACTCCACATTACTTTTGCCTTTCTCCAGTTTACTATTAATCCATATTCCGTACTCGTTAGACTCTCCACCCCGTTCAAAAGATCCTGTAGTTCTTCTTTACTGTCACCGAGGATAGCAATGTCATCAGCCAATGTTATCAATGATATAGTTTCATCCCCACTCTTGAACCTTTCTGTTATTTTCGGCATTGCTATTCGATGTATAGATTAAACAGAGGAGACTGTGGACTGCATTTCTGCCTCATATATTTTTTAATCCGAATATATTCTTCTTGGTCTTGCATTCTTACTGAGCATATTGCATTCTACAAATCTTTTCCTGTAGCTTACTCATATTATTCTCAGACCTTCGAACATCTAGAACTCTTTCACATTGTCGAACCTTTCCTCGAGCGACATATTCTATGAGAGTATTTTGATTTTTCTTCAGTCTCGTTTCCATTATCTAGCGCCAAGTCATAACTGACTCTATGGTGCCTTTACGTTTCCTAAGGTCAAACTAATCTTCATATAAAAGACCTTCAACTTTATTTTCCATTCTTCTGTGTATTACTCTTGTCAGCAATTTGTATGCATGTTTACATGATTGTGCGATAGCTCTCACACCTACCTCCTCATGGAGGATGAGTATGATATTTTACCGAAACTCTTTGAGTCTACACACCTACCTGAATAATCGTTTGGTTGTCTCTCTTCCCCAATTTCAAGTCTTCCAAAGCTCTTTTAAATTCTGACTCTAATACTGGATCTCCTGTCTCATCCATCTCAACTCCAATTTCTTCTTCTGTAACTTCATCAGACAAAACCTTCTCCTCACGCAGGTCTTCAATGTACTCTTTCCACCTATTCGCTCTCTCCTTGCACTTAACAGTTGAATTTCCATTGCTCTCTTAATTTTATCAATGTAATTTTTGATTTCACTTTTCTATTGCTGAATCACTGCTCTCCACAATCATTTCTATTTCGATTTGTTCACTTTTTTCCTGCAGCCATTTCAGTCTGGATGTCCTGCAGTTCATATTTATTTATTTCCTAATTGATCTGTATTTCCGCATTCCTGAATTTGAGAAAAATTTTTGTAATTTCTTTTTTCGTTGATCAACTGAAATTTCTGGCGTTCCAGTGGTTTTTTCGCAGTTACATTACTTGTACCCACGTTTTTCTCTTCATTTTCTGTGACTGCACCCCTTAAAGATGTTCATTCCTTTCGAAATTAACTGCCTACTGAGCTATTCCTCATTGCAGCATCAATAGCCTTATAAGACTTCAAGCATTTCTCCTCATTCCTTAGTACTTCCATATTCCACTGCTTTACGGATTAATTCTTCCTGACTAATCTCTTAAACTTCTACTTACTCTTCATCACTACTAAATTTTGATCCGAGTCTGTACCTACTCCTCGCTAGGCGTTAGAATCTAGTATCTGATTTCGGAATCTCTTCCTGACATGACATAATCTGACTGAAATCTTCCCGTATCTCCCGACCTTTTCCAAGTAGCCCTCCACCTCTTGTGCTTTTTGAACTGAGTATTCGCTGTTACTAGCTGAAATTTATTGCGGAACTCAATTTGTCCTCTTCTATGTCATTCCTGTTGCCCAGTCCAATTTCCTGTAACCATTTCTCCTTATCTTTGGTTGCCACTAAACACATCAAAGCCCGCATCTCGTGGTCGAGCGGTAGCGTTCTCGCTTCCCACGCCCGGGTTCCCGGGTTCGATTCCCGGCGGGGTCAGGGATTTTCTCTGCCTTGTGATGGCTGGGTGTTGTGTGATGTCCTTAGGTTAGTTAGGTTTAAGTAGTTCTAAGTTCTAGGGGACTGATGACCATAGATGTTAAGTCCCATAGTGCTCAGAGCCATTTGAACCATTTTTGAAAGACATCAAAAATTGAGATTAACAGGAAGTGCAAAATGATAATGTAGGTTAGGCTGGACGAGAAATGCAGAGCTGTAGAAGGAAGGATACCTATGGGAATTTAGAACTTCTTACACAATTTCACAATTTCGAACGCAGTCTCTAGAATGATAAATTCAATGAGCGTATCTCGATCTTCTTTCAGTCTTATTTCCATCATCAAGTGCAAAGTCATACCTGACTCTCTGCTGCCTTTACCTTTCCTAAAGCCAAACTGACCGTCATCTAACAAATGTCTAACAAAGATATGGCATTTAGAAGAAGTAAAGCCGGCCGAAGTGGCCGTGCGGTTAAAGGCGCTGCAGTCTGGAACCGCAAGACCGCTACGGTCACAGGTTCGACTCCTGCCTCGGGCATGGATGTTTGTAATGTCCTTAGGTTAGTTAGGTTTAACTAGTTCTAAGTTCTAGGGGACTAATGACCTCAGCAGTTGAGTCCCATAGTGCTCAGAGCCATTTGAACCATTTTTAGAAGAAGTAAAGAAAATTTTGTACTACAGAGGAGCAGTTGTAGAAATGTCATGAACTCAAGTGGTAAGCCAGTACTAAGCAAATAAGGAAGTCTGAAAAATGGAAAGATTATATAGAAGGGCTGTACGAAGGCATTAAGCTTGAAGAGAATATTATAGAACGGGAAGGAGATGTAGGCTATACATCTATATCTTTACTCTACAATTCGCAAATAAGGATATTTCAATCGCGAATTACTTGTAAGAAAAATGAACACTTAAATCTATCCGTGAGAACATTTTCCAATTTACTTATATGGATATGTCCGAAAGAACAGACACTATTGATGACCTGCAGCCGTCTAAAACGAAATTAGAATTAATACCTTCAGCTGTTGACGGGCGTTGATATATATCAACGAGGGCAGGTGAAAATGTGTACCCCGACCGGGACTCAAACCCGGGATCTCTTGCTGTTATGGCAGACGCTCTATCCATCTGAGCCACCGAGGACACAGAGGACAGTGCGACTGCAAGGACTATCTCGCGCACGCCTCCCGCGAGACCCATATTCTCACCTTATATGTCCACACACTACATTAGTAGTGTCCCACCCCAATACAAATGTCCGAAAGAACAGACACAATATCCATATAGGTATATAGTTCTGGCAATACCGGCCGTGACCTTCTTCTTCTGTGCGGATGCACACATATTCCCTGAACTCTGACGGGACTTGGTAAGAATGTCTTCCCCGAGTAATGAGTGTGTTCGGGTGGGACACTACGAATGTAATGTGTGGACATACAAGGTGAGAATGTGGGTCTCGCGGGAGGCGTGCCCGAGATAGTCCTTGCAGTCGCACTATACTGTGCCCTCGTTGGCTCAGATGGATGCCGGCAGGCTGTTCGGGCAGAGATCTGGTTGGCCTCTGTAATAAAAAACTGAGTGGAACGATCAACAAACGAACTTTAACGGATGTCATGTGACGTCCGCAACAACCAAACATAACGATAAAAAAAAAAAAAATGGATGGAGTGGCTGCCATGTAAGCAGGAGATTCCAGGTTCGAGTCCAGGTCGGGGCACAAATTTTCACCTGTCCCCTTTGATGTATATCAACACCCATCAACAGCTGAAGGTATTAAATTAATTCTATTTTCCAATTTGGTCAAGATGGTCGTTTCTTATGTAGGTGGGAATCAACAAAACATTTTAGCATACAGAGAATACAGTTAGTGCTTACAATACTGTGAGAAGACCTCGCCACAACAAAAAACGCCTTTGTTTTAATGACTGCCACCGCAGCTCAATTACACTGAACAACAAATTTGAAGTGAAAGTGTGTAAATTGCATGATTTTGAGTTAGTTATGTTTATTTCAGTACAAAAGGTACAAAATCATTGTCTTCATAAATATTTAGCAGTAGTTTTTTTAAAAGTAATCTAATTTTTTGTATAAATAACTCACTAACTAAACATGCATTAATGTTCCAAGATTCAGCATAACAAATTTTAAGTGAATAATTACCTGAATTATGATATGTGTTACGCATTCATAAATTTCAGTGCCATTCTGGAAGAACAAAAGTAGAATATTAAGAAAATATGAAGATAATATTACATGAATAAAATACTTTGTAAGTCTACTTTGTACCAGAACTGTGTAAAACACAATTGAAAATATATAAATTAACTAGTCACAAATGTATATAAAGGACTACAAATGTTAAATTTCCGTGTGTACAGTATACACAATTACATATTTTGTTCAGAGATACATTCAGAAGATGACCGTTTTCACTTGGCTTGACATTTATACAGATACTCGGGAACATCCCTTATGACAGTCCAGCAGTAATCTTATAAAATTTAGGGCTCCACTTTCCAGCATACCTCTTATCAAATGTGCCACTTTCTTGATGAAATCGCTCCCCATATTCATCACTTACCGCACCACAATCTTTGACGAAGAAGTCAAGATGACTATGTAAGAAATGCATTTTCAATGACATGCTGTGCGGCTGGTCCCAGCGGAGGTTCGAGTCCTCCCTCGGGCATGGTTGTATGTGTTTGTCCTTAGCATAACTTAGGTTAAGTAATGCGTAAGCTTAGGGACTGATGACCTTATCAGTTAAGTCCCATAAGATTTCACACACATTTGAACATTTTTTGAATGCATGTTGCAAGCAAGTTTTTCATAAGATAACAACATGTTAAGTACCGTCTCCTTGTAATTTATTGCTCGTTTGTTCCCTAAGAACTGTAAACAGACTGTCTTAAAACATTTCCATGCATGCTTCTTATGACCTTGTATGATTCCATCAAAAGTATGGCCTCCAAAAAGCTCTGGAATCTGTGGGCCTGCAAAGATACACTCATTTACTTCGGCAACACTTAAGTAAGGGAAATTTTGCCTTAAATACTTAAACGCATCACCATCTTTATTCATTCCCTTAACAGAGTTTTTCATGAGACCCAACTTTATATGCAAGGGCGAGAGCAGAATCTTCTTAGGGTCTACTAGAGGTTCACTCTTAATGTTCTTTATACGTGGTTGAAGAGATTTTCTGGTGGGCCATTCATGTTTACTGCAATGAGATACACGAACTCGGCTATACCATTCACAGAGAAATCAGCAATATTTACTATACCCTACATCTACACCCTAACTGCATACATAATAGCAGTGAAATCACTTTCAAGTCACCACAAATCTGACATTGAGAGTCATTATACTTAACGGTTCTAGTAAAATTTTCATGTTTTGGTATGATTCTTTCATATGCACTCTGTACCCAACTAGAATAGAAGGAAGCTCATTACCAATATGTAAAAGCACTGCCTTTAAGCTCAGCTTTGACGAATCAATAAAGAGGCTCATCAGGGTTGTAATTAATTCTGAGACCATTAGACCATTTATGTCTACACATGCCACAAGACTATCTTGCATGTTAGAAAAAGGAGTGAATTGTTGCTCTCTTCTGCGGTCGAATGAAACATTTACAATGCTTTCCAGAAAATTGCGCTGCTGCAATCTCGATACTAAATTCAGAGAGCTCCAAATCTCTAATGAGATCACTTAACTCATTTTGAGACAATTTTTGTGGATCATCAGTTGATGATGTATTTGGAAGAATCTCTGGATTTTGTGATGTACATGGTTTAGGACATTCAGAATCCCCGTCAGAAGTAATCTCGTACTCTGTCGGTGGTTCAGGTATTGGCAATACTTCCCCATGTAGAGGTGGACGTATGGCAGATGGAATGTTAGGCTAGATCACTGTCCGCTTCTTCTTAGACATTCCTTTCTTGATAGGAGGAACCACACAAAAGTAGCAGTCACTGACACGGTTAGTTGGCTCTCGCCAGATCATGTGCACTGCAAAGGGCATGAACGTTGTTTCCCATGCACCCAGTTCCTGAGGTTGCTGGCACAAGTGTTGCAGATCATATGTGGAGCCCAGGGTTCATCCCGATCACCTATTTTGCGGCCAAAATAACAACTGTAAGCTTTTTTAATCAATGGAGTTATTTTCTGTTTTTGTGAAGCAAATGTCACTTCTCCACACATATAGCAAAATGTGTCAGCACTGTTAACACCAACTCGTGGCATTTTTGTTCACTTCAGTAGCAGTCAACTTGAACAACTGGTAGCTAATCTGGAAACAAATGTGCAAAAATTATTACATGCATTAATAAAGTCACTCAAGTTGAAGAAGAGGGAGACAGAAATATCACTAAAATTTGTATCAAAATGTTTATATCCAAAATATTGCACACAAGTAAGACCGGGAACAGGAATATAATACATTTCTAGTAATTATCGTGCTTTTGACAAAGCATTATAATATTTGATTTTAAATTTAACATAAAAAATCCGTATATAATTATCTCACGGCAATAAAACAGTGCAAAATGAAAACTAGAGCTAATTTTGAATTGTCTTTGTTATATTCGCAATCAGTACATTAGAACTGATAGGAATTGGCTATTTTCAGTCGATTTACATTTTCATTGTTGCACAGTGTTACAGCCGAGGTTAACTTAATTATGAAGTACTGTCTTATTTGGCATAATGTATTTGAAATGTAAACTGTTCGATTAAATCCCCAAATAATGAAGGCATAATTTCATTCATAGCCTACATTAAAAAAAAGCAAATTGCTGACTCATCACGTTACGTGTTACGAATTACTCTGCATTCTTACCTATGAAATACAGCGTGTTTCGTCTATTCTCAGAATTTGGAAAACAGTACTCCAGACGTCTCTGCCTTGAATTGTGAATTCATTCAAATACTTCCCGATCATTTTATAAAGCTTATGAAGACCATACAATTGGCTTCTCCAGTTCTTCAATCATATCAATGGAAATTTTGTACACTCAATATTAGAGATATCAGACTCAAAAATACAGAGTATTGAGGTTATCTATATTGGACTGTGTTGGCGCATTGGATGTCTCATATCAGCCGAAAAATTTACCGGTGCCTCATGATACGTGTACCACACTCCTAAGTGTTGCGCAAGGGGAACAACCCGCAGTAGTACGAGAATATACCGTCCAACAAATTACCTACACCTATTCCCCTCTCTATATATATCTCTCTCGGTGTATACAGGGTGTAAAGCTTATAGGTGCACACATTTTTATATGTGGTACCTTAATAAACACAAATACCAGGGTGTTAGTCGTTTTTTCTCTGCATCCAACAATCTTCCCACAAATACGTCACGGACATTATAAGCCTGACATTTTCTGAACAATCGGAACCGCATCTTTAAGTGGGCTACAGTTTGCTGTTTTGCCGTTTTGCGTCCACATGTCCACGCTTCAACACCAGACCTGATATTTAATGGCTTGCTTGCGCCATGGGTACATGGACGTATTTCCCAGCCTAAAAACATACGACTTGTAATAGCTGTAATTAGTGATCTACAAATGAAGTAAATACTGATGTAATGTTGTTCAATGTGTGTGTGTGTGTGTGTGTGTGTGTGTGTGTGTGCGTGCGCGTGTCATTGTGTGTGTGTTTGTGTGTAAATTTTATGTACATGACGTGTACATCGAACGTACATGTAGATGAAAAAACTATATATTGTCACTTTATTACAATCTTCTCTTATTCTTTTTCATGAGAATTACGTATGGGAAGCTCCAAGAGAAGAGAGTAACTGGAAAAATATATGAGAAGGAAAACTGTATAAGAAGGAACTGAGTAACAGTAACATTACTGAAAATTCTGCCTCTACACTACACTGTAAATGAGTTGGTAAGGGTTACATAGTCTGATTGGAACGTATACCATTCACTAGGAACTCTTAACGTGAACTGGCGAAGAGTCGTACCCCGTGACACTGTGACCCTTTCACGGCTGCTGGCGCTGAGCATCCCGCCCGCCCATCCAGCCAGTGGCAGGAAACGTATTGTGAGCCTTACCGGCGGCGGCCGCAGGCTGACGGCCGCTGCAAGCTACAGCCACTGTCGGCTAATCGCCATTTTCCTGTGTGCATAGAACCACTCTACAGTAATACTCTTTATAACTTTATTGTGGGCTGAGGAAAAGTCAAGAACTTTCTTATCTGAGATCGGCAAATTATGTAACTCGACTTTTACACCATCAGTATATCTCTCTGCAACCTATTAAAATATCATTCATATATGACAGATAGGACTGCAGGTATACAGTTTTAAAGTGAACTATTCCTATAGGTGTTTCCCAACTCTTAGACTGTCCTGTGTGCCATGCAGCTCGCGAGCGTCGCTCAGAAGCTGCAAGTATTTTGCTGCAGTGTTCGTCTTATGAAACATATGATACTTCAGTTCTGTAGGATACTTCATGCCCTTTCATCTTACCTTTTCTGTGCAGAGCAGCTGCGAGAGCTGCTGAGAAATTGCAAGTGTCTTTCTGCAGTTTTGGCCTTTTGAAGCAACTGGTACTTCACTTCTGTAGGATAATTCATGCCTTTCCATATTACATACCTTTGTATCATCTGAACTTTGTACATTAGGAAATCAAACTATATTTATTTGGCTTTGCGCCGTTTTCTGTTCGGCATGGCCTCGAGTGTTGCTGAGAAACTGCAGGATCTGTTGCACTGTTATTATTTTGTAACATCTGATACGTCAGTTCATTGTGATAATTCATGTCATTCGGGTTGTGTACGTTTGTGTCATTTGTCTACTTTAGGATAGGATATCAAATTTGTCTAATATATCGACCTGTAAATAGAAATGTACCGGGAGCAGGTGAAAGCAGTAGCGCTTTCTGACGTTACAAAAAGAGCGGAAAATGATTGCATTGGCTGATACGCGTTCAATGCTAATAACAGTGAGTAGCCATTCTATTGTGCACTTTCACTTACTTCTACACCCAGGTGTACGTGAATACCCTTAGCCGTAACACCTTCTACCTGCTGGATGCAAACGAATGCTCTTAGCCGTCTAGACATTGTCATGCGTACACTTACGTCCATAGACATCTGGGTGGTGTAACATGTATGCCCCGTAGCCAACAAACGGTTAACAAAAGCAAAATTAGATCATGGTAAATACTGTCCGTCATTAAGGGTAAGATTACTTAGCACAAAGACACCATACGCTAACAGCACACTCTCACGTTGTAGTCAGGTTGCAGATCCTGAACACTTCGTGAAACATAAGACTGTTGAGCCCAGTACTACTGACACACTGCAGCAAGCAGATGTAACTAGTATATTATTAAAGTATGTACATGTATTTCGAAACAAGCCTGGTATCATCAACACATATCAGCATAAAATGGAAGTTCACGCCCATGAGATCTATTGTCACAACATATATTCCATCCCTCAGGTCAAGAGGACAGCAGTCACCAATCAGATAAAGCAAGTACTTCAATGAAGAATAACTGAAATGTCCAGGTCAACTTATTGTAGTCCATAATTAGCTGTAGCAAATACAAGATGAGAGTTTTCGTATAGTTTTGGATTCGAGAGCCGTTATAAGACCGTCATTCCTATGAAAATGCAACCTGGAAACTTGGATGAATCGATACGCACGTTCCATGGAGTTAGATATATTACTACCTTAGATTTAAGAAGTATGGCAAATAATTCTCACTATGAAGTCTAGAAAGTGTGCCTTTATCTTTGGAGGAAGAAGCTACCAATTTTGTGTACTACCATTTAGTCTAAATTTGAAAAAACAGCTTAAAGCACTTTTCAGCTTATGTTCATTTTTTGGAAGCTTTGTGACAAATTGGGTCTTGAATAATACTGTTATACTGACGAAAAATGTACCACGGTGTGAACCAGCGACTACTGAAGAGACTCTGATGTGATAAAATATATTTTTTACCATTTCTTTGTCTAGAGACTGATGCACCATTTTCTGGTCTAGAAGCCTGTCTATTTCAAGTAAGTGAAGAAGTTGGAAATCAAAATATCCGCGTTATCAGTATAGCAAGTCAAATAACGTCGGACTGCAAACGTGTCCACTCAGCCATAGTCTGTAGCAATAGCAACAGCATGGGTGTTTTAAACATTTAAATATTATATCTATGTTATACCGTGATCATCAGGCGTTGAGATTATTGCTTGCAAATTGCTCCATCCGCATTTAGCGCATTGGTCTTTGTATCTACAAAAACACAATTCTGATGTTATTCACATTTATGGAAGAGATAATATTGTGGTATATGCTCTGTCGTGACTACCAGGGCGCCTATCACAATACACAGCTCTTACAGAGCAAGCCAATGACTACTGTCTTTTAGTCAAGAAGGATAACAATTACCACCAATATTACTTAGATTCGTGCGGAAACGCAGAGATCTACAGAATGCTGATCAATATTGATATAAGATTAAGAGATTACCTACAACAAATCCTACAGATAAGCCAAAACAACATTATTGATTACAGAATGATGTCTATCATATAGAACCGACACCCAATCTGACACAGGTGGTGTTTGTGTTCCAACTGCATGTGAGAATGCCTTAATCTGGTCCACACGTAATTCATGAGTACATTATGGTGCATCTAAGAGTATCGGTAACGTCAGCTTCTATTGCAATGAGAAGACACATATAACAGCTCTTAAAAGCATGCCTGATACAGGATGAAGGAAAAACATCAAACTTGGAAGTCGCCACGTAATTCCTCATCCAGATTCGAAATCTCTATGATGTAATCCTGTTGGTATCTGCCTATGTTTGTAGGCGTTTTTCAAGTATACATGTTCTTCCTATGATTATTTAACAGCGTATTCGCCGTTGCCAGCTGAAGTTTACTGGAGGACTCTGTCTTTCTCCTCATTTATTTTTACTTGGAGAACTCTGTAAGTCTTTCTCCTCATTTACTTTAACTACCAAGCACATATTCTCCTGTAACAGCTTCTTCAACTCCTTTCCAACGCAGCGTTACAATTTCTCATGACTGAACCTACACGTCTCTCCATTTCATATTTTCTAGCTTCCCTTACACATTCATCCGCCTTTACATACTGAGAGTTCCCCGCCAAGTGCCCTCATATACTCCGCCTGTTCCTCTTCTACTTGTGAAGTCAGCGTGCTTAATTGATTTACTGTTGTTGGCAGTACATTCTTGCGATTCTGGCGAGAAAAGAGCCGCTACTGGATTACAACTGTGGCGGAACCGGTTTATAGTATTTCGTGACTTTAATTACTTATAAATGATATTTCAGGTAGATCAAAAAAGTATAAAACCAGTTACCTATTGTCAGCGTAAAAATTCGTTTGATCTCAAAAATGATTATCCCAGCTAATATTTGTCACTCTGCTAAAGAAATCTCCACTTGACGTTGTGTAGAAATGTTGTCTGTAAAGTCGTCTGAGTGCGCATATCATTTATCAGATTTCACAGAAGTACTACTTAAGAGGGAAGCACTTTTTTCCTAGCGCAAGGAACAAAAAAAAAAAAAAAAAAAAAGAAAAAAAATGGTTCAAATGGCTCTGAGCACTATGGGACTTAACGTCTGATGTCATCAGTCCCCTAGAACTTAGAACTACTTAAACCTAACTAACCTAAGGACGTCACACACTTCCATGCCCGAGGCAGGATTCGAACCTGCGACCGTAGCGGTCACGCGGTTCCAGACTGTAGAGCCTAGAACCGCTCGGCCACTCCGGCCGGCACAGAAGGAACATTTAGTCACAAAATACTACCCGCGCACAACACTGACGTATGTCTCCTATTAAAATATTTGATGTAAATCGTCCGAAATAATTAGGCTTCATACATCAGCAAACAAGAAATTGATATTATGTAACGTGCTGTGAGTACTGTTTTTAAAGATTGAATCTGAGTTATATTCTGTCCTTTAAAGTAGGTTCGAGACCACCGGTGCAACTTAATTTCCATTTATTTTTATCTAACAACATTTATGTTTGTTAAAATTCTCGATTCAAAACTGTCGTGGAGATATTTTTGCTAAAATGGCGGCAGACAGACGATAGTTATTTTGTATATTGTTATTCTCGATTCCTTTTATATCAAGTTAATATATTTAGATAAAAATCTTTAAGCCTTTTGTTCCCTATTCTTTAGCATTTAAAATTATTCTCAATGAAAAATGTTTCATATTTTTTATACCAGCTACTAGTAAACTCCTCTGTAAGTTACTAGCGCTAATGGCAGCGCTTCTAATTGCGGAGCTGAAAATTAACACTTAAAAACATGAATTATATTGGATTACAATTAAAATAAATATAAATCCACGTCTAGACAATAGCGACTGTATTTTTAAAATAATAATTAACAATGTAGTTACAGGTTTTCTCTTTGCAAACCTCACACGTCTCACGTCCGAACAGTTCGCACAGGAAGAACAACTGAACCACAATTACCGAGCGAGGTGGCGCAGTGGTTAGCACACTGGACTCGCATTCGGGAGGACGACGGTTCAATCCCGTCTCCAGCCATCCTGATTTAGGTTTTCCGTGATTCCCTAAATCGTTTCAGGCAAATGCCGGGATGGTTCCTTTGAAAGGGCACGGCCGATTTCCTTCCCCATCCTTCCCTAACCCGAGCTTGTGCTCCGTCTCTAATGACCTCTTTGTCGACGGGACGTTAAAAAACACTAACCTAACCTAACCTAACCTGAACCACAACTATCACAGATCACAAAAAAAAGATTATAATTGCCGTTGTATATGAATGTAGTTCTCTGTTAATAGTTTTAATTCACACATCGTCATTTTTACACGATACAGTCTTTTTTATACGTAGTATCGATAATATTTGTTGAAGTTCGTACACTTAGTTCATTTTAATATGTTGTGGCTAGAACATAGTGTCGTGGATATTACACTACTCTCTGACCTATCTTCCTATTCATAATGAATCGTACTCCCGTTACGCCCGCATCTCGTGGTCGTGCGGTAGCGTTCTCGCTTCCCACGCCCGGGTTCCCGGGTTCGATTCTCGGCGGGGTCAGGGATTTTCTCTGCCTCGTGATGGCTGGGTGTTGTGTGATGTCCTTAGGTTAGTTAGGTTTAAGTAGTTCTAAGTTCTAGGGGACTGATGACCACAGCAGTTGAGTCCCATAGTGCTCAGAGCCATTTAAACCATTTTTTTACTCCCGTTACACCATTTTCTGCTTTTGTTGACATTAACCTACATCCTTCCAGTCAGACGTCATTACCTTCTTTCCATTTCACATTTTCTAGCTACCCTACCACACTCATACTTCCGACATTCCCCTCTCTGACCCGTGATGTGTTACCTTTCGTTGGTTATTCAGCCTTTTTCACGTAGTCATCTGCCCTTGGCAGTCCTCTCCCGGAGATCAGAAAGGGAGTCTAAACCGGAATCTTTTGCCAATGAAGATATCATCATGACCTTCTGTCAATTACAGGCCCTGTCGACTGGTAAACACCAAGTGTCTTTAATGGAGTGGTTCCATTGTCTTCTGCATCATCATGCCATTTATAATTACTGATTTTTGCGTCTATTGGGAATGTTTCCCATGCCAAGGACAATAAAGTGCTTTGAAACTCGGTCCGTATCTCAGTCCTCTTTGCCAACGCCTCTGGCAGATCGAAGGGTGACTCCTTATATAGGTAATTTTCGGCGGCCACTGCTGATGATTTTTCGGTTCAAAATGTAAGCAGCAGTGGGATCGCATTTCTTATTCAGGACTTTGGGTTGGTAGTCAAAGACGTTACCCATGGACCACTAGGCCCCACCTTACGTCACAGATAACGCCTTGAATCGTTTGGAACAGAAGGGAAACTTCCTCCCAAACTGGCAGTTGTACGGATCCGACAATCAATGAGTGGAATCAGTGGATGTGACATAGCTGAAGGAACTCGTAGACTCTGTTTCTCACGGAATTGAAACCATTACCAAGGCTAGAAGTTGTTTTATACTGTATTAGGATGATGTCACCTTTACGCTGTAATTAAAAATAAGAATACAAAACGCATATTTCGGATAGACATTGTATGTGTGAACTATGATTGAATACAAAAGATCAGACAATAAAAATTTGCTTGAAACACGGGTAAATGCTAGGCCATTGGAACCTCTCAGAGAATGTCAGATTAAGGGTATCATAATTATCGTCCTTTTTAAAAATGTATAGGACTTAAATTTAGATAGTGCGATGTTCATTGGTATCTCAAAAATAATGTGCAGAACGATTCCTTTTTTTGCTGTTTCAATCTTAGCCACGTTAATTGTAGCTCCATTGTCACATGCAACTCGGAGAATTGTGCATATAGTAATACCGCGTACTGTCACCATTACTCTTAGAAGTTCATTACGGTATAATGGGTCTATCGTTAGACTTGGACAAAACGTCGTTCAGCAAGATGAATTAGTCGTACCTCCAAATATAATGTATTTTTACGTACTGAAAGCTTCTGTTCTGAAATTCTTACAAGAGCAGATTTTAATACGCCGAAAATATTATTTAGTTTTGGTAGTGAAGTATGTATGGTAGCAAATTTACTTGAACCCTCATCACGGAAGGTACATTTCAGCAACCAAGCAACAGATAGCGCTCACGCGTACAATCACGGTCGAAAAATATGAGAATAAATATCGAGATACAGAAATAAGAGAAACCTCGTTGATTTACTTTCACAGTTAACAAGTACTCGTCCGATACAATGCCATGACATTTTGCTGCAGTCTCCCACATACGTATCTTTCTCGCGAAGGTCGTAGGCAATTTGTAAAATGTGAGAGGTTACGGATCAGAGTTTATTCATGTACAATACATATGGAGAATACGATTTTCTACAACAGCAGCAGTAATGAAGAACCAGCTTTACTAGACATAAGCAGTTCTTAATTCCCTATAGCAGTCAATTGCTCATTCAGTTAGCACTCTCTAGCGGTGTGAAAACAGCATGTAAAACCGTTTGCACAGGCAGCATTCAATATGAGTAAAATCGTTGCTTCTACCAGCTGGATTCTTTCCGATATAATTTCCGACAGGTCTAGTGACAGCATAACGTACTGATCAAATACATCGTGATTCAACATAAATTCACTGAGCGTCTGAGGCACTTAAATGGTCACTTGGGTGTTGTAATAACTGTTCCATAGGAGTATTATCATTGTGCTCATTGTATGTGGACAGTAAAATTTTGATTTATTTTCATTCCTTTCCTAAGTAGGGCCGATACACTAATTTTTTCAAACAGCGACTAACATCACTCTTCCAGAGAAGTTTTCGCTACTTTCGTGCACTTTGAACTATACCCGCAGACAGCCTGTTGCACCCAGCGAGGTGGCGCAGTGGTTAGCACACTTGAATCGCATTCAGGAGGACGACGGTTCAATCCTGATTTAGGTTTTCCGTGATTTCCCATAATCGCTTCAGGCAAATGTCGACATGGTTTCTTTGAAAGGGCACGGCCGACTTCCTTCCCCATCCTTCCCTAATCCGATGAGACCGATGGCCTCGAAGTTCGGTGTCCTCCCACAAATCAACCCAACAGTTTCGTATATTTTCCAGAGCCTATTGCAGTTTTATGTGGTTGTCTAGTTCAGTCATAATCGTGGAAAGATGTGACAGATGACCAGTTACGAGCGTTAGAGGTCATATTCATGAGCATAAAACATGAAAATGAAAAGATTTAAGATTGACCAAGGCCTCTTCTGTAGAAATGGGTATAGTTGTTTAATATATGTGTCAGAGTAAAAACCCAAAACTCTGTGATTCAGTTTTCAGCCAAGACTTTGTTTGTTATTTTATTTTTATTTTTTTTCAATTTCTGACTAAGATTTTTATATGCGTGATATTCTGTACCATATTCAAAGTCCACTGCCAATTTGATGTTTGTTCCATTTTTAATGGCCGGCAATATATTTCTGTCTCCTATCATTTGATGCACATAAAGGTCTTACACTCCTAGAGCGTTTCGCCCCAGAATGCAATAATCTATAGTACCGACTGTTGCCACACGACAGTTATACATTAAATGTTCGTTTTTCGACAATTATCGCAACTTCCAACAATATTTATGTATTTCATTTTTATGCGAAAAAATTTCCAGTTCCAAACAATCTTTGTGTCATCCATATAGCATCTTTAGGAACTCTCATCTTCCTCCAGCGTGCGTTCTTGATTTTATTCTGCACTGAAATGACGGAAGTCATGGGATACCTTCTAATGTCATATCAGAGCTCCTTTTGCCCGATGTAGTGCTGTAGCTTGATGTGGTGCGGACTCAGCAAGTCGTTGGACGTCCCCTGTAGAAATAATGAGCTATGCTGCCCTTATAGCCGTCCATAGTTGCGAAAATGTTTCAGGTGCAGGTTTTTCTGCACTAACGTACCTTTCGTTTATGCCCCATAAATGCTCCGTAAATGCCACATAAATGTTCGATCTTATTCATGTCGTGCAATCTGGGTGGCCAAATCATTCACTCGAATTGTCCATAATGTTCTACAAAACAATCGCTAACAATTGTGGCCCGGTGACAACTCCATCGCCGGCCGGGGTGGCCGAGCGGTTCTAGGCGCTACAGTCTGGAACCGCGCGACTGCTACGGTCGCAGGTTCGAATCCTGCCTCGGGAATGGATGTGTGTGATGTCCTTAGGTTAGATAGGTTTAATCAGTTCTAAGTTCTAGGGGACTGATGACCTTAGAAATTAATCCCCATAGTGCTCAGATCCATTTGAACCATTTGATTTGAACAACTCCATCATTGTTTCGAACATGGAGTCCATGAGTAGCTTCAAATAGTCTCCAAGTAGCGGAACATATCCATTTCCAGTCAATTATCGGTTCATTTGGACCAGAGAATCCATTCGAGTCAGTGTAAACAGAGCCCATATCATAATGGAGCCATCACCAGCTTACACGGTGCCCTGGTGCAACTTGGTTCCATGGTTGCGTGGGGTGTCAGAGTCACGTTTGAACTCTACCATCAGCTCTCACCAACTGATATCGGGACTCATCTGATCAGGCCATGGTGTTCCAGCATGTAAGGTCCAATCGCTATGAGCAAGAGCACAGTAGAGGCACTGTCATGCTGCTGGAAAAGGCACTCGAGTCGGTCGTCTGCTGCCATAGCCCGTTAAGCCTAATTTTGACGCACTATCCTAATACATTCGTTCGTCGTACTCCTCACACTGATTTCTGTGGTTATTTCACGCAGAGTTGCTTGTCTCTGATCACTGACAACTCTACGAAAATGCCGCTGCTCACGGTCGTTTAGTGAAGGCGTTGACCACTGCGTTATTCGTGGAGAGGTAATTTATGAATTTTGGTATTCTCAGCTCACTCTTGAGGCTATGGATCTTGGAAAAGGAATGTCTCATGCGTCTACCTCCGACTACCATTCTTCTTTCATAGTCTGTTAATTCCCGTGTGCGGCGGCGGTAGTCACGTGGAAACCGTTTAAATGGACATCAGTCACCTGAATACAAGTGATATCTCCGCCAATACACTGCCCTTTCATGCCTTGTGTACGACATAATATTATATCCATTGTACTTGTGCATATCATATCCCACGACTTACGTCACCTTGGTGTACAAGACTGCTAACGCTCCGTTTCAATAGTAGCGTACCCTCGATTTTTGTAATAACCAAACTTTAAAATAAATACTGTGAGCATTTTTTATAGATGTTGAAAGTAAAAAAAAAGAGTCTCTTCGTAAAAATGCGTAAAGGCAAGAGGTAACTGGACTACATGTTTTCAGTTTGCCAGTGAGAACCTCACATTCGTAAGTAATACATTCTGAAATATCTTTATTTTTTCATCTTTTAGCTTTGATGAAGGCTGTAAAGAAGAAACCAGTTAATTCTTTGCGATCAAGGATGAGAATTTTACAGTAAAACATTTATACTTTAGAAAAAGTGAACTTCGGCCCAAGAATGGAATAAACTGACGAAAGCTTCTGTGGACCCACGACCGTATATGAAGAAATAAATGATATTAAATGTGGTCGTCTGTGCATTGCAGGTTTGGCATTTTCCACATGCCTAACTGAGATTTCCTCTGGAAATGCGTAACTGAAAATTTGTTTACTTTCTATAGCATTGAGGTCCATAAGGTTTCTCAAATGGAAGGAACCACTTATGGACAGGCACAAATGATCATGAATGTACTTCTGGGTTTCAAAGAAGCAAAGTGCCTGACCGAAGCAAAATTTTCTACACACAAGGCTAATAACTCTCCATGAAGAATATTTCAAAAACGACTTAAAATTATGAATAGACTGTTCATGGTTTATAACTGGTTGCTTATTTGAGCCACAATTACGAGAATATGTGATCATGAATAGATAAAGAAATTAGTACGGGAGACATTCCGAAAGTAAGTTTCGTCATTCCATTTGAAAGAGAACATGGGACAAAGTATCCCGACACTATACAAGGTGGCAGATGACGTTCACGGGGAATTCGTCATACCCACACCCTGCCGTGATTTGTCACTCCACACAACGGTTTTCAACTGTTCAATCGTCCAATGTTTACGCTTCTTACACCAAGCGAGGCGTCATTTGGCGTTTACCGACGTGATGTGTGGCTTATGAGCTGCCGCTCGTCCATGAAATCCAAGTTTTCTCACCTCCCTTCAAGTCATAGAACTTCTTGCAGTGGATCCTGACGCAGTTTGGAAATCCTGTGTGATGGTGTGGATAGATGCTTGCGTATTACACATTACGACCCTCTTCAACTGTCGGCGGTCTCTCTGTCAGTCAACAGACGAGGTCGGCCTGTACGCTTTCGTGCTGTACGTGTCCCTTCACGATTAAACTTCACCATCACATGGGAAACAGTGGACCTAGGGATGTTTGGGACACAAGTGACACCCCATCATCTGACCACGTTCGAAGTCCGTGAGTTCCACAGAGCACCCCATTCTGCTCCCTCACGATGTCTAATGACTACTGAGGCCGCTGATATGGAAAACCCGGGAGTAGGTGGCAGCACAATGCACCTAATGTGAAAATGTTATGTTTTTGGGGGTGTCTGGATACTTTTGAACACATAGAGTCTGTTTACTTTTTACCTAAAACCGTAGCATTGAGGTCTTTACGATTTCTCAAACGGAAGGAACCACTTATGGACAGGCACCAATGATCATGAATGTACTTCTGGGTTTCAAAGGAGCAAAGTGCCTGACGGAAGCAAAATTTTCTTGACACAAGGCTAATAATACTCCATGAAGAATACATCGAAAACGAGATAAAATTATGAAATGACTCTTCATGGTTTATAACTCGTAACTTATTTGAACCACAGTTACGAAAATATGAATACGTAAAGCCAGTAGCACGGGAGACATTCCGAATATAAGTTTCGTCGTTGCATTTAAAAGAGAACATGGGACACCAGGTGACACAAACAAACGCCTATGAATCCACACTCGTTGCTCGTTTAACGACCGAAGGAGCGTCGGACAGAGGAGGAATGACACTTACTAAGAGCGCCAAAGAAGAGAGAGTAGCAACAGATTGGCGCGCCCGAGGTTACTCAAGTACACATCACGATGGCGTACTGACAAAGTGGTCACCAATGGAAGTGAGTGCTGTTATCTGGTATGGATGGGAATGTTAGACTGATACGTCCATCATCCAAGAACATCAACAGACCGTGTATGGTGAAGAGGTTATCTCGTCAGATCGGTGGTCTTTGGTTTCGCATTTGCAGAGAAGGGAGGAAAAAAGTGTGGGAGATGGAGGTCAAAGCGTTCTCTGGACTGAAAACAGTAAACTCATGACGTCACTTACAAACCAGTGCTGAAGGTGAACAGGCTGTGCGAAAATTCCGAGCATCGCATGATACCGAGATTTACCAGAGTGGTTTCTTCAAATTGATTGCACGATACGACAAAAGTATCAATATTGGTATCGACTATGTCAAAAATAGTGCAAAGTGTATTGTTCATAATAACATGGTGTATTTGCTTTTGCCAATAAAGTTTCAGTGCGAAAGACGATGACGAACTTACTTTGGCAACGTCCCTCGCATACTTAGATATCAATACGTTAGTTAAAAATCTAAAAACATTAGTTGTAAAAATACGCGTACTTGCTATTTTGGTTCTGATATTATTGAGAAATGTTTTGTAACGAGCCAGTTTAAATAATAATGAAATTATTTTAAAATATTCTATATTTTACATTTTGTCTAATTCGGATTGAGTGTGTGTAAGTTTGGGCGTAAATAAATGCTCTCAAAGTGTAACACATTGGGTAATTGAAAACTAACTCACACAGTAACTCTTTCCACCACTTCCAGCCCCAGTCTCTTATGTACATATACAGGGTGTTACAAAAAGGTACGGCCAAACTTTCAGGAAACATTCCTCACACACAAAGAAAGAAAATATGTTATGTGGACATGTGTCCGGAAACGCTTACTTTCCATGTTAGAGCTCATTTTATTACTTCTCTTCAAATCACATTAATCATAGAATGGAAACACACACCAACAGAACGTACCAACGTGACTTCAAACACTTTGTTACAGGAAATGTTCAAAATGTCCTCCGTTAGCCAGGACACATGCATCCAATTTCCGTCGCATGGAATCCCTGATGCGCTGATGCAGCCCTGGAGAATGGCGTATTGTATCACAGCCGTCCATAATACGAGCACGAAGAGTCTCTACATTTGGTAGCGTGGCTGCGTAGACAAGAGCTGTCAAATGCCCCCATAAACGAAAGTCAAGAGGGTTGAGGTCAGGAGAGCCATGGAATTGGTCCACCTCTACCAAGCCATCGGTCACCGAATCTGTTGTTGAGAAGCGTACCAACGCTTCGACTGAAAAGTGCAGGAGCTGCATCGTGCATGAACCGCAAGTTGTGTCGTACTTGTAAAGGCACATGTTCTAACAGCACAGGTAGAGTATCGCGTATGAAATCATGATAACGTGCTACATTGAGCGTAGGTGGAAGAACACGGGGCCCAATCAAGACATCACCAACAATGCCTGCCCAAACGTTCACAGAAAATCTGTGTTGATGACGTGATTGCACAATTGCGTGCGGATTCTCGTCAGCCCACACATGTTGATTGTGAACAGTTACAATTTGATCACGTTGGAGTGAAGTCTCATCCGTAAAGAGAACATTTGCACTGAAATGAGGATTGAGACATTGTTGGATGAACCATTCGCAGAAGTGTACCCGTGGAGGCCAATCAGCTGCTGATAGTGCCTGCACACGCTGTACATGGTACGGAAACACCTGGTTCTCCCGTAGCACTCCCCATACAGTGACGTGGTCAACGTTACCTTGTACAGCAGCAACTTATCTGACGCTGACTTTAGGGTTATCGTCAACTGCACGAAGAATTGCCTCGTCCATTGCAGGTGTTCTCGTCGTTCTAGGTCTTCCCCAGTCGCGAGTCATAGGCTGGAATGTTCCGTGCTCCCTAAGACGCCGATCAATTGCGTCGAACGTCTTCCTGTCGGGACACCTTCGTTTTGGAAATCTGTCTCGATACAAACGTACCGCACCACGGCTATTGCCCCGTGCTAATCCATACATGAAATGGGCATCTGCCAACTCCGCATTTGTAAACATTTCACTGACTGCAAAACCACGTTCGTGATGAACACTAACCTGTTGATGCTACGTACTGATGTGCTTGATGCTAGTACTGTAGAAAAATGAGTCGCATGTTAACACAAGCACCGAAGTCAACATTACCTTCCTTCAATTGGGCCAACTGGCGGTGAATCGAGGAAGTACAGTACATACTAACGAAACTAAAATGAGCTCTAACATGGAAATTAAACGTTTCCGGACACATGTCCACATAACATAGTTTCTTTATTTGTGTGTAAGGAATGTTTCCTGAAAGTTTGGCCGTACCTTTTTGTAACACCCTGTATGTCTGATATCTTTATTCAGCGATAATCAAAACGTTACCTTATCACTGTCCGCCTCGAGATTATATGGTACCTGCTGGAGTCACGGGCAGGTAATGTAGTAAAGAAAATACATTGATGAGCCAGAACGTTATGACCACCTATATACTCTCTGTACGAACCCACCCAGGCGATAGCAGCGCCACCTGGCGGAGAACGACTACTAGTCAATCACATGCACGGTGCATGTGGAATCAGTGAGCCTGCTGTTTGTTTGTAGGATGGAGAAGTCGTTAGATCTATTTGGGTTCGACCGAGGGCAGTTTATGATGGCTCGGAGGCTCCGCACGAGCATTTCGGCAAGTGTACGACTTCTCAGGTGTTCGAGGGGTGAGTGTCTTCAACCACGTGGTGAAACCAAGGTGAAATCACGTCCAGACTTAGTGGAGTTGGGCAGCCACCCCTCGTTGCAGATGTCTGACGTCGTCTTGAAAAATCGTTATAAAAGTCAGTTTCCCGCAAAATAAGACCGTTTGAGGCACTGTATTATTTGTCAGTGAAAAATGTACTTTGGAAAAACCGGAACATAAGAGAATCGAAGCATTTGAGATGTGGTGCTACAGAAGAATGTTAAAAATGAGGAGGACTGATAAGGTAAGGAATGTGGAGGTTCTTCGTAGAATCGGCGAGGAAAGGGATACATGGAAAACATTGACAAGAAGAATGGACATGATGTAAGAACATGTGATAAGACATCAGGGAATAACATCCGTGGTGCTGTAGGAAGCTCTAGAGAGTAAAAAGTGGAGGTGAAGACCGAGATTGGGATACTTCCAGAAATTAATTGAGGAATAAGTTGCAATTGCTAGTCTCAGATAAAACGTTGACACAAGAGAGGAATTCGTGGTAGTCCGCATCAGACCAATCAGAAGACTGAAGACTAAAAAAAAAAAAGGCAAAGGAACCACATGTGGACAGACACATATCATCTTGAACGTAATTCTGCATTTAAAAGACGCAAATTGCTATATGGAAGGCAAATTTTCTTCACGCCAGACTAATGATTCTCCATTAAGAACATGTCAAAAACGTTTTCATATAATGAAACAACTGTTCATGGCTTACAACTGGCTACTTACTTGAGCCACAGCTGCGAGAATGTGTAAGTGACCATGACCAGGTAGGGCCGTTTGCATACATTGCAAATATGTTAATTAAAGATCCAAACACATTAATGACACACATATTAACTATTTTGGCATAGGAATTTATGAGAAAAGTTTATAACCAGCCAAGTTAAAAAATAATGAATAGGTCTTAAGATTTTCATTATTTTATATTTTGTGTAATTCAGTTTTAGTGTGAAACATGGGACACTATGTATCAGTAACGCAGGCACTTTGCGAAACAAAAAAAATATATTTTTAAGAAATAACAGTAATATTGTATTATAGCCGAATGTAAAATAGGAAATTTCGTTATCCTCCGAAAAATTTGTTGCAAGACTTCACTGTGCTGCAATCCTAAAGGATAACCGCAATAGCGTTCTCGTAGTCAACATCTCTCATGGTGCCTTCGATTACTGTCACAGGTCCCAGATCGACCCAGCTGAAAGTCACCCATTGCGTGATACTGTGCACCACTCACTCGCGTCCTTGGCCTACTGCATGTTTCGAGCAGCTGTTCGCCTACCTATTGCCGTATCCGGCCAAGACCGTCTACCTGCTGTAACGAAAAACTTGATTCATTGGATGAGGCGATGCTTCCACCGGTATATGGTTCGACTTCTTTCATGTCAGATCGAATGCAACTGTAACTGGCGATTTCGTTGGGTCAACATGAGAAAGCAAAGCCCCATCTACACAGTGTGCGCTAGACTGTGTGCTCAGAAACACGAGCACATGCGCGAGCATTGTACTCTGCCGTCGCTTATGATGTTTGACAGACCAGGTAAGCATCCGACCTCCATGTCCCGTGATGAGACGTGGACGTCCAGCATTTCGTCGCTTTCTCGTGGTTTTATCATTCATTAACCATTTTCCACGTGTGCTCACGACAGCTGCATGCGAAAAGCCGACTAGTTTCGGCAGAAGCTCGTATGCACGCCCTGTGTCGTTTCTCAAAGTCGCTTAAGTCAGCGATAACACCGTTATCGGCTGGTATCATCATTAGAATTATTTCCCATGAGTCTCTGCTGTGTTCCGCGTATATACACTGACCAGCCAGAACATTATGACCGCCAATTTAACAGCCAGTATATTCACTTTTGGCACGGATGAGCGTAGTGGCACGGAAGAAATGAAGCCTTGGTAGGTCACTGGAGGGAGTTGGAACCACATCTGCACACACAAGTCGCCTAATTCCCGGGTAATTCCAATTCGGCGGATGGCGGGGGGGGGGGGGGGGGGCGTGAGCTCTGACGGCACGTTCAGTTACATCCAAAATGTGTTCGATCGGGTTCAGATCTGACTAGCTGGAGATTCAATTCAACACATCAATCGGAACTCGCCACTGTGTTCCTTGAACCAGCCCATCACACTCCTGTCCTTGTGACATGGCGCATGATCTAGATGAAGAATGTCACTGCCATCGGATAACATGAAGGGCTTTACGTGGTCTCCAATCAGCATCGTTAGGAGTGCAGATGTCGGACGTCGTAGGCTGGGCAGATTGGTAAGCCAGGACAGTCGAGCATATGTGGGAGTATTTCGATCTGTCGCACATTAACGTGACTGAACAGTGGACTTTCGAGGATATGAAAGGCTTCAGGTACGCACGCATAGTTGACACCTCTGGCAGCAAAAACGGTTCTAACCCTACTGTCTATCGTATAGAGCTGTACTTAGATGACATATATGAGTGCGTTATTACAGGTTGCTTCAACTCAACGCCAGATTTCTTCATCCGCAGTAGCTGGAGACTGGTGACATGCCAGTCTTTCTCGAAAACATGCGGGACAGCGCAATAGTCGCAGAACATCTGAGGTAGGACAGTATAGTGATCTTGCGTTATATTGTTGAAACACAAAATCTCGGAGACCTTAATGTGACATATGTCGTCCAAAATACCAGTCATACGTACCAGAGTTGTGTATCCAATGACACTCCATACTATCACGGCAGTTATGACGAGGACGAACGCACTCTGGCATATTTCATTCTCCTCCGAGATGTTTGTTTTCACCCATCACGGTGTTGCAGTTCTAAAGGCTAGCAATGTATGTATAACGAAGATATCCTACGGAATAAGTAAACTTTCATTTTTTAGGAAATTTCAGTAATTTAGTACAGTAACCGAATTGCAACTGTCGCTTGCAAACCTATGTTATTAAACTTCATTTGCACGACTGGGAGGCTCAAAACAATAATTTAGATATTTTTCTTTGTGGAACCATGGGCAATCTGCAACAAGAGATCCATACCAATTTGAGCCTTTGCAAACTTGGAGCCATATGTTAAATTTGATATGATAGAGAATACAAATGGTAAGAATGAATTTCTAAGGAATATTCAGCGTGAAAGAGTTAGACAGACACCCGAGATCCTACGGTCGAATGAGATTCATTACAATTAGTGAGCTCGTGAAGTGACACAAAACGTGTTATAATGAATAAGATACAAAGCATGAATGAAGGGCTTGAGGAATATAACAGAGTTCGCGAGAGTGTACATAAACAAGAATCTACTGTGAGCTTTGTTTGATGGTAAGTATTCCAAATTCACTTTATGATCAAATGAACTCATTCATTACTTCAGTCTCAAGTTTGTATCAATTAATAATAAGAAATGAATAGATAAAATCATTTTAACGACACCAGAAAAATCTAGGAATTACGTTAATGGATTAGCTATCGATTGCATCAAAATATTTGAAGAAAATAAAAATTATTTTAGGGAAACTTAATACAGGTAAGATTCACAGTATGCTAGTGAAAATGTTAAAGTGCCGTTTACAAAAAATGTCATTGTGATGGTCATTGAGTTGGTGTTTCTGTACTGAATCTATGGACGGAGTTCTCGGTACACCCACACTTCTTTGATGCCGCAGTTTGTTTAATTTGACGGTAGCCTTATATTATGTTGGTTGCAATTTCTTCTATCATATTAAGTTTAATTTCTATGGCTAAGATATCAGATTCTTTTGTAATCTCATTATTTCTAAACTTTTCTGATTTTTTACATCCTTCTACCGTTCTCACAAACATACATTTTGATACATGGATGTGGTTAACATGTTGTCTGATAGTGATCGAAACAGTCGCCTATGCAATAGTTTAAGAACGATATACAGACTGGCACGTGATCAATGTTAAGTTCCCTCTCAGAGGAAAATACGAGTGAAGACTGTGTTACACTATATTTTGGTCCAAAATATATTTTACGTCAGCAGCACTTAGCAAGAAGCCTCCAATCTTTCTTTGTCTAACTAGCAGTGTAATAATGTAGATTTTGGATGTCTCTAAGTTATTCCATCTATAGTACCTAATATTTCGTAAATGGTTCAGAAACGTTGCCTTACAACCACAAACAACGAAATTAATAGTGTATCAAAAAGGAAAGTGTGGAAGCAACAACTTTCCTGGTTTGATGTGGCCCGCCAGAGTAGCAGTTGCAACCTACGTCCTCAATTATTTTCTGGATGAATTCCAATCTCTGTCTTCCTCTAAAGCTTTCGCCCTCTACGGTTGCCTCTAGTACCTTGGAAGTCATTCCCTCATGTTATTACAGATGTCCTATCATCCTGTCCCTCCTCCTTATCAGTGTTTTCCACATATTCCTTTCCACTCCTATTCTGCGCGGAACATCCTCATTCTGAACCTCGTCAGTCCACCTAATTTTCAACATTCGTCTGTATCACAACATCTAAAATGATTCGACTCTCTTGTGTTCCGGTTTTCCCACAGCCCATACAATGCTGTACTCCAGACCTCTTCCTCAAATTAAGGCCGATATTTGATATTAGTAGACTTTTATTGGCCAGGAGTGCCCTTCTCTCCATTGCTAGTCTGCTTTTGATGTCGTCATTGCTCCAACCGTCATTGGTTGTTTTACTGCCTACGTAACAGAATTTCTTAAATTCATCTATTTCGAGACCATCAATCCTGATGTTAAGTTTCTCACTATTCTCATTTCTACTACTTGTCATTACCTTCGTATTTCTTCGATTTACTCTCAATCCATACTCTGTACTCACTAGACTGTTCATTCCGTTCAGCAGACCATGTAATTCTTATACACTTTCACTCAGGATAGCAACGTCATCAGCGAATCGTGTCATTGATGTCCTTTCACCTTCAATCTTAACTACACTCCTGAACCTTTCTTTTATTTCCATCATTGATTCCTCGATCTACAGATTGAACAGTAGGGGCGAAAGGCTACATCCTTGTCTGACACCAATTTTAATACGAACATTTCGTTCTTGGTCGTACACTCTTATTATTCCCTGTATGCTTTTGTACATATTGTATAAGACCCGTGTCTCCCTACAGCGTGCACCTACTTTTTCCAGAATTTCGAACATTTTACATTGTCGAAGGCTTTTTCCAGGTCGACAAATCCTATGAACGTTTCTTGCTTTTTCTTTAATCTTGCTTACATTATTAACCGCAATGTCAGAATTGCCTCCCTAGTGCCTTTCCTTTTCTAAAGCCAAACTGATCGCCATCTGGCGCGTCCTCAAATTTCTTTCCCATTCTTCTGTATATTATTCTTGTAAACAGCTTGCGTGCGTGAGCTGTTAAGCTGAGGCCGGCCTGTGTGGCCGTGCGGTTCTAGGCGCTTCAGTCTGGAACCGCGTGACCGCTACGGTCGCAGGTTCGAATCCTGCCTCGGGCATGAATGTGTGTGATGTCCTTAGGTTAGTTAGGTTTAAGTAGTTCTAAGTTCTATGGGACTGATGACCACAGATGTTAAGTCCCATAGTGCTCAGAGCCATTTGAACCATTTTGTTAAGCTGACTGTGCGATAATTCTCGCACTTGTCAGCTATTGCCCTCTTGGGAATTGTGTGGATGATGCTTTTCCGAAAGTCAGTTTGTATGTCGCCAGACTCATACATTCTACACACCAACGTGAATAGTAGTTTTGTTGCCACATCCCCTAATGATTTTGGAAATTCTGATGGAAGGTTATCTATCCCTTCTGCCTTATTTGATCTTAAGTCCTCCAAAGCTCTTTCAAATTCTGATTCTAATGCGGGATCTCCTATCTCTTCTAGTTCGAGTTTTGTTTCTTCTTCTACCACATCAGACAAATCTTTCCCCTCATATAGGCTTTTAGTGTATTCTTTCCACCTATCCGCTTTTTACTTTGCATTTAACAGTGAAATTCCCGTTGCACACTTAATGATATCACCATTGCTTTTAATGTCACCGAAGGGTGTTTTGACTTTCCAGTATGCTGTTCTTCGTATCCGACTTTTTTGCGTAGTGATTCGTCGTGAGTAATGTCTTACACTTCATCCTGCAATTCATGACTACTACATTGTGATTTGAGTCTATATCTGCTCCTGGGTAAGCCTTACAATCTAGTATCTGATTTCGGATTCTCTGTCTGACCATTATGCAATCTAACTGAAATCTTCTCATATCACCGGGCTTTTTCCGAGTATAACTCCTCCTCTAATGATTCTTGAACAGAGTATTCGTTATTACTAGCTGAAACTTGTTACAGAACTTCTTTGGTCTTTCTCCTCCCTAATTCCTTGTCCCAAGCCCATATTTCCTGTAACCTTTTCTTCTACTCCTTCCCCTACAACTGCATTCCAGTTTTAATATTCTTTGTGGGATCTGAAATTTAAAAACCTCTCTCACACCGGCCTGATGTAGCTTCACTGATCAGGATAGTAAAAAATATGCGCATATTAAGGGAAATGTCATTCACAAAGCAGGCTTATCACATTCACACAGTTCAGTACTGTTCTATCCTGATTAAATTGAGCTTAACTTAAATTCCATAAGGCAGTGAAGCAATTTCGAAGTCTCGGTGCGACGAAAATTGTCAGTCGATCTCCAAAAAAGATTTGTAATAATTATTAACTTTCGGTGATCACATGGGGAAGACGAGAGATCTGCTGGTAAGACTATGTTAGCCCATTTATTGAAAGTAATAAACTGGATATTTTGAGCGTACAAAACGGCAGGTTTGTCCAGTGTAAATCAGACATTCCCCACTGATCCCGTGCAACACAGCGTAGTAAGCAGACACTGTCAACAATAATCAGTTAAATAATACGCGAACACACTTACTTTAGTTTAGTTCATGTATTAAATTCCTTCTCATACAGAATCTCATCAAGATAGCGACTAGCTCAACAATACATACATATACATCTTCGTTCTTTCACGGCTAATCGGCAAGATCTGAATCATTCTTTTCATAAGAGAAAACATAGATAGCAGAGAAGCTATTCCAAGGAGTAAATGCACGCTCCAAGAAATAATAGGGCTTGAAACTACTTTGCATTTATAATCATCGTATATTAAGGTTTAGGAATCGGTAAGATAGGAAGAGATATTTCGAGATATGTACTGAGTTATATAATTTATAAAATTTATGAAAATATCGCGGAGAGGCCGCTGCAAGAGACATTACATCGGCCCTCGCAGCGAGCAAAGTTGATATGTATCCACTTTGCGAGCTAACTATTGGCTTAGCTAACTCGTTAGACTTCGTGGAACATATATTCCTATAAAGTTTAAGAAGTTAGTAAGATTTTTTGATTACAACAAAGAGATTTGGTATAGGCAACACCGATCTTCGTTACCTAGATACCAAGTTGTTGCTTTCACGTGTACTGGGGCATACCCGCATCCCACGTACACAACCACGGAAGATGGACTTCTATAGTTATTAATCAGGTCTACCTATTCAGGAACTGGCCTTCATAGGGAAACCCCGGAAAACCTGGAGGCTTAGACCCTAACTAGGTATCACAGATGATAGGAAAGATTGAATAATTTAGAAATTTGAGAGATATTCTAGAATTCATAGGAAAGATAAAATCTGCCTCATAGCCAAAAAAAAAAAAAAAAAAAAATCTTTACACATGCAAATTTTTACAATCTTCTGAAAAATTTTCTTCATCGATGTCTTGCTGAACTGCGATGAAACTGATCGAACAGGAACATGGGACACGGCACGGAGGACAGGCGTCGTATTGGCGTACCGGACAGGAGACGTAACGGATTTGAGAGACCAGAAGGAACCTCAGGAACAGGCACTCAGGATTGTGGCATGAAACAATCGAAATTCGTCTAAGGAATGGTCATCTATTAAAGATTCCTGGAAGAGAAGGGTTAGTCGAATTTCTCCAGATTCATTTCGAACTCAAATATGGACCTGATCCATTCAATTAGTCGAATTTCTCCAGATTCATTTTGAACTCAAATATGGACCTGATCCATCCAATCTTCCATCTGAGGAATGGGAAAATCCATTCGTCTTATACTTTCCACACCTAGGTGTCTTAATCGATACTGTAATTGCACAATATCACAGCTCCAGATCGGAAAACAATTTAGAAAACATGGATAATTTCATCCATCTTCTTGAGTAAGCCGGAAGGTTCTAATCCTGGTTTTAATTTTTTTTTGTTTCGTTGGCTTTTCCCGGTGGAAGTAGATCAGAATCTTTCCTAATTTGGTTTCAAGTACGAATGTGAATAGCATGTCAGAATATTAAAAACTTTATTATTTGAGACAATTTAAAAAAAATTATATCTTATTATTACATGATTACAATGAAATTTTGCTGAAAGAGAACGTTTAATTAAGTCTTGCTGCATGACCTCTCCAGCTGAAATTAATCTTTGTTGGTAGTGATTGACGATCAAATTTTTCTCTTTTATACTCCGATTGCCGCATTTTCTCATGAACATATATGAATACAATATAACAATAAACAAATTCAATTGGAAAATGACACATTATTATAAATTCAATGAAGAACTTTCTTATTAACTCTAATTTTATAAACACATACTAAGCTAGTTAATTAAATTCTCTTGGATAGAATTTAGCTCGCGCGAAAAAAAAAAAAAAAAAAACAGCGGGTCTTTATGTCGGTGGACAGTTGCAATCGATTCTAATTTCCTAACGCGGTTCATTTGTTCTCCTGTGAACTGTCAGTTTACAAACACTAACGTCACACGCAAGCGCCGTATTCGATCATATAGTTTCAGTAAACTTATTATCACTGGAGATTAACACTCCCTGAATGCATATTATTTCACAAGCACAAGCTTCTTTGGTGATCATCGCGTAGACAGATAACCCGTACGTCTTCACAGCAGCAGTAGCTACAGTTCCACTAACTTTTCTAACTACTCCTATACTATCACAGAAGCATTCACTTACTGTTCATTAAACTATCACAGATGCTTGGCATGCTGTCATTTAACCTATCACAGTAGCAGAGGCATACTGTCCTTCGCACTTCAATTTTTTTTAACACCCAAATACTTCATACAGACTTTTTATTTAATTTGACACACTTTCCTTAAAAGTACCTCTTTAGGTCTGCATGGGGAAATAATCCTTTTATTCTTCCAGAATCCGGATATGCTAATAAATACGCAACAGGATTCGGTATATCAACTATTATATATGGTGATTAATTGACAACCTCGGCTGCCGATAGGTGTTGTTGATATACCTCGATGTGGACAGCTGAAAATGTGTGCCTCGACCGGGACTCGAACCCGGGATCTCCTGCTTACATGGCAGACGCTCTATCCATCTGAGCCACCGAGGACACAGATGAATAGAGCGACTGCAGGGACTTATCCCTTGCACGCTTCCCGTGAGACTCACATTCCCAACTGTCCACAATTCTACATATGTATTGTACCTTATGGACATTTACCCATCCACTCATTACTCGCGCACGCTTTGGCGATTCCCGTAAGAGTTTGGGCAACCTGTGCGCATTCGCACAGACGAAGGTCAATGGCTGTGTAGCCTTTAACTATATATACGAAGACAGTAACTTGTTCTCGAAAGAACAGTTACTGTTGATGACCGTGCAGCTTTTCCCTGGAATAAGTGATGATTAATTGACAACCTCGGCTGCCGATAGGTGTTGTTGATATACCTCGATGTGGACAGCTGAAAATGTGTGCCTCGACCGGGACTCGAACCCGGGATCTCCTGCTTACATGGCAGACGCTCACGGGAAGTGTGCAAGGGATAAGTCCCTGCAGTCGCGCTATTCATCTGTGTCCTCGGTGGCTCAGATGGATAGAGCGTCTGCCATGTAAGCAGGAGATCCCGGGTTCGAGTCCCGGTCGAGGCACACATTTTCAGCTGTCCACATCGAGGTATATCAACAACACCTATCGGCAGCCGATGTTGTCAACTGCGAGAATTTTCCCGCGAAAATGTTTACCTTATGATCAACCTCGTCTTGTATCTCCTTTATGTTATGTATGGATTTATCCAAATTTTGGATGTCCTTCGGAATCCTGTGTTGTGATTGTCTCAAATCCTGCATATCTGCTGACATATCATTTACTTGTTGCTTTAATTCATCTTGAACTTCAACTAATACCGGAATTACCGCCATAGAACATTACATCTGTTCTTGTGCTTGAACTATCTGTGGGATTGAGTCGACCTGCTCTTTAATAGTATCAAGCTTAATAGCAACATACTCGGTTAGCTCTAGGCGTAACGTCTTTGCATTTTCATTACCCTGTTGAGTGACTTGCTCAATTTGAGCAGCTAATTTTAATTCTGTCTTTTTATTCTGAATTTTCAATTCTTCCGCAGTTTTTTTTAAATTTATCATGAAGTTTCAGAAAACCCTCTACTAATTTGTTATTTAATTCCACTTGATTAGCTTCTAATTCATGCAACTTTGTTTGATTAGCTAGTAATTGCTCCTAGACTTTCACTTGATTGGCTGCTAACTATTCATTCATTTTCCTTTTAGTCTCTATTTTCGCTTTAGTTAAGTCCCTTTTAGTCTCTATTTGCGCTTTACATTTTTGGCTAACAGTGTTATCTGCTGCATGATGACAGCCAATGGGTTTATTTCGTCCTGCTCAGATGACATCGAAACACTTAGGCTTTGTTGTGGGGCCTGATTAATGCTGCCGCTAGGCACTACTTCAATTAAACTAGCGTCTAATGTTTCACTAACCTCAGAAACAGCTGAGGGCTGTTGTGATTCGCTCAGCTGTTGCATTGCCTTTTTATAAGCCGCCCTAGTAAGAACCATTAATACACAGAACAATAAATATATAAAGTCACTCGCATCTGAGTTAATAATGTCACTGACCTAAACTTTGCATAATATTCACTTATAATAAACACTTCCTATCTAAAGTTCAGCCTAACAGTCACTCAATCAGTCTGATTCAAAAAATATTCAAAGTCCACTGACAGACATTTAAATAGTTATCTAACTACACATATCAAATTTATACTGAAAATGTCTGTCACTACTAATTTCTATCTACAAAAATTTAATTGTATATTGTCTGGCCTGCACGAGGTTCTCGTTGGTTGTGGCGAAATTGTGATATCTGGAACAGGCCTCGGCTTCTTTTCTCTCGTGCACATGCAACATAAAATTCACACAATGTTTAAGTAATGCTCAAAAATGTCTCCTGCCACAGTGAAGCCAGATTTAATATTTTTTGTGGGATCTGATATTTAAAAACCTCTCTCACACCGGCCTGATTTAGCTTCACGGATGAGGATAGTAAAAAATATGCGCATATTAAGGGAAATGTCATTCACAAAGCAGGCTTATCACATTCACACAGCTCAATACTGTTCTATCCTGATTAAATTGAGCTTAACTTGAATTCCATAAGGCAGTGAAGCAATTTCGAAGTCTCGGTGCGACGAAAATTGTCAGTCGATCTCCTAAAAAGATTTGTAATAATTATTAACTTTCGGTGATCACATGGGGAAGACGGGAGATCCGCTGGTAAGACCGCGTTAGCCCATTTATTTAAAGTAATAAACTGTATATTTTGAGCGTACAAAACGGCAGGTTCGTCCAGTGTAAATCAGACGTTCCCCATTGATCCCGTGCAACACAGCGTAGTAAGCAGACACTGTCAATAATAATCAGTTAAATAATACGCGAACACACTTACTTTAGTTTAGTTCATGTATTAAATTCCTTCTCATACAGAATCTCATCAAGATAGCGACTAGCTCAACAATACATACATCTACATCTTAGTCCGCCCCGGTAGCTGAGTGGTCAGCGTGACAGACTGTCAATCCTAAGGGCCCGGGTTCGATTCCCGGCTGGGTCGGAGATTTTCTCGGCTCAGGGACTGGGTGTTGTGTTGTCCTTATCACCATCATTTCATCCCCATCGACATGCAAGTCGCCGAAGTGGCGTCAAATCGAAAGACTTGCACCAGGCGAACGGTCTACCCGACGGGAGGCCCTAGCCACACGACATTTCCATATCTACATCTTCATTCTTTCACGGCTAATCGGCAAGATCTGAATCATTCTTTTCATAAGAGAAAACATAGATAGCAGAGAAGCAATTCCAAGGAGTAAATGCACTCTCCAAGGAATAATAAGGCTTGAAACTACTTTGCATTGATAATCATCGTATATTAAGGTTTAGGAATCGGTAAGATAAGAAGAGATATTTCGTGATATGTACTGAGTTATATAATTTAAAAAAATTTTCTGAAAATATCGCGGAGACACCGCTTTAAGAGACATTACACAGTCTCCCATGACTATTAGATTTTTATATCCCGTTTCATACTATATTACCTTGTTAATATCCTCAAACACCTTCCGTATCTCTTCATCTTCAGCTTGCGACCTCGGTATGTATACCTGAACTAACGTTGTCCGTGTTGTTTTGCTGTCGATTCTGATAAGAACAACCCAGTCACTGAACTGTTCACAGTAACACACTCTGTACACTACCTTCCTATACATAACGAATCGTACTCTCGTTATACCATTTTTTGCTGCTATTGATATAACCCTATACTCATCTGACCCGAAATCCTTGTCTTCTTGCAACTTCACTTCATTAACCCCTGATTTATCTAGGTCGAGTTTTCGCATTTTCCTTTTCAGATTTTATAGTTTCCCTACCACCTTCAAGCCTCTGACATTTCACGCGACGACTCGTAGAACATTATCCTTCCATTGATTATTCAGTCTTTTTCGGATGGTAACCTCCACCACCTTGGAAGTCCCCCCCCCCCCCCCCTACCCCCGGTGATCCGAATGGGGGACTATTCCGGAATCTTTTGCCAAAGGAGAGATCATTATGACACTTCTTCATTTACAGGCCACATGGCCTGTGGATACACGTTACGTGTCTTTAATGTAGTGGTTTCCATTGCCCTCTGCATCCCCATGCCTTTGATCATTCTTGATTCTTCCGCCTTTAGGGTAGTTTCTCACGTCTAGGACAAGACTGTGCTCTGAACCTCTGTCCGCTCCTCCGCCCTCTTCGACAAGGCCGCTGGCAGAATGAGGGGTGGCTTCTTATGCTGGAAGTCTTTGGTCACCAATGCTGATTATTAATCAAAATGTAAGCAGCGGCGGGATTCCAGCCAGGGACCGAAGACATTTTTATTATGAATCAAAGACGCTACTTTCCGGTATATATCACAATATGCTAAAGTAGTTTCATAAACAACATTTGTACAATAGGTTTAAGATGACTTCGTACACTTTATCAGCTATGATGCAACATTTTGGCAACGTGCTTCACAACTCCAGAGCGAACTAGGCAACACCATTCTTCTGTCATATGGGGTTGTATAAAACGACGTCGGTAGGGACAGCATAATCACTCTGCATTAGTACAGTATCAAAGTAAAGATCGTTCATTTCTGTGTAGCCCTAGGACGTTGAGCCGTGGAAAAAATCGGGCTGGCCGGTGCGAACTGCGACACCGTGAGACGGGAGATCGGCGGAGAGCGTTGGGAGTTGCTGCGCCAGGTCTTTGCCAGAAATCGCAGTTTATTAGAAGTTAAGTGATTGAAGATATGTTGTTTCATTTACTTGTTAAATTCTACTTGTTTTCTTGGTGAGGTCACCAGCCGGTTTGTTTTGGGGTCGTCCCACCATTCTTCTCCGTTTGCCCACCCGCGGGAAGGTGGTTATTTATGAATTGGGTGGGCCGTTTTTCCCTTGTGGAGCAGGGGCGGGTTAGAGCAACCAGCGTTTCGGGTTGTTCAGTAATCTCTCTGTCAATATGCCATACGTTAATCGCTGCCTCTGTCATGTTTGTCAGATTCGGTGTTAACGAATTTATTCCTTGAAGCGTAACGGCCGAATTCCTGAAATATGTTTTTATCTTGCCTACCTCCTTGCGAGGTGGTATATGTGTAATGTAGAGCATGTTTGTATATTTTATGTAAGACAGCATTTCATGGGTTTTTATTTAGATGATCATTTTAATATATAAAGTTGCCACCCTTCCACCGTAAGAGTTTTTTTTTTTTTTTAAATTAAGTTGCACCTTCGGCGGCAAATTAATTTTTCTAATGTTAGTGTTTGGTACCATTTCCATCCCTCCTACGGGGTGCATAGTTTATGTGCTTGTGTGAGTTGTAAAATTTTTTAGTTTAAAGTAATCTGCTGTGTTGCAGATTTGCACCAGTGTAGTGTTTCAGAGGTTGTGACTACGGCCGTGTCAAAAGGGAGCGGCAAGGTTCTCAGCCCAAAAAGTTCATACCGTCAAGATTTGTTCTTTCTGCCTCTGAATAAATTGTAACTTGATATTTAGAGGGTGCTTTCTGGTTATAATTTTAAATCTGTTTAAAAAAAGGGCTTTTAGGAATAAAATTTCCATTTGTTGAAAGAAATTTAATTTGTTTTCATCAGTTACCCACTGGAAACTACTTCCACGCTCACATAGGGTGATTAAATGTGTTAATGTCTTGATGAATCGCTATTAAATTCTTAAGAAAAGGTTTTGAAAGTAAATTCACGGTTCAGACGTCACTGTATCACATTCCAGTGATATTATTATCATAATTTTTAGTTGTTTAGTATTGAGTTTTCTGAGAATTGCACATACTAAATTATTTACTGCCATAGGTAAATGTTCACTTTGAACATGTACAATTTTGGTGAATTACACCAATTTTTAATTGTAGCGCGGTGTTTTAGTTCTACTGTATTTTGTCCCTCAACAATGCAATGACCGCCAATATAAATTTCATGAAATAAGTTCAGGACTGAGGAGGATAGGTCTTTAGGCTTTCGTTTCAGAGGCCGTATTTCCTAGGCATTTTTGTTCGAATTATCGTTTTTGTAATATCTCTGAATACTGATTGTTCCTCCTGGCCGGGCGGAGTGGCCGTCCGGTTTGAGGCGCCATATCACGGATTGCGCGGACCCTCCCGCTGGAGATTGGAGTCCTCCCTCGGGCATGGGTGAGAGTGATATTCTTAGCATAAGTTAGTTTACGTAGTGTGCAAGTCTAGGAACCGATGGCCTCAGCAGTTTGGTCCCTTAGAATTTCACACATTTGAACATTTTGAACGTTCCTCCAGGGTCATTCTGCAGCCTTACGAACTATGGAGTCAGTGACGCCCAAAATGAACTTTGAGGTTAGGATACCATATCTCACCCAGCCTGGGAAGCTCCAAAACCAGAAGCAATCGTCCACTCGTAGCAGTCAAGCTACTCTTTCCTTCTCTCTCTCTCTCTGTATTGCTATTGCTCCCTCCGCTTTTTCATTCGTGGCGCGCTTGAGCACGCTGCCGATCCAATTACTCGTATTGCTGGCGAATGAAGGGGGAGCCGGGCGGTAGTCCTCGGCCAGGTTGCAGGGCCAGCAACCGCATAAATCCGGCGGCGCGGTCGGATGCTGCTCAATAATTGAAGAGACCAAGACGCGCGCGGCGCGCGTTGCTGGTCGGCGGCGGGCCCGCGGGCCTGCAGTCCGGCCAGCCGCGCAGGCGAATAATTCACCGGCCCAGGCGCGGCCGGAGCCCGCATCTCACAGACGGCAGCCGCCTGACTGATTGCCGTTCGGGAAACGGAAAGCCGCGCCGCCGCCGGGTCAATCATCCGCGACAGCTGCCAGCTGCCGGCCGATGCCGCCGCCAAACGTGGCAGCACTGGCTGCGGGCATCCGCTGCGCTGTGCTCCTGACTCCTGCTGTCTGGCTGCGCCGCGATTGACGGAGAGAGACGGCACTGCGCCAAGACTCTGTGCTGGAATGATGCATCCTGACGTAGACGTCGAATATGTGACAGGCGTAGCAGAACGTGGTGGCTGTTAAATTTTACCCAGGTGCAACAAAACCTCGGACAAAAACTCTCATATGATTGTGAAAGAGAAATCGATGCATCATGATGTTCCGATGATTGTTTATTCAATTTTTTACTGCCCTTGCCGGCCGTGGTGGCCGTGCGGTTCTAGGCGCTCCAGTCCGGAGCCGCGCTGCTGCTACGGTCGCAGGTTCGAATCCTGCCTCGGGCATGGGTGTGTGTGATGTTCTTAGGTTAGTTAGGTCTAAGTAGTTCTAGGGGACTGATGACCACAGCAGTTGAGTCCCATAGTGCTCAGAGCCCATTTACTGCCCTTATAATTCGTAAACATAAACAATAAACATGGCACCAAACTTCTAAAACCAACTAAGATTGTCGTAACAATCTACACACATCAAAAATTTTTGCATCACTTCGGCTCCGAGAGTTCCCGAACCTGTATAGAAAATTGGAATAGAGATCAACATAAACATCATTTCCGTTCTTTTTAGTGTACACGGAAACCACTCATACAGTAACACCTTCAGAGTTGGTGGTCCAGATTGCTGTACACACCGGTACCTCTAATACCCAGTAGCACGTCCTCTTGCATTGATGCATGCCTGCAGTCATCATGGCATACTATCCACAAGTTCATCAAGGCACTGTTGGTCCAGATTGTCCCACTCCTCAACGGCGACTCGGCGTAGACCCCTCAGAGTGCTTGGTGGGTCACGTCGTCCATAAAAAGCCCTTTTAAATCTATCTCAGGCATGTTTGATAGGTTCAAAAAATGGTTCAAATGGCTCTGAGCACTATGGGACTTAACATCTGTGGCCATTAGTCCCCTAGAACTTAGAACTACTTAAACCCAACTAACCTAAGGACATCATACACATCCATGCCAGAGGCAGGATTCGAACCTGCTACCGTAGCGGTCACGCGGTTCCAGACTGAAGCGCCTAGAACCGCACGTCCACACCCGCTTGCTCATGTTTGATAGGGTTCATGTTTGGAGAACATGCTGGCAACTCTAGTCGAGCGATCTCGTTATCTTGAAGGATGTATTGAGGCCGAGCGGTTCTAGGCGCTTCAGTCCGGAACCCCGCAGCTGCTACAATCGCAGGTTCGAATCCTGCCTCGGGCGTGGATAAGTGTGATGTCCTTAGGTAAGTCGGGTTTAAGCAGTTCTAAGTATCGGGGACTGATGACTTCAGATGTTAAGTCCCATAGTGCTTAGAGCCATTTGAACCATTTTGAACTTGAAGAAAGTCATTCGCAAGATGTGCACGATGGAGGTATGAGTTGTAGTCCATGAAGACGAATGCCTCGCCAATATGGTTGCACTATAAGTCGGAGGATGGCATTCACGTATCGTACAGCCGTTATGGCGCCATCCATGACCACCAGCGCCGTACGTCGACCCCGCATAATGCAACCCCAAAACAGCAGGGAACCTCCACCTTGCTGCACTAGGTGGACAGTGTGTCTAAGGCGTTCAATCTGACCGGGTTGCCGCCATACACGTCTCCGACGATTGTCTGATTGAAGGCATACGCGACACTCATCGGTAAAGAGAATGTGATGCCAATCCTGAGCTGTTCATTCGCCATGTTGTTGGGCCCATCTGTACCGCGCTACATGACGTCGTGGTTTTTAAGGTGGACCTCGCCATGGACGTCGGGAGTGAAGTTGCGCATCATGCAGCCTATTGCGCACAGTTTGAGTCGTAACACGAATTCCTGTTGCTGCGCGAAAAGCAATATACAACATAGTGACTTTGCTTTCAGGTTTCCTCCGAGCCATAATCCGTAGGTAGCGGTGAGTCACTGCAGTAGCAGCCCTTGGGCGGCCTGAGCGAGGCATGTCATCTACAGTTTCAGTCTCTTGAATCTCCTCCATGTCCTAACAACATCGCTTTGGTTCACTCCTAGACGCCTGGACACTTCCCTTGTTGAGAGCCCTTCTTTCCGCCAAGATCTCCTATCTCAGTTCACAGAGCACTTCTGTCACACTCTCGTGTTGACTGAAAGTACTAGTTATAAACCTAGCAGCACACCATTCACTTGTATCGACGTATTTCTTTAAATCTGCCTCGCTGGGTTCTCAGCCATTCGGATAGGACTGAAGAATGTGTGGCACAAGTATTCTGTACGTGGTCTCCCTTAGAGATGAGCTGCATTTTGCTAGAATTCCCCGATTACACCAGACCTGACCTTTTGCTTTTCCTACAACCAAACTTAAGTGCTCGTTCAATCACTCTCCTTCTGTGACGGTGCGTGTATTACGCCTTCAGTCCGTTGTTTCCTAACAATCAGACCGACGATTAGAAATAAACATGACTCGGTAGAACAAAAACAGTGCACTCGTTATTCAGCATTAAATACGGAATTTTTTCTACCACGAAATAGTGGAATAATCCATAAACAAGATTAATAGTGCCGATACAGCACATTTACCCATCTTATACAGCAATTTATTGAACCAAAATACGAAGCAACACAAATTTCGTTGAATAAACAATGCCAAAAAGTAAATATAACACAGAATGGCATGTGGGTGAAGTCAACAAGTGCGTCAGTTGCAGCGAAAAATCCAATTAAGGTCGCTGTTTCTACGTGGATAAAGGCAGAAATTAAAAAGTGGTACAGCATCAGGGACGACGTGAGTACACACGTTAAAGTGAAACAATTGCGAATCACACATATTCTAATGTGAGTTTGGCGTTTCATAACGAAACACGTTAATAAGTGCGTGACACAATCCAGCGTAACTACTTACTCCAAAAGCGCAAAATAAACAACCTATGAGATCGTAGTGCGATTACAACTACAAAACTTATACAAAAATGCTTAGAACAAGTAATGAAGCTATCTGAAACAGTTTTTTTCCTCTAAATAAATGGAAGTGCTAGTAAAAGGTTTCAAATACACCCCTCCCCATAAACTTTCCGAAAAACAGCTAGATATAATGAAAGTTGATATAGATTACAATGTAAACACAGGCACTGCAAAAAGTGATCATTTTGAGAAAATGAAACGACTCCTCACACATAATTCTTCAAAGAAAAGGAAGGAAGTTTTGGGTTTACTGTTCCGTCGACGTCGATGTCATTGGAGACGGGACTCAGTTCCCACCATGTTCTCAACAAAGAACTCACCAAAACCTTTAACGAAGAAATTAAGAACTTAAGTAAGACCCGTAAAAGCATAATATTTGAATACGAAGCTAAGTTATTGATCAAAGTGAACCCAGTATCTCCAAAACTTTGTGGACTTCCTAAACTACACAAAGAATGCCAACTTTTATTAAGACCTCATATGCCAACCTACATCGCATCAAATTACAAAATTACTAAAAAATCACATTTCTGTCTCAAAGCCAAAACAAAATTGAAATCTAAATTTGGAACTGTAAATTCAGTGGACATCGTTAACAAATTTACACAAGTCCCTTTTCCACATACCGCAAAAAGAGTATCTCTTAATGTTAGCGGCTTTTTTGCAAACGTACTAGTTGAGGAATGTCTCGATATTTTGACAGAAATACTATACGGAGAAGGTGTCAACCCTGTGAAAGTATAAAACATAAAACTGGCCACCTACAGACGTTCAGAACAAACGTTCTCCACTAAGTTCTTTCTTGGCAGAAATCCCCATGGACCATTTAGAAAAATAGTTCCTACATAATGAACCTCTCAGTTATAACACGAACTATTGGTATAGACCTGTAGATGTCGTACTGTCTGTGGACTGGCACCAACAGACAACTGATGACATTCCTATAACACAACACAAAAACATGCAGTTCACATTGGAGATTAGTTAAAATCCATTATCTTCTTAGACCTCATCATAGATATCGCTACAAATAAACACAGTTCAAAATTTACGGAAAATCCGCAATAACAGACACTTTAGTACTGTCATGTTCACAACACCCAATAGGATATAAACAGGCTGCCTTTCATTCCATAGCGCAACTTTAAAACAGAATTAGAAACTATTAAATGTATTGCATTTAACAATGGATATACCCTTGAGTTTACTGACAACATTCTGCAGAAGAAACAAAGAAGAAAAATGATGCCACATGTGTATGAACCCTCTGCAGCAACAGTCTTATCTAAAACCAACTGCTGTACGATCCTGCACTTAGGAAAGCTATTTGACAATTAGCCGAAACTCTCAAAACCTGGAATTATAAAACCTTCTTGTATGTAAAAGGCACTACAGTACATATTTCATTCAACAGCAAGGACAAAGGGCAAGGACAAAACAGATTTATTAGGTGACAGTGGTGTTTATAAATCCACTTGCAATGATTGCAGCAAACTGTATTTCTGTCCTACTGACAGGGTTGTAGCAACTACGCTGATTGAAAACGAACACAGCTGGAAATTACATAAGTAAGACTCCACATTCGCTGAATATATGCTGATGGAAAGACACAGATACTAGTTTCAAACAGTTTCAAACAGTTTCAAACCGAATGGCCGGGTGCGGGTGGCACAGCCTCGCCTGTTGTTAGGCTCCCCACCTCATCGCATACATCAACATGGGGTCCTCCCCACGGCGGGCGGAAGCCTTATCTCACGACCGTTCGCCGATTTGCGGGGGAGGAATGTGGTGTCACAGCCAGACACCACACGTCCTAAGTGGTAGCTTAAATCGGCCGCAGTCCTGTAGTACATGTCGGACCCGCGTGTCGCCACTGTGTGATCGCAAACCTAGCGCCACCACAAGGCAGGTCTCGAGAGACTGACTCGAACTCAGCCCAGTTGTACGGACGACAGAGCTAGCGACTAGACGTACGAAGCCTTTCTCTCTCATTAGCCGAGAGACAGAATAGCCTTCAGCTAAGTTAATGGCTACGAACTAGCAAGGCGCCATTAGCCTTACAGTGATTGTAATTAAAGTCTCCTTTGTGCGATGTACCACAATGAATGAGTAAAGATAAGTATTATACCAGCTACGTACTTTTCTTCATAGCATTAATTACATATCCTGTTCCAGTACTTCACGCCCGTCTGCGTTAGTCTCGCGTGCCTTTTTAAGCCACCTCTATCTACAAGGTGTTGGCCCAGCTGCCGACACATCCCATGGCGACGAGTCTACAAAGGCTCTTGTGTTTTACTTTGCCCTAATTTCTTTGTGTCATGGCTTTGCCACATTCTCCAGATGTACTGTCCGAATTTTATGGCTTGCAGAATCAGCAGACGCGGGCGTTATTGGATGCTCTTGGACAGCTCGTCCAGGGTCAACGTGCGCTGCACACCGATGCGGCCGCCGCCGCTTCATCGCTACCGCCGCCACAACATGCTGTTGCACCTCAATTCAGACCCTTTGACGCAACCCAAGAATCATGGCAAGAGTGGTCCCGTCAGTTCGACTTCCACCTAGCAGCCTACAGAATTCAAGGTAATGAGCGGCAGCCGTTTTTGCTTTCTTGTGTCGGTGTGTCCACCTACCGAGTGATAGTGAAGTTGTTTCCCCGGCGCGACGTAGCAACTCTGTCCTACGAAGAACTTTTGTCTGCTTTAGATGCCTATTTCAAGGAAACAGTAAATGTCATTACAAAAAGGTATACGTTCTTTCGTACAAAACGTACGGCCGGTCAGACTAATAGGGAGTGGGTTGCGACATTGCAAGGACTTACTAGGGATTGTGAATTTCAATGCGAATGTGGACTTCCTTATTCAGATACTATGGTGCGTGATGCAATAGCACAGAACGTTTCTGATGTTCGCATATGGGAACAGATTTTGAAACTAGTTAATCCCTCCCTTCAACAAGTGATAGACATATTGGACAGGCAAGACACACTTGACTTTGCTCAGGACTCGTTTGAAACTTCGCCAGCAGTGTGTCACATTAACCGGCCCGCCGGGCCCGCTGCACGGGACGCTAGGCGGCCCTCGCGCCCGTCAGCGCAGCGGCAGCCTAGCTCGCAAACACGTGCGCCGCGTAAGCAAGCTAATGCAGTGAAATCATGCCCGCGGTGTGCAACTCGACATTCGCGTGAAAATTGCCCGTCACGCCAAGCTCTTTGCTTTTACTGCCATAAGAAAGGACATGTCCAAAGTGTTTGCCAGAAAAAGCTCAGATCAGACACTCACACCAATTCCAGGCCCTTTGCTTCGCGCCGGAATCGACCCAAGGAAACTCAGGCTCGTGAACCTTCGCCCATGGATATTCATGTAGTTCATTCCACCCCGTACGGTGACAGTGTTCATTCCACAAAAAGTGTGCGTCGACGTCGACGGAAGTCCCGTCACGTCGCACGTGATTCTGTCCCAGTGTCTGTTCCAGTTGCACAAAACAGTCGCTTTTGTCGTCAGCAGGACAATAAACTTTTTGTCGACTTAGACTTTGCAGGCAAAGTGATACCATTCCAGCTCGATACCGGAGCTGCAGTTTCATTGCTCAATCACGACACGTACAACCAACTGGGCAAACCTCCGTTGCGTGCCGCAAATGTTCAGCTCACTAGTTACTCAGGCCAGAAAATACCAGTGTTAGGACAGTGCAGCCTTCTTGCAACATACAAGGGACAAACAAAACTTGTGTCATTTTACGTTCTTCGTTCTTCTACTGCAGTGAACTTGTTTCGTTTAGATTTATTTCAGTTGTTTAATTTGTCTATAGTAAATCAGGTCCTCTCAGTGATTCAGACTGTGCCTTCCGCCAGTGTTTCTAGTCTATGTGAGGAATTTGCAGACATTTTTGCACCGGGCCTTGGTTGCGCTAAGAACTATGAAGCACATTTGGAACTGAAAGCAAACGCGCAACCGAAGTTTTTCAGAGCGCGCAATGTTCCCCACGCGTTGCGTGATGAGGTCGCAAGAACATTAAACGATTTAGAATCTCAAGGTGTAATTGAACGTGTGCAGGCTTCTCTCTGGGCCTCTCCCTTAGTAATTTTGCCTAAACCTTCCGGAAAATTGAGACTTTGTGTGGACTTCAAGGCAACTGTGAATCCACAACTTGTGACTGCAACTTTTCCTTTGCCCCGCCCGGAAGATCTTTTTGACAAACTGTGCCCGGGAAAATATTTTTCAAAGTTGGACCTAGCAGATGCGTACTTGCAAATACCTGTGGACGAAGAATCCCAGCGCGTCTTGGTGGTAAACACGCATCTTGGCTTGTATCTCTTCAAAAGACTGCCTTTCGGGTGTGCATCCGCCCCTGCATTGTTTCAGCAATATTTACAAACTGTTTGTGCGTCGGTCCCTACTGCTGCGAACTATCTGGACGATATTGTGATCTCCAGAAAGACAGAAGCCGAACATTTGCAAAATCTCCGAACATTATTTCAGGTCTTGCGACAAAATGGTCTTCGCTTGAGGAAGGACAAATGTGTGCTGGGTATAATAAATTATTATCATAAATTTCTGCGCAATGCTTCTTCCATTTCAGCTCCGCTTCATCGCTTACGCCGTAAAGGTCTTCCGTTCGTCTGGACGACGGAATGCGAACGCGCCTTTCGCCAGTTGAAATCGGCGTTACTTTCAAATACTTGCCTTACGCCGTTAGATCCCCAGAAACCCCTTTTGTTGATGGTAGATGCATCGGATTTCGGGATCGGTGCTGTGCTTGCGCACACAGATGGATCGCATGATCGCCCTATTGCCTTTGCGTCAAAATTGCTCTCATCTGCGCAAAGAAATTATTCACAGATAGAGAAAGAGGCTTTAGCTCTCGTGTTTGGTGTTACTAAGTTTCACGATTTCTTGTATGGTCGTCACTTTACCATCATCACGGACCACAAACCATTGACATCGCTTTTTCATCCGAACAAGCCGGTACCTCCGCGTACGGCGCAGAAATTCATTCGCTGGTCTCTTTTCCTCTCGCAGAACCGCTACGATATCTTGTATCGGTCCACTGCTACGCACGGAAACGCTGATGCGTTGTCCCGTTTGCCTGTTGCTGAGGATAAAGCATTCGATTCTTCCGAACTTGCTTGCATGTTCATTGATGCGGAAACCGATGACGTGGTCGCATCGTTTCCGATTGATTTTCGTCGTGTAGCTACGGCCACAGCTGTTGACCCTGTCCTTGCTACCATTTTGCGTTTTGTTGCTACGCAATGGCCCTTGTCCAAGTCACGGATCGAGGATCCGCTGGTTCGCCGATTTTTTGCTCACAAGGAGAGACTTTTTGTAGGACGTGGTGTTTTGTTGTTGCGTTCTGATAATGATCAGTCCCGAGTCGTGGTCCCACGTTCGTTACAGTCCTCTGTCTTATGGCTTCTTCACCACGGACATTGGGGTATAGTGCGTACGAAACAACTTGCTCGTCAGCACTGTACTTGGTTCGGAATCGATGCTGCGATTACGAATATGTGCTCCTCTTGCGTGGCGTGTGCCGAACAACAATCCCCACCGCCGCAGAAATTCTTTGCATGGCCGAAAGCCACTTCCCCTTGGCAACGCTTGCACATCGATTTTGCTGGTCCATTCTGGAATGCTCGTTGGTTGGTTGTGGTCGATGCTTTCAGTAATTTTCCTTTTGTTGTCCGGATGTCTTTCACGACGTCTTCTGCCACAGTCCAAGCCTTGTCTGCTATCTTTTGCATTGAAGGTCTTCCGCAGACTATTGTTTCCGACAATGGCCCACAATTCATGTCCGCAGAATTTCAGTCCTTCTGCAAGGCCAATGGTATTCAACATCTGACGTCCGCTCCGTTTTCGCCTCAGTCAAACGGTGCCGCAGAACGATTGGTCCGGACTTTCAAGTCACAGATGTTGAAATTGAAAGAGTCGCATTCTAGGGAGGACGCGTTATTGCTCTTTTTGTCCTCGTATCGCTCTCAGCCCCGCGATGGTCGCTCGCCGGCTGAGTTGCTCCATGGTCGTTCTCATCGAACCTTGATGTCTTTGCTGCATCCGCCGCATCAGGTTCCTGTGCAGCGGCAGACTCCTGCTTTTGCTCCTGGCGACGTTGTCTTCTATCGCACCTATCGCGGTTCACGGCGTTGGCTCACAGGGTGCATTCTTCGCTGCCTCGGCCGCGTGATGTATTTGGTTTTGGGGGCCTCTGGTGAGGTGCGTCGGCATCTCAATCAGCTGCGCCTCTGTCGTCGCCCGGGTTCTGCCGCTCCCCGTCTGCTTTCAGCGACGGAGCCGTCAGGTCAGCACCCTGGGGACCCATCTACTGGCTCGCCTCATCCCCAGGTGTTACCGACGCTGCCTTCCATTTTGCCTCATGGCGTCGCGCCGCCGCCGCAGCCGCCGCAGCCGCCTCCGGCGCCGCCCGCAGTGGACGCTTCGCTGCAGCCGCCACGCGCCTCCCTGGGTCACGCGCCGCCGCTTGCTTCCCGTGACCAGCTGTCCTCCGCCATGGCACTCTTGCCCGCTCCGGACCAGATGTCGTCATCGCGCGTCGGATTCTCCGAACACATGGAGGCCGACCCTTCGGCCCCTCCTGTCTCTTTCCGGGCGCATACACCGCATGTTGACGTGCACCCTGGACTAGGTTTTCAGGCGTTTCCTAGCTCCCCTCGGACCGAATGGCCGGGTGCGGGTGGCACAGCCTCGCCTGTTGTTAGGCTCCCCACCTCATCGCATACGTCAACATGGGGTCCTCCCCACGGCGGGCGGAAGCCTTATCTCACGACCGTTCGCCGATTTGCGGGGGAGGAATGTGGTGTCACAGCCAGACACCACACGTGCTAAGTGGTAGCTTAAATCGGCCGCGGTCCTGTAGTACATGTCGGACCCGCGTGTCGCCACTGTGTGATCGCAAACCTAGCGCCACCACAAGGCAGGTCTCGAGAGACTGACTCGAACTCAGCCCAGTTGTACGGACGACTGAGCTAGCGACTAGACGTACGAAGCCTTTCTCTCTCATTAGCCGAGAGACAGAATAGCCTTCAGCTAAGTTAATGGCTGTGAACTAGCAAGGCGCCATTAGCCTTACAGTGATTGTAATTAAAGTCTCCTTTGTGCGATGTACCACAATGAATGAGTAAAGATAAGTATTATACCAGCTACGTACTTTTCTTCATAGCATTAATTACGTATCCTGTTCCAGTACTTCACGCCCGTCTGCGTTAGTCTCGCGTGCCTTTTTAAGCCACCTCTATCTACAAGATGTTGGCCCAGCTGCCGACACATCAACAAGTTCTCAAACAATGCCACGACCTTAGAACTGAGGCATCGTTGCCATATAACTTATAACACTGTAGTACTGCGTATTCTGATTATTGTCGCGTAAAGTGTGACTTACAATGTCAAAAAAGGTGTTTGCTTCACAATATGAATCAAGAATGCTCATTTTGACAGTTTATCAACCTATGGCAAGACCTTACAAACTTTAGCAATAAAAGTATATAACCTGTAATACTCCAGTGTTGTGTAGTTTATTATTTGTAGCTCATAATATTGGTGGTTTCGTAAGGTATAATTTCAGCTTCAAAAATCAAGTTTGGTGCCCAACATTCTGTGCAAGTGGATTGTGTCTTTGCTTATAATGTTTAGTTACCTAAGAACTAACGTTCCTAGTTTCCTGAAGATGTCAGTATAACAAAAATATTGTACATGTTACTTAACTTTTATACGTAGTTCATCTATAGGGTTTGGAGAATGAGTCTGATGGTATCAAAATATGTGACGTAAATGGCAATATATTTTGATGGTTCTGACTTCGAAACTTAAATTTTTTGCATGGTCAAGGCACTATACCCCTAGGTATGTGACATAATTTTCAACTTGATATCTCTATTAGTTCCTGAGAAAAAGGAGTCTTGGCAGATAGATGGACAACAAAGTGATTCTATAAGTGTTCCTTTTTACCGACTGATGTACGGAACTCTTAAAAGGACACCAACATTGTTCTTGAAATACTCATTTTGGAACTGCAGAAAGTAACGTAAATTTTCTAATGTATTTGCAGTAAATGAGAATGTATCAAATGGTCAAATGTGTTTGAATATATAAGGGACCAAACTGCTGAGGTCATCTGTCCCTAGACTTACATACTACTTAAATTAACTGATGCTAAGTACAACACACACCAGTGGCCGAGGGAGGACTCGAACCTCCGGCGGGATGGGCTGCGCAATCCGGAACATGGTGCCTCAAACTGTGCAACCACTCGGCGCGGCGATAACGTATCACCTGCAACAATTATGACACTACACTTTCCTTATATACAAATAATTATCTTGAGACTAGTTTAACGCAGCCCCCCACGCGAGTGTATCCTGCGCATCTCCAAATAACTACTGCAACCTACATCCATTTGAAACTGCTAACTATATTGATCACTTGTTCTTATTCTATAGTTTTTATACTACACACCCCCGTCCCTCCTCACCCATACCAAACTGACCAGTCCTTTATGTCTCAGAATGTGTTCTGTCAAACGATCCTTCCTTTTAGCCAAGTCGTGTCATGAATGAATTTTTTTCTTCAGTTGGATTCTTTACCTTTCCATTATTTACTCGATCTACCTGTATAATCTTCAGCGTAGTGCTGGAACACCATCTTTCAAAATCTTCTATTCTCCTCTTGTCTGAACTCCTCATAGACCACTTCTCGCTTCTGTAGAAATATACATTTCAGATAAATACTTTCTGAAAGAATTTCCCAAATTTCCCAACATTTAAACCAATATTCAGTGGCAATATATTTAACTATTTCAGAAATGATTTTCTTACAACAGCTAGTGGGCATTTTATATGGTCTCTACTTAGCCCATCGTCAGCTACTTTGCTGCCCAAATAGCAAACCTGACCTACTATTTCTAGTGTCTTATTTGATAATCTAGTTTCGTGAGCGTCACCTGATTTAATTCCAACATATTCCATTAACATTGGGTTATTTTCGTGAATATGCTCGTGTAGTAACCTCGTTTTGAAGTGCTATCCATTCCGCTTTCTATGGAAGAAATCGGACAAATTTGAAAGTTTCCATGCCGTCTCCCAGAGGTTTAATTCCATTTCCAAAAGCATTGTGGCAGTATCTGTACGGAATTGAGGGTAGTGATCTCTTCTGGTTCCTAACACGCGAAGTCCGCCGTCGTGTTCCGGTACCACGAAGAGCTGCTTTGCTGCCCCCACACCTCAGATATGCGCGCCCGACTGCAGCGGTGGATGGCTGATGCGTCGCCATGGAGACGCCACTGTGCTTCCAGTACGGCCAAATTGCTTCGACCCTGCACCTATGCAAGCTAGCAGGTAGTTACAGCACACACGTGTAGCACTGAAAGGCTGACGTCCACTTTGATGTGTACTCCCCGACCTGCAGTCCCATTGCTGACTGTCTTGATGTGGCTTATTGTATCTACATTAACGTTCCAGTTCTGCGTGAGTGGTAACTCAGAATCTAAATTATTTGTGACGACATAATTTATATTAGTTACAGAATTAAATGTCTTTATTTGTATTCATCTGACTTGTATTATATCTCTCTAATGCATTTCGAAACATTATTCTTGCCCCAAGCTGTAATGGCTACAGCATTTTACCAAATTACCTGTGGGTAATATAGCCAAATTGGTAATCCGCACTACGGAACATAAATTGTTAGAAAAACGGTAGATGATATAGGTGAAATTTCTGTGGGGTTTACGCGGGATTCCCGTTCCCGGTGAGCCATTTTGTCAAATTCTATTGATATTAATCTCTAGTACGTTCTAATTTTTAAAATGTAATGTTGTTGTTGTTGTTTTGTTTCTGCTGTGGTTTCCAGCCGCAGAATGATCTAATGCAGCTCTCCACGCTAGTCTATCCAACGTAAGTCTCATGTCTGCATAACTGCTGTGACCCACATCCAGTTGAATTTGTTTACTGTATTCGAGCACTGGACTCCCTCCTATAAATTTTACTACCTACCCCTCACTCACTTACAAAAATGACGATACCGTGATGCGTCACGACATGACATATCAATCGATTCATACTTTTAGCCAGGTTGTATCATGATTTCTCTCTTCTTCTTTTCTGTTTCTAATTCTACACAGAACCTCTTCAGTTACTCGAGTTGCCAATCTAATCCTCCAACATACTTCTGAAAAGCTTCTGCTCCCTTCATGTCTGAACTATTTATCGCCGACGATTCACTTTTGTATAAGACTAAATTACAGACAAAGACCTTCAGAAAAGAATTCCTACCATCTAAATTTATATTCGAGGATTACAAATTTCTCTTTCTCACAAACGCTTTTCTTGCTGTAGGCAGTCTCCGTTTATATTCTCCCTCCTTTGAGTTATTTTGCAACTCACATAGCAGAACTCATCTACTAACTTCAGTGTCTCCTTTCCAAATCTAATTCCCTCAGGATCGATGATTTTATTCGCCTACATTCCACTACTTTAATTGCCATACCAAATTTCTCCTCGGTTTCTTTTATAACTTTTTAGCTTAGTTGGTTCTTGCCACGAACTTTTATTTTCTGATTCTAATGCTGAGTTTTACTTTAATTTACTATGAGTAATACTTTATTTGTAAGACATTCAAGAAATTATCTACCTTGTTAATATAGCTACACAAGAACGCGATAACTGCAGTTTTCTACAGGGTGAGTCACTAACTGTTGCCACCAAGAATAACTCCGAAAGTATGATAGGAAATGGAAAGTTTGTGGGACAGAAGTTTCATGGGATAACGGGGGCCATAATATGACGTTGGTTTTTTGTTGCTAGGTGAGGTCGCTTCAGAGATATGAAGGTCAACTTTTTCTCTTTTTAATGCGATGCTATAGTTTGTTACTCTTTTCTGATGGCGGGACGAATCCAGTAATGTGTAACAGTAAGGTTTTTGAAGGTGAATGAAGGTCTCAAAGGTGGCATGAACGTCCATTTCCAGAAGGTGTTCGAAGTGATGACCATTGGTATCAATGCAGTGCTGCAACCTTCTTATCAAGGATTGAGTTGTATCCTTATCACATCGGCACTTATCGAAGCACATGCTCTGACAATTCGCTCTCGCATATCTTTAGGTGTAGTTGGAACATCTATATAAACAGTGTCTTTTACGAATCCCCAGAAGAAAAAATCCAGAGGCGTCAAGTCTGGCGAACCAGCTGGCCACCATACTTCTCCTCCTCGTCCAATCCAACGATTTGGGAATTGTCTCTGCAACTCATTTCCAGCCAACAGCGAAAGATATGCCGGACACCCATCGTGTTGATACCACATTCCGTTCCTTCTTCCTAAAGGTACTTCTTCCAGTAACAGACCTCATGTTTCTTGCAGGAATGTGGTATATTTCCTACCATTAAGATTTCCTTCGATGAAACAGGGGCCTGTAATTCTGTCATCCAGAATACCACACCATACATTCTCGGACCACGGTTTCTGGTGTGCAACTTGCCGCAGCCAACATGGATTTTCGGTTACTCAATAATGCATGTTACGCAAATTAACATTTCCATGATTCTGAATGTAGCCTCTATCAGTAAATAAAATCAAATTAATAAATGTGTCATCCCTCTGAATCTGAAGTTGAACCCATCGGCAGAATTCAATGCGACGCATACAATCCGTACCAGTTAATTCTTGATGGAGAATGATATGATAAGGATGATATTTATGGCGATACAGAACACGAACAAAACTACTCAGGCTCATGCCAGATTCCCTTGCGATTTGATGCGAACTAACACAAGGTTCTCGGACCACTGTGGCAAGAGTACCAATTTCCGTTTCCTCGTTAGTAACTTTCCTTTGCCGGATATGTTTCCGATGCGTTAAAGATCCAGTTGCTCCCAATTTATCATACACATATTTAAATGTACGATGTGTAGGGTGAATACGTTGAAGTTATCTTTCACTGAATTTCGTTGGCATTCTCCGTAAATGAGAAGGATATCGACTTGTTCTTAAAAAGGAATACATCATTCACATTCGCTTGATTCGACTATAATAGTCTTCCTATTAGTGTTGTATTGCGAAACCGTCGAGTGGTATTTACATGTAAATGACACGTTAGATGGATACGCCGTATTCGCGAATATTTACTATTTGCACCTTATTAGAGAGAGAATTATCAGAGCATGTGCACCGATAAGTGTCGATGTGTCCGCCCCGATAGCTGAGTGGTCAGCGTGACGGATTTCCGTCCTACTGGCCCGGGTTCGATTCCCTGCTGGGTCGGGGATTTTCTCCGCTCAGGGACTGGGTGTTGTGTTGCCTTCATCATCATTTCATCCCCATCCGGCGAACAGGCCGCCCAATGTGGGGTCGAATGTAATAAGACCTGCACCAAGGCGGCCGGACCTGCCCCATAAGGGGCCTTCCGGCCAATGACGCCAAACGCTCATTTCCAGTGCTGATGTGATAAGGAATACCGCTCAGTCCATGAAAAGAAGGTTGCAGCACAGCATTGATACGAATGGTCATCACACCTTCCGTAAATGGACGTTCAAGCCATCTTTGAGACCCTCGTTGACCTTCAAAGACCTTACTGATACACATCATTGGATTCATCTCGATAGCCTCTATCAGAAAATAAGTTCCAAATTATAGCATCCAATTAAAAAAAAAGTTGACCTTCATATCTCTGACGCCACCCCGCCTAAAAAAAAAAAAAAAAAAAAAACAACGTCGTATTATGGCCCCTGTTGTCCTATGCAGCATTTGTCCCACAAACTTTTCAGCTACCATCATATTTCAGGAGTTATTCTAGTTGGCAATAGTTAGTGAATCACCCTGTATATTAGCTGCTTTTTGTGAAGTATTTCGTGTTTCCGATTTGTCGCGTAACATTTCACAGGAGTGCTAATTGCGCCAACTAAAAGGCAAGACTGCGTTTAAAGAAAACTTCACCAAAATGATGAGTGCTGATTCTGTGCTATTTGTGAAGGTGTAGTGAAATACACGAGACTTAGTCGAGTAATGGAGTTTGTAGTGTATATTTGCACGAGGGATGTGCTGGACTTACCAAGGAAGGTACAAACATGATCATCTGTCCAAAATGTATAAGTAATCTGAGGTGAACGGATAAGAGAAAATGGTATTTTTAATTGACAATAATTTTTTCGATAATTTGATTTTCTGTTGTGTGATACCAAGCTTCCCTGTGAGTAGGTTGAATTGCTCTCGAGTGTAAAACAATGGACAGTCGTTTACGGAAACAATGTTTCCACAGCGAATTTAGCTGTCATATTCAGCCTTCGGAAGGTGGAATTCTATAATTTCTATGATGTAAATGAGGCAATGTCTGTACTAAATTCTTTACGGTGTGTTTCCTGTTAAAAAACGGAAAATCTGTTGTTTTCAGTTGACACGTGTCTGATCCCAATACGCTAACGCACATTAACTTTTACAGGCCACATTAAAAGATATCTTTGCTCTTGCAATCGTCCTCGTAAGAACGAATCCTCCTTGGTATATGCACACATGGTTATGGATACCCCAGCATGTCGAGTGCATAGCAGGAACTTGCACATTAACCACTTCAGATGAGTTGGGTTTTGGAGTTAATGTTCAGAAACAAGGAAATGAACTGACTGCCAAAATTAGTTTTTGAATACATAGTGTATAGTAATTATCACACAAAAATGTTTTATGTTATATCATTTTGTTGGTCGTTCCTACAAACTATGATAGTAATACGACCATGTGTAGCTTCATAGAAATACAGTTCGACGTAAGCATACATCAAAATAAAAAGAAGTCGGTAGATAAGATACTAAATAAAGAAGTAACATTTCGCAGTAGTGCTAATTGCGCCAATTAAAGGGCAAGACTGTAAGTCTATCTTGCAATGTCGTACTAAGTTGTCTACTAAGTTTGTCTATGACTGTATTTGTTAGTGTTCGAAAAATTTGTTTTTGTATTAGTAGCGACGCAGTTCCAATAAGTGACACCTATGCAAGTCTTTCTAATATCTTCCACGCTACGATGAGGCAGTTAAGTGAATGAAGTTCAGCCCTGTCCTGCTTTTTACTAAAGATGTATTTAAATACAATAAACATCTGTATGGCTGTCGTAAAGTTTGCTATTGTGTAGCTGATTATTATGTACCAGTTGTCATCAGTTATGTTTGTACTGCGTCACAGTTTCATAATGTGCAATGTGCTTACTATTTGTTTTCTGTTTTTAAAATGATTTGATAACGAGCTTAGGGGAAACTAGTGATAAAGGAAATTAATACTGTAGCTTCGATGGTTCTCTTCAGTTTATTGAATAATTTGGATAAAAAGAAAAACTGCTATGAAAAGCTCTGGCTTGCTGAATATACTTCCTATATCATATCTAGAAATAGTTACTCTCTCAGCCTGGCCTTGAAGGAATCAAAGGTGTGGTATACAGATAATAGACTAGACAAAACAAGCTATTGATGATATTTGATGTAGGAATGTAACATGAAAGGATTATCAGAACAGAGAAAAAGACGATGACATGAATTCCTTTTTAAAAAAGAAAAAGGGTATAGTATTCAACATTAATTAAAATTACGTTGACATTTTACAGATAGGTTCGTGTTACTTTTCAGGAAATGAAAACAAAAGTTATATTATTTTCTCAGGTCAAAACCAATCAATGTTTTTCGCAGCCATGATACTTTAACTACTATGCTCTTCGGATAAAATATATTCACCAAACAATAACAATATTTATCTGAAAAGTGTAACAATAGAGAACTACAGTAATCGTGCCCTGTTCATTATCAAGCCTGACATTTTACCTAAAGTTGTTTACTTTGATGTACTTTCCTTTGGTCGTTACTCATTTCTGTTTTCTACTGGGAATGATATACAGCTAACATCAAATTCTGTAAAACAAAATAATCACCGCTCTATTCGGTGGTGCGCAGAAATACTAAACAGTTTCGCTGTTGTGTAACACTTTGACACTTCTTCAAATTCTGCTCCCTACGGGCTTGAGTATAGAAACAAATATGAACGGAAACAAAACGGAGGAATATAGACTACGTGACAAAGAAAGTGAATCACAAAGAAAAGGAGGAGGAAACGAAATGAAACTTCACGGTTTGACAAGATATGTGATGTAATTTTAGTGATTAAAAAATGTAGTCAAATTTAGAAAGAAATTGCACCATGGTCCACTTACCAGTGAAACGTTGTACCCACTTTGATCTATATATATGCATTGGGAAGCATGTTACAAAGCCGTTGTATCCTGTCCCAAGGCTAGCTGGCCCACAACTATTGCAAACAGTCCTTGACCCCCTGGACACTGGCACTAGCGCAGACCCTGGACAAGGGAGCTCTTCAACATCACGCAGACCGTGACATGTGTGGGTGAGCGTTGCCCTGTTGAAAGATGTCACCACGATACTGAAGTCATAGCTAGTGGCTTCCCACAACTTAACTCCAAGAGTAACACTGCTGTGCCTCTCCAAAACAATGGAAGAGTCGGACCTCTTCGCAGATAACCTACATACTCATCGAGGATGGTCACCAGGTTAGTGCAGAGCTGCGTTTCATCGGTGTATTCAGTGCGACGCCATTCATCAGCAGTCCAGCCTTCAAGGTCAAGACATCTCTCCAAACCCAGCCGTATGTTCTGTGGTGTTAACGACAGCCACTGATGTTAATGATAGGTAGTAATTCCCTTATCCGACTCAAAGACCTTGTAAAAGTAGCTAGGCTCTCTGAGAGCGCTGCAGCCGCGCAATAATTTGAACATTTCGGGTGGACGCAGTTGTGATGGTAAGATGAAGAGTATTGTGACTTGTAAGCACACAGATCTAACATTATGTATTTGTTGGTGCATACATACAATATTTGTTGTGACTACACAATCTCTGTACACCAAAAAAAGATTTGCATCACCTCGGTTCAGTGAGTTCCCGAACCTCTACAGAAAATTGGAATGGAGATCAACATAAACATTATTTCCGACCTTTTTAGTGCACGTGGAAACCACGCATTGCATGTTGTACCACCATACAGCGGGACCTCCAGAGCTGGTACCTGTAATACCCAGTAGCACGTCCTCTTGCATTGTGCATGCCTGTATTCGTCGTGGCATAGTATCCTCAAGTTCATCAAGGCTCTGTTGGTCTAGATTGTCCTGCTCCTCAACGGCGTAGATCCTTCAGAGTGGTTGGTGGCTCATGCCGTCCATAAACAGCCCTTTTCAGTCGATACCAGGCATGTTCGATAGGATTCATGTCTGGATAACATACTGGCCACTCAAGTCGGGCGATTCGTTATCTTGAAGGACGTCATTCACAAGATGTGCACGACGGAGGCGAAAATTGTCGTCCATGAAGAAAAATGTCCTCCAATATGATGCCGATATGGTTGCACTATCGGTCGGAGGATGGCATTCACGTATCGTGTAGCCGTTACGGCGCCTTCCATGACCACCAGCACCGTACGTCGGCCCCGCATAATGCCACCCTAAAACATCTGAGAACCTCCAGCTTGCTGCACTCGCTGACCAGGTTGCATCTATACACGTCTCCGTCAATTGTCTGGTTGACGGCATATGTGACACTCATCGGTGAGGAGAACGAGATGCCAATCCTGACCTGTTCATTCGGCATGTTGTTGGGCCCATCTGTACAGCGCTTTTTGGTGTCGTGGTTGCAAAGATAGACGTCGGGAGTGATTTTGCGCATCATGCAGCCTATTGCGCACAGTTTGAGTCGTAGCACGAAGTCCTGTGGCTGCACGAAAAGCATTATTCAACATGGTGGCGTTGCTATCAGGGTTCCTCCGAGCCATAATCCGTACGTAGCAGTCATCTACTGCAGTAGTAGCCCTTGGGCGGCCTGAGCGAGGCGTGTCACCGACAGTTCCTGCCTCTCTGTATCTCCTCCATGTCCGAACAACATCGCTTTGGTTCAAATGGCTCTGAGCACTATGCGATAACTTCTGAGGTCATCAGTCGCCTAGAACTTAGAACTAATTAAACCTAACTAACCTGAGGACATCACACACATCCATGCCAGAGGCAGGATTCGAACCTGCGACCATAGCGGTCGCTCGGCTCCAGACTGTAGCGTCCAGGACCGCACGGCCACTCCGGCCGGCCGACATCGCTTTGGTTCACTCCTAGACGCCTGGACACTTTCCTCGTTGAGAGCCCTTCCTGGCACAAAGTAACATTGCGGACGCGGTCGAACCACAGTCCTGGCCGTCAAGGCATGGTTCGGCTACAGACAACACGGGCAGTGTACCTCCTTCCTGGTAGAATGTCTGCAACTTATCGGCTGTCGGAGCCCCTCCGTCTAATAGGCGCTGCTCATGCATGGTTGTTTGCATCTTTGGGCTGGTTTGGTGACATCTCTGAACAGTCAATGGGACTGTGCCTGTGATACAACATCAACAGTGAACGTCTATCTTCAGAAGTTCTGGGAACCGAGGTGCTGTAAAACTTTTCTGTTGCGTGTAGTATACTTGAAGAAAAATGCTGAAGAGCTGTTCAGCGTTTAATTGGTCGAATACATTTATGAAAGGAAACTGGATATATTTAAATGTTTTACATTACGAAATTTCAGTTAAAACACTGGCGTTTTAGGGAGAGATAAACCACTATTTTTTTTACTGTAGCTGCCTCTTTGGCGATACGGGAGTATATAAGGTTTTCAGGTGCTGTAAAATAGCTCAGATATTGCTGAGAACACCACGCAGTCAGGTGTCAGGATGCACCTGCACACTGCATATAGCACGAGACTGTAATAAAGTAGCGTACCGAATGCAGGAAAAATCATGTGATGTTACTCACATTTCTCTTCCTAACTTTGGACCACTAAACAACGAAATGCAACAATTCACGCTCATGCTAACGTAATAATCTGCATTTGGTTGTGTACAAACAGGTATTGAAAATTTCTTACAGTTAATAAACAATCGATGAACAATCAGTTGTTGCCGTTTGTTCATAAATTATATTGTTGTCTTGCAGTTACATATTTAGGTAAGACATTATGTTTGTGGTATCACTCAACTGAAGATGTGTTATCATCAAAGGAGCATATGTCTACCACAAGAATGGCTGCCTAGAGGTCTTTCAAATTGCCCACTGTTCACAGTAGACCACTTGGGGTTGCGGGCCTTGGTACGACTACTGCTAGTCTGTCTCTGACCAATGGTGCGGCATGACACAGAATGTGGCCGGAAGTTCATTACTTGTTGTCGGATGACTGACGTGGATTTGAAGATGTGCTTGTCCACAACACAGGGATCCTCCCTTGTGGTGTTTAGACATGGTAGACCGGTACTTTGTTGAGGACTTTGTCAGCCCTCACGTTCCCATACAGTCCAACATCCAAGTGTACCAAAAATCTGTATACTGGAGGATTCGACCAGCCGGCGAAATAGATACCCATAGTGAGGCCCATCTCTCACTCTGTCACGTCCTGATAACACTGTCCCATATGAAAACGCGGAATCTCCGGGTCCTTCACACTGATCACGAGCATGTGACAGTGTTCAGCCCCTTATACACCCTACCAGGCCTGGTAACAACACCGAACACGAACAACACTAATTGCAGTGTGGTAGAGATTCTACGTGTTTACTGTTCTACAAAGGAATAATCATTTACATATCCAGCGACAGTGTGTATGTTTACCGAGTTTCGTTGAATTTTGACCATGCATTCTGGATGCTTCATTCTTCTTGTCAAGCGATGCGTATCGAAGAATGTATCGACGAAAATGACGTCCTCACTGTGCTCTTGGCCTCAGTGCAGATTTCTCAGACGTACCCGTGAAGCTTAGGGAGGGGGCAGATCTGAACCCTGGTGACGCAGCGGGCGGTCCCCTCCCGAGGTGGTTCGTCCTCCTCCCGAGCCCCCCACCTCCCCTCCCCCCTCCCGACACTCGGCTCAGCACGGCACGGATGGACGGAGCGACGCTTCTTCCTCGCAGTAATGATAATCCTTAATCTGCGCCATTTTTTCCTCCCCAGGCGGGGGCGGGGCGCGCTCAGACAGTGCTCTGCTTTTAGGCAAATGCGGCGGCGGCGGCGGCGGCGGTGCCGGTCGAGATCCGGACGTCGACGCGCCCGCGTCAGATCCCGCTAATGATAATGGATCCGCGGCCACGTGCAGCAATTCCCAGGCACACCAGACCGGCCTGCTCGAGCCGTTATTGCTCCCTCGCCGACCCCGGCACGTTTAATTGAATGAGGCAAATTTAATCACTCGCGTATGAAAGAAAGCCTCGGGGCGGAGGGATAAGGAAGCGGACAGCTTTGCTTAACCTGCTGAGACCGCGGGATTGCTGGGGACTCCAGCCGCAGATTAAACGCCTGCAATCACATTTATGTTACGGTTCTGCATGTTGCAATGGTACATTTCTTTTGCTTTAGCAGTTTACAGTGCTATTGTTTTGTTCTCGTACGTGTTGATTCCGTAATCTGTGGGAACCAGAAGACCGTAATCTGCTTTGTTCTGCTCAAGTATAATTGATCCACTACTTGTACCTTCACCTACGCTCCCTGTCGCACAACGGGTACATCCATTACTTTGCACATGAAATGTGCATCAGTATCACCAAGAGCTAATAACAGAGCCACAGTCACCACCAGGATCCAAACCCGAATTAAGTAAAGCTAAGTCAGGATCCAAACCCGAATTAAACAAAGCTAAGTCTGATAATACTGGCAGTCATTAAGTATATGAAATCCGGTTTCGCAGGATAGAGCGGATCAGGTTATAGTTGTGAAGGGGGGCATAATCAGTTACTGTCAGTTGCCCAAACCACACAAACTTGAATTTTTCTAAGAACCACTTAATTACCCATTGCCTTAAAAGGATCAAAATAAAAACAATAAGGGTGAAGGCCTAGTTAAGAAAACTTGAGATACCCCCTGGGCCGAAGCCCCCAAAACCACACCAAAAACAAGAAAGTCTGAAGGCCTGAACACAAGTTATAAAAAAATTGCTTCAAAGAATACACACGGCTGAAGGTCTTACTTAAAAGAAATGTTTCACGTAAATACTGGGCTGAAGGCCACACGCAAGACTTTGAACCACTCAGGCCTTAGGGCCTGGATAACAAGAATTTCAGGTAGAGCAAATTAAAAAAAAAGTCGTTTTAAACAAATGACTCTTCAAAATTTAATTTAAGATGGCTGAAGGCCTTATCTTAAAAATATTTCACGTAAAAGCTCGGCGAAAGGCCACCCACTGGACATTGAACAACTCAGGGCTTAAGGATTGGATAACAACAATTTCAGATAGAACAAACTTTCAAAATTTATTTTTAACAAATCAATCTTCAAATTTTAATTTAAGTCAGCTGAAAGCCTTATCTTAAAAATATTTCACGTAAATGCTCGGCTGAAGGCCACACACTGGACACTGAACAACTCAGGACATAAAGCCTGGATAACCACAATTTCAGATAGAACCAACTTTCAAAATTTAGTTTTTAAACAAATCAATTTTCATACTTTAATTTAAGTCAGCTGAAGGCCTTATTTTAATATTAAAACAAACTAAATTAATAGACGGCTGAAGACCTTGCTCAGTACTTCAGATTAAAATGAAAATCTCTATCTAAAATCACCAGAATAGTGGTGCTCACAAGGGAACCTCCCCATCGCACCCCCCTCAGATTTAGTTATAAGTCGGCACAGTGGATAGGCCTTGATAAACTGAACACAAACCATTCGAGATAACAGGAAGAAGATGTGTAGAACTATGAAAAAAATAAGCAAAATATACAAACGAAGTAGTTCATGCCAAAGATAAGCAACATCAAGGACTCTGTGGGTAGAGGAGCGCCGTAGTCCCGTGGTTAGAGTGAGAAGCTGCGTAATAATAGGTCCTTGGTTCAAGGCTTCCCTCATGTGAAAATTTTAATTTTTTATTTTCAGACAATTATTATCTGCCCGTCCGTCCGTCCGATGCGAGGTGACTGCGCCGTAGTATGGGGACACAATACTTAAGCAAACATCGAAACACACGACATCAGTCGACTACAGCGCACGGAAGAGTGAGTATTCCTGCTAATGAGGCTCCTTGGCTGGCAGTTACATTCATACATTTCTTGCAGTTTGTGAGACAAACTCTTATGTTTTCATCACTTTTTTGTGAGTGATTATGACATCCACAAGAAAACCTAAATTAGGCAAGGTAGAAGAATCTTTTTACCCATTCGCCAAGTGTACAAGTTAGGTGGGTCGACAACATATTCCTGTCATGTGACGCACATGCCGTCACCAGTGTCGTATAGAATATATCAGACGTGTTTTCCTGTGGAGGAATCAGTTGACCTATGACATTGCGATGAAATGTTTTCGGTTCCCATTGGAGAGGCACGTCCTTTCGTCTAATAATCGCACGGTTTAGCAGTGCGGTCGCAAAACACAGACACTAAACATATTACAGTGAACGAAGACGTCAATGAACGAACGGACAGATCATAACTTTGCTTAAATAAAGAAAGGAAAATTTTCACTCGAGGGAAGACTTGAACCAAGGACCTTTCGTTCCGCAGCTGCTCGCGCTAACCACGGGACCACGGCGCTCCTGCGCTCACATTACCCTTGATGTTGCTTACCTTTCGCATGGACTACTTCGTTTGTATATTTTGCTTATTTTTTTCATAGTTCCACACAACTTCTTCCTGTTTTCTCGATTGATCTGTGTTCAGTTTTTCAAGGTCTATCCACTGTGCAGACTTATAACTATATATCTGAGGGGGGTGCGATGGGGAGGTTCCCTTGTTAGAAGTGTTTCAGGGGTCAGCGTGAGGAGGTAGCTCTAACGTAAGGTGAAGTGAGACAAGCAGCCAAGAGTAAGGTTAAATAATCAGATGGCAACACGACCCAGGGACGGCTGAAGGACAACCTAATCAATTCCCTTCTGCCTGACAAACGCCACAACAACGGAAAGTATTAGCCGAGGACGAAGATACCAGCAGCACTATGTCTTCAAAACTGGCGTCTAAAAACAGCCAAGGCACAATAACCACTCTAAGAAAAAAAATATGAACGAACAACTAAAAGGCTGTCGAACTGCACGCCGTGCCGGACAGCATCAACACGGCGAGGAAAAGCACACTGCCGGAAATTACGCTAACGTCCACGGCAGGTAACTGGGGCGTTAACGGCCACAATATAGAAAATACCGCTGGTACACTTCACTGATAAGTAACAACCAATTTAATAGTTAAGGACCATAGAGGAAGATGGCTGCAAAATTTGGCCGACTCCAACACACCATACGTTGCCGCTAGCCGGAACGGCCCAGGAAGCAACAACCGTCAATGAACGAAGAGACGTCTCAACAGTTGAGGTTCCATATAACAAGTTGACTGATCATTCAACTTTATTGTCCAGGTTCGGTGGGCAACGAACTTTGTAGCTCTCGCAGCTAGTGCGTCACAATCCGACCACTCCTGCATGCCACCAGCGGTCCCGACCTGACCTGGGGCATCAGAGACTTTCTTGCTGCTCTGTCCCTACCAACCGACTGCTACACACACCACCACACCGAAATATAGTGGTCACACCAAAAATGATACTAGTATCGATAAGGGCCGCTGCTGCCACTGGCAAAAGCACGTCAGCAACTCGTTATGGTACTAACTCAGGTAGAAATGAGACGCCACACGATTGTGACAAAATGTCAATGAACAAACGGCATCAACGCGAGCCGGCCACGGCTCAATATACACTCCTGGAAATGGAAAAAAGAACACATTGACACCGGTGTGTCAGACCCACCATACTTGCTCCGGACACTGCGAGAGGGCTGTACAAGCAATGATCACACGCACGGCACAGCGGACACACCAGGAACCGCGGTGTTGGCCGTCGAATGGCGCTAGCTGCGCAGCATTTGTGCACCGCCGCCGTCAGTGTCAGCCAGTTTGCCGTGGCATACGGAGCTCCATCGCAGTCTTTAACACTGGTAGCATGCCGCGACAGCGTGGACGTGAACCGTATGTGCAGTTGACGGACTTTGAGCGAGGGCGTATAGTGGGCATGCGGGAGGCCAGGTGGACGTTCCGCCGAATTGCTCAACACGTGGGGCGTGAGGTCTCCACAGTACATCGATGTTGTCGCCAGTGGTCGGCGGAAGGTGCACGTGCCCGTCGACCTGGGACCGGACCGCAGCGACGCACGGATGCACGCCAAGACCGTAGGATCCTACGCAGTGCCGTAGGGGACCGCACCGCCACTTCCCAGCAAATTAGGGACACTGTTGCTCCTGGGGTATCGGCGAGGACCATTCGCAACCGTCTCCATGAAGCTGGGCTACGGTCCCGCACACCGTTAGGCCGTCTTCCGCTCACGCCCCAACATCGTGCAGCCCGCCTCCAGTGGTGTCGCGACAGGCGTGAATGGAGGGACGAATGGAGACGTGTCGTCTTCAGCGATGAGAGTCGCTTCTGCCTTGGTGCCAATGATGGTCGTATGCGTGTTTGGCGCCGTGCAGGTGAGCGCCACAATCAGGACTGCATACGACCGAGGCACACAGGGCCAACACCCGGCATCATGGTGTGGGGAGCGATCTCCTACACTGGCCGTACACCACTGGTGATCGTCGAGGGGACACTGAATAGTGCACGGTACATCCAAACCGTCATCGAACCCATCGTTCTACCATTCCTAGACCGGCAAGGTAACTTGCTGTTCCAACATGACAATGCACGTCCGCATGTATCGCGTGCCACCCAACGTGCTCTAGAAGGTGTAAGTCAACTACCCTGGCCAGCAAGATCTCCGGATCTGTCCCCCATTGAGCATGTTTGGGACTGGATGAAGCGTCGTCTCACGCGGTCTGCACGTCCAGCACGAACGCTGGTCCAACTGAGGCGCCAGGTGGAAATGGCATGGCAAGCCGTTCCACAGGACTACATCCAGCATCTCTACGATCGTCTCCATGGGAGAATAACAGCCTGCATTGCTGCGAAAGGTGGATATACACTGTACTAGTGCCGACATTGTGCATGCTCTGTTGCCTGTGTCTATGTGCCTGTGGTTCTGTCAGTGTGATCATGTGATGTATCTGACCCCAGGAATGTGTCAATAAAGTTTCCCCTTCCTGGGACAATGAATTCACGGTGTTCTTATTTCAATTTCCAGGAGTGTATATGTAATGTGACCACCGCCTGTGTACAAAGTCAACACACAACGATCACTCACAACCGGCAGGCGCCAGAATTAGCAGCGGAGGTTATACACTACTGGCCATTAAAATTGCTACACCAAGAAGAAATGCAGATGGTAAACGGGTATTCATTCGACAAATATATTAAACTAGAACTGACGTGTGATTACATTTTCACGCAATTTGGGTGCATAGATCCTGAAAAATCAGTACCCGGACAACCACCTCTGGCCGTAATAACGCCTGGGCATTGAGTCAAACAGAGCTTGGATGTGGTGTACCGGTACAACTGCCCATGCAGCTTCAACACCATACCACAGTTCATCAAGAGTAGTGACTGGCATATTGTGACGAGCCAGTTGCTCGCCCACCATTGACCAGACGTTTTCAATTGGTGAGAGACCTGGAGAATGTGCTGTCCAGGGCAGCAGTCGAACATTTTCTGTGTCCAGAAAGGCCCATACAGGACCTGCAACATGCGGTCGTGCATTATTGTACTAAAATGTAGGGTTTCGCAAGGATCGACTGAAAGGTAGAGGCACGGGTCGTAATACATCTGAAATGTAACGTCCACTGTTCAAAGTGCCGTCAATGCGAACAAGAGGTGACCGAGACGTGTAACCAATGGCACCTCATACCATCATGCCGGGTGATACGCCAGTATGGCGAAGACGAATACACGCTTCCAATGCGGGTCCACCGCGATGTCGCCAAACACGGATGCGACTATCATGATGCTGTAAACAGAACCTGGATTCATCCAAAAAGTGACATGTGGCCATTAGTGCACCCAGGTTTGTCGTTGAGTACACCATCGCAGGCGTTGCTGTCTGTGATGCAGTGTCAAGGGAAACCGCCGCCATGGTCTCCGAGCTCATAGTCCATGCTGCTGCAAACGTCGTCGAACTGTTGGTGCAGTTGGTTGTTGTCTTGCAAAAGTCTCCATCTGTTGACTCAGGGATCGAGACATGGCTGCACAATCCGTTACAGCCATGCGGATAAGATGCCTGTCATCACGACTGCTAGTGATACGAGGCCGTTAGGATCCAGCACGGCGTTCCGTATTACTCTCCTGAACCCACCGATTCCATATTCTGCTAATAGTGACTGGATCTCGACCAACGCGAGCAGCAATGTCGCGATACGATAAACCGCAATCTCGATAGGCCACAGTCCAACCTTTATCAAAGTCGGAAACGTGATGGTACGCATTTCTCCTCCTTACACGAGGCATCACAACAACGTTTCACTTGGCAGCGCTGGTAAACTGCTGTTTGTGTATGAGAAATGGATTGGAAACTTCCCTCATGTCGCCACCGACGCCAGCCTTGTGTGAATGCTCTGAAAAGCTAATCATTTGCGTATCACAGCATCTTCTTCCTGTCGGTTAAATTTCGCGTCTGTAGCACGTCATCTTCGTGGTGTAGCAATTTTAATGGCCAGTAGTGTATAAAGCGTTTCAGGGAGATGCGGGAAACAGTGCAGTCGTTTTTTAATGTGAAACTGGAGCGATTTATCTGTCATCCAAAAATGGATAGTCATCAGCTTTCAGGCCAAGAGTGGAAGCATTTCCGAAATGGTTACGTTTGTAGACAGTTCACGTCCCTCCATGGCTAAAGTACATGGTGCAGGGCAAAATGGAGCTATCCAAACCAGTGTCGAGGTAACTGTGATGCACCTTAAATAACTGATTCAATTATGGTTGTGAAGATTTGTAAGGTGAATAGATGTGCAACTGTTGAGTAAGTGACTGGCCTGATGAGGCAAGGCGCTACGAACAGTGTCTCCCGAATGACCGTTCAGCAAACCTCGCTGTTTTTGGGCCTCTGCAGCAAGCGCCTATTTCATGTATCCATGCTGACTGCTGTTCATCGGCGTTAAAGACTGGAATTTGCACGCCAGTACCTCAAATGGACGTCCACTGAGTGGTGACAGGTGGTCTTTTCAGATGAATCACGTTTTATGCTTCATGAGACTCATGGCCTGGAACAATCGGTTGATGAATCCAGACCACAGGAGGGTGCTTTATGGTCTGGCGAATGTGGTGATCTCGTCATTCTGGACGGCACGGTGGATCAGACAAGTGTGCATTTATCCTTGCTGACTATGTCCACCTTTACATTTTCCTCAACATGTTGGCCTTTACCAAAAGGAAAATGCAACGTTTCACATTGCTCACAGTGTACGTGCGTGATTTTAAGAGCACCAGGATGGCCACCAAAGTCCCCGGATTTCAACCAAATCTGGAATAAATGGGATCACCTCGATCGGGCTGATCGCGTCGTATCTACATCTACATCCATACTCCGCAAGCCACCTGACGGTGTGTGGCGGAGGGTACCTTGAGTACCTCTATCGGTTCTCCCTTCTATTCCAGTCTTGTATTGCTCGTAGAAAGAAGGATTGTCGGTATGCCTTTGTGTGGGCTCTAATCTCTCTGATTTTATCCTCATGGTCTCTTCGCGAGATGTACGTAGGAGGGAGCAATATACTGCTTGACACCTCGGTGAAGGTGTGTTCTCGAAACTTCAACAAAACCCCGTACCGAGCTACTGAGCGTCTCTCCTGCAGAGTCTTCCACTGGAGTTTATCTATCATCTCCGTAACGCTTTCGCGATTACGATATGATCCTGTAACGTAGCGCGCTGCTCTCCGTTCGATCTTCTCTCTCTCTTCTATCAACCCTATCTGGTACGGATCCCACACTGCTGAGCAGTATTCAAGCAGTGGGCGAACAAGCCTACTGTAACCTACTTCCTTTGTTTTCGGATCTTCAACCGAGAAACCTGACGCAGATGACCACGACACTAGAGTTGGAACGGCTCAAAATCCTTCTTCTACATTCCGGAGCCTTGTTTGACTTTCTTCGCAGCAGGTCCACCAGCAATAGGTGGTTACTCAGGCCTTCGACAGGTAGTCACATTAATGTGACTGAATCTTGTAACTGACACCCCCCCCCCTCCCTCCCCAACAATATCTTTTGCCTAATTTTCCTGAAATGCTTTCTGCTGTTGGCACTAAAACGGTTAGGGCACCTTTTCTTCCCGTATAGGAAAAACGAATGCATATGCAATAAAATAACTGATACGCTACGTCTTATTAAAGTTCGGGTCCTCTATAATGAAACCTGCCCACCAGTTCGCGAGTGCCATGACAGAAATCTTGCGTGTGAGAAGCCCTAGAGTGCACAGTACGAAGTCCTTTTCCGTTCGGTATCTTTTTCTGCCTATGTTTGTACCTGCCAATCATAGATCGGCATCTGTTTCCCCGCTACTTTCGTTTTTAATGTAACGTTATATTAATTGGGACTTGGAAAAAGTAATTAATATTGCCAGAAGACGTGATGGGAGACAGACTCTCTTTGCCTATATGTGATTCTATGGCTCAGTGTTTGGCGATTCAGGTACTTTTTAGGCGCGTTAAGACAGGCTAAAACGGCGACTGCCAGCCCTGGCGTCAATCTTTCTCCGCCGTCCCACTGGACAGCACTCCCCAGAGTCACGGAGAAAGAGCTATTCTAGCTCCCCAAATCCTTTGTTAGTACCCACCTCCCTGCCTGCTAGTTTCCACTTCTTAACAAGAACTCATACCATTTTTGATATAATTGTAGCACCTAATTTTAAATTTGTTGTCCCCTTAGATAAGTTCTATATTCCACTGCAGTCCAGAAGAACGTGTGCCACACTACAAGAGATTGAAATATGGATTTCCTTCCCCAGATGGAAGAAATGAAAAGAAGAAACAGCCAGAAGTTACTGACTTCAGGTCTAGTTTTTGCGTTTCCAGTTACCTCAATGCTCGTTCAAATTTAGAAGTAATGTTAGGGCGTAAGCGATAACGCATCACAAGCTCAGTAGACTTGTAAGAGCGAGGGTACCGTGAGACATAAACAAATGTAATTATGGAGGGGAAAGTGGGACTAGTTTGTGAGGTAAGGTGTTAACAATCTGTATCTGTGTGTAGAAATAATAAATCAGTAAGTGTTGTGTCTGTCTGTTTGTCTGTTTGAACATGCTTCCTCAAAACTACATGACGAATTTTCCAGGGGTTTTCGCAGGTAATTTGTGCATTGCTTGGCCTTAGGCCTCACTCCACCAAATTCGTATCACGAAAAAAAAAATCGTACTTTAAAGCTTTAGCCATAGTAATATTATAAATGCAAAAGCAGTTCTATGTGTTATGTTTTCACAACTGACCCCCTCAGCCAGTTTCGATGAAATTTGGTATGGATATAGCTTGAACTCCGAGAAAGAACATAGGCTACCTTAAAAATGAGAACATATTTATTAATTTGAAGAATATACGGGAATCAGGGAAAATATTTTCTCTTTGAAAAAGCTTTGTCCTCTTTGCTTTTAGTCTTTATCATATTTATGAAAATGCTTTTATTGGTCAGGGCAACGGCCTTGCCGCAGTGGATACACGGGTTCCCGTGAGATCACCGAAGTTAAGAGCTGTCGGGCGTGGTCGGCGCTTGGGTGGGTGACCATCCAGGCCGCCATGTGCTGTTGCCATTTTTCGCAGTGGACTCAGCCTCCTGATACCAATTGAGGAGCTACTCGACCGAATAGTAGCGGCTTCGGTCAAGAATACCGTCATAACGACCGGGAGAGCGGTGTGCTGACCCCACGCTCCTCCTATCCGCATCCTCCTATGAGGATGACACGGCGGTCGGATGGTCCCGGTAGGCCCCTCGTGGCCTGAAGACGAAGTGCTTTTATTGGTCAATATGTGCTACGTGACAAGATTCGAAGTAATGAATACAGTGTTTATATACTCTTTAGTATGCTTAATTCACAGTTGCACATTACTTATTGCATAATATACGTGTTCTCTAGTGTACAGCTATTTTAGCACGCTCCTGTCCCTGCCCCTCTCTACGCACTGCTGGACAGTGATCTGTGATTTGCTACGCATTGTGCATTGGGACAGTTTCGGAGCGGGTAGAGCGAAGCACATGTCATGATCTAGGCTTACCCGAACAGGCAGACACATCAGGGCTGCAGCACGTACAGCAGCTTACTTACTTAGCGTCACTCTTCAATACAAAAGTAACTGATATGCAAACGCTGCCGCGGGTAACAGATATTTTTTAATAAGTTCATTCTTGAAGACAGTTCCTTTTTCGTTGCACATATTAAAAAATGACCGCTTATTATAATTCACCGATTGTGAAGTTTCTATTTTAATAGAACCACAATCGTTTTACCTATTTTACAGGTTAATGAAAAACTGTCATGTCGCCCCAGTACAGGGGAGGGATAAGTCTGACTACAGGGAAAGATGACAATCCTAATAAAAGTATAGCACATTTTTCTTCTTGGAAAGAATAAGAAGGTACATTAATTAATTAAACATTGCAACGTATTTCTCATTGTACAGTATTTAATGAAAGTACTGCTGTGTTGGCTATTACATTTGAATATTAATATAAATTTCCCTTCTTCGACGTTTAAGCTGTCCTCTTCTAACCGCATGTATCATTCGCAACGTTCAATGCCGTCGTCTTGTCGAGGGTCATCATAGATTTTGGATATTTGTGATAAGGTCTTTGGGACCAAACTGCTGAGGTCATCGGTCCCAAAGCTTACGCAGTACTTAATCTAACAGACGCTAAGGACAACACACACACCCATGCCCGAGGGACGACTCTAACCCCCGACGGGAGGAGCCCCGCGAACCGTGACAAGGAACCGAGACCGTGCGGCTACCCCGCGCGGCATCATAGACCTCATCACACGCAAGACACTATAGAATATTTTAGCTGGAAGTTTTTCTTTGTTTACAGTGTTTTTGACCCACCAAACAACAACGGTTTATAAAAAAAAAATATGCAAATGGCTCTGAGCACTATGGGACTTAACATCTGAGGTCATCAGTCCCCTAGAACTTAGAACTACTTAAACCTAACTAATCTAAGGACATGACACACAGCCATTCCCGAGGCAGGATTGGAACCTGCGACCGTAGCGGTCGCGCGTTTCTCGACTGAAGCGCCTAGAACCGCTCGGCATCACCGGCCGGCTCGGTTTATAGGCGAGCTTATTAAAACACTTGCATTTTGCATTCCGCGACTTTTCCCAATTTTCACACCTGTTCTGTAATTAGGCAGCAGTTTAAAATTGAAAATCTTTTGGCATAGTTTTGGATTAACGGGAGCAGCATTTACGGAAGTTTCAGTTTGGTCGTTACGCTGTACCTGACGTTCATCAGAAGACTAATTAGGAGTTTCCGTATTTTGGCCTTAAGGTGGCGCAATCTTAGCAGAATCATTTTCAATTTAGGCATTGCCAGTAACAAGAAAAAGATCAGTGACTCACACAGCACCAAACTGATGCTTAATAAACACAAGTGAGTGACAAGATTCAATCTCACATTCTTTGAATCCATTAACTGCGTTAGTGGCTGTAACTGCTTTGAAATAAGCAGCGTTCAGTAGATGACGAGATCGTATTTGCCCTAGTCACCTTACCCCAGTCGGCTACGTTAAAGGTGTTGATTTCTAGATTAGGTTCACAAGATCGATGCATGAATAAATAGTGATAGTGAAATGTATATTTTCCATTTACTAAGACCACAACAACAATCCTGTATGAAAATAGCTGAAGTTTGGAATTTTCCCCAAGAGAAAGAGAGGGAGAAAGTACATAAATTTCTTATAATTTCTTAGAAAAGAGAACAGAAAGGTTTTCACTGATTTTTGGGAAATACATATTGGTTTGTTGCACATCCAATAACAGTACCTAATGGGGAGTATAGTATTTATGCCAAGATACGCATCGTAAATTATATTTGCCGTTAAATGATAGTAGTCATGAAAGATTCCTAAACTGAAATGACTCCAACGCATTGTCGATAGCACCGATCTTGACAGGGGAGCCAAGCGATGGCAGAAACAAGCTTAGTGCGGCTTACATCAAATTAAAAGTACTCGTCTGCGGGAAATCGGATTGCGGACATCCTTAATCCCAGTGGAGTCTCCCCAGGGAAGGGTCACTTCCTGCAGGGTCAAGGGCCTGGGGGTTCCGTGTTTGGACAGCCGCCGCGCTGGCGGGCCACGGCTCGCTGCAGGCAGCGCATCTTAACGCCGTTGAGAGATTCACTACGCCTTTAGTTAGGAGGTGAACGAAGGTATTTTCGTAGAGAAGTATCAGAATATTGTCATCGTGGGATGAGAAATCGGGAGACCTGTAGTGACAACTGACTGGTGAAACCATTACATTGCTCTGACGTGTTTTTTGTGACACTACAACACAAGTCAGCTTCACCACGTTCTAGGTGCTACAGTCTGGAACCGCGCGACCGCTACGGTCGCAGGTTCGAATTCTGCCTCGGGCATGGATGTGTGTGATGTCCTTGGGTTAGTTAGGTTTAGGTAGTTCTAAGTTCTAGGGGACTGATGACCTCAGATGTTAAGTCCCATAGTGCTCAGAGCCATGTGAACCATCTCACCACGTTCTGAGACACGTACATGAGCAGTCGCGTGGCGTCAGACGACTGAGAATGATGTCTCTATTAGTTAAATTCAGATTTATATTCCTACAGAATATTGATACCTAGTTTCATTTAACGCTTTAGACACGCAAGTCGCCGAAGTGGTGTCAACTAAAAAGACTGGCACCAGGCGACTGGTCTACCTGACGGGATGCCCTAGCCATACGACACTATTTTTTTTAACTGGTTTATTTCATTGCATTACACATGAGACTGTCCGCTATCAGTAATCAAAGATATTAGGGCCACGTCTCTTAGTAACACCTTTGCTGGTGTCCCGCTAGGGGTGACGGGGTCGTGCGAAGGGGCTTTCAAGCACTGTACGCGCATCGGCCTTGTCTTGTAGCCTAAGACGAATGCAAAAGCGAGTGACTCTTATGAGACAGCAGGGGAACTGTTCCCATGTGGAGCTGAAGTTGCGGGGTTCGCACAGTGTTAGCGTGGAAGGAAAGTTCGGCAACAGCATTCGTAGTACCAGGAAAGTTCAGTAAGTAATACAACACATTTTTTTCTCCGGCATATTCGGTTGAAAAAATGTGGAATTTGTTGTAGGATATCAGGAAATATTCCCACTTGAGCCCCTATAGTTTGATGAAGTTCCGATCGAGGCCGGCGCAATAAGTATCCTTCAAAATATGGCTTCCATAAAGGAGGTACGTCCTAAGCGGACAGCTGTCACTTATTTAGTTTTGGGGGAAAACCAGAGCATCGCAAATGTTCAAAGGCATTTGCAGAATATACAGGGTGTTACAAAAAGGTACGGCCAAATTTTCAGGAAACATTCCTCACACACAAAGAAAGAAAATATGTTATGTGGACATGTGTCCGGAAACGCTTACTTTCCATGTTGGAGCTCATTTTATTACTTCTCTTCAAATCAAATTAATCATGGTTTGGAAACACACAGCAACAGAACGTACCAGCGTGACTTCAAACACTTTGTCAGAGGAAATGTTCAAAATGTCCTCCGTTAGAGAGGATACACGCATCCACCCTCCGTCGCATGGAATCCCTGATGCGCTGATGCAGCCCTGGAGAATGGCGTATTGTATCACAGCCGTCCACAATACGAGCACGAAGAGTCTCTACATTTGGTACCGGGGTTGCGTAGACAAGAGGTTTCAAATGCCCCCATAAATGAAAGTCAAGAGGGTTGAGGTCAGGAGAGTGTGGATGCCATGGAATTGGTCCGCCTCTACCAATCCATCGGTCACCGAATCTGTTGTTGAGAAGCGTACGAACACTTCGTCGGAAATGTGCAGGAGCTCCATCGTGCATGAACCACATGTTGTGTGGTACTTGTAAAGGTACATGTTCTAGCAGCACAGGTAGAGTATCCCGTATGAAATCATGATAACGTGCTCCACTGAGCGTAGGTGGAAGAACATGGGGCCCAATCAAGACATCACTAACAATGCCTGCCCAAACGTTCACAGAAAATCTGTGTTGATGACGTGATTGCACAATTGCGTGCGGATTCTCGTCAGCCCACAGTTACAATTTGATCACGTTGGAATCAAGCCTCATACGTAAAGAGAACATTTACACTGAAATGAGGATTGACACATTGTTGGATGAACCATTCGCAAAAGTGTACCCGTGGAGGCCAATCAGCTGCTGGTAGTGCCTGCACACGCTGTACATGGTGCAGAAACAACTGGTTCTCCGTAGCACTCCCCATACAGTGACGTGGTGAACGTTACCTTGTACAGCAGCAACTTCTCTGACGCCGACATTAGGGTTATTGTCAACTGCACGAAGAATTGCCTCGTCCATTGCAGGTGTCCTCGTCGTTCTAGGTCTTCCCCAGTCGCGAGTCATAGGCTGGATTGTTCCGTGCTCCCTAAGACGTCGATCAATGGCTTCGAACGTCTTCCTGTCGGGTTACCTTCATTCTGGAAATCTGTCTCGATACAAACGTACCGCGCCACGTACCCGTGCTAATCCATACATGAAATGGGCATCTGCCAACTCCGCATTTATAAACATTTCATTGACTGCAAAACTACGTTCGTGATGAACACTAACCTGTTGATGCTACGTACTGCTGTGCTTGATGCTAGTACTGTAGAGCAATGAGTCGCATGTCAACACAAGCACCGAAGTCAACATTACCTTCCTTCAATTGGGCCAACTGGCGGTGATTCGAGGAAGTACAGTACATACTGACGAAACTAAAATGACCTCTAACATGGAAATTAAGAGTTTCCGGACACATGTCCACATAACATCTTTTCTTTATTTGTGTGTGAGGAATGTTTCCTGAAAGTTTGGCCGTACCTTTTTGTAACACTCTGTATATGGGGACCTGAGAGTGGGCGAGGAGTCTCTCATCATTGCAACAAGGTCGCTTAAATGCGTCCCATTCCATGCATGCTGGCCGGTCGCACGCAGTTGTGACTCCTGCAATGGTGAAACGTGCGGATACTCTCATTCGAGATGATCGACTGGTCACATCCAAACCCCTTGCTGCTCAAATGATCACTGTGTTTGTGCGACTGATACACTCGTCCACCAGTTGGGATACTCAAAGGTGTGTGTCCGCTGGGTTCTTCGCCACCACAAAGAGCAACGAAGGACCGCCTGTGTGGAGATGCTTGCACGTTACGAGGCTGATCCGACAATTTTGTGCCGAACATCCTCACATGCGATGAAAAATGGATTAATTGCTTCGAACCGGAATCATGACGGCTTCTATGGAGTGAAGCCACATCACCTCTACTCCGAAGAAAAAGTATAAGCCGTACGCTCGGCCGGTTATGTAATGGACACTGGATGGGATATTTTGTTCAATGTCCTCCATAAGCGTGCAAAAAAACAAATCTGAATTATGCTATGCTACTCTCAGGAACTGAAAGAATTACTTCGGCTTGGGGAATTACATGGTGCGTTGGAAACTTAAATAAAAGCACCCTGGTTTAAAAAAAAAAATAGCATTGCTTATTCAGAGCCCCTCTCAAATGCTGGCAAGGTGTCATCCCCACGCCAAATCGAGTTATACTCTGAGTATGAAATGAACCTTGGCAGAAAGGTGTTACGCTTGCCGGCCCAGATAATTCACCGTCGACATTACGAATGCGTGCACGCATGAGTGGGCTGCCTGTTTTAGTTAAAGGAGAACAGGCGTGACGAGTATGACCTATGTCGCTTTATAATTTGGCCGAGTGTAAGCACAGTATTGCCTGTGGAGTTTCATCGTGGCAAAGGAAGAGCAGTGGAAACAAATAAAACGGTGAGCTTTGCAGTTTGCTCCACAAAGATTTGTTCGCTTTGGCGTTAATGTACACCGCCGATTAATCATGTCTCAGAATCTCACGATGTTTAGGAGCATTGTGTTCATATCTTTATTGTGAGTAAGCCTAAATGGCTCCAGATTATTTTGCAGTTTTGTTTAGGTTTTGTATACAATGTTGTTGTTAATTTCTGTAGTCTTAAAAAAAAAGCTGTATAAGTATACGAGCAGACCCCTGCCTTGCTAAGTGTTTGTGCTTTAAATTGCTTTAAAAGTAAATATATATTATACTTAAACTCTTGTTTTAATCTTTTAAGGCCTGATATCTACCCAATCATTGGAACAATATTGTTATTTCAGTCATAGTTAAGAGTTACATATCATTCAGTGGGGGTTCTGATTAAAGATTTGTTTTAATTCCTCTATTTCATTGTCAGGTCGTACTACCAACGGAAGTTCAAGCCCATTTGCGAGCCATCATCTTTAATTAACAAAAGCTGACAATGAAATTGAATGAATTTAACATGTGTGAAAGAAACAAGATGAAGTTAATACAGAAAATTATAATTGCAATGCGTTCCCTACGTGCAAAAGCATCGTGCACTTTCACAAGTTAAAACACCATGCAGCTCAGTCTACATCTGTGTCACCTCAGCACCGAAATTCCACCACCAGTGTTAGAGGAAAAACCGGCCCTTTCAAACTTTCAGTGACCAAGCGCTCACTGGCCCCATTCCAAAAAGCTCAGCGAGACATTAACATCGCCCTCCTTCATGTTCAGCCCAAAGGCTGTCACGAAAAGTGTACCATCAGCTGACGCATCCACGCTTCTTTGGAGATCATCTTGAACAACAACTTACGGGAAGCAATGAGACATAGGAGGTCGCCCGACACGAGCTCCTACGAGAGTGATGGATAGAGGAGTAGAGGTACAGTGGTAGAGTCCTGTGGAGTGCAGGGGCCCTAATGAGATGTATTCAATCAACAGTCATTCATTAGCGAGAGTTTTACACCCACTGTGTCTATTCCCTGGTGCTAGGTAGAACGGCCGTGCTGACCCTGTGTTGCATGAAGGCACAGAATAGTACAAGAATAGTACTCGGGCGAGGAATTTGAAGGTTCTGGCTTGTCGGCGTTGCTCTGGCCCCTTTGTAAGAGGGTCTGGCAACCAGGGCATCGCTACTGCCCAAAGCGGCTTTGGACATCTGCTGGAACCCCAGAGCTCTCATCGAATGAAGATGTGTCAAGGCTCAGCCTCAGATATCTGAATGCCCTTATTGTCGGTTGTCGAAATGGCGTATAGGTGGAAGACCCAACAGCGACATGGGCAGCCTGAGAGGCGTTAACAGCGTACAGCTGGTAAGGTGGTGCCTGTACTGCCCAGGAGTGGCGCCACGGTGCCCTGCTCCTATGTTGAGCGGCTCGTAGACATGCATGTCGATTCTTCATCGACGGCATATTGTCCCATCCGTCATCTTCAGTCACAGTGATGGCTGGAGTGGAGGGCAGCTAGCAGAGATGAAATTCCTTCCCTCCATAGCCAATTGGCTGGGACTACAAGCAGTGGCCGGCCGTTGTGGCCGAGCGGTTCTATGTAATTCAGCCTGTAGCCGCGTGGCCGCTACGCTCGCAGGTTCGAATCCTGCCTCTGGCATGGATGTGTGTGACGTCCTTAGGTTAATTAGGTTTAAGTAGTTCTACGTTCTAGGGGACTGATGACCTCAGATGTTAAGTCCCATAGTGTTCAGAGCCTACAAGCAGTGGACTCCAAGGGGGCGATGGCTGTAGACAGGGATCCTTCAGTTAGTGAAGCTGCTCTTTGTCGTTTTCTGTGGTGCGGACAGAATGATCTGATTTTGAGAGTGAGTGGAAGGGAGGTGAGTGTTTTACAGCAGTCAATGATGCAATGTCCATCGCATAAGTGTATAATTGTGCTCCCGACTTCTAGCCAGTTAGCGCTCTCGACTGGCCTAGTGTTTAACTTCAGCGCTGCAGTGTGTTCCCTTAAGCAGTTTGCAGGGTGAAAGTCGTTCTTGCGTCATATCTGGTTGGAATTACTAAATGTAGCCTCGTTACAGAAGAGCGTTTTGTCTGCTCTACACTGTTGTCTAAGAATTCAGGGGTTCCTAGCGTCTTCTCACGCATACTAAGAGGCATTAAGCTCACTATCTGTTTGTACTTCAGTCCTTCTCAGTGTTGACGTTGGTTTACAACCGTTGCGTATCTGGTGGACGTGTTCCGTTTAGTGTCCTCCCAGTGGGATCTAACAAAATTTTATTCCTACACTTAACTACTATTTTGCTGTGCAGCAGAAATGAGGCAAAATAGCGCCCACGTACCACTTTTACCAAACGTAGGTCTTCACCAGCAGAACAAAGTTCTTGAATGTATGTTTGGAGCACAGCAATGTCTGGAACTGAATCATGGGCTGTGCGCGAAGCAAAGGCGAAATCGACGCAAGCATTTCAGATGTTGTCTTACAGTAGAATGCTGAAACTCAAGCGTGCGGACAAAAAAAGAAATCGAAACAGTAACTGAAAGGAAGGAGAGGATGACGAATGTGTGTTAAGTCATCATGGAAAAGCTGTCATGTAACTAGCGGGAATCATAGAATTCAAGGATTTTAGGGGATGACACACGTAGGAATGTATCCAACAACTAATTCAGGAGGACTGGCGTTAGTGCTACTCAGGGGCAACAGTGGTGGGCCGCATAAAACTAGTCAGATGAAAGGAAAAAATATATATATTAAATCTTTTTAAAAAAGATGAACAGTTTCTTATTGACGCTAGATGGTAAGTTCAAATTTTCAACACTGTTTTTGTAGGCTTCTGTGTTTATAGCGCCAGAAAAATTAAACTCTCTGTAACTTTGTTTGCTTCATTTTCCGTTAAGAAACTGTGACAAATGGAAGAAAAAGAACATCATTATAAAGAGACATTGGCGAGGTGCACAATAATGACAGTTACGCTGTCGATCAAACGGACCACTCTCAACGTTCAATTAGGAACTCGAAAATTTTTCTTGGCGTATTTAATTAATTACATTTTTTACAGAACATCCTTTTGAAATTACGAATAATGTCAATATACCGAACGCCCCAAGGAAAGGAGAGGCATCATGTTTTATTCCTTCATTTACTCTGCAAAATGATCAATCAAAATATTGTCGTCGTAGCGAAGGACTTCTTTTCTCTACACAAACACTGAGAGCAAAGAGGCAGGACAAGTTTCTCATTCGGCACTCCCAATTAAAATAGCTTTCACTCCTTTTCATTTCGCAGACCGTGCTCTCTCAGAGCCAGATAGGGTTATCGAGAGTTCCAGCCGGATGTGGGAAACTTTTTGTTTGCGTTTGCAGCCAGTGACGTCTAACAGAACTGCTCTTTCTTCATCGGCCCCCCGGGAGAATGGAAAACTGGAACAAACCACAAAAAAATTTTTAATGAGTCTGAAGTAGCTTGGTAGACAAAGGGATGAACGTTAACTTTTGCCATCGTGTACTTCCTACTGCAGTATCAACATTCGTTGTTCTGAGAAAAAGTAAACGTCGAACTACAGCTTTGATCAATAATATTTCGTAACTCTGGACATGTTTTGATGGATTGTCAGACGATAAATTTTAGACGAATCTGCTGTTTCTGTATTGGAAGTGAGGTCCCAGAAAAAATTACAGAGTACTAGATCACACCGTCTTTCGAGGGAGAACATAGATACTTAACTGTTTCAGCAGATAATTATGGGGATGAGAGAAACAATTGAACTCTCAGCATTCTTTAATGACCCTTAGCGCATACTATGGTGTATGTGTACATTATCACACATTTTCATTTATGGTAAGGTTAAATTATTTCACAACGTTTAACGCACTGTAACGATGTGTGGCGACGTCAGTTACTGATGAACGTTTAGTTATTCAACTGTCATTCTTGTGTGCCCATTTTTAGTACAAAAAATATTTAACACTCTATATATTTGATGGACAGATTTGACAAACCATAGAAAATGTGGTAAAGGATGTACCACCTTAAATTTCCCTAAAGCAGCTGAAGTCAAGTAACTTTGGATGAGCACCTCAACTGGGCGGAGAATACAGTCGCAGTGTGCCGGAAGACGTCCGCTTGTCTGTATGCTGTCAAAAAGTTTCGGAACGTATTTCCACAAGATTTGAAACGCCAGCTCGTGCAAGCACTCGTTCTACCGAATCTCCACTATTGTGATGTAATTCAACAAGGCATGAGTAGTGAAAACAACCGACGGCTAGAACTAACTATGAATGCCTGTGTGCGTTACACCAGCAACATTCGCCGATATGATCGTGTTAGTACTTCATACTCCCAGCTAGGGTGACTGCGGCCGGACAAATTGCGTGAATACCACACTCTATGTCTACTTCACCGACTCCTCGTCGCGCAAGCACCCCAGTATCTTGCTTCAGAGATTAAACACCTTTCATGCCATCATAATCGAAACACGAGGTCACTCTTATTTGGTATCCTAACTGTGCCCACTCACAAAACAAAAACTTTTGCAAACTCCTTCTCAGTTGCCCCTGTCCGCCTCTGGAACAAACTGCCCCTTACCTTGCGCAAAATTCAATCCCTTGCTGCTTTTAAGAAGAAGTTGAAGCATTTCCTACTATCATTCTCATAACGTTTTCCACAAAATTAATGTACAAGGCCAATCCTCTCCTCTGTCAAATAGCAAAGCTAGTGTCTCCTATCTTGCTCCTTTCTCTTCTTCCTCTTCATCTATCTCTATTAACCATGCAATCTTCTTTCCCTTTATATTTCCTTAATTATGTTACATCATGTCTCTCTATTCTTCTCCTCCCTTCACCATCAGTCTCCCTCATACTCCCTGCTGCTAGCACTTCTATCTAAAATCTGTCTCTTTCATAATGTATAATTATAGTAGTACTTATCATCTACGAATATAAACTCTATATGTATGTATTTTTCCAAGTGTGCCTTTGTAATTGTTTATTTCACTTTTTGTACTAGATGTAGTTTAACATACCTACTAAAACATGTGAATGTAAAATAAGTAGAATGCCTGGTTAGATGTAAGACAGGGCCTGATGGCCCTAATCTTGTCAGATTAAATAAATCAATAAATCAATAAAAATTTTCCGTGTTGTGAATGCCACTAAAAGGGCATTACAGGCGTTAAAATTGCTTTACTTGGCGTAGTTTAGTTAGGACTTCAACGATATCAGTCACTATCTCTATAGTAGCGCAAGAGTATCATTCACTGATGTGAAAAACGTGGATGAAAGTACCATTAGCATTATGTGTCCCGGCCAACTAACGTAGCTCCATGAATCTGGGACCAACACAGAAATAAATGCTGTAGTATAGCACAGAAGCTAACTGAAACAAATACGCAATAAGACGATCAGTTTTGACACTTTTATTCAAAGACAACTGAAGTCATCGCGGTATTAGACGTTGCAATCGACATTACAGAGAGAGGGAAATGGTTCATAATAGGGTCTGCACTCACTACAGAGAATGGTATATGCTATGCAACGTGCTCCTAAGCTACCTAGAAGGTTGCTAAGGCGTTCTTGTGGTTGGGCGTTCCATTCCTCAACCAGTGCTGTTGACTGGTTCACATGACTCATGATTATACAAGAACTTTCCAACACATACTTTTACACAGTTTTTCAGTAAAATAAAATATCCACACTTTCCGTACGTCCTCCGTAGTCTTTCCAACTATTTCCACATTACTCACACAGCAAAACCTAATTAAGTAATAATTTGAATTGGTTGCTTTTACTTCATGAAGCTATTGTAACGCAAGCAAAGAAAATTCTACAAAAACAATTTGAATGAACTAATCGTTTCAGTTATAGTTTCAGATGAGATTAAAAGAGAATATAGTTCAAATGGGTCTGAGCACTGTGGGAGTTAACAGTGGAGGTCATCAGTCCCCTAGAACTTAGAACTACTTAAACCTAACTAACCTAAGGACATCACACACATCCATGCCCGAGGCAGGATTCGAACCTGCGACCGTAGCGGTCGCTCGGCTCCAGACTAGCGCCTAGAATCGCACGGCCACTCCAGCCGGCGACAATGATCTGTTCTTGGTCACCTCATCATGTACATAAAAATAAGATTCACTGATCAGCTTGCAACTTTGTTTTTTTCCATGTATTCGAAGACATTCGTATACCTCTACGAACAATTGCGTCAGAATCGAAGCAAGACGGATCTCTACAGCAAGTTCCGTTCTCGGAAACCTCGTCTTTGTCACATGGTAACAGTTATTACAGAAACAATACTTTGAGCTATCTAATTGTTCTGTCATTGCTTTGTAGCTCAGCTACTGTTATTTCATGAAATTCTCCTCTGAAGAGATACATTTTGACGTTTGATGCTACAAACCTGCAATAACATTAAACGATTACGGAAAAAGAATGAACACGTAGTAATATTAGCAACTTGAAGTGTAGTGTTAATGAGAAAAGAAAGACGGGATATTAGTATTTAAAGTCTTTCCGTCGATGTCATTAGTCGTGGATTGCAGAAGGACGGTGAGATAAATCAACTGTACCCTTCCCAAGGAACCAGCTTGGGGTTCGAAGTATTCAGGGAAATCCCGAAAAATCTAAATGTGGGTGACTGGACGAGGAACTGGAACGATGCGCTTCCGAATGCGAGAGCAGTGTCTAGCCGATGCGCCATGTCGGTTCGTAATTATAATACCAAATGCAAAGAGGTCCACTGAAGGTGGCCCACAGATTGCGGAACATATTTCAGTAAGTAAAAATTGGAGAAATATATTGTGCTTTGCAGAACGTACCCTTCTATTTTGGTAATGAAGTTAATAGAAAGAAAACATCATCCGAAGATCCAAGACTGCTATTTGTAGACCATATACCGGGTCTTCTTCCTCGTCTAGTTTTATTAACACATTTATGGCAACTCCAAAGGTGCACCTGTATACAAAACATAGCGGAGAGGTAGAGAGGGTAACTTAACATATTAACTACTCAGTGGAAATGAATGAAAGTGTAGGAGATTTTGTCAGAGGTCTCCCAGTGGTGCACAGAAAGTGGTGTGAAGTTGGCGTGACTACAACGTCAAATGGAGCTGGCCCCGGAAAAGAGGCAGTTGAAAGAACAGAAAATGACAAAGTGTGTGTGTTTTGCGTGTCAGTAATAGAGTACGTGTATCTATGCAGTGAGTATAGCCTACTGCGCATGTTCTCAACATCAGACCGGGCTTGTCATGTAATTTCGGGACGACGTTGCTTGTCTACAATTTGCGGTAATAGCGAAACTTCAATATTACACTATTCGCCTTGTTTTTATACGTTTCTGCATGTTTGAGCTTTAGTGACAGCCATGGTGAAGTATTGTAGTTGCTACGGGTGTGAAGAGAAGTACGTGAAAGGAGGACCAGTTATATTTCAGAGGTATGTGCAACCAATGTATAAATGCGTATATAGTATTGATCTGAGGCACTTTATATGTTGAAAAATATTGAGACGCGCTACTATAATGTCTTGTGTTGTAGATATAATTTCTGTATTTTTATGATACGCTATCTGATCAAAAGTATCCGAACACCTACAGAAACATGCGTTTTTCATATTAGGTGCATTGTGCTGCCACCTACTGCCAGGTATTCCATATCAGCGACCTCAGTAGCCATTAGACATAGTGAGAGAGCAGAATGGGACTCTCCGCAGAACTCACGGACTTCGAACGTGGTCAGGTGATTGGGTGTCACTTGTGACATACATCTGTACGCGAGATTTCCACACTCCTAAACATCCCTAGATCCACAGTTTCCGATGTGATAGTGAAGTGGAAACGTGGAGGGACACGTACAGCACAAAAGCGTACAGGCTGACCTCACCTGTTGACTGGCAGAGACTGCCGACAGTTGAAGAGGGTCGTAATGAGTGATAAGCGGACATTTATCCAGACCATCACACAGTAATTCCAAACTGCATCAAGATCCACTGAAAGTAGTATGACATTTAGGGGGGAGGTGAGAAAACTTGGATTTCATGGTCGAGAGGCTGCTCATAAGCCACACATCACGCCGGCCAATGTCAAACGACGCATCGCTTGGTGTAAGGAGCGTAAACATTGGATGATTGAACACTGGAAAAACGTTGTGTGGAGTGACGAATCAGGTTGGACAATGTGGCAATCCTACGTCAGGTTGTGGGTATGGCGAATGCCCGGTGAACGTCATCTACCAGGGTGTGTAGTGCCAACAGTGAAATTCGGAGGTGCTGGTGTTATGGTGTGGTCGTGTTTTTCATGGAAGGTGCTTGCACCCCTTGTTGTTTTGTGTGGCGCTATCACAGCACAGGCCTACATCGATGTTTTAAGCGCCTCCTTGCTTCCCACTGTTGAAGAGCAATTCGGGGCTGGCGACTGCGCCTTTCAACACGATCGAGCACCTCTTCATAATTCACGGTCTGTGGCGGAGTGGTTACACGACAATGACATCCATGTAATGGACTGGCCTGCACAGAGTACTGATCTGAATGCTACAGAACTCATTTGGGATGTTTTGGAACGCCGACTTCGTGCCCTGCCTTACCGACCGACATCGATACCTCTCCTCAGTGCAGCACTCCGTGAAGAATGGGCTGCCATTCGCCAAGAAGCCTTCCATCACCTGATTGAACGTATGCCTGCGAGAGTGGAAGCTGTTACCAAGGTTAAGGGTGGGCCAACATCATACTGAATTCCAGCAGTAACGATGGAAGGCGCCACGAACTTGTAAGTCATTTTCAGCCAGTTGTTCTGATACTTTTGATCACATATTCACAACAACGAGCGTTTGTGTAAACATCCAGTACACATACTGGTGCTATGTTCAAATGTTGATAAAATTTGTACATGACAGTCTGATTACTTTCCAACAATTTCTGCTGGTTCTCAAACCCTTGTGTGCATCTATTTTAGCATGAGGGAGTTACCTATACAGTGTCATTATAACAATCAATTAATAGAAATTCCACAGTGTAAATGAAAGCAATAGAAAAGCTAAACAAATGTTGTTGGCTGTCGTTCCTCTATTATTTCAAAATGCGAAAATTGATCTTCTGTTTTTTATTTCTCTGTGCCTAGTGTATGGTTTTGCTTTTCTGATGACATGTCGAAAAAATGTTATAGACATTTTAGTTATCTGTAAAAACATGAAAATAAATAATGAAAAATTGAAAATAATAGTGGGCAAGCAGGTGGTAGAAATCGCTTACCGCGTTTTCTGTATTAATTCCATAGGTCCAAATGCGTAATTAATTAGAACAGAGTTTCGAAAATATCAATAAATGCAACAGAAAACGTAAAAAAAATTGTTGTCTTTCACTCCTTATACCGTTAGCGAAAAAAAACGTAAATGCCGGCTGGTGTGGCCGAGCGGTTCTAGGCGCTTCAGTCTGGAACCGCACGACCGCTACGGTCGCAGGTTCGATTCCTGCCTCGGGCATGGATGTGTGTGATGGCCTTAGGTTCGTTAGGTTTAAGTAGTTTTAAGTTCTAGGGGACTGTAGACCTCAGAATTTAAGTCCCATAGTGCTCAGAGCCATTTGAACCATTTTTGAAAAAAACGTAAATAAAGGGGAATCTGAGCTATGATAATGTGGCGAAAAAGCACAATAGCAATCCTTGCCATATTTTTAAGCCTACTCCAGTTCGTGGTACCAAATAGTTAGGATGTCTGAAAACGCAGTACAATGTTTCACCGTACTTCTGAAGATAATCTGTCTGTAGCAGCGAAGTAATGACACTCAAAATATGCTAAGCACTGTACGGGCTAAAATACGCTGTCCCAATATCACGTGAATTGAGCTGCAGCAGATGTTGCGGACAGAATTCTCGTTCTGCGCATCCGAAAGCCCACTCAATAGATACTTCACCTCTACAGTGTCAATCAGCGATCAGTTACGGTAAACGTCGGTGGTGTTCTTCATTACAACACGGTCCATGTACAACATTTGGATGATGACTTCACACGGGGAAGTGTTACAAGGAAACTGAAAGAAGGACGTGTGTAGCCCAGGAGTTTGTCGTTGCTCACAGCATTGTTTCAGGTGGCTGGGGAGCTAGGGGAGCTTTTCAAACCACAGGAACTGCTGCCCGAAGGAGAGGGAGTCGTCAACCATGGTCAAACACAGAGCAACAGGCAAGAAGGGAAGCACGTCAAACTGCTCGTCAATTGCAGACACAATTAACGGGCAAGGCACGAAATCTCACGCTACAGCCGCGCGGACTGGCCGCGCGGTTAAGGACGTCATGTCACGAATTGCGCGGCCCGTCCAGCCGGAGGTTAGAGTCCTCCCTCGGGTATGGGTGTATGTGTTGTCCTTAGCGTAAGTTCGTTTAAGTAGTGTGTAAGTCTAGGGGTCGATGGCCTCAGCTGATGGGTCCCTTAGGAAGTCACACACATTTGAACATTTCTCATCCTACACAGTGTCATGGCGACTGCATTTGGGTGGTATCTCCATCCGACGACTAATGTATTGCGTGCCTTTGAAACTTACACATCGGCCGCACCGTTAGCGCTGGTGCCAAGAGCGTATGAACTGGGCCAGTGAGGAGAGGCGTCACATGCTCTTCTCAGATGAGAGTAGATTCAGCCTGAGTTATTATTTCTGCACATACCCTCATCTGGAAAGAGGTGGGAACAAAAAAGGCATCCACGAACATTGTCGAACATGATCGTCTTGTGGTACAAGCGTTACGCCATGGGGAGGCATAAATTTGCATGGGCGTTCTGACCTCCAAATCTTTGGAAACGATACTCTCATCGACCGGCCCTGACTTATTTCTTATGGATGACAACACGACCGTATCGAAAAGTGCATGTGGAGTAGCTCATGTGGTCGGAGGGTAAGTGGACTGGCTCCTACTTAAATCCCATCTAGCACGTGTGGGATGCTGTGGAGAGTTGTATTGCACCAACGACCATCAAGCAGATGTCGACCAGTCAACCGCGCTAGTGGAGGAACAGAACGCCTTGCCACAAGAACTCCTTAGCAACGTAACGGGTAACATAGATAGCACGTTGCAGAGCATGTATTGCTGGCCGCGTTGATCATAGATCCCACTAGGAACCACGTCTAATTTTCTGTAACGTCCCAGGGACCATAATGAATTCTGGTTTCAGTGCAGTTATTGATAAAATGTTATTACAGTTCGTCTAATTATGTGTTTCTTCCATTTAGCTTTTGTACTACACTATAGGAGTTCTTTGTGTGTATGGTCCAAATATGACAGAAGTATGTTACTTGGCGTTGACAAATCATGTGAATGTTTGTGCTGTCCGCAAGCTTTGCACATCAGTCTATATACGGTCACCGCAACAGGGATCTCTGAATGAATATGAACTGGTGTTGGAGCAGAGTGTGGTTTTCAGGGGGAGGTGGAACCGACTGGGTGCTGGTAGTAATTGGTGAAGATGCTGTCGAGCAAGTGAAATTAGTTCACACGCAACCAATATGATTAAGTAATTTATCCCGTGCACAGGCAGTGTGGCTTTTTTTCTCCCGTTGCAAGAGAGTTCTTTGACCCAGAATTCTAATGATAGTGACCATATATTGTACGGTATAAAGTAATTCCCTCATACCACAATTACTGAACACAACGATAATATAAATTTGTCGCCGAAAAACTAGTACCTTAAGTTCATTACAGATGAAAATATATGGTTCTAGAGACCCTTCCAAGTCTTAAATATCTACGATATATATACCGTGGAGGATAGGATAACAACGATCCTGAAAGAAGTGGAACCAGCAGCCGTGGAGGAGGACGCCAACGACCGGATGAGATGGACTGCCATCTGCAACAGCTCCCTCCTCTCGTGTAATTGACAGACACTGCGTGTGTGTTTTTTTGTTTCTGTAATGTATCCCTCTTGCCTTTTAAACCTTTGATTGAATGCCCTGTTTATTTTTCGTTTTTCTTTAAGCTGTAATGTATATATGTAACTTTTTACTACTGTATAGTGTACTTTTGTAAGTCATTTTTTTCTTTAATTTTCCGTTTGTTCTTCTTGCTATAGGCCTTAAAGGCCCGATAAGGCAATAAATGATGATGATGATATATATATATATATATATATATATATATATATATATATATATATATATATATATAGACTGAAGTCACAAATTCAAATTTTCATTTTCCCCTTGAGTTTGCTTGTACACACAATTTATTACAGAGATTAGCAAAAAATACATTACAGTTTTGTCAGAACTATGTTCATTTTTTAAATTTATCACCTGTCCACATTCAAAGGGTGCTGTGAATTTGAATGAAACAATACAGAAAGATTGCGCACAGGTACATTATAGAGGAAACCTAGTTACAGCGCACTGCATTACTGCAAATAGTCAGCACTTTGAGAAAGTACTTACTCGAGGGGAAATAGAGCAGTATTATGCATGAAGGTGTTAGATGACAATTTGATTGTCACTTGTGTAAAGAGACATCAGGACGATAGTATATTTGTTTAATTAGCTTACGTATTGCAGCCCTTGGATTTAGTACATCAGGAACAGCCTGGAAGAGGCGTCCAGTTGCCTCTCATGCGATGCAATAGACGTCTGGCATTGCTGACATAGCACAGCGTGGGACGGAGTGTGGTATCACTCAGATGCTGCTGTCAGATGTAACTGGCTATGACCATGTAGACAGCGACGCATCGCAGGGTGATGATACCGTGGAGGTGGCAGTCACCTCCATCCACCGAACGGGCTGCTCTCTGCTTGGGTAGCGGCAGCTCTCATGACTCAGGGAAAGCAGTCCCACTCTGTGGTCGAACAGCAGACCCCGTACTACTTTCCAAGTTGTCGTTCTGGGTGTCACACGCTCATAGTGTAGCCTGAGATACTGAGATGAGAGTATTCTAGTACACTGAAGGCATTTATACACTCAAGACTATGTTCATTTAGGGCTTAAGGCGCGCACTCTAAACAGTTGCCGGCCGAAGTGGCCGCGCGGTTCTGGCGCTGCAGTATGGAACCGCGAGACCGCTACGGTCGCAGGTTCGAATCCTGCCTCGGGCATGGATGTGTGTGATGTCCTTAGGTTAGTTAGGTTTAACTAGTTCTAAGTTCTAGGGGACTAATGACCTCAGCAGTTGAGTCCCATAGTGCTCAGAGCCATTTGAACCACCAGCCACTAAACAGTTCCGTGATGGCAAGTGAGGAAAAGCTTCCGCCCTTTCAGTTGTATACTGCAGCAACGGCTGTTGCTATGCTGCTCTCAGCTGGCTGTGCAATGCCTGTCGGCCGTATTTTGCTTTTCAAAGCGTAACACTCTTATCTGCCCTCGGCTGGCTCTGTTGCAACTCACTCTGGCATACTTTTTGACCAAATATGGTCGATACGCTACAATTCCCTCCTTTTTAAGACTCGGTCCCTTGGGTCTACCAAACTAGATTATCACTTACACTAGAGTTCCTGGCGACCGACCCTTTTGACCCTGTTTCACCTCTTTATAATTATTCTAACAATTGGTTTTTCTAGTGCTGTCACTTAATCTTACACATTTCTACAGAGCCCCTTGCTCTGCTCTTTTACTCAAACACCATGGAACTCATTTCGGTACTAGGCTTCTTGCACAACGACTTCTAACTCGCTATTCCAGCCTTACAGCCCTTGTGCGTTCAAATTCCGTGTGCTGCTTCTGTGCTTGGGGTATCTAATTTACTGGAACCTGAACGATGCCTGGATCCGAACTCATTCTTTTGATTCGTCTTCTGCATACCAAAACAAGGAATAAGCTCAGTAGAACAAATGCCACTTCAGTGATTGGTATGACAGTGGTCAATGTTATCTCTTTTCGACACTGACTTTCCCGATATAAATATAAATGCTGCAATAAGGTTTCCAGGGACACTCGCCCCTCCCCCCCCCTCTGATGGTTCAGCGGCGTGTTTATTTACTGCATTAATTCTGGCCCTAGACCTTGATTTAAACTGGTTAGATCTCCGGCAGGTAGAGCTTCCAAGGGCTCCTCTGGCCAATACGAATGAGGCTGCCAAATATTCAGATGATTTTTTCCTGAAATTGGGGCGGGCTGTAGGAAAGAAGACCCCATTATCTCTCACACTCTTCCAGTTAGTAACAAACCACTTCCATTTAATTCTAGCCCCTTTGATAATGTGAGATTCCCCTGTTCGAAACAACTAGCCACTACTGCCATCTTGTCAGATGTAGAGTACAACCAATGCGCCTCTAGCTTCAGAAAGTATAATTTCGGCTCCAGCGCTTCTTTATTGCACTCTTACCTCCTCTTGTTCCATTAGCAATTTTTGCTTATTCCATGTCTACATAACTTTCCTTGTCTTTTGCAATTAATAATAGTCGCTGCGTTTTTATTCTTACAAATTTCTTTAGTATCCCCCATTTGACAGGATACGCATGAAGTATGTAGCATTCGTAATGTGCTTGTTTCCTTGCTACTGGTAGAGAAACATAAATGCACACTTTCGCTCCATCAGTTCTCGCTGATACTGTGTCTATCTTGAAAAAAAAGGTAAGTTTTGTGCTTGGGTGTCAAAACCATCCCGAACACAGGCGGTAGTTCCTTCTAAATAATACTCTGGCGACAGCACGTTTACCCCTAGCTAACCACTTACAGCGTGCTCCATAGCCTCCTGTAGTTATGTTACTTTCCCTCACGATTCCTGAACACTATCCTCTATGGACTGCCACCATTTTGACATTACTACTTTCCTATGTTGGACTTCTACTTTGGTTTGTAGTTCCCTGATATTCTCATTAATTCCCTCTTTTGTAGCTCTGACATGCTGCATTACTTCTCCATTCGGTTGTTGTAGTAGTTGCGTGTTATCCAGTACATCTTCCTCTAAACTTGCAATCTGCATAGCGTGCAATCACTCACAGCTTTGTTCCCTTTTGCCGATTGCTTAACCTCTTCTACAGCGTTTCTCATCTTTCGAATGTCTTCCTCATCAGCAGTGCCAAGTATTGTTTTCATAAGCCGACCTCCAGTGTCGATACAACCCCTCTTCCTTCACATATGTGGAATAATCTCCAGTACCTTGGTCATCCCACTCCTCAATTTCTCGTACGCTCCATGTATTCTCCATATACCCTGACACCTCCTGTGCCTTTTCATCCCTGATGCAATTTGTTGAACGCTTCTTCCCATCTTCGTTCCACACCTCCAATGTGTTGAATACCACCTGTGTCACCCAGCGTGGTGATGACTCACTTCTCCTTCCAGATGTCCGTTCCGTAATGCTTCCACCCTGATGAAAATCAGTAGTCCCACTATGAACTGCATCGTCTCGCCTTCTGCAGCTGCTTATATCAATTACACTGAATCCATACCTAGCATAAAAGAATATTAAATGACTATCTCCAAAGCCTTAAAGCCACACGGGTTCCTCATTACCATCTCATTCACAATCTCTCGTTTATCTTCTGATACCTTTCTCCTCACTCTCCCTTTATGGTCCGCATCTCCTATCCCTGAAATAGCTTCCAGACTCCCTTGAAAAGGATTCAGCCACCCAGCATGCAAAATTGTCGTTCTTGTTAGCAATTGAATTTTGACATTTACTGGCACATAATCCCTACTACTTGGTACAGCCCGTGATACTTTTCAAAAAACTACTTTGTCTTTCTCCCCAGCGTATACCAAACTGATATCACCCACTGACCATCCTTATACTGTGGCATTCTTGCTGCATGGCCCACTGCTTCTTCCTGTTTTTCCAGTGCTCTTTACTGCCCTCTGTACTCTGTTCCAACTTTTGGACTTCACAAAGCAATTCATTAGCCCACAAAATACATGCCGATATACTGTTCCCAGACTGGCTGATACACATCACAGCCAATCGAATATTAGTAATAAACTGTGCAATCCTGTGGCTTTTACATTTGACCAATCAAAACTTAACAGCTTTTTTGAACACATTTAGGCACAAATATAAAAATAACTCTGTCTTTAAATAATAGAATCATTGTACAATATATCTTGTTTTCCCAGCACCGTAAATTGCCTAATTGTACAATACAAAATTCCCTCGAAAGTATAATTCACTTTCACTGAACAATCACAGATCTCTCACTGATGTTTACTCAGTTAATAGACATAAAAATATTCATTCAGTGTCTTACTTTCCATTCGCACCATCATTCACAATTATAAACAAATTAGAGTAACAATAATTAACAGTAGTCGTAATAGTCACAAGAGATCAGTTTTGTTTCCGAAACATGCCATACTGAGCAGAAAAAGGTGAGTCATCGAACAAGGAAACAAGTGGAACGAGCAGTCTGCACTCGCTACAAATCGCCAAATACTCAGCTGACAGCCATTGTCTTAATTCAGGGAAATTATCTGCATGCCTGAAAAACATAAAGTGCTACTTTAGCATACGCTGCCCCCCCCCCCCCCCCCCTCCCCAGGAAACCATGGACCTTGCCGTTAGTGGGGAGGCTTGCGTTCCTCAGCGATACAGATAGCCGTACCGTAGATGCAACCACAACGGAGGGGTATCTGTTGAGAGGCCAGACAAGCGTGTGGTTCCTGAAGAGGGGCAGCAGCCTTTTCAGTAGTTGGGGGCAACAGTCTGGATGATTGACTGATCTGGCCCTGTAACACTAACCAAAACGGCCTTGCTGTGCTGGTACTGCGAACGATTGAAAGCAAGGGGAAACTACAGCCGTAATTTTTCCCGAGGGCATGCAGCTTTACTGCATGCTTAAATGATGATGGCGTCCTCTTGGGTAAAATATTCCGGATGTAAATTAGTCCCCATTCGGGTCTCCGGGCGGGGACTATTCAGGAGGACGTCGTTATCAGGAGAAAGAAAACTGACGTTCTACGGATCGGAGCGTGGAATGTCAGATTCCTTAATCGGGCAGGTAAGTTATAAAATTTAAAAAGGGAAATGGATAGGTTGAAATTAGATATCGTGGGAATTAGTGAAGTACGGTGGCAGGATGAACAAGACTTATGGTCAGGTGAATACAGGGTTATAAATACAGAATCAAATAGAGGTAATGCAGGAGTAGGTTTAATAATGAATAAAAAAATAGGAGTGCGGGTTAGCTACTGCAAACAGCATAGTGAACGTATTATTGTGGCCAAGATAGATAAGAAGCCCACGCCTACTACAGTAGTACAAGTTTATATGCCAACTAGCTCTGCAGATGACGAAGAAATTGAAGAAATGCATGATGAAATAAAAGAAATTATTCAGATAGTGAAGGGAGATGAAAATTTAATAGTCATGGGTAACTGAAATTCGGTAGTAGGAAAAGGGAGAGAAGGAAACGTAGTAGGTGAACATGGATTGGGGGTAAGAAATGAAAGAGGAAGCCGCCTGGTAGAATTTTGCACAGAGCACAAATTAATAATAGCTAACACTTGGTTCAAGAATCATAAAAGAAGGTTATATACATGGAAGAAGCCTGGAGATACTGGAAGGTTTCAGATAGATTATATAATGGTAAGACAGAGATTTAGGAACCAGGTTTTAAATTGTAAGGCATTTCTAGGGGCAGATGTGGATTCTGACCAAAATCTATTGGTTATGAACAGTAGATTAAAACTGAAGAAACTGCAAAATGGTGGGAATTTAAGGAGATGGGACCTGGATAAACTGAAAGAACCAGAGGTTGTACAGGGTTTCAGGGAGGGCATAAGGGAACAATTGACAGGAATGGGGGAGAGAAATACAGTAGAAGAAGAATGGGTAGCTTTGAGGGATGAAGTAGTGAAGGCAGCAGAGGATCAAGTAGTTAAAAAGACGAGGGCTAGTAGAAATCCTTGGGTAACAGAAGAAATATTGAATTTAATAGATGAAAGGAGAAAATATAAAAATGCAGTAAAGGAAGCAGACAAAAAAGAATTACAAACGTCTCAAAAATGAGATCGACAGGAAGTGCAAATTGGCTAAGCAGGGATGGCTAGAGGACAAATGTAAGGATGTAGAGGCTTATCTCACTAGGGGTACAGGAAAATTAAAGAGACCTTTGGAGAGAAGAGAACCACTTGTATGAAGTCAAGAGCTCAGATAGAAACCCAGTTCTAAACAAAGAAGGGAAAGCAGAAAGGTGGAAGGAGTATATAGAGGGCCTGTACAAGGGCGATGTACTTGAGGACAATATTATGGAAATGGAAGAGGGTGTAGATGAAGATGAAATGGGAGATATGATACTGCGTGAAGAGTTTGACAGAGCACTGAATGACCTGAGTCAAAACAAGGCCCCGGGAGTAGACAACATTCCATTAGAACTACTGATAGCCTTGGGAGAGCCAGTCCTGACAAAACTCTACCATCTGCTTCGCAAGATATATGAGACAGGCGAAATACCCTCGGACTTCAAGAAGAATATAATAATTACAATCTCAAAGAAAGAAGGTGTTGACAGATGTGAAAATTACTGAACTCTCTGTTTCATGTCACGGCTGCAAAATACTAACACGAATTCTTTACAGAGGAATGGAAAAACAAGTAGAAGCCAACCTCGGGAAAGGTCAGTTTGAATTCCGTAGAAATATTGGAACACGTGAGGCAAAACTGACCCTACGACTTATCTTAGAAGCTAAATTAAGGATAGGCAAACCTACGTTTCTAGCATTTGTAGACTTAGAGAAAGCTTTTGACAATGTTGACTGGAATACTCTCTTTCAAATTCTGAAGGTGGCAGGGGTAAAATACAGGGAGCGAAAAGCTATTTACAATTTGTACAGAAACCAGATGGCAATTATAGGGGTCGAGGGACATGAAAGAGAAGCAGTGGTTGGGAAGGGAGTGAGACAGGGTTGTAGCCTCTCCCCGATGTTATTCAATCTGTATATTGAGCAAGGAAACAAAAGAAAAATTCGGAGTAGGTATTAAAATTCATGGAGAAGAAATAAAAACTTTGAGGTTCGCCGATGACATTGTAATTCTGTCAGAGACAGCAAAGGACTTGGAGGAGCAGTTGAACGGGATGGACAGTGTCTTGAAAGAAGGATATAAGATGAACATCAACAGAAGCAAAACGAGGATAATGGAATGTAGTTGAATTAAGTCGGGTGATGCTGACGGAATTAGATTAGGAAATGAGACACTTAAAGTAGTAAAGGAGTTTTGCTATTTGGGGAGCAAAATAACTGAAGATGGTCGAAGCAGAGAGGATATAAAATGTAGACTGGCAATGGCAAGGAAAGCGTTTCTGAAGAAGAGAAATTTGTTAACATCGAGTATTGATTTGTCAGGAAGCCGTTTCTGAAAGTATTTGTATGGAGTGTAGCCATGTATGGAAGTGAAACGTGGACGATAAATAGTTTGGACAAGAAGAGAATAGAAGCTTTCGAAATGTGGTGATACAGAAGAATGCTGAAGATTAAATGGGTCGATCACATAACTAATGAGAAGGTATTGGATAGGACTGGGGAGAAGAGGAGTTTGTGGCACAGGATAGAGTAGCATGGAGAGCTGCATCAAACCAGTCTCAGGACTGAAGACCACAACAACAACAATGCATATACCACGTAAACTTGCATGACAAGCGAGATTCCTGTAAAAAAGACTTCTTTTACACTCAAAGTTCTTAACTACATTCTGTGGGGTAATCAATAATTCTTTGCAATTAAACTTTTCGTATGGTACTTGATAGGCTGTGTTCCATTGTGCTTTATAAAGCGAAGGTTATCTGTTGTCGCTTCAAATCTCAGCTGGAAGTGGCTGACGGAAATCTGGTGGTACAGCGGTACGCCACGGACATCCTATGCTCTCATTTGTTACCTCTCAAGCGACAGTTTTTTTTTTTTGGGTCATCAGTTCTCTATCTGGTTTGATGCATCCCGCCCCGAATTCCTCTCCTGTGCCAACCTCTTCAGCTCATAATGCCACTTGCAACCTGCGACCTCAATTATTTGCTGGATGTATTCCCATTTCTGTCTTCCTCGATAGTTTTTGCCCTCTACAGCTCACTCTGTTACCATGGAAGTCATTTCCTCAAGTCTTAACAGATGTCCTATCATCCTGTTCCTTCTCCTCATCAGTGTTTTCCACATATTCCTATCCTCTCCGATTCTGTGCATCCACCTAATTTTCAACATTCGTCTGTAGCAACACATCTCAAATGCTTCGATTCTCTTCAATTCCAATTTTCCCAGGACTCATGTTTCACCTCCATACAATTCTGTACCCCAGACATACATTCTCGGAAATTTCTTCCTGAAATTAAGGCCTATGTTTGATTCTAGTGGATTTCTCCTGGCCAGGAGTGCCCTTCTCTCCATTGATAGTCTGATTTTGATGTCTTCCTTCATCCGTCCGTCATTGGTTCTTTTATTGCCAAGGTAGGAGAATTCGTTAACTTCATCCACTTCGTGACCATCAATCCTGATGTTAAGTTTCTCGCAGTTCTCATTTCTGCTACTGCTCATTACTTTCGTCTTTCTTCGATTTGTTCTCAATCCATATTCTGTACTCATTAGATTGTTCATTCCATTTAGCAGATCATGTAATTCTTCTTCAGTTTCAGTCAGGGTAGTAATGTCATCAGCGAGTCATATCATTGATATCCTTTCACCTTGAATCTTAATTCCACTCCTGAAACTTTCTTTTATTTCCAGAATTGCTTCGTCTATGTACAGATTGAGCGGTAGGGGCGAAAGACATCCCTGCCTTACATCCTTTTTAAACCGAGCACTTCATTCTTGGTCGTCCACTCTTATTATTCCCTCTTGGCTCTTATACATATTGTATATTACCCGTCTCTCCCTGTAGCTTACCCCTATTTTTCTCATAATTTCGGACATGTTGCCCAATTTTAGATTGTGGAACGCTTTTTCCAGGTCGACAAACCCTATGAACGACTCTTGACTTTCCTTTACTCTTTCTCCCATTATCAACCGCAACGTCAGAATTGATTCTCTGGTGCCTTCACCTTTCCTAAAGCCAAACTGATCGTCATCTAATACATCCTCAATTTTGCTTTCCAGTCTTCTGTATACTATTCTTGTCAGTAACGTGTATGCATAATCTGTTAAACTGATTGTGCGATAATTCTCGCGTTTGTCAGCTCCTGCAGTCTTCCGACTAGTGTGGATGATATTTTTCCTATACATAATGAATCCTAATTCCGTTATACCATATTCTGCTGCTGTTCATATTACCCTATACTTATCTGACAAGAAATCATTGTCTTCTTTCCATTTTACTTCACTTACCCCTACTATATCTAGACTGAAACTTCGCATTTCCCTTTTCAGATTTTCTAGTTTCCCCACCACGTTCAAGCTTCTGACGTTCCACGCCCCGGATAGTAGAACATTATCCTCTCGTTGATTATTCAGTATTTTTCTCATGGTCACCTCCCCCTTGGCAGTCCCCTCCCGGAGATCCGAATGGGATACTTTTCCGGCATCTTTTGCCAATGGAGAGATCATCATGACACTTTTTCAAAAACAGGCTACATGTCTTGTGGATACACGTTACTTGTCTTTAATGCAATGGTTTGCATTGCCTTCTGCATCCTTATGGCGTTAGTCATTGCTGATTACTCCACCTTTAGGGATAGTTTCTCACCCCTAGGACAAGAGAGTGCCCTGAACTTCTATCCGCTCCTCCGCCCTCTTTGACAAGGCCGTTGGCGGAATGAACGTGACTTCTTATGCCGGAAGTCTTCGGTAGCCAATGCTGATTATTAATCAAAATTTGGACTGTGGCGGGATTCGAATCCGGGCCCGAGGACGTTTTGACTGTCAATCAAAGACTCTACCCCTTCACCACGGGTGCAATTCCGTACGTGTCAGGGCGACATTTTCCAACAGCACAACGATCTTTCACACCTGGCGCGTGTCTCTATCAACTGTCTGTGAAATGTCGAGTTACTCTTGTGGTCAGCAAGGCTACAGATCTGTCCCAGATAAATCATAAGTAGACCATCTTGGGCATCAATTCCGTCCCAATGCCAGTATATCAAGGGTCAGCTACTGCAGCAATGGACTAGTTTGTCTCAGAAGAAGATACAACGGCTTAGTAACACCCTTCTCAACCGAATTAATGCATGCATCCAATCGAGAAGAGATGCAATGTATGAGAAGTGTTTTACGACTCGGTTTTGTAATCACTGAAATAAAATCACAAACTCCCTCAACCCGTGGAGGTTCAGTTTGTTTCCTCTTCCCCCCTTTTGTTGTCTGGCAGAGTGGTATTTTAGTGGTGTGACACGCAGAAGAAATATTGCAACGTAGGTTGACATTTGTCCCCGCTTAAGCGACAGTGACTCGCGTCCAGCAGAGAGGACGGATTCGTCGCCGACTGCAGCACCGGCGGAGACATCGCAGCGCCGGATCTTAGCGAGCACTGCGCACAATGCAGGCGCCCATCTGCATGCAAAGCCGCGCCGCTGCTCCCTGGCGCTCGCCCAGTCGTTCACCCTCCCTCCGCCCCCTCCCCCTTCGGCCAGCTGGCCACATTTCCCTCCACGCCACGCCACGCCGAGGTCCCGTGGAAGCGACCGGCGCGGATTAGGCCCTCGTCCTGGCGCTATCGGCGCCGCACTCAGCTTGATGTGATGTGATGGTCAGCAGGAGAGCAGGGGCGCGGCTAAAGTTATTCGCCGCTGCACGGTGGGGGGTGGCCGCCCGTGGATACTTGAGTGCGTGCGTGCGCGCGCTCCCTCACGCCAGCTGCAGCGTAAAATACGTTGCGGCGCCGTGCGACGGATCCCTGATAAGGCGAGCGCGCCTCGCCTGAGGCTTTGCTCAATGGCGCCGCGGTTGCCGCCTCCGGACAGTTTGTGTCTTCATCTCTGCTCCCCTGGGCGTCCGCGGCTCTCAGTCGCTGCTATTGCCCCCAGCTTTGATCGGTAATACTTCCTTGAATGTGTCGTTTCCGGCAACTATTGTCGAAATGTGGTTAGTATTACTAGGTTACTGCATAAGTTTTCAGCGCTTTTGTTTTCTTTGTTTTGCGAGTTGGTATTCCGCTTGCTATGGACAATGTCTTGAAAGGAGGATATAAGATGAATATTAACAAAAGCAAAACGAGGATAATGGAATGTAGTCGAATTAAGTCGGGTTATGCTGAAGGAATTAGATTAGGTAATGAGAGACTTAAAATAGTAAAGGAGTTTTGCTATTTGGGGAGCAAAATATCTGATGGTCGAAGCAGAGAGGATATAAAATGTAGACTGGCAATGGCAAGAAAAGCGTTTCTGAAGAAGAGAAATTTGTTAACACCGAGTATAGATTTAAGGGTCAGGGAGTCGTATCTGAAAGTATTTGTATGGAGTGTAGCCATGTATGGAAGGGAAACATCGACGATAAATAGTTTGGATAAGAATAGAATAGAAGCTTTCCAAATGTGGTGCTACAGAAGAATGCTGAAGATTAGGTGGTAGATCACATAACTAATGAGGAGGTATTGAATAGAACTGGGGAGAATAGGAGTTTGTGGCACAACTTGTCTAGAAGAAGGGATCGGTTGGTAGGAAATCTTCTGAGGCATCAAGGGATTACCAATTTAGTATTGGAGGGCAGCGTGGAGGGTAAAAACCGTAGTGGGAGACCAAGAGATGAATACACGAAGCAGATTCAGAAGGACGTAGGTTGCAGTAGGTACTGGGAGACGAAGAAGCTTGCACAGGATAGAGTAGCATGGAGAGCTGCATCAAACCAGTCTCAGCACTGAAGACAACAACAACAACAACATGAGTTTATTTATCGATTGTACTTTTCTTTGTAGTTCATTGCTGCAACTTGAGTTTACATATTGTCAACTTGTCATTTGAAGATCGTGAGTGCAGCTGTGGACATTATAAAATGGAGTGCGAAGTAGAGAAATCGAAAAATCTGTGACATATTCTTCTGTTTCAGTTCAACAGAGGGGTAACAGCAGCGGAGGCAGCCGAAAACATTCGCGTAGTCTATGGAGATAATGCCATTGGACAGAGCATGGCAAAAATATGGTTTTCTCGTTTTAAGGAGGGTCGTTTGACATTAGTGTCTCTCAGCGTTCTGGAAGACCTTCAAGGTTTGACAAATATCTTTTAAACGCATTAATCCACAGTGATGCCCTTCAGTGAACTCGAGAACTGGCAAACGTGAAGAACTGTGATCACTCCACCATCGTGCGACATTTGTATGCACTGGGAAAGGTTCAGAAATCGGATGTATGAGTACCGCATGCTCTAAACCAAAACAACACAAATCAGCGGGTCGCCGTATGTGCATCTCTGCTTGCTCGGCATCAACTATCTCGTGAACAACACCGGCCATGTCTATCGCCTATCGTTACTGGTGACAAGAAATGGTGTCTTTATGCTAACAAAAGGAAAAGGAATGACTTGCATCTAGCAGAACAGCGATGATGGTGTTCTACGAGTTGCTTCACCGAGATATAAGCATCACTGTTGACATTTATTGTCAACGACAGAGACGTCTTGCAAACACAATCCAAGAACAATGACCAGTATGTCATGCTACGTCATGATAACACCTGCCCGCATTCTGCCAGGCTGACAAAAGCGCTGTACAACAGTTGCATGGGGCTGTCATTCCGTACCCACCTTATTCACATGATCTTGCGCCCTCAGATTTTCATCTTCTCCGCTCAGTATCGTACAACCTTCGAGCATCTGCGCTCCAAACGTGGCTCAGTGAGTTCCTCGCCTCAAATCCGCGTGATATTTAGTCGCGAAATCGAAAAGTTTCCACAGCGTTGGCAGACTGTTATAAGTAGTGAAGGAGAATATGTTATTGATCATTAAAAGACTGTTATGCGTATCTGTCGTGTGTATGAATCATACGGATAAGCACTACGAACTTATGCAGCAAACCAATATATTCTAGTCTGCTTTCCTTAGCAGACGAAGATGAAAGGTGAGTGCAATTCATAGAAGAAATGAATCTGAGATAAAGTTATAGAAAGGGACGAGAAATGAAGATGAGATGGGAGATATCACGCTACGAGAAGAATACGACAGAGCACTGAAACACCTAAATTGTAGAAAGGCCCCTAGAACAGACAACATTATCTCAGAATTATTGAGATCACTGGGAAAGGTTTCTAAGCATGAGAAAACTATTCCATCAGATCTTGAAGATATATGAGACAGGCACAAGATGCTCCGACTTCTAAAAGAACACAGTAATTCAAATTCCAAAGAATGCAGGCGTTGACAAATGTGAATGTTACCGAACTCTCAGCTGAATACAATAATTCGAATTTCAAAGGAAGCAGCTATTGGCAACTACGAATATTGCGGAGCTCTGAGTTTATTAAGTCATGGTTGCAAAATAATGACACGAAATATTTACAGCAGAATGGAGAAACTGGTAGAAGCAGACCTCGAGAGAGATTAGTTTGGATTTTGGAGAAATGCAGGAACATGCGAGGCAATACTGAACCTACGACTTAGCTTTGAAGATACAATATCTGACCTAAAGTATCCGGATATCTATTGGGAGATGTTAATGTGAGGTGTGTCCACCCTTCGCTCTGATGATGACTTTAACTCTGTTGGGGACACTTTCAATGAGGTGTCTGAATCCTGTGTCTATGAATATCTATGTCTTCCTCAAGAACAGAAACCAGACTTGGAGAGCAGAAGCGAAGACGACTTTCTATCTTATTCAGACTACGTTCTTATTCCAAAACTGTTACATTGGGTTCACATTTGGTCTCTTAACAGGTCAGTTCATTTCAGGAAGTTTATTGTCGACAAACCATTCCTTCACAAACGTTGCTTTATGACAGGGTGCATGATCCTGCAGGTACAAACCATCATCGTCTCGCTTAGCATTGACTGCAGAGATATGTTGCTCATGCGGGACTGCTTGACCGTTGTACTCCATTCTTTTTAACTCAAGACTGATTCATTCCACTGATTTCATGCGATACTCGACGGCCAGTGTCTGTCAGTATATGAGGTCTGACTGGTATTGGTTTAGCTACGGTTGTTCCCTATCTTGTCATAACAAACGCGCTCTCCCTACTTTTGGTTAAACAAACGTCTATTCAATCCAGAAGTCACAGTCATATCACCAACAATCGACTTAGGCAGTTTTAGAAGGGCTGAAATATCTGTGATGGGTCTATTACTCAGATGATATCTAATGACTTGTCCACATTTCTAGTCAGTGAGTCCTCCCGGTCGATCCATTCCACTGTTATTGCTTTGCTACTGACGGCAAAATGCTCTCCTACTCCTTTTATACTTCTCGTGGTCAACTCTGCATTGCATAGAAGTGTCCAGAAACGACATTTATAGTATTAGTTGAAAACAGTCTTGGCTCGAATTTAAGTTATTTCATTTATCAACTACGCGTTTCACCTTACTTGGGCATCGCCAGGCTGATCTTAATTTGGTATTTCTTAAGACGATCCATTAGACAGTGTAGCTAAAGGGCATCGTCGAGTACATCAGGCCAACATCGCCTTCGATAACCTCAGTAAATACTTTTTAGATGGACGTGAGTAACTCCAAGTCCTGCATAAGGCGTCCATGCAGCGTCCTACTTCCCTCGGCGGCGTGGAGGCATGGCAGCCCCTTAGCTTCACACACGTTTACCGCGGCGCTGTGTGCAGACGGGTGTGCGGGAGGTTCTGCTTGCTACCCTCTGGGAGAGTTGGATGGTTGGCTGCCACTGAGGCACTAACTCCCACTAGGAACTAAGCGTTGGTGGCAACACGCACGGATGTCATTTTCGTGAGGCTTTGGCACCAAGTCACAGAGGAACAGTGCTGGAGGCAGCAGGCACAGCCCAATGAGGCAGTAGTAGCCGACTGAGACAGACGCAGCAACAGGGAAGTACCCGCTTTTGTGACATTTAAGAGTTCCTAACAAGGAACGAATTTTATTATATCATCTGTGTGCTTTAACAGTTCAGTTTCTTAAGTTTCTGCGTATAAATTTAATATCAAATAGCCACAGTTTTCGCATTTTCGTTTCTGTAGGAAAGTAAACCGATTTTGTGACATATTACGAGTTTCTAATCAGGCGCGAATTATTTAGTTTCACCTGAGTGCTTCGGTAGTTAGGTTTTTGAATATCTGCTTATTATTAGACACAGTTCCTGCGTTTTCACGGTCTTTGGTATGGACAAGGACTGCGATTGTTGTGTGCAGATGCGAGCCGAGTTGGTGACACTTCGCTCTCAGCTTCAGGCAGTGATGGCTTCGGTTACACAGCTTGAGGCTGCAGTGCATGGGCACCACTGTTGTGGGCCGGTCGTGGGGATCCAGCGGACGTCCAGCACGTCAGAGTCCTCCGATCAGTCCTCACCGGTGGCCAACCCAGTAACTGCTCGCACTGAGGCTGACCCCTCACCTGTGGTCGAGTGGGGCGATGCAGGCGGCGGAAGGCTTCCCAGGTGGCCGCACGTAAGGCCTCCCCAGTTTGTCTGACAAACAGGTTCCAGGTGCTGTCTGTGGCTGACACTGTCGCTGAGCCAGATGCTGTCTCCTGTCCTGTTTCAGAAGAAACCACTCAGCCTACAAGATCCGGGCAATCACAGAGGGTGGGATTATTGGTAAGTGGGAGCTCCAACGTTACGATCGTCGTGGATCCCCTTAGGGCTTGGCTGACAAGAAGGGAAAGAAAACCAATGTGCACTCCGTATGCATACCGGGTGGAGTCATTCCAGATGTGGAAAGGGTCCTCACGGATGCCTTAAAGAGCACAGGGTGCAGCCGACTGCAGGTTGTTGCTCACGTCTGTACCAATGATGTGTGTCACTTTGGATCAGAATAGATTCTCTCTGGTTTCGAGCGGCTAACAGAACTGGTAAAGGCTGCCAATCTCGTTTGCAAGATGAAAGCAGAGCTGACCATTTTCAGCATAGTCGACTGCGGACCTATGGTACAGAGCCGAGTGGAGGGTCTGAATCAGAGGCTCAGACGGTTCTGCGACCGTATAGGCTGAAGATTCTTCGACTTGCGCCAAAGGGTGGTTGGGTTTCGGTTTCTGCTAAATAGGTCAGTTGTCCACTATACGCAGGAGGCAGCTACACCGGCAGCAGGGGCTGTGTGGCGTGGAAAGGGCGGTTTTATAGGTTAGAGGATCTCGGGAAACACAAGAAGGGCTTCAGTCACAAAGGGTGCAGGCCGAACACAGGAAGAACGTAGATACATGAATGATTCTTATAACAGATGTAAATTGTCGCAGCTGTGGTGGGAAAGTACCAGAGCTCTAAGCGCTTATAGAAAGCACTGATGCTCAAATCATTATAGGCACTGAAAGCTGGCTAAAGCCAGATATAAGCTCAGCCGAAATTTTTGCGAAGAACCTAACGGTGTTCCGTAAGGATAGGCTAAACACGGTTGACAGTGTTGTGTTTGTTGCTTTTAGAAGTTTAACTTGTCGCGAAATACAAGTAGTTAGTTCCTGTGAGTTAGTATGGGCAGAGGTCATTGTTTGCAACCTCCCAATTCAGATGATAGATTTGCTGAAGGGTTCAAAGAAAATTTGAGTTTGATTTCAAACAAATACCCGACTCATACGATAATAGTTGGTGGTGGCTTTATTTTACATTCGATATGTTGACGAAAATACATGTTTAATTCAAGAGGTACGCATAAAATATCACCCGAAATTGTGCAAAACGCATTCTCTGAACATCATTTCGAGCAGTTATTTCATGACCCAACGCGAATAATAAACGGTTGTGAAAACACACTTGACCTCTTAGCAACAAATAATCCTGAGTTAATAACGAGCATTAAAACCGATTCAGGGATTAGTGAACACAGGATTGTCGTAGCATGATTGAATATTGTAATCCCCAAACCATCAAAAAATACCTATTCAAAAAAGCAGATAAAAATTCTCTTGACGCCTTCCTCTGAGACAATCTCCACTCATTCCAAATTAATAACATAATTGTAGACCAGGTGTGGTTTAAATTCCAAGAAATAGTATCGGTAGCAATTAAGAGATTTATACCAAATTAAATAACAAACGACGGAGCTGATCCTCCATCGTACACAAAACGGGTTAGAGCACTGTTGCAAAAACAACGAAACAAAAATGTCAAATTTTTAACAGGCGCAAAATCCCCAAGATTGGCGATCTTTTACAGGAGCTCGAAATTTAGCGCAAACTTCAATGCGAGATACTTATAACAGTTTCCACAATTAAACTTTGTCTCGAAACCTTGCAGAAAATGCAAAGAGATTCTGGTCATATGTGAAGCATGTTAGCGGAAAAAACAATCAATGCCTTCTCTGCGTGATAGCAATGGAAATACTATCGAAGACAGTGCTGCCAAAGCAGTGTTACCAAACACAGCCTTCCGAAATGCCTTTCCAAAAGAAGACGAAGTAAATATTCCAGAATTCGAATCGGGAGAAGCTGCCAACGTGAGTAACGTAGAAGTAGTGAAGCAACTTAAATCACTTAATAAAAGCAAGTCTTCTGGTCCAGACTGTATACCAATTAGGTTCCTTTCGGAGTATGCTGATGCATTAGCTCCATGCTTAAGAATCATATACAACCGTTCGCTCGACGAAAGATCCGTACCAAAAGACTGGAAAGTTGCACAGGTCACACCAATATTCAAGAAAGGTAGTAGGAGCAATCCCCTAAACTACAGGCCCATATCGTTAACGTCGATATGCAGCAGAATTTTGGAAAATATATTGTGTTCAAACATTATGAATTACCTCGAAGAAAACTGTCTATTGACACGCAGTCAACATGGGTTTAGAAAACATAGTTCCTGTGAAACACAACTAGCTCTTTATTCACATGAAGTGTTGCGTGCTATTGACAAGCGATTTCAGATTGATTCCGTATTTTTGGATTTCCGGAAGGCTTTTGACACTGTACCACACAAGCGGCTTGTAGTGAAATTGCTTGCTTATGGAATATCGTCTCATCTGTGTGACTGGATTTGCGATTTCCAGTCGGAGAGGTCACAGTTAGTAGTAATTGACGGAGAGTCATCTAGTAAAACAGAAAAGTTATCTGGCGTTCCCCAAGGTAGTCCTATAGGCCCTTTGCTGTTCGTTATCTATTTATCTGTATAAACGATTTGGGAGACAATCTGAGCAGCCATATTACGTTGTTTGCAGATGACGCTATCGTTTATCGACTTATAAAGTCATCAGAAGATCAAAACAAATTTCAAAACGATTTAGAAAAGATATCTGAATGATGCGAAAATTGGCAGTTAACCCTAAGCAACGGAAGGTGTGAGGTCATCCACATGAATGCTAAAAGGAATTCCTTAAACTTCAGTTCTACGATAAATCATTCTAATCTAAAAGCTGTAAATTCAACTAAATACCTAGGTATTACAATTACGAACAACTTAAATTGGAAGGAACACACAGAAAATGTTGTGGGAAAGGCTAACCAAACACTGCGTTTTATTGGCAGGACACCTAGAAAATGTAACAGACCTACTAAGGAGACAGTACGCTTATCCGTCCTCTTTTAGAATACTGTTGCGCGGTGTGGGATCCTTACCAGATAGGACTGGTGGAGGACATCGAAAAAGTTCAAAGAAGGGCAGCACGTTTTGTTTTATCACGAAATATGGGAGAGAGTGTCACAGAAATGATACAGGATTTGAGCTGGAATTCATTTTTTTTAAAAAAAAGGCATTTTTCCTTGTGACGGAATCTTCTCACGAAATTCCAGTCACCAACTTTCTCCTCCGAATGCGAAAATATTTTCTTGACACTGACCTACACCACGATAAAATAAGGGAAATCAGAGCTCGTAGGGAAAGATATAGGTGTTCGTTCTTTCCGTGCCCTATACTAGATTGGAATAATAGAGAATTGGTTCCGTGAACCCTCCGCCAGGCACTTAAATGTGATTTCCAGAGTATCTATGCAGATGTAGATGTAGATGTAGATGTAGATGTAGATGAACCCATGGCTGCTGCTGCTGGCGATGCACAGCCGTATCCCAGTCCGGCGTTGTCACTGGTGTCGTGGTGGTTCTAGTTGACTCCAGCAATGAGCGAATGCTTCTGCTTCAAAATCCAGACATGTTTATATTGCTCCAAGGCGCATTTGTTTCACTAAAATCTGCCTCTTAGTCAAGTTCGTGTCGCGAGTGATGTCACTGACCCTCCTGCAACCGCCGCGCAATGCAGTTTTCCTCTGAGTGCCGCTAGCCGCATCTCGCAGTGCCGTTAAGTGTATGGTAGTCTGACCCACGTGTCACCACACTTGTAGCTTTGTGCGCCCGAAAACCACAAAAAAAAAAAAAAAAAAAAAACACTTGTAGCTACCAGCCAACTGCTGTAAATGCAATGCTTCACTGCAACTTCCATACTTCTCATTATTTTACCGAAGTACTGGGTAGCGGCATTAGAATTCAGACAAAAAGAGAGTAAAAGGTTTTCAAAAGTGGTGGTACAGATAAATGCTGAAGATTGGATGGCTTTATAGGATAAGCAATGAGGGTGTACATAATCGAACTGCAAAAGAAGAATTTTATGAGGCAACTTTAATAAAACAAGGGATCGGTTATTAGCACACATCCTGCGGCCCCAGGGAGTCGTCAATTTGGTAATGGAAACGTAGATGGATAAAAACTGTAAAGGGAGACCAAGGCTAGACTACAGTAAACAGGTTGAAATAGATATTAGTTGAATTAATTATACAGAGACGAAAAGGCTTGCACAGGAGAGACTATTGCGGAGAGCTGCATGAAACCAGTTTTCAAACTGAAAACCATAACAACAGCTAACATACTAACTGATGTGTGTATTTTGCCCGAGCGATTGTCGTAAAGTTATAATTAACCCCTCCAAACTAGCGAGCTACGACCTTGAAATTTTTTGGTTCTGTTAACCTCTTTTTCATAGTCACTCCTCAGTGCGGCACGTTTTTCAAAGACGAATGATTTCGTGAAGACCTTGTTTGCAGAAACCTTCGTTTTGGCCAGTCGGAAAACATTATGCCTCGAGAATCAACTTTTTGTCTTTCTGAAATGGGCTGCCACGCAATGGTTTCTTTATCCGGATAAAGATAAGGGTTACAGGGCGCCATGTCAGGAGAATAGAAAACTTTGGTAGAGGCACCAAGTGTTATTCTGAAGTAATTAATACTTTCTGACTACCCCTCGTAATAATTGTTTCAATTCTAGACGTAGTTGAGTGGCAAATCAGTTGAATGTAGTGATTACAAAGGAACCACGACATTATTTTTGTCATCAGTAGAGCGAGTAGAAAATTAAGTTTGGAAGGTAGGAGACGAGGTACTGGCAGAAGTAAAGCTGTGAGGAGTGGCCGTGAGTCGTGCTTGGGTAGCTCAGTTGGTAGAGCCCTCGCCCGCGAAAAGCAAAGGTCCCGAGTTAGAGTCTCGGTCCGGCACTTTAATCTGCCAGGAAGTTTCATATCAGCGCACACTCCGCTGCAGAGTGAGAATCTCATTGTGCAGAAAATTAATTTAAAAAATATTATCGATCACAAACTATCATAGCTATTTAATGCGACCGGATAAGTTGATAAGAATTACGGAGTTTCTGAACTGCTGTGATGAAAATCTGTTGTAATTGCTAAATTCAACACTACGCAAGAATTCATATTAACGTCTTTCCTCTTGTGCTTGTAGGTTTCAAGTATTCAAGACGGATTGGTCAAGTTGGTTCAACTTCTGTAAACGATTAAAGTTTAATTATATTTGCTATTACTTGTGTAATTTCTTGAATTAAATAAAAAAATTAAGGTTTGTGAAATAAGATTTTCATTAGTTTTATGTGACCTGGTATCTTCCGCTCAGCAAAATCGTTGCTGGCAGTTTCTTTCAGCTACATGCATCAATGATGATTTTTACCGTACATGTTTTCTTATGGTATCTACTCACATCTAAATTTCTGTCCTGTATCCAGCAGAGAGCTTCCTAGGTCCATCTACCATCCATTATGAGGACTATAATCTCTCCTTAAAATAGTTACTACTGTTAATACTTGCAGTCATATTTCCCTAGCTTTTATGTACTGGCCCTGTAGTGTTCGCCAGCGCCAGTACTCTCGGGATATACAAGGATTACAGGCCGTTCAGCCACTCGCAACTGTCAGTCATCCGCCAGGCTCTGCCCACCTCTCAGAGCTGGAGGACGACTCAACAGGCCAAGTCACACGCAACTGGAAAGGGGCTCCCACCGACCTCGAACTCTGCACCGCTGACGGCCGATCAAAGATATTGTTGAATTCTAACTGATACGCCAGCTTCGCAGAGAAACTATTGCCGCCATGTCTACCTAGTCCAAGCGCCCTGAGGCACTGTTTCTTATTCTTTGTTGTTGTTTTAATATATTACTTTGATATTACTATGTGCGTATTTAATTCACAGTTATTCCGAACACGTCCATTGGTTTGATTAAGTATGGTCAAGCCTGTCACAAAGCAAACAAGAAAAAAAATATTTTCCTTGTATCTCTGCTAAAAATTCCGATTCATGCCATTGTAAAGTCCAGCTTTTGGATGGACATCAATTGAGTAATCATAGTTTTGGTATCCAAAGGGGCTCAAAATCACGCGGTTACCACAGTTGACAATACATTTATCTGTAAAATCTCTTCTACCTCTTTATGGTAAGATATTCCTGCGAGAGAATCTTCTCTCAATTTTAGGCTCGTTATTATCTCATAAATCATATCCGCAGAATGCAAGAAATAGAGTGGAACCCGCATAAGAAATCAAGTTTTGTTTCGCAATAAGGTTCAACCACTTTGAAATTCCTTACATAATCCTAATCACATTTGAATTAACAACGGTAAGCGAATCGCCACGTTTACAAGCATTTATCGATATTTGTTTTATATCTCAGAAACCTTCAGTACACTTATAACTGTAGAGTAACTTTCCTGCAAAGCGGTCGTACCACGGCTGCTAACATTCCGCTACAAGGAGAGACTGAATCAGTGTAAAGCACTCAGAAAAATATGGGTGCTAAGTTCATGCTGTCCCATTGACCCCTTGGGCGGGACAGGTACACTCTTCTGAATTTAAACTCTTCTGCTGGTCACCGAACTTGGTTCAAATGGCTCTGAGCACTATGGGACTTAACTTCTGAGGTCATAAGTCCAATAGAACTTAGAACTACTTAAACCTAGCTAACCTAAGGACATCACACACATCCGTGCCCAAGGCCGGATTCGAACCTGCGACCGTAGCAGTCGCGCGGTTCCAGACTGTAGCGCCTAGAACCGCTCGGCCACTTCGGCCGGCGTCACCGAACTCCCCAGACACGAACATTATTGAGCATATCTTGGATCTCTTGCATCGTGCTGTTCAGAAGAGGAATTATGGAGAGCCTTGCAGATTCATGGTGTCAGTTCCCTCCAGCACTACTTCAGACGTTAGTCAAGTGCATGCCACGTCGTGTTGCGGGACTTCTGCGTTCTCGCAGGGTTTCTATACGATATAATGTAGGAGTACCAATTTCTTTGGCTCTTCAGTGTTTAAAAACACGCTAGCATTACTGACCCCACGACGTACCTCAGAAGAGAGTCTGAAGAACGACAACCGACGCTTATAGCATTTATAAATTTACAGAAAGTTTTTGTCAAATTAGAGTGAAATACACTCAACGTTTGAAGGTAGCAGGGATAAAATACAAGGAGCAAAACTTTATTTACAGCTTGTACAGAACCCAGTTTGTAGTTATAAGGATGGAAAGATACAAAAGCGAAGCAGTGATCGAGAAGTAAGTGAGGAAGGACTTGTAGCCTATCAGCTATATTATTCGGCCTGTCCACTGAGTAAGCAATAAAGGAAATTGAGGAGAAATTTGTAAAAGTAATGTTCAGGGAAATGAAATAAAAACTTTCAAGTTTGCCGGAAACATTGTAGTTCTATCAGAGGCAGCAAAAGACTAGGAAGGTATAGGGTCTTGAAAAGAGGTAACAGAATGAAAATCAACAAAAGTAAGATAAGAGTAGCATTCCAAAAGGAAAGAAAAATCGGACTTTGTGGTTGCGTTAGTTTGTTAGTTATATGTTCCATATATATTTTGAACGATTCTTTTAACGTATATATATATATATATATATATATATATATATATATATATACGTCACAAGAATTGTTTAAAAGATATATGGAACATATAACTAACAAACTAACGCAACCACAAAGTCCGATTTTTCTTTCCTTTTGGAATGCTACTCTTATATATATATATATATATATATATATATATATATATATATATACAAAACCAATTTTTTAACAGAAATTAGTCCACGGGATTAACAAGTTGTCTAGCTGAAAGGCTTCTAAATTAGATTTAAAACTTGGCTTGCTACGTGCCAGACATTTTACGTTAGTGGGCAAATGATAAAACTTTCTTATTGTTGCATAATGAACTCCTTACTGAGCCACAGAAGCTCTAATAGTGGTCAATAATGGTCATTATACCTCTCGTATTGTAGGCCTGGGCATCACTATCCTTTTCAGATTGTCACGGGTTATCTATTACGAATTTCACTAGCAAATATATATTGTGTTGGTGCAGTTAAAATGTCTGACGCCTTGAAGATGTGCATACATGACGACAGCGGATCGTCACCACCTTTTATTGTTACTACTCGCTCCTGTACACTGAATACTTTCTTTCTAAAACGTGAGTGACCCAGAAAATCATTCTTAACACATTTTTGAGTGGAAATGTGCAAAATATGTCTGCAGGTTGATTACTTTCTTTCCAAGACTAGCAATTATGCGAGGAGCGAAAGTAGCTGAACTTACTTTTTTGAGAAGCTCAGTAATATGCTTCTTCCAGTTAAAGTTCTTATCAACATATACAGTCAAAAGTTTTTAGCATTCTGCTCTATTTACTGATCCTGTTCGTCCCTACATCAACTGCTGGTACGACTCTACAGCACGAATTGAATATAGTGGATTTTTTCAAAATTAAGGTAGAGTTCGTTTTGAGGGAACACTCCTGGCTTGAAAAACATTATTAACAACCTCTTCTGTTGCTTGTATACAAACCCTGTAATAAAAAAGGACTGTTGCTAAGTTCTTGCACGTGAAACAGAAACACACCCGATAAAACTTCAAAACAGTTTAGAAGACTTAAGAACCTACGTAGAATATAAGTATGACTCACAACTGCAGATTTTCTACTACGACGTTAGCAACAAGAAACTGCGGTATTCGTACATATTAGTTTGTGTGCTCCATATGTCTGGTTGAAGATTTACTCGTATGTGTTGCATTGATGTAATTTATGATTTTTTGTTTGCCCACTTCTGCATTCCTGTAGACGTAAAGTGCCCCTACGTGTACGCGCTATTTTTCGTGCCTAAACGAAATATTTCTTCACTGCTAAAATTACGTTATGGGTGGTGCAGTGCTGACGTCGTGAGAACGAGAGAGCAAGACTGAGATAGGAAAGCGTATACAGATATGAACAGTAGGAGATGGGGCCATGGCATATGAAACATTCTGCACGAGTCAGCAATATTTCCCAGCCTACAGCAATACTGCCGTGTTTTCTAGCTACATCATAGCAATGGTAACGGCAACACTTTTGCGACCATATGGCATCGTAAAATGCGGCTCATGTAACCGCAACTTCAGTACACGCTACGTTATGCCCCAGTTTTATGCCATTAATCTTGTTATGCTTGAATTTTCTGCTAACACTATTACTATCACAATTACTGCTACTACCATTATTGTGTTATATTTAATTCCGTCTTAAGGACAACACTGAAACTCAGTCGATTTTCCTGTCTGTCATGTCCTCTGTGGAGATATTTAGTTTCTTGAGCCCTCCATATGTTCCCCAGTTGGTTTTCAGTCATTGGTCAGTCTATTTTCATTCGCTATATGTAAGTGTCCATAGAACTTTGCCCTTATTTTTTATGATATTGCTAATAATCTTCTCTGTCTCGTCGTACAGTTCTTTTGTCGGTCATGTTATTGAGACCATCTCTTTCAGAATACGCCCACAGATCATTATCACTATTTTCTTCTCTTGTTTTACCATGTCCTTGATTTTCATTCTTATCTTGATTACTGTTTTTTCTAAGGCGTACGAGGCCTCTGGTAAGTCTTATATTATATTACATTAATTTGGCATTAATGAAATACTTCTTCTGCTCTAATGGTTCCATGAAAGTCTGTATGCTCTTTCTAAATACGTGGACCATTCTTCATTGGATGTCGAGTTCAGTCTTGTTTTCTGTACAATCTCTCCCAGGTATTTGGAAGTTTCTACTTGTTGTCTTTCCATACTTTGTTGCTAGTGGGTCTCTGTTCGTGGATTTTGTGTTCATGTACTGCGTTTATTCATACAAGATTTATGGTCCTGATTTGGTTGAGATTTTTTGCAGTGCCTGTAGAGCTTCCTAGGCTTCTTCTCTTTATTTGTTATGATGGCTACACCATCAGGAGAGCCCATGCATTTTCAGTTGACGGTTCTATCCATTTTTCGCCATCCCCTACGCGCTGACTCCTTTGTCCCATGCCCTAATTGATTTCTCCAACATGGACGAGTTAAATGGGACGAGTTAAATGGGACCGTCTCCAGGTCTCAAACCTAACTTGATTTCGAATGGTTCCGAGATCTCTCCCATGAAATTCTTTGGATATAAAGTTTCTTGTTGTTAATACTGTTCTTAGTCAGATCTGTTCAATACATTATCTTCTCTTTCTGATCCTTCCTTGGTATCCTCCTATCTGTGGATCTATCTGAGGTTCTAGCCTATTTAATCAGGGCTTTGGATAGAATTTTTACATCACAGTCAGTAGCGAAATTCCTCTGTAGTTATTAAGAGTTTGTTTTGTCTCGGCCGGCCGTGGTGGCCGAGCGGTTCTAGGCGCTACAGTCTGGAACCGCGCGACCGCTACGGTCGCAGGTTTGAATCCTGCCTCGGGCATGGATGTGTGTGATGTCCTTAGGTTAGTTAGGTTTAAGTAGTTGTAAGTTCTAGGGGACTGATGATCTCAGCAGTTAAGTCCCATAGTGCTCAGAGCCATTTTTTGTTTTGTCTCGTGTAGGAAGTGTATTAGATATGACTTTCAATCTTCTCTCATCTTTTCTGTTTCACTGATGTTTTGATTATTCTTTGCATTTAGGTTGTAATGTTTCCGTGGATTAATTTCCAGGTGTATAAAATCAATTCGTCTTCTCCAGGTGGTCTTTTATTTTTCAATGATTTTATTTATTTTTTTCATAATTTCCTTGTGTGTCGAAGTCTTGGAATCAAGGTCTGGTTCTGGATCCTCGAACTGTAGCCTCTGTGTCAGTTTATCTTAGTTGAATAGTTTGTCGAGGGGTTTGGCTCCTTGTCTTTTGATGGATACTACCGGTGGTGACATTATGTGATATGATCTCTGAATGTTCTGTAAAAATTTCATGATTTTTTTATATTTGTTGAACTTCGCTTCTACCTCTTTCTACCTGTGATTTTCAGCACTCCTTTTCCCCTTTGGATTATTTTCGAAGAGGTCTTCTGTATCCTGTTGAATATTTCCCCTTTTTAGAATGTTCTATGACTTAAATTTTTTAAAGGCTTGTATCCTGACTTCTATGTTCTGTCGCATGTAGTATTCCACCATTTGTGTTTAATTTCTTCTGGTGGTTTCCAAGGTTTTATCGATGTTATCATCTTTCTAACAACTCAGTCGGTACTGTCGATTTTCTTAATTTTTTCTGATATTTCTTTCGTTTCACTGCAGATACGTCGTGTTGGTTCCGAAATTCCTGTTGAAGCTTTTAATTTGTCTGGTGGGTATAAATTTAGCTTTGACTGAGTAGGTGATAACCGTATTCGAAAAATCCTTTCATTTTTATTACATTTATAGCTTCTCTGGCCCTCTTTCGTGGTTATCGCTATTTGGTATGTCTGAAATTGTCCTAGGGCGTTGTTGCCTGATTTCCTAGTTCCTAGTTTTTTATGTGGTTCCTGGAACTGCATTGACATGATTTTGAGGTCGAAATTCCTGCAGATGTATATCAGGTTTCCTCCATTCTTGTTTGCCCTCCCGTAGGCCGTGTGTATTCCTGTTGTGGTTCTGAATTTTCTTTCGCTGCCTAACTGGGCTTTAAAAATCTCCTAATAACACTTTTACGTGCTTCGTGGGGATTTTTGTCGGTGGTTTCTTCCAGATCTTCCCAGAATTTTTATGTAATCTGTGGGTTTTTCTTGTTGTAGTTATTTATGGGGGGACATACACACTGATTAGTGTATAGGATTTCTTTCCAGATCGTATCGTGAATGTTGATATTTTTTCTGATTCTGAAGTGAGCTCTGTTACAGAATACAGGGTCGATTTGTGTATTACAAATCCTGTTTCGAAGGCTTTGAGATTCCTTCCTGGAATCGTTGTGTTCGGTTTCCCGTCGTATATTCTGTAGTTTCCCGAGTCAAAGTGGATCTCATCTAAGAATCGTGTTTTCGGAATTGCCAAAATTTTTATATTGAATTTACCCATGGTGTTCGGTAGTGTGTTCGTATTGATCGTTCCCATTTAAAATATTCATTTAGTCTCGGATTTTTTTAAGAAGCTCCGACTCCCTGTTCATGACATGACCGATCCCCTGGAATCCGGTGATCAAGCCTGTTACTCAGTATTACTGACTGGGGCCCAGGGTAGTGGATTCTTTGTTGTTCTTTCATGCTTACTGGTTTGTTTTGAAGTTTTGGTGGTGAAATACCAAAGGATTTCACACAATTTCTATTGGAGTTTTGAGTTCTAGAGGATGCAGTCACAGTCGAGCTCACAGAGCCAACAGTCGCTGACCAGAGTGCTGACGGCTACAGCATAAACGTGCCTGGAGTTTTTGTTTTCTCCTGTAACCCTATCCAGGGACCCTGCCAGCTTGCTACCATCCGGAAGCAGAAGGACACAGGTTTTTAACAATGTTGTTACTCCTGCTACTCCTCCTTCCTCTACACTTGCGAGAAGAGGCACTGGGCATGGGTTCGGAAATGGCGGAGTTAGTTATTATCACTAAGAACTATCAGATGATTTGCTGTAGTCTGTAGTGTTACATCAAATGGTCATATTTATATGTAGGTCATCCTTACATTATTAGTGGTACCGATAATATTATTGTTTGTGAAACAGTATAATTAATTAATTACATTATGGTACGGAAACGTTTTTAGTTGTGAACCCATGGGCCAATGTAAGAAAGAAGTTAAAGGTCGTAACCTCACCAGTTTGAATGAATAAATAAACACAAAAATCTAACTCTTCATGTGACCACAAATGAATATTCAACACAGTGAAGTCTAGCAGCAACCATTCAAAGAAAACAGATATGACAGAAGAAAAGACAAGAGAGTATGGATAACATTGTCGAGAACTAGTTACAATATTGAATAAGTGGTTCACGAAGTTCTTGCCAGGTCGGATTTGTATTCATTCTTAAGCTCCCGACGACTTCCTCTGCCATCGTCATCTCAAGGAGTTTTCAGTAGGCCGTTAGGTACTTTATTTTTTGGCCAAATTATAATCTATGTAATGGCCTACTGAATTCTGCTGGCGATAATGACGACTGAGGAATTTGTCGAAAACTTGAGAGTGAATAAAAGTCTAACGCGGCAAGAAATTCATAAAGCATCTATTCAAGAATGTCGCCACGAAAAAACTACATTGCTATGCTTGTAATATTAATGGCGCTGAGGCAGGAGACAGCGAAGTAAGTTACAGGATGTGTGTAAAATTCAGATAACAATGTGTTACTACGCCATATCATTATTTACTGAGATTTCGCCCATATTTGACCCAGCGGAAGGCTACAGTCGTTATCGAACGAAATGCTCTGCCTTCACATGTTCTTCATTTTCAACACGACTGCCTGAAAGTATTACTTCTGCAACGGTGTTGATACTGTAAGATTTTGCAACTATATTACCTGCGGTATAAAATATTAATCCAACTTTAATTTGGTTTCTTTTAAGGTATTGGCCAATTTTATTTGAGTCACTCACGTGATTTCAAGCCCTATTTTGGGCACCGAAGGTGTGGCAACTCGTGTGATATATGAAACGAACGCTGGACGGTAAAATGTGGTGAATGGGAATTTTTAGCAGCAATACAGGCAAAAATTAATAGTTGACCTGCAATTTGGTAGGCAGGCATGAATAACGTTAATCAATACGAAGGCTATCTTTTCGAAGGATGTGTGCAAAACTTCGCAACGACTGAGAGGTGAACACAGATGATATGAAACTTCCTGGCAGATAAACTGTCTGTCGGAGAGAGACTCGAACTCGGGATCTTGCCTTTCACGGGCAAGTGCTCTACCGCGCGTGAGTCTGGGTCCAACACACAGTTTCAATCCGCCAGGAAGTTTCGTATCACCACATACTCCGCTGCAGAGCGAAAACTTAATTCTGAAAACATCCACGCCGGCCGGAGTGGCCGAGCGGTTCTAGGCGCTACAGTCTGTAACCGCACGTCCGCTACGGTCGCAGGTTCGAATCCTGCCTCGGGCATGGATGTGTGTGATGTCCTTAGGTTTAACTAGTTCTAAGTTCTAGGGGACTGATGACCTCAGCATAGTGCTCAGAGCCATTTGAACCAATTTTTGAAAACTTCCCCCCCCCCCCCCCCCCCCACGTCTGTGGCTAACCCATGTCTCCGCAATATCCTTTCTTCCATGACCGCTAGTCCTGCAAGTTTCGCAGGAGAGCTTCTGCGATGTCTGAAAGGTAGGAGACGAGGTACTGGTGGAAGTAGAGCTGTGAGGACAAGGCGTTAGCAGTGCTTGGGTAGCTCAGTCAGTAGAGCACGTGCCCGTGAAAGGCAGAGGTTGCGAGTTCGAATCTCGGTCCGGCACACAGTTTTAATGCGCCAGGAAGTTTCAAGTACGCTAATAACCGTTGATCTAGCAGATAAAAAGAATCCATCAACGTATCAGACATAAGCTTTCTCAGAAACGCACCAATAACTGAAAAACACAAATTCAGCAGAAAATTTATAATTAACTGACACTAACAAGAAACTAGCCAACAAGCCACAAAATTTATCATTCCTCATATCAGCAATCCTCTCAAACCATGAGAAACAGATTTAACGTAACGTTTGAAATGCAGCAATACTCAAAGTGGAAAACTAATAAACATCAATGCATTAGAACAACTGTTATGAAAATCATCATGTCAAGTACTCAGCAAATCAGTCTAACCAAATAGTTGTACATCACGTCCAACATTTTGAAATGCACCAACTTCAAGAATCAATGACAGGCAAATACTTCGTCACCTTGAGCATTTCATGAATTAGAATTTGCAGAATAAGTGTACGCTAAAGTTTAAAAAATAAAACATTTCTTCCCTTATTCTCTGTGTGGTGCCAAGAGGCCAACATATCCCAACCAGTCGTGTCTCACAGAAGTTATAAAACTTCCGACATACCGGGTGATCAAAAAGTCAGTATAAATTTGAAAACTTAATAAACCACGGAATAATGTAGATAGAGAGGTAAAAATTGACACACATTCTTGGAATGACATGGGGTTTTATTAGAACAAAAAAAAACAATGTTCACAAAATGTCCGACAGATGGCACTGGACAACAAAACTGCTACCCTGACGGGTGAGAGGTACGCCGATATGTTACCGAATCGGATCATCCCCAGCCTGGCTGATAAACACCTGCTGGAACGTACGATGTTTATGCAGGATGGCGCTCCACCCCATATTGCTAGAAGCGTGAGAGATTTCTTGCGCGCGTCGTTTGGTGATGATCGTGTGGTCAGCCGCCACTTTCGTCATGCTTGGCCTCCCAGGTCCCCAGACCTCAGTCCGTGCGATTATTGGCTTTGGGGTTACCTGAAGTCGCAAGTGAATCGTGATCGACCGACATCTCTAGGGATGCTGAAAGACAACATCCGACGCCAATGCCTCACGATGACTCCGGAAATGCTTTGCAGTGTTGTTCACAACAATATTCCTCGACTACAGCTATTGTTGAGGAATGATGGTGGAGATATTGAGAATTTCCTGTAAAGAACATTATCTTTGCTTTGTCTTACTTTGTTATGCTAATTATTGCTATTCTGATCATATGAAGCGCCATCTGTCGGACATTTTTTGAACTTTTGTATTTTGTTTTTGTTCTAATAAAACCGCATGTCATTCCAAGCATGTGTGTCAATTTGTATCTCTCTATCTACATTATTACGTGATTTATTCAGTTTTAAAATTTATACTGACTTCTTGATCACCCAGTCTTTTACCTTTCTAATAAGACGTGTGTCCACCAGTTACAAGTACAAAGGGTGATAGAGTGCGCCACCAGATAAACGATATCAAGTCAGCCAGGGCTAATGCACACCTCCTAGTACAACCACCACACACAGTTCTCGGAGCTGTTCCACCAAACTGCCAGCACTGATAGACAGCTTGCTCACGTGATACCAGAGACCAGCAGTACGAGCACACCGCACACTCCATCCCAGCTTTCACTCCACGCTCCACCCGCCGACGCCCACTCTAGCGCGTGCCGGCACCAAGCGACCTCTTCGCGCCGTTGGGTGGCGCAGACCACGAACTCCATCCTTACAGGAGGAGGGAGGTAGAAAACAGGCAGCACCAGTGACGACACGGAACGTTATGAAATAAAAGGAGAAAGGTAAGTGAAGATAGGGGCCGCAGAGCGCTTGGACCGATCAGACACGAGGCAAATGGATTTTCCGAAGAGCTGGCTTGGCAGCTACAGTAGTCGACAGTGCAGAATTGACTGAGACCTGGTGTCGAGCTGCTTCGTCGTGTATCTCGGTCTTTTGCCTTTTACTTCATCCATGCGAGTGGGCACTGCCAGGAAAATGACTGACAGCTGTCGGTGGTTAAATGGGCAGTGACCTGTAAGCAGACCGAGAGGACTAGCGCCACTCTGCCCCGGCGAGCGATACACGCCAGGCGAGTTCGTGGAAACAGTTTCCAGTTCCATTATGAGGGGTCGACTCTCCAATTTTCTGTACGTATGTGACCTTAACCGGATGACAGTTGGTCATGAGAATGACTCGTGGGCAGCAGAGGCAAAACTTGGGTCAGTATTGGAACTACCAACACGAAGTCCCTCGAAAGAATCATAATGAAGTCTCACACACAAGCAAGTGAAACTTTGATGGCCTACACTGTATAGGTGATTCCTTTCTGCATTGAAAGATGATTCTCAAGGTGCTACACAGAACACTTTATTTACTACACAATTTCACAGTGCCTTTTGCCTCGAAAACACCAACTAAAAGATCGTCCGTGATCATTTGACTACAGTAAACTCAAAGTTCACTGACAGGATACCAGATACTCAGAAGGTGCGAAACGGAGCAGTGAGTGCTGGTTTGTCTCGGCGCGTTCAGTTCGATGAGCTACGAATACAGCCAGCTCCTGGCCCAGACGTGCGAGAGCAGCGGAACTTAACCGAACTGAACTCTTTTACTGGCCGCTGCTGGAACTTCACATTGTTTTGGCCCTCTGAATGTGGTGTAGTTGGCAACACGAAGTGTTTTACCTCCTATACACTTGATGAATGTGGTCTTCTGTTTTTTTTTTTTTTTTGTTCTAGCGAGGAGATGTGGCCATCTTTTTGTGACGCTGCACTGAATATTTCGGCCCAGCCCCCTTATCTTCTTGGACTGTCGTGCCTTCGAATAAAAGGTACGGACGATGGTTCGGAAACTGTCTTCAAGCTTGGGACTTCCGAGATTTCGTGGAGTGGGCATGATATAAAGTCTCCTGGTAGGTGCAGAGCCAGGTGGAAAGTGCAAATATGCAGAGATTGGAGCTTCTTCATGTGTTTTCGGCTGCCGCCCCCGTCGCTTGCTGCTGATTTTTTGCCATTTATCGTCATTGTATTCCCCCATATGGCGGCCAGGTGCCAGCAGCGATGTAGTGATTCTTTAGTCTACCTTCTGAACATAAACGTTGAATTAACGCATATGAAGATGAACGAAATATAAATACTGAATTTCCAGGTACTGCTGATGTGTTCGAGTTGGTGTTTTCTGGCGAGCTGCTCGGAGCCGACGAGTTGTGGGAGATGACGCTGATGTGGCGTCTGCTTGATGACCAGCTCCATGAAGGGGGTAGAGAGAAGAGATCGCAGTAGAGGGTGAACCGAAAGATGAGAACAGGGTGCTGGCATAGAAGTTGAGGAGAAAAAAAATGGTTTGGTTATGGTTGTGAGAGGGGTGGCGATTGACGGTATATATACACTCCTGGAAATTGAAATAAGAACACCGTGAATTCATTGTCCCAGGAAGGGGAAACTTTATTGACACATTCTTGGGGTCAGATACATCACATGATCACACTAACAGAACCACAGGCACATAGACACAGGCAACAGAGCATGCACTATGTCGGCACTAGTACAGTGTATATCCACCTTTCGCAGCAATGCAGGCTGCCATTCTCCCATGGAGACGATCGTAGAGATGCTGGATGTAGTCCTGTGGAACGGCTTGCCATGCCATTTCCACCTGGCGCCTCAGTTGGACCAGCGTTCGTGCTGGACGTGCAGACCGCGTGAGACGACGCTTCATCCAGTCCCAAACATGCTCAATGGGGGACAGATCCGGAGATCTTGCTGGCCAGGGTAGTTGACTTACACCTTCTAGAGCACGTTGGGTGGCACGGGATACATGCGGACGTGCATTGTCCTGTTGGAACAGCAAGTTCCCTTGCCGGTCTAGGAATGGTAGAACGATGGGTTCGATGACGGTTTGGATGTACCGTGCACTATTCAGTGTCCCCTCGACGATCACCAGTGGTGTACGGCCAGTGTAGGAGATCACTCCCCACACCATGATGCCGGGTGTTGGCCCTGTGTGCCTCGGTCGTATGCAGACCTGATTGTGGCGCTCACCTGCACGGCGCCAAACACGCATACGACCATCATTGGCACCAAGGCAGAAGCGACTCTCATCGCTGAAGACGACACGTCTCCATTCGTCCCTCCATTCACGCCTGTCGCGACACCACTGGAGGCGGGCTGCACGATGTTGGGGCGTGAGCGGAAGACGGCCTAACGGTGTGCGGGACCGTAGCCCAGCTTCATGGAGACGGTTGCGAATGGTCCTCGCCGATACCCCAGGAGCAACAGTGTCCCTAATTTGCTGGGAAGTGGCGGTGCGGTCCCCTACGGCACTGCGTAGGATCCTACGGTCTTGGCGTGCATCCGTGCGTCGCTGCGGTCCGGTCCCAGATCGACGGGCACGTGCACCTTCCGCCGACCACTGGCGACAACATCGATGTACTGTGGAGACCTCACGCCCCACGTGTTGAGCAATTCGGCGGTACGTCCACCCGGCCTCCCGCATGCCCACTATACGCCCTCGCTCAAAGTCCGTCAACTGCACATACGGTTCACGTCCACGCTGTCGCGGCATGCTACCGGTGTTAAAGACTGCGATGGAGCTCCGTATGCCACGGCAAACTGGCTGACACTGACGGCGGCGGTGCACAAATGCTGCGCAGCTAGCGCCATTCGACGGCCAACACCGCGGTTCCTGGTGTGTCCGCTGTGCCGTGCGTGTGATCATTGCTTGTACAGCCCTCTCGCAGTGTCCGGAGCAAGTATGGTGGGTCTGACACACCGGTGTCAATGTGTTCTTTTTTCCATTTCGAGGAGTGTATATATAGGGTGCTATTGGGTTGAAGGAGCTGCTCAAGGATGGTCAGGAATGTATTCGGTCTTATGTCAAAGCGGAAGGGTGAGCAAAACAAAATTTCCAGACACTCTGTGACCAAAATGGTACTGAAACAGACGATGACAGACTAAAGGCGAAGTACTAAACGCTTTTTTCCAAAGCTGTTTCACAGAGGAAGACTGTCCTGTAGTTCCTTCTCTAGATGGTAGATACCGAAATAGATGACAGAGGGATAGAAAAACAATTAAAATCGCTCAAAAAAGGAAAGGCCGCTGAATGTGATGGGATACCAGTTCGATTTTACACAGAGTACGCGAAGGAACTTGCCCTCCTTCTTACAGCGGTGTACCATAGGTCTCTAGAAGAGCGTAGCGTTCCAAAAGATTGGAAAAGGGCAGAGGTCATCCCCGCTTGGACGTAGAACAGATGTGTAGAACTATAGACCTATATCTGCGCTACAGTCTGGAACCGCGCCACCGCTCCGGTCGCAGGTTCGAATCCTGCCTCGGGCATGGATGTGTATGATGTCCTTAGGTTAGTTAGGTTCACTTAGTTCTGAGTTCTAGGGGACTGATGACCTTAGAAGTTAAGTCCCATAGTGCTCAGAGCCATTTGAACCATTTGACCTATATCTCTAATGTCGATCAGTTGTAGAATTTGCCGGCCGCGGTGGTCTCGCGGTTCTAGGCGCGCAGTCCGGAACCGCGCGACTGCTACGGTCGCAGGTTCGAATCCTGCCTCGGGCATGGATGTGTGTGATGTCCTTAGGTTAGTTAGGTTTAAGTAGTTCTAAGATCTAGGGGACTGATGACCACAGCTGTTAAGTCCCGTAGTGCTCAGAGCCTTTTGAACCATTTAGTTGTAGAATTTTGGAACACGTATTATGTTCGAGTATAGTGACTTTTCTGGAGACTAGAAATCTACTCTGTAGGAATCAGCATGGGTTTCGAAAAAGACGATCGTGTGAAACCCTGCTCGCACTATTCGTCCACGAGACTCAGCGGGCCATAGACACGGGTTCCCAGGTAGATGCTGTGTTTCTGGACTTCCGCAAGGCCTTTCATACAGTTCCCCACAGTCGTTTAATGAACAAAGCATATGGACTATCAGACCAATTGTGTGACTGAATTGAAGAGTTCCTAGACAACAGAACGCAGCATGTCATTCTCAATGGAGAGAAGTCTTCCGAAGTAAGAGTGATTTCAGGTGTGCCGCAGGGGAGTGTCGTAGGACCGTTGCTATTCACAATATACATAAATGACCTTGTGGATAACATCGGAAGTTCACTGAGGCTTTTTGCGGATGATGCTGTAGTATATAAAGAGGTTTTAACAATGGAAAATTGTACGGAAATGCAGGAGGATCTGCAACGAATTGACGCATGATGCAGGGAATGGCAATTGAATCTCAATGTAGACAAGTGTAATGTGCTGCGAATACGTAGAAAGAAAGATCCTTTATCATTTAGCTACAGTATTGAAGGTCAGCAACTGGAAGCAGTTAATTCCATAAATTATCTGGGGGTAGGCATTAGGTGATTTAAAATGGAATGACAATATAAAATTAATCGTCGGTAAAGCAGATGTCAGACTGAGATTCATTGGAAGAATCTTAAGGAAATGCAGTCCGAAAACGTAGGAAGTAGGTTACAGTACACTTGTTCGCCCACTGCTGGAATACTGCTCACCGGTGTGGGATCCGTACCAGGGTTGATAGCAGAGATAGAGGAGAGCCAACGGAGAGCAGCGCGCTTCGTTATAGGATCATTTAGTAATCGAGAAAGCGTTACGGAGATGATAGTTAAACTCCAGTGGAACCTGCACAGGAGAGACGCTCAGTAGCTCGGTACTGGCTTTTGTTGAGTTTCGAGAACATACCTTCACCGAGGTAGTATACTGCTCCCTCCTACGTATATCTCGCGAAGGGACTAGGAGGATAAAATCAGAGAGATTAGAGCCCACACAGAAGCATACCGACAATCTTTCTTTCCACGAATAATACGAGACTGGAATAGAATAGAGAACAGATAGAGGTACTCAAAGTACCATCCGCCACACACCGTCAGGCGGCTTGCGGAGTATGGATGTAGATGTAGATGTATACTCGGAGAAAGAGTGAGTGGTTTTGTAAATAGGTGGAAGTTGTATTTAAATGAAAACTGGCTGCCAGGATAGCTTAATCGAGGGTTCATGAACGCTCGAGTGGGTGGATGTTTTGAAGGACACTGGTGATGAAGCGGATGATGTCTTCAGCGACAGGTGTAGGACGTAGAGAGCGGTCTGGATGAAGTGGTGTGTCAGTAGGGCGCATTGGGACGGTCAGTTGAGGTTTGGTGGGAGAGTATTGGGCTGCACGCTTTTAGGAATAAGTGGGATGGAAGTGTTGCAGGTGAATGGGAACTGGCGGTTGGGACAGCGTTGATACAGGTGTTTGATTTTGCAGTGGGGCAGGCTTGGAGTTAAATGATCATAGTAGATGGGGCATTTCTTACTGGAGGCTGTGCTTGGCCTTATGTACCCAGCAGACGGAAGTACGTTTGCGGCCAGATGATCCGCGGGTGGTACTTGTTCTTCAGTAGCACCACCGCATGTTTCCTGGTGCGCGAACTACTCAGAGCATAGTTCGTGCCCCCTGTTGGAGCCCGTACCAAACGGCGATTAACCATACAGTTTGTACGCAAGACTGTGTCGTGGCATGTGATGCTCGACTTGTGCGAGTGCACAGTCTCCATCGAGAAACCTGCAGGCGACGGGTAGGCATGGCGGAGACGTCAGAGTGACAGGGGATGTATGCGAACTACGGCTCATGTTCAACAGAAAGGAAAAATGACCTCTCACTTAGTTTTGATTGTGGAGCACTTCGAGAACACTGAAATTTTGTCATTACAACTTATCAATGACTGACGATGTATCAGAGCCCGCGAACAGATGATTCCTCGAGGACTGGACCTCGTCCCTTTAATTCCTCGCTCCAGGGGGCCAGATTCAGTTGTTGTGAACAGGCATCTATGTACATGCATTCAGCAAGCGTCCTGTGGCATGAAGGTACGCGGCATGTAAAAAAGAAGGATGCCCTCTCGAGGACCAGGTGACTTCAGGGTAGTCCTTCACCAGCGGAAATGTTAGGTCCGCCGTTATGTTTCTCAAGGAGACGCAGATTTTGAGGAATATTTGGTAATCATAGCGCAGAAAGCCGGCTGGTTACAAGCCATCTCTGTCAGTCATATGCCTTCAGAGAAAGGTCACTCCAGAGGGCAAAACTTTTCTTCTCTGCGCGTCAGCCTTGTGCACCGCTCACGTTTCCACAGACACCCATCAGTTACTTCTGTTTGGTGTGTGTGTGTGTGTTTGTGTGTGTGTGTGTGTGTGTGTGTGTGTGTGTGTGTGCCGTTGCAAGCCTTCTGGAGAAGGTGGGGTGGTTAGTACGATGGACATCAACCATTAGTGAACTTTAATAAAACATTTTAATCCCTGATTCTTAAGGTTTATGCCTTCCATGTCCTTCTGAATAACAATATGTATTTATTACCGTTGCCGAGTACATGAATACTGCTTGTGCCTGACTAACAGTGGAGGAAAATCGCGTATCAATTTAACTTTAAACTTTGGTACTTAGTTCTGACTAATAATACAAGCATTGCTGTATGTAAACTATTTTGATGTTGCAGTCTTAATTGATAATCAAAAAGTGGGGTGAGCGGCGCTGCGCTCTGATGTGATTATTATTCTGCAGCGGCGGCGTGTGGACGACCTTCTGGCGTTTCTTCACCATTGTCTCTCACTAGCGACTGCGTCTGACAGCGACTGACTTTAGCATGTGGTTCCGTTGTGAGGTGCCAGCTGTAACCTGAGACCTCATTCATCGGACGACTCCACATTTGTGTGTAACGCCGGTTCACACCCTTCATACTCTGTTGTACTTTGGCGTTGCACATAGATGTGAAACATCTTTCGTGACCTCATTGAACTACCATGCCGAACGGGAGACAAAATCGAGTTTCATGAACGAGTGAGATTCTTATGCTTTATACAATGTAGTCTTTCGCTGCCGGTGTTTATGTCAGATGAAACTTCCGGACTGAGAGGCCGTGGTACATAAATAAAACTATTTTCTGACATTTTGTCTCCTAATGCGGGAGACATATTAGGATATCAAACGGTAGTTGCATTAAGGGCTCTAGAGGCCCCCGAAATTATAGTGCTGTACAGTAAATATGATACCAACTTTCGTCACATAGTGTCGATTCTTTGGTTCGCATAATCTTTCTCGATTGAAAGCAATCGACCGTCATTCTTCTGGGGCAAAGTCTAGATCTGTATTTTATTTAATCTAACTCGCTCTTCTTTTTCCTTTTAATTGTCATGGTGTTTACAAATTCAAATCGGCACTCTACACAAACGCGCATGTTGATGTGTAGAATCTCTAAAACGCTAGTCTCACTGAATTTAATTTCTTTGTTTCCGTATGAGAAAAAGATTCCCTCAACGAGTGAATTGTCAGTATGCGCCAGGCGGAATGTCCTTTTATGTTCTGCTAAGCGCGCGCTACCACTGCTTTTTGTGCTTCCAATATAAACTTGCCCACAGCTACATGGAATTTTATGCACCCGAGCTGTTGCTAGTGGATGCTATATATCCTGCACTTCCTTGGTGGTACTAAAGGTGGCTTCAACACCGTACTTGGCCAAGCCTTTCCCTGTGCCATTCGTAATACAGATAATAACAGGTAGGAAAACTTCCCAAATTACCGGCTGTTGTTCCTCACTGGTCCTAGCATTTCCTCTTCTTTAACATAGAGCTCTATCCACCTCCTTCCGGAAGTAAATATTTTCTTAGAAAGCCGACCGTATGTAATTCAGATTATTTACATACCAATAATAAAACTGTAAAATCGTCGTGTCTGTCTTTTTATCTGAACGCTCCAATCTTCAAAACTACTAGACGAATTTTCACAGCTAATTTGAGCGTAGCTTGGGCAACGAAAAGGCTTTATTTCGTCAAAATCGGAAAAATGATAAAAAAGATTTCGTAATTTCAAGTTTTGTCTAAAATCTTCTACTCGGCCTAGTAGTTTGGCTGTTTAATCATCACGGCGTAGTCACCAAAGAACCAATAGGTTGTGCTGTTAGTTTTTTAACGTATTTAATTACTTCGCATTATACACTCCTGGAAATGGAAAAAAGAACACATTGACACCGGTGTGTCGGACCCACCATACTTGCTCCGGACACTGCGAGAGGGCTGTACAAGCAATGATCACACGCACGGCACAGCGGACACACCAGGAACCGCGGTGTTGGCCGTCGAATGGCGCTAGCTGCGCAGCATTTGTGCACCGCCGCCGTCAGTGTCAGCCAGTTTGCCGTGGCATACGGAGCTCCATTGTAGTCTTTAACACTGGTAGCATGCCGCGACAGCGTGGACGTGAACCGTATGTGCAGTTGACGGACTTTGAGCGAGGGCGTATAGTGGGCATGCGGGAGGCCGGGTGGATGTACCGCCGAATTGCTCAACACGTGGGGCGCGAGGTCTCCACAGTACATCGATGTTGTCGCCAGTGGTCGGCGGAAGGTGCACGTGTCCGTCGACCTGGGACCGGACCGCAGCGACGCACGGATGCACGCCAAGACCGTAGGATCCTACGCAGTGCCGTAGGGGACCGCACCGCCACTTCCCAGCAAATTAGGGACACTGTTGCTCCTGGGGTATCGGCGAGGACCATTCGCAACCGTCTCCATGAAGCTGGGCTACGGTCCCGCACACCGTTAGGCCGTCTTCCGCTCACGCCCCAACATCGTGCAGCCCGCCTCCAGTGGTGTCGCGACAGGCGTGAATGGAGGGACGAATGGAGACGTGTCGTCTTCAGCGATGAGAGTCGCTTCTGCCTTGGTGCCAATGATGGTCGTATGCGTGTTTGGCGCCGTGCAGGTGAGCGCCACAATCAGGACTGCATACGACCGAGGCACACAGGGCCAACACCCGGCATCATGGTGTGGGGAGCGATCTCCTACACTGGCCGTACACCACTGGTGATCGTCGAGGGGACACTGAATAGTGCACGGTACATCCAAACCGTCATCGAACCCATCGTTCTACCATTCCTAGACCGGCAAGGGAACTTGCTGTTCCAACAGGACAATGCACGTCCGCATGTATCCCGTGCCACCCAACGTGCTCTAGAAGGTGTAAGTCAACTATCCTGGCCAGCAAGATCTCCGGATCTGTCCCCCATTGAGCATGTTTGGGACTGGATGAAGCGTCGTCTCACGCGGTCTGCACGTCCAGCACGAACGCTGGTCCAACTGAGGCGCCAGGTGGAAATGGCATGGCAAGCCATTCCACAGGACTACATCCAGCATCTCTACGATCGTCTCCATGGGAGAATAGCAGCCTGCATTGCTGCACTGTACTAGTGCCGACATTGTGCATGCTCTGTTGCCTGTGTCTATGTGCCTGTGGTTCTGTCAGTGTGATCATGTGATGTATCTGACCCCAGGAATGTGTCAATAAAGTTTCTCCTTCCTGGGACAATGAATTCACGGTGTTCTTATTTCAATTTCCAGGAGTGTACATTAAAATCTTTGCTTTGCTTGTTTCGATAGGTTTTATTTATATTGTTTGCTAGCAAAATCGAATTAACCATTAATTTTGATTTACGGTTTGAGTGCCTACTCGTAAGATTCTGATTCGGTTTGTTTGTGGATAAAAATGTCTAGCAAACCTTAAAGTCTTTCTGGATACCATAGAATGGCTAAAAACTTTGGGGTCTCAGGAGTCCAATGAGAATGGTGAGACGAGACTTGCTGCAGCTGAGGATCATCAGGCTCTCGCTCTTATGAAACTCATTCCGAAAGCGAGGTGCGACGTAACTCTGATCCAGACCGTCATGTATTATCTCGCTCCTCACAATCCTTCGCTCAGAGGGGATCAAAGTTACTTCTCACCAACGTAACATCATAGGAGCAGAAATTTTAACGGGATGTGGCGCAGGCAAGAGCGTTTCTGTACCCGGAATCTCGCTTATTATCACCAGTTTATGATTTCCTTTTGAACATACACAATTCCCAGTGAGTTTACGCTTTGCCATGACCATAAACAAAGCACAAGGCCAGACGCTGTACGCTGTAGGCGTGGACCTCAGTATCAGTTGCTTTTAGCACGGCTGCCTCTGCGTGATTCTTTCTTGTCTTAGAGAAGAAAACAAGCTCTTCTCTCATGTCTTCAATCATACTACTTCAAGTGTCTAATAAAGGGAAGCTTTACATGTGAAAAATTCCACGCTTACGAAGTCTCGGTCACAGCTGTAAATAAATACCTGCGTTACGCCAGCTTTCTTGGCTAGTCTTGTAAACAATTCAGCTGGCAATTAGCGCCAGCCTATTCGAAGCCAGAGAATAGTGCCATTTATCGACCATGGCTCCACGTGTGATGGTTAACATATTCCGGCCAGCGAAGAATGAAGCACTGTACTTTAGAAAAGCAGGAACACAGCGCCGTTCTGGAGAGAACAAACAGTGGTGTCAAGTCGGGTGTCAAGAAGAGGGGAGGGGCGCGAGGTTAGGAAAAGGAGGAGCTTCATTCAGGCCGAATGAAAATGACACATCCGCCGCTGCGACGCCGTTATTTAAACGATCCCGCATCCCTCGTATCGGAGAAGGGCATCTCCTCGCGCGAATTTATCTGGGAGCAAATAATGAGGACCATCAGTCAGGGTGCTAGAGGGCGCCGGCAGGGCTGGGGGTGGTTTTCTGAGATCTGAAAGGGAGAGCGAGAGAGAGAATAGCAGTAGCGTAGAAGGCGAGAGGGGGCAGAGGGAGACAGCTTGTGCCCTGCGCGCCGGGCAGAGCAACTGCGCGCAGAGGAAAATGTGGCGGAGCAGAATGAAAGGGAAAGGAGGAGGCGGAGAGGCAGAACAAACAGGGATCGGCAGCGCCGGCGTTGACGCCAAATGGAGAAAGAGAGGGCGTGTAGCGTGTTAGCGGGGTAATCACTGCGAACAAGGCAATGATCCGAGCCATTACCTGGCCGCCGACGGGCTTCGATTTGTTCCCGGGCAGTCCCCGGGCAATCCCTCGGGACTCTGGCCGGCCGCGCAGCGCCGCGCCGGGCAGCGGCTGCTTCCTGCTCCACGTGTGGAGCGGGACCCTCTGCTAGCTTCCACGTCCCGCAGACGAACAGCCAGCCTAAATCGTGAGGTTGCGGCCCAGCACTACTGAGAAACTTCAGAGCATGAGCAGGAGAGGTGACAGTGTAACATGTCAGGAAACATGGCATTCAATTCCCTCGTTACACAGTGACTCGTTCGACCTGAGTCCAGACACCTTTGCGACTGTGCTGGACTCAAAACATCTGCAAACCAGAGTAGTGGTGGGTGTTAGGAACTAAGTGACGAGTTTGTGAAGAGAAGTTTTCCAAAAACTAATGATAAACGCTGTTGGCAAGAAAGTAAAAAGCCCTTTCGTGCCTGGAATAGAACCTTGACAATCATATCCTTTCTTGATGCTATATACCTGAGAAACAAACATGTCAGTAATCAATGCATAACAAAAAAAGTAAAGAAAGTTATAGTCTTCAAGAAATGCATTAAGAATTCTAGAAAAAACTATTGTGGTATAACAGATACAATCTCCATGATAGCGAATGTGTAAAACTGCACTATTTTCTGTAGAAAATACTTTTCTGCTTAAAAAGCGTCTGTGCTATTGGTGGAGGCATACACTGACGTAACAAATGTAATGGAATAACGATATGCACAGTATTGCATGGCGGTAGTGTCACGTACACAAGGTATAAAAGGGCAGAACATTGACGGAGCAGTCATTTCTGCGCAGGTGACTCACGTGAAAAGTATTTCGACATGATTAAGGCCGAGTGACATATTCTGAACGCGGAATGGTAGTTGGAGCTAGACACATGGGACATTACATTTTGGAATTGATAAGCAAATTTAATATTCCGAGATGAGCAGTGTCATGATTATATCGAGACTACCAAATTTCAGGTATTACCTCTCACCACGGACAAAGAATTGGCCAACAGCCTTCACTTAACGACCGAGAGCAGCGGCGTTCGCGTAGGGTTGTCACTGATAACAGACAAGCAAAAGTGCGTGAAATAACCGCAGAGATTGATGTGGAATAAATGACGAACGTGTTCATTAGGACAGGGCGGCGAAATTTAGGTCAAAATGCTACGGCAGCAGAACATTCACGCGATTGCCATTGCTAATAGCACGACATCTCCTGGAGCGTCTCTCCTGGGCTCGTGAGCATAAGGCATGGAGCAAAGCCGACTGGAAAACGGTGAACGGGTCATATGAGTCACGGTTTCAATTGGTAAGAGCTGATGATAGGATCCAAGTGTCACGCAGACCCCACGAATCCACGGCCCCTGCCGCGCGGGATTAGCCGAGCGGTCTGGGGCGCTGCAGTCACGGAATTTGCGGCTGGTCCCGGCGGAGGTTCGAGTCCTCCCTCGGGCATGGGTGTGTGTGTTTGTCCTTAGGATAATTTAGGTTAAGTAGTGACTAAGCTTAGGGACTGATGACCTTAATCAGTTAAGTCCCATAAGATTTCACACACATCTGAACATTTGAATCCATGGCCCCAAGTTGTCAACAAGGCACTGGTGCAAGCCGGTGGCGGCTCCCTAGTGGTGTGATCCGTGTTTACGTGGAATGGACCGGCTCCTCTGGTCCAACTTGGAGACCATTTTCAGCCATTTATGGACTTTGTGATCCAAACAACGATGAAATTTATATGGAAGACAAATGCACCATGTCAGAATATTCAGGACAAATTGAGCGAATGCTTTGGCCACCAAGACAGACCGGCATGACTCCCGTTGAACATTCATAGTCGTAGTCGAGAGGTCAGTTCATGAACCAAATCCCGCACACGCAACATTTTCGGAGTTATAGACGATTATCGAGGCAATATGGTTCAATACTTCTGCAGAGGGCTTCCAACGACCTGTTGAGTCCATCTCACGTCGAGTTGCGGCAGTACTCGGGGCAGTAGGGGATCCGATACGATACTATGAGATACCCTGTGAGTTTGGTCACCTTAGCGTACGTCTAGTAGTGACGAACTCTGTGACAGAAAGTATCTAACACAGCACCATTTTATGTCGAAATTGTAACATCTACAACTTTTTCTACGTAATGAAACGTCCGTGGAAGCATATATCAATTCAGAAACAGTGATTAACGACAGAAAAAATTGTTACGTAACGAGAATTGTCTTGCATTCACACAGAACGACGTGGAGACAAAATAAGCTTAATCTGGATTTTAAGCAAGAAGTGAAAGGGCAGACGGTACAAATACTTAACAGGATAAGCGTCTATAGACTGATAGTCAGAAACAATATTCATCGAGTATATTGGTAGACAAGTAAAGAGGCAATGAACATTTCAATGCTACAACACCAAAGCGTGTCTTGGAACTGTCAAGGATCTAAATCAATAGTAACATTGAACAGGTGTTGCTTATGGAATCAGAAAACAGGTGGTACGAATTAAATATTATAAGAGACTTAATTACGATATAGCACATGTAGCTGTTCTTGGAAAAAGTTTGTTTCATTCGAAGGAAAGAGAAAAAGTAGAAAATAATCTAATAACAGCATAGATATCAACCTCTGTCATCATCATCGAATCAAGTCTGCTGAGTCCCTTATTTTGGCAGTGGTGTCGACATCAGTGGGAGGTTTTCAACAACGTGTTTTTTCTTGCAAGTTTCACAGCAGAAAAGCTACTTTAACTAAAATGTGGTCACACCACGGCAGATTAAAACTGTGTTCCTTAATTAGTGTAAAGCTTATTTAAAAGTGACATCGGGAGAGTCGTGACGTCTCAAGCCCTACTGTGGGTAGTATGTAGCATCGTCATTTCGACAACGGTTCCATTTCTGACTGGGTGCGCGGACTTGCAGTTAAATGGCAGCGTAGTATTTCCTTGACGTTGACTGGTCAAAACGTATGAGACAGGAGCCCCACTGTCGTTCATGGGGAGGTTTGATGGACGCCATAGCGGAGAGAGGTCGTGAGCGGAAAAACCGCTGTATAGGAAGTGCGTTATCTGACTGAAGTGCCTAAACACACAGAGATGGTAAAGAGTTATATTAAGAAGGAACCGAATTAGAACAACTGCGATTTATATTACAATTAACGAGCGTCAGCACGGGATTTACGAAGTGGTCAGGTGTTTGGTATGTTGTGCGATATTTATTGTGTTTATTTGAACAGTGTTGTGGTACGAACAAATTAATGACATCCCCTAAAGAAATTTACGTGCTATTTACTGGAAAGTGGACTCTCACAATCATAACTCTTGCAGCAACACATCATAAACGGAACCACGAACGAGTGTGATCTTCGGCGAGAGGGACATTCAGCTTTAGAAGACATGAGGTGAGCAGTTAGAGCCCCACAGTGTTACTTCACGCTGTGCACTTCCAACGAAAACCCTCATGTTTATGGTTAGGCTGTTACCACTAGCCACCCTACCACGGCTTTCGGAGCAAGGGTGTTGTATGGGACTCGAAGTCAGAACCTTGCCTTTCGAAAATGGTGTTCTAATTGTCTCAACTATCCATGCACGATTTATTAGCCGTCCGTTCAGATCTGTTATGATCTGTCATGAGTCATCAGTGCATGGCTCTAGCCGTCCGTTCAGATCTGTTATGATCTGTCATGAGTCATCAGTGCATGGCTCTAGCGGTAAGCAAACTTGATAATTTTACCATGTCATGTAATTCTTTTTGAAAAAGTACTGCGTATTTCCACTCAGTAATGTCTTACGGAATAATTTTCTGTGGTAACTTATCACTTAGAAAGAAAGTACTGATTGCATAAGAGCGAACAGTAGGAATAATACGTGGTGTTCACCCGCGGACGTCATGTAGGTACTTCTTCAAGCAGCCAGACATTTTAGCTACGCTCTCCTAATACATACGTTCATAAATGAAATTCGTCATAAATAATCTATCACAGTTTGAGAAGTACAGTGATGTCCATACCTATAGGTACATCAGGAAGCGGGAAATTACCCATTAATAAGGCTATCGGTGGCTCAGAGAGGATCACTATGCAGCAAGAAAATTTTTTCATCATTTGCCCTATAAAATAAAATGACTGGCAGGAGGCAAAGCAAGTTCTAAATCTAATTTCAGGTCATTTTTCCTGGACAACAGCGTCTATTCTACTTGGGGAGAAAGTGTTGCATGAATAAGACTAAAAATTAATGTGTTCATTAATGTCTACACTAATCATGTGTACATATCCTGCAAACTAAATCGTTCAATATCAAGCACTGCTGCCGGGTATGTAGCTGGCCAGGTCCCACACAAGTGTATTTCCGCGACAGGCAACGAATATTTCAGGCGGATTCTTGAGAGCCACGCACAACTGATTTCAGCAAAGTGTACAGGCCTGAAGATGGCGTTGACGCAACGCCGAAACTAGTAGCGAACTAAATAAAAAATCTTAAGTACAGCTGGAGGAATTTCATTTTTAATAAAAATAGAAATGAAGAATGTGTATGGGGCAGGAAGTCAGTCGAAAACCACCGTAGTGGAATGGTGCAACAAGTCCTGTGTTAATCGAACAGGACGCCGGTCGATTTGGGAGGCCAGCCTCATCCGTTACAGACATGGGGGAGACAGTCGAGCACCCGACCTATAAAGATGATCTCCCCCATGCCACTGCCATGCCTTCGGTCTCGTAAAAAATGGCTTGAAGGGTCGACGATTCCTGTCGGACGAGGACAGGTAGTTGTGGACCTCCTCACACAGCACGACACTGTGTTTTACCAAACGGGTATATTTATCCTGGTGCGTCGATAGGATGATAGTCTCAATGTTCGAGGGGATTTTTCCTGATTGGGATATCAATTCTGTACTGTACGGTCTTCGAAAGCAAACTTTCTGATCGCCTCTTATATAAATCGCAAGTTGTTGGAAAGGCTCTTAGCTGGCAAGGTGATAGTGGTAACCATTGTAAGTTCGATGTTTCACCCAGAACTGACATGAAAAAAGTCAGAGAATATTTACTCTGATGAGCAAAAACATTATGACCACCTGCTTAATAGCTTTGTTGAAAGTCTTTGGAACTCAGCGAATCACTGATATTGCGTATCACTAATCCGACAGCTTGCTAGTAGATTTGTGGAGGTATGTGGCATAATATGTCAACGCACATGCCATGTAATTCGCATAAATAAGGGGCAGGAGATTTCATTTGCAGTGATGTGATCCGATGTCGACCCTGATATGTTCCATAGGACTAACATGAGGGAAATCTGGTCGCCAAGACATCAAGGAGAGTTCACTATAATGCTCCTCAATCCAGTGTGTAGCACTGTTATGGCTCGGAGACACGGACAATTATACTGCTAACTAACTACATCGCCGTCGGGGAATATACCAAGCACGAAGCGATGCAGGTGGTACGCAGCTGCCAGATTGTCTTCGATTACTACCACATGTAACATGCAAGAGCAGGAGAATGTCTCCCATAACGTAATACGACGACCATCGACCTTGTGTAGTAAAATGTGACTCACCCGTAGAGCCGATACGTTTCCGTTCATGAACTGTCGAATTCCGATAGTCCCATGCGCAGCTCCATGTTCAACAACGTAAGATGAACGGTGTGCTCCGAAACACTTGTGTGTGCACCAGCATTGTGCACTTTCGACAGAGATGCCTCAGATCACCCTCTACTTTGCAGAGCAGCCAAGCCTCTGGACCCCACGTTCTGTGAAGAGTCGTGGACGACCAACCATTTAGTGCCTATTGTTAGTTTCTCTGTCCTCCTACCTCTTTCCGTAGATGCTCACGACAGTAGCATGTGAGCATTCGACTAGCTTCGCCGTTTTCGAGATATTCGTTCACCGGCTCCGCTTAATAATAATCTTCCTTTTGTAAAAGTCACTTATCTCAATGAATTCCCCCATTTACAGCCAGTATCGTAGCTACGGTGATGTCCCGTTTGTGTCTGCTCCACTCACTTTCGTTGTCGCGTCGTCTGCCCGCAACGCGATCAGGAAGCATCCAACGTCGCGGTAGGCAGTGGTCATAATGTTTTGGCAAATCACTGTATACAAGGCTTCGACTTGTTGATTGGCATGGGAAACTTGTGGAGCAGGGGAATATGATTGAAGGATAAATCAATTAGGAAGGGAAGAGGTGAAAGACTTCTAATATCCAGGAACCTAGATAGCACTAGTTGGCGGAAGCAAGGAAAATAGTCAGAAATAGACTGTCAGATGTTATGAATCTGCCCATTTGTAAAAGCGCTGTACTGACTTCAGGCACTGACATGGAAAAGTTCCTGAAAGTTTTCCTCTGGAACAGTGCACAGAAAGAAAGTGCAACGCAGGCGATTGGACATGTGGAGAAGAAGAAAGAAGAAATGAAATGCAGATGAAGGAGTCCAAGAAAACAAGTAGACAGGAAAAGTACAAACTGACGAAGAGCTGAAAAGACATTACAAGAATGAGAATAAAAACAATATATAATGCTTATAAAAATTTCAGAATTAATTAATTTCTTAATGAACCATAACTGTAATCATGCTTACTGCACTCAGAATACTATTATAAAACGCCAACACTACTAAATGTGATGAAAGTTGAGAGGGGTTCCGTAAGTCGGGTGTCCGTGATACTCCATGTAAATGCGGCTAGGCGTTGTCCGTGCAGATTATGTGCACAGTCTAAGAAAGGTGCCAGGAGCAGAGGAAATGCACCAGAGTATGAACAAATGAAAGTGTTGAAACAAACTTTTTTGGGATTGTGTCTTAAAGGAGGCTTTTGAAGTACTGGTGGCCGGCGGTCAATGGGTTCACCCTCACCAAAGTGGGGCTGGCAGAAATAGCGAGTTCGCACGAAGCATGCGGTGATATGACACAATTCCAATATTCCGGAAGACTCTGTCTGCGGGCAAGCAGCAGACTAGGACGGAGATAAGAGTATAAAGGTGGCCCAACGACGCAAAGATGTTCATTCTACAAGCAGAATATGACTGCAAGGCACGTTGTCGAAACATCGTGTTTCGTTACAGATTCCACCCTGTTATTCACCTGAGAGCAATATAGACGGTATTGAAACAATTGAAAGACTACTGACTAAAAACAATTAAATTAAAATTTTTGGCAAAGAAGTTCCTTGAAAGTATAGAAAAGGAAGTTAAGATCCTTTTTATACTTCCATGGAATTTTTATTCCACCAGCGCCAAGGGCGGCGCTGAGGATGAAGATATCGACTTCACTTCGGCCAGTTTCCAGCTGAGTACAATGCGCCAATGACCGGGCGACAACGGACGGAAGCCTGCTCGGAAGACAGAAGAGCAGCTCTTGCCCACTTGGTTATAGATCATCGTCCAGGGCTGAGTTAGACGGGAAACATCGTTTAGTGAACTCTTAGAAGTGAACAGACAGTTGTTGTAAATTGCATTTGCTGTGTACGGTGAAATTTACCCATGATTGGCTCCGTAAACTTTCCCGGCGTAATAACTAGTTATATTCATGTCGGGTCTCCAGCTGAAACATATCGTCATTTGGACACAATATTTCGGCGGTCCACCTGGCTGTCATCTTCAGGTGAGTAGGCCGTCGCACTACCTCGCCGGAAGTGAAATCAAACAGGCCGCGGCGGCTCCTTTATATACCGACCGTGAGTCCACCACGCTTGTGCGAACATAACTGTCCTCTAGGGACAGGCACAACAGTGCATTGGTGGTGAAAGCTCGAGGAAACGATAAATCGATATCAAACGTTGGGGCTGACAGTTCTGATGACCGAAACAAGGACCGTTGTTTCTTAATGTCAAATACAACAGGATTCTAACTCTTACTTAAAGGATACCCCCTTATCTCTAGTTATAATATTGTCAGATAGCTGGATTTCAATGGCTTCTTTCACTACATGGTCTCAATACCACGACGCAGGGACAACCACTTGTGTCTCATCGTACAACATTTTATGTCCTTCAGTAAGACAGAGTTCCACCACTGCAGATTTTCTGGCTGAAATAAACGCGTGAAATGATAGCCGTACAGTTCAGAATTGATATGTTAATCAGACAATGTCGGCGTGAACATTGAGGTAAACATCCCACCAACGCGTCAGATTGAAGGTACCCGTTTGATAAAGCACCGTGCCCTGCTTCACGAAGAAGTTCGTGACTTCCTACTGCACATCCTCGTCCGACATTAATCGTTGACCCTTCAAGGCCCTTTTTAAGGGCCGAAGGGTTGATAGTCGAATAGTGAGATGTTTTGACTATAGGGCTGGTGATCGGGTACCTCGTACCTGTTCGTAACGGATGAGGCAGCCTCTCAGATCGATCAGTGTCTTGTGTCGATTCGTGACCAGCACGGAATATGGCGCACCATTCCACGATGCCGATTTTCGACAGACATGCTGCCCCATGCACATTCAACATTCTCCTATGGATGTCGGCTGATGTTTGTCTTTCGGCAGCCAAATAAAGAATAACTGCATGTTGCTCGTTATTGGACGCACTTCCTAATAACGTCGCTATCAGTTCTTCGGTGCCTGCTTTGTCTGAAAAATCACATGGATTTTATCACATGAGTTTCCAGGGAGGATGCCTTGGATTGGATCGCCTTAAATTTTAACTTGCCGATTGTCTGAACCAGTGCAACCATTGTGTGCAATAGCTTTTTGTTATGGATTCATACCCACGTATTACTTTAACAGATCATTTCCGATTAAGGGAGCGTCATTGAGGACCTCATTCTCTTGTACAAAAATGTTCCCTTGCTCGTCAGAAGTATATTTTTGTGCTTTATACTGGTTTGTGTGCTTGAGACTTAGCTTGAGACTGGCAGTGAACGATGAAGAGATGGGTATCAACGATGCTGATGAAACAGATTCAAATACGGCTCGCTTCTACGAGGACGTCCGCTGTATCAGATGTGGACCAGCTCCGATTTTTTACGCAAGAGCAGTATTACCATGCCATAGTAGCCGCCTCTACCACATAGTAACGTAAGACAACGAAATCCGTCAATTTGTTAATTGTTTTTGAAAAGGTCGTTGGAGAAAGTCAGCGATCACAATGTAATATTTGAAATTAAATGCGAGAAGCCATCGAGTGTAAGTTGTAAGGAGTGTGTACCAGTCTAGATCGCGAGGCACGTTTTATTAAAAGGTGACCTGATTCGATCATCACATGATGATCTTCAAGCCTTCAATCACGTCGATGTACAATGGCTTCCCGAGGAGGAACCCCGGAATAATAATAGACCTGCTCCATTGAAGATAGAAACCGATCATCTTTTAATAAACATGCTTTACGGTCTATGCAACTTTATAATTAATTTCAGTTCGTTGATGTTCAGAATTTCTCTTGAAGCTATAGAATGTAGTTAAAGCAACACGAGCCAGTAAATGAAATGGGTGATGCGTAGTATTTAAAACATTGCCTGACAAGTGAAGTGAAGCACTACGAAGACATAGTCGGACGTCAAAGTAACTACGTACACACCATCGGCGGCTATTTAAATGGTTAGAGTTGCAGTTGTCTGTGTCAGGTAGAACGGCCACCACACATTAGTATTGTTCGTGTTTAGTGTTGCTGTCAGGCCTGGTAAGGTATACAAGGGGTTGAACAGCGCCACATCATAGTGAAGGACAAGGAGATACTGCGTACTCACATGAGAGTCATCAGCACCGACACGGGTCGAAAGGGGCCTCATTGTGGGTCTCCGTTTGGATGGCTGGTCGAATCGTGTAATAGACGGAAATGTTGAGCATTATGATATTGGTCTGCATGGGTATGTGAGAGCAACTACACTCATCGGTTATTTGCGTATTGTGCAACAAGAATGTTGTAATGCCTTCAAATCTGCGTCTGACATCCGAGAAAAAGTAAAATATTCCGTGCAACACTGTGTGTCATCCCGCACCGTTGTAGGAGACAGCAGCAGTCGGACTGGAGAGTTCCGTTCCTTGCGTAGGCTACATTTAAAGACAAACGGCTGCGTTTGGAGCGACGTCCTGACCTTGAAGGTTTAATGGCTGATGAATGGTATCGCACTGTGTTCAGTGATGAATCGTGGATCTACGCTACCCTGGATGACCATCACAGGCGAGTATGACAACGACCTAGGGAGAGGTCCCATGCAGCCCACGTTTTGGAGAGGCGCAGCGGTTTAACTCGAGCCATCGAGTGTAAATTGTAAGGAGTACGTCAGAACTCTCCATTACATTGAAAACAATATACTCAACTTAAGGCTATTATTTGCATTGTATAGGCACTCAGATATCGATAGTAACAATCTGAGGGCGAAACATCGGAGTGCGATTCTAAACATTCTTCTGAGACGAGGTCTGTCTGCGAGAGTGGAAGTACTAGTGAGGTCGAGAGCTCTGAGGCAGAAGACGTGTCATGCTGCCCTCATGTCGAGGATTGCAGATCTTAGCACACTCAAGGTATGATTTCATTTATATAGCCAGGATAGATTTAGACGGCTTAATTACGCTTGAAGATGGAATTCAAGTTAAAACTAGCAAGCACCAACGTGAGGGCAGCATGAGACGTCTTCTGTCTCCGAGCTCTTTACCGACGCTACTACATCCCCTCTTGCAGACAGATCTCGTCTCAGAAGAATGTTTAAAATCACACTCACATGTTTCGCCCTCAGATTATTACTATCGATATCTGAGTACTTGCACAGTTCAAGGAATAGCGTTGACTATATTGTTTTCAATGTAATGGAGAGTTCTGACACACTCCATACAAAGTTCAGGGCACAGCTAGTGGTCAGTGAAGGAACTCACGGACATCACGGACGTCCTGAGCCCTCTAATGTTACCTCGCATGCGACTGCATCGCGCTGCTTTGCCTCAACAGTACAATGCTGGCCCATATACGAGTATGCCACTTGTTTCTATGACCTGTATGCATAATACTAAGGTACTGCCGTGACCAGATTATCAGATCCGTTTCCAATATGTGTTTGAGTCCATCTCGGATGTCAACCCTGTCCCTTTGACAGTAACTACATCTACATTGTTCCATTCACGTATGGAGCACGGAAAAAATGATTGTTTAAATGCCTCTGTGCGTAGTGTAATTAATCTAATCTTCTCTTCGTTATTTCTATGGGAGGAATATGTACGGGGCTATAGTATTACTAGAGTAATCATTTAAAGCCGTTTCTTGAAACCCCCATAAATCATGGGCCTTGCCGTTGGTGGGGAGGCTTGCGTGCCTCAGCTATGCAGATAGGCGTAACGTAGGTGCAACCACAACAGAGGGGTATCTGTGGAGAGGCCACACAAACGTTTGGTTCCTGAGGAGGAGAAACAGCCTTTACAGTAGTCGCAGCGGAACAGTCTGGATGATTGACTGAACTGGCCTTGTACCATAAACCAAAACAGCATTGCTATGCTGGTACTACGAACGGCTGAAAGCAAGGGGAAACTACAGCCCTAATTTTTCCCGAGGGCATGCAACTTTGCTGTTCACTTAAATGATGATGGCATCCTCTTGGGTAGAATATTCCAGTGGTAAAATAGTCCTAAATTCGGATCTCTTGGCAGGAATTACTCAAGAGGATATCGTTATCAGGAGAAAGAAAACTGGCGTTCTACAGATCGGAGCGTGGAATGTCAAACCCCTTAACCAAGCAGGTAGGTTAAAAGGGAAATGGATAAGTTCAAGTTAGATATAGTGGGAATTAGTGACGTTTGGTGGCAGGAGGAACAGGATTTCTGTCAGATGAATACAGCATTATAAATACAAAATCAAATAGGGGTAATGCAGCAGTGGGTTTAATAATGAATAAAAAAAATACGAATGCGGATAAGCTACTACGTACAGCATAGTGAAAGAATTGTTGTAGACATTATAGACACGAAACAAACGAGTACCACAGTAGCACCAGCTTATATGACAACTAGATGACGAAGAAATTGAAAAAAAATGTACGATGAGATAAAAGAAATTATTCAGATAGTTGAGGGAGACAAAAATTTAATAGTCATGTGGGACTGGAATTCAATGGTAGAAAAAGGGAGAGAAGCAAACGCAGTAGGTGAAGTTAATGAAAAAGGAAGCCAACTCGTAGAATTTTGTACAGAGCATAACTTAATCATTGCTAACATTTGGTTTAAGAATCATGAAAGAAGGTTGTACACGTGGAAGAGACCTGGAAACATCGGAAGGTTTCAGATAGATTATATAATGGTATGACAGGTTTAAGAAACAGGTTTTAAATGGCAAGACATTTCCAGGGGCACATGTGGACTCTGATCACAACTTGTTGGTTATGAACTGTAGGTTAAAAGTGAAGAAACTGCAGAGAGGTAGCATTTTAAGGAGATGGGACCTGGATAAACTGAAAGAACTAGAGCTTGTAGAGAGTTTAAGTGCGAGTATTAGGGACGATTGACAAGAATGGGGGAAAGAAAAACAGTAGAAGAAGAATAGGGAGCTTTGAGAGATGAAATAGTGAAGGCAACAGAGGATCAAGTAGGTAAAAATAGGAGGGCTAATAGAAATCCTAGTGTAACAGAAGAGATATTGAACTTAATTTATTGCAAGATAAAATACAAAAATGCAGTAAATGAAGCAGGCAAAAAGGAATAAAACGTCTCACAAATGAGACTGACAGGAAGTGCAAAACGGCTAAGCGGGAGTGGCTAGAGGACGCATGAAAGGATGCAGAAGCATATATCAGTAGGATGTACAGGAAAATTAAAGAGACCTTTGGAGAAAAGAGAACCACCTATATGAATATCAAAAGCTCAGATGGTAAACTGGTCCTAAGCAAATAAGGGAAAGCCAAAACGCGGAAGGGGTCTATACATGTACTTCAGGGCAATTATGGTAATATAAGAGGATATAGATGTAGATGAAATATAATACTGCATGAAGAATTTGACAGAAAGACCCATGACTGAAAGAACCGGGGGTAGATAACATTCCATTTTCCTCGTTTTGCTTTTGCTTTTGTTAGAATGCTGATAGCCTTGGGAGAGCCAGCCATGACCAAGGTCTTTCATCTCGTGGGCTAGATGTGTCGGACAGGCGAAATACCCTCAGACATCAAGAAGAATATAATCATTCCAATCCCGATGAAAACAAATGCTGACAGGTGTGAAAATTACGTAACTATCAGTGACATAAGTCACAGTTGTAAAATACTAACATGAATTCTTTACAGACGAAGTGGTAGAAGCCGACCTCGGGGAAGATCAGTTCGGATTCCGTAAAAATGTAGAAATACGTGAAGCAATATTGACCCTACGACTTATCTAGAAGCTAGGTTAAGGAAAGGCGAACCTACGTTTACGCGTTTGTAGGCTTAGAGAAAGCTTTTGACAACGTTAACTGAAATACTCCCTTTTAAATTCTGAAGGTGGCAGGAGTAAAATACAGGGGGGGGAAAGCCGTTTACAATTTTACAGAAACCAGATGGAAGTTTTAAGGGCCGAAGAGCATGAAACTGAAGCAGTGGCTTAGAAGGAAGTGACAGGGGTTTGTGGCCTATCCCAGATGTAATTCAATCTGTATATTGAACAAGCAGTAAAGGAAAAAAAAGAAGTTTGGAGTATGTATTAAAATCCGTGGAGAAGAAATACAAATTCAGGTTATCTGATGACATTGTAACTCTGCGAGAGTCAGCAAAGGACCTGGAAGAGCAGTTGAACGGAATGAACAGTGCCTTGAAAGGAGGATATAAGATGAACATTAACAAAAGCAAAACGAGGATAATGGAATGTAGTCGAATTAAATCAGGTGATGCTGAGGGAATTAGATTGGGACATGATACACTTAAAGTGGTAGATGAGTTTTGCTATTGGGGGAGCAAAATAACTGATGATGGTCGAATGTAGACTGCCTATGGCAAGGAAAGCATTTCTGAAGATGAGAAATTTGTTAACATTGGGTATAAATTTAAGTGTCAGAAAGCCTTTTCTGAAAGTATTTGTATCGAGTGTAGCCATGTATGTATGTATGTATGTGAGACATGGTTGATAAATAGTTTAGACATGAAGAGAATAAAAGCTGTTGAAATGTGATGCTACAGAAGGATGCTGAAGTTTAGGTGGGTAGATCACACAACTAATGAGGAGGTACTGAATAGAATTGGGGAGAAGAGGAATTTTTGGCACAACCTGACAGGTATTTGTATGAGATTACAGATTCCAACTGTGACTCACTGGTATTGTATTGGTTCAAATGGCTCTGAGCACTATGGGACTCAACATCTTAGGTCATAAGTCCCCTAGAACTGAGAACTACTTAAACGTAACTAACCTAAGGACATCACACACACACCCATGCCCGAGGCAGGATTCGAACCTGCGGCCGTAGCAGCCCCGCGGTTCCGGACTGCAGCGCCAGAACCGCACGGCCACCGCGGCCGGCTGGTATTGTATTCATAGGCTTCTATATTTCTTTTATTTTTTGACATGCACAATTTTACATTTCTGAACATTTAAATACAGTTGCCAATCTTTGCACCACTTAAAATCATATTGAGGTCTGACTTAACATTTGTTCAGACTGAACTTTGTTGTAGACTACAGCATCGTCAGGGAAAAATCTGATGCTACTATTAATATTGTCCGAAAGATCATTAATATAACGTGAACAGCAAGGGATTCAACACACTTCCCTGAGGTACACCCGAAGTTACTTCTACATCTGTCGATGACACGCCATCCAAGATAATATGCTGAGTCCTCCCAGACAAAAAATTCTCAGTACAGTCACACATTTCGCCTGATACCCCATATGATCGTACTTTTGATGGAAAGCATAGATGTGATACTGAGGAAAATGCATTTAGGAAATAGTAAAATACTGCATCTATCTGACTGCCAGGATTTGTGTCTTTCAGGATATTAGGTGAGAAAAGTGTGAGCTCGGTTTCACATGATGTATACGTAGGATATAAAGGAGAAGTTACAACAGTTGTGGGCAAACGTACCTCAGGAGAGGATACAACGGCCTTCTGACGCCTTTCCCAACTGAATCAGGGCTACATCCAGAGTAGAGGTGGCTGCTACGTTATACTGATAAGTGGGATCTTATCGCCTAGTTCTTCGTAAATTTGACTCGACATTGTAACCACTGAAGTAACATCTGATACCCTCTCAACTCGTACGTTTCATTCCGTTTTCTCCTCCCCTCTGCAGTCTAAAACAAACACAGTAAATATATGGACTGTGCTGATCCAAAACGATTACTATTATAAAATTTAACTCTGGCATAAAATCAGTAATTCGTACATAGGAATCAGACGTAAGTGTTATGTATTTACCTTCATTCCTGCAGCCTTTGAAACCTACCGTGTGTGATGCATAGTGGTAATTCACTGGACTCCCATTCGGAAGGACAGAGTTCCAAATCCCGATTCTGATATCCTACCCCACCCCTGAGCAGTCGGAGAATGTGCTCTGTCTCTAATGACCTCATCGTAGACGAGGCGTTAAATCCTGATCTTCCTTTTTTTGTTGTGCTTCACCTTGTGAATGTACAGTTTTTCATTGAAACGCCCACACTTAAGTGCACGTATTTGATAATGTTTAGGTTCATTGATATTTCTTTTATAAAGTGCATGACATGCATTGTTGAATTTATTTGTACCAACATTACAGGTATGATACCTGTGTGAAGAGCCACCAAGAGTAATGATAGAAATGAGCGATATTTTTAATTGTGAAATGTAACGTTGCCTGCAGATTATTTTTTCGACGACTGTGAACATGGTTCATGACCGAAGCCGATCGGAATAAAATATAAATAAAGTCAAAATTTGTGTGTCATAAGATATTTACAATTGGGTAACTGCCTTAACAAGATGTTTAATTAATATTTAATATGTGTGTCGCATGTGTGCTAAGCGTAACTCAGATATTGTCACTACGTAATTAACTCCTTCTAACTTCCTCTTTTCGTATTCAAGGTCACAATATCACACTTGTTCGGTGGCGCTGCACTAAATGGTAAACTGTTCGAACTCTGCGGTGCAAGAAATTTTCTGCCCCCATTTTTGGCATGTAATTGGAGAAGACTTTTCGACGTAAATTTCCTAATATCAGACATTGCCCCACTGCCCTCCATTTAATGCAGTGCCTATATACAATGTGCGTATAACACTGCTGACAGAGATCAGTCCGTCGACACAGAAATTAATCCTGTTGTGGCCCCTTTGTTACAACTTAAAGGGTTTAGGACGTGTACGGGCAGCGGGTTGAATCCTCTTCCTTCTCTCATCATCAGAAACAACACAACTATGACACTATACAACACAAACACACACACACACACACACACACACACGCACACACACACACACACACAAAACAAGCGCGAGCGAGTTTGAGAGTTGTACTTGATATAACTCATATACGAGGTTATCTCTGTAGGCAAAGTATTAGGGACTAAATACCACCACCCCACACTCGGATCCCCTGGATCCCCTGGAGGGGACTGCAAACGGGGAGTTGACCACGATAAAAATATTGAATAACCAACGAAAGGACAACATTCTATCAGTCGGGGCGAGGAATGTAAGGAGTTCTAACGCGGTAGGCAACCTAGAAAATCTGAAACGGGAAATGCTAAGGCTCCATCTGGATGCAGTAAGCGTCAGTGAACTGAAATGGAAAGAAGTTAAGGATTTCTAGTCAGAAGAGTATAGGGTACCATCAACAGCAGCAGAAAATAGTATAGCGGGAGTAGGATTCGTTATAAAAAGGAAAATACGACAGAGATTTAGTTATTGTAAGCAATTAAGTGACTGGGTTGTTCTCATCACAATCGGCAGGAAACCAACACCGACAACAATAGTTCATGTATACATGCCGACGCCACTAGCAGGAGATTAAGAGATAGAGAAAGTATACGAGGATATTGAGCAGGTAATTCAGGAAGTAAAGAGAGATGAAAATCTAATAGCCATGGAGGACTGGAATGCGGTTGTAGGGGAAAGGGTAGAAAAAAGGGTTACGGGAGAATGCGCGGTTGGTACTAGTACTGAAAGAGAAAAAGACTAATTGAGTTAGAAGAAATTTCAGAGGGTAATGGCGAATATTCTATTGAGGAATCACGAGAGGATGAGGTATTCTTGGATAAGATCGGAAGATACGGGAAGATTTCAGTTAGATTACATCGTGGCCACGCAGAGATTACGAAATCAGATACTGGACTCGGTAAGGAATACACAGGATCAGATATAGTCTCAGACTACAAGTTGATAATGATGAAGAGTATGCTGAAGTTTAAAAGAGACCTTTCAGGAAGAATCAACGCGCAAACAAGCGGGACACAGATATGCTAAGAATGAAGAGATAAGCTTGTAGTTCTCTGAGGCTATAGAGACTACGATAATGAATAGCTCAGTAGGCAGTTCAGATGAAGAGGAGTGGACATTTCTAAAAAGAGCAGTCACATAAGATGCAAAGAAAAACATAAGTACAAGGAAGGTAAATGCGAAGAATTTTTAACAGAAGAAATACTTCAGTTGATTGACGGAAGAAGGCAGTACAAGAGTGTTCAGAGAGATTCAGGACGGCAGAAATACAACTCACTTAGGAATAGTGTAAATAGGAAGTGGCTACATGAAAAATGTGAAGAAACTGAAAAAGAAGTGATTGTCGGAAGGTCAACTGAGCAAATAGGGAAGACAAACCAACCTTCAGTGAAATTAAAATCCAGGACGATAATATTAGCAGTGCGTTCGGAATTCCACTATTTAATGCAGATGAAAGTGCGGATATGTGCAAAGAGTACACTGAGGGTCTCTATGAGGGGGAAGAGTTATCTGATAAGATAACTGAAGGAGCATCAGGAGACGACAAGTGCGAGAATTATCGCACAGTCACCGTAACAGCTCACGAATCCAAGTTTCTGATGAGAATAACACACAAAAGAATTGAAAAGAATCTGTTACACGACGATCAGTTTAGCTTTTGGAAAGGTAAAGACATCATAGAGGCAGTTCTGACGTAGCGTTTAATAATGGAAGGCGAAGGAAAAATCTAGACACGTTCATACGATTTGTCGACCTGAAAAAGGCGTTCGATAATGTAAAATGGTGTAAGATGTTACAAATTCTGAGAAAAATAGGGGTGAGCTATAAAAAGAGACGGGTAGTATAGAATGTGTACAACAACCAAGAGAGACTGGAAAACCAAGAACGAAGTTCACGGATTAAAAAGTATGTAAGAAATGGATATAGCCTTTCGCCTCTGCTGTTTAAACTCTACATCGAAGAAGCAATGACGGAAATAAAAGAAAGATTAAAGAATGAGTGTAAAATACAAGGCGAAGGATATCAATGTTAAGATTCGAAGATGAGATTTATATTGTCAGTAAATGAGAAGAAGAATGACCGAATCTGTTAAAGGGACTGAACTGTCTGACGAGTACGGAATATAGATAGGGAGTCAATCGAAGAAAGACGGAAGTAATGAGAATTTGCAGAAATGAGAATAGCAGGAAACTTAATCTCGTAATTGGTGGTCACAACGTAGATAATGCAGAAGTGTTCTGCTACCTAGGCAGCAAAATAACCTATGACGGACAGGCAAGGAGAACATAAAAGAAGTACATTACCACAGACAAAAAGAGCATTTTTGGCCAAAAGAACTTAACTAGTATCAAGCATAGGTCTTCATTCGAGGAAGGAATTTCTGAGAATGTACGTTTGGAACGGAGCTTTTTATGGCACTCATATGGACTGTGGAAAAACCGGAACGGAAGAGAACAAATGCATTTGGGATATGGTGCTACAGAAGAATGTTGAAAATTATATGGATTGATGAAGTAATGTATGAGGAGTTTCTCCGCAGACTCGGCGAGGAATGGAGTATGTGGAATTCACTGACAAGAAGGGTGGACAGGATATAGGACATCTGTTAAGACACCAGGGAATAACTTCCATGGCACTAGAGGATAAAAACTATATAGGAAGACGGAGATACATCCAGCAAATAACTGAGGACGTAGGGTGCAGGTGATACTCTGAGATGAAAAGGTTGGCACAGCAGAGGAATTCTTGGTGGTCGTATCAAACCAGTAAGAAGAGTGATGACTCAAACTTGATTGTTCAGTGACTTACCGAAGTTCACTGGTGGAGCTTCCAAACGAGGAGCAGGGTAACCTAGTAAGTATTCTATTTCAAGAGCTTTATACATATAAGGGGCGATCAAAAAGTTCGGAGGCCTTTCAGCACGTAATAGTCATGCCAATCAGACAAAGTCGCCTTGAGTATTGAGGCAAACATCCCTTCACCGCACCAGGTTGAAAATAACAGTTTCTTAAAATGCCGTGTCCTGTTGCGCGAAGAAGCCAGCAACTGCCTGCTGCACATCCTCGTCTGACAGGCATCGTCGACCCTTAAAGTCCTTTTATAAGGGACCGAAGGCAAGATAATCCCATGGGGAGAGAGCAGGAGTATACGGCGAGTGTTGGAATGTCTCCCAATTGAGTTGGCTAACTTCTACCTTACGACGTTTGTGATTTGGGGACGTACGTTATCATGAAGCAGCAGCATCGTTGGAGCACCATTTCACAATGGTGGTTTTCGACAGACATTCTGCCGCATACACATTCTTCATTCTGCAATGGATGTCTACCGGTGTTTGGCCTTCAGCAGCCAAGAAAAGAATAGCAAGACGTTTGTACTGTTTTGTCGCATTTAGTATTAACGTCGCCATACCTCGCGTTTCCACATTTACCGCATCCTTGGCTACATGCCGGTGCTTACATACCCGCATTCGAGCCGCGCTATGTTGTATATACGCTGCAACAACGCCCTCAAACGGAAAAGTTTTCTGTGTTTTTTGGTAGTGTTCAGATAGATACTTTGTTTCCTCTGAAGTGTCAAATTTATCATTATTCTGTGTTTCAAATCCAGTTTAATTCTTTTAATAGTGCATCAATTTGATCAAAAATGTTAGGCAGTGCATAAAATCATTAACTAGGGAACTATTTCGAGGGCAGACGTTATAAATTTGGTACATACTTTATTATTTCTGGTATTAACTGTCTCGTTTAGAAGACAATTCACTGTGCTCTCTGCTTTAAATAACAATTTTCCGCGTTTAATTTCTAATGAAGCTATTATAAGGAAAAGTGGCAGATTATCTACGCAGCTGTTTTAGCTTTCGGCATGCATGGTCAACTTACGGTAACAGCCCATCGGTGTGCTGCGATTTCACTTTGCTATTCTAATTTTGGTGTTTTCAATAAGATATAAATTGTAACCGCATCATGATATAAACAAAACTACCAAAACTGTAATAGCTTCACGAGAGTGACTGATGAATTTGGCGAAAATACTATCGGGAAGTTTATGACAACAAAGGACAAGTCAAACGTAACGAAGAACAACGACGGTAAGGCATCTTTGACTGTGGAAAGATATGAAGCCAGTGTACTATGGCAACAAAAACTCTCGAAGTCTCTTTAAATAAATCAAACGTGTTTAGTATTCTACAACTTCATTCTACATGTCTACATATTTGCAGCCCTGTGCCTCTAGGGGGCTCCGAATTTTAGCGTGTAACATGACAGTGGGTGACGTAACTATGTCTGTGCTTGTGAAACAGCATGTAATCTAGTTTCGAATTCGAAGAGGTTTTACATACATAGAGCAACCTATCCTTCAGTATGACGATGCTAGACCACACACGAGCGCTGCGACTTCTAGAGAAATCCGACCCCTTACTTTCAGTGTCATCCTCCATGCAGTCCTAGCTTGTTCCTATCCGATTTTCGTCTGTTTCCAGAATTTAAATAAGATGCTCGTGGACTTCACTTTGATAGTGAGAAAGTGGCACAAGCCTGGGTGAGGTTGTGGCTCCATCAAGAAGTCAAATATTTTACAATAACGCTATCAACAAACTGCTCTCACGTTAGGAAAAACGTGTTCATCGTCAGGGCGACTGTATTGAAAAACAAATACGTAGACATGAAGGACAAAGTTGTAGAATGTTAATAAATTTAAAAAAGAGCATTAAAAAGTTTATTATAAGAAATTCGGAGGCATTACTTTTCAGTACACCCTCCTAGATGCTGTCCTGACCAAACATTATAGATTATGGAGAGAGAATAAGGAGAACTGCACTGTCAAAAAGTTGTACACGGCATGTAAAATGCAAGTGGTGGTTCTTAACTGATGCAAGTTACGTGTTCTGCGCGATATCTGAAGTCGTTCCGAGCTTTTCATTATTCTAATTTAATTTTACTTGATTTATGTATGTCTCTTATACTTACTAGCGTTTGGGCGACACTTTGCAACTCGAATCGCGCCAAAAAGTGGAGGTACGCGTGTCCGCCGTTGAACAAACAGAAAATGGCCACTCCGGGCATCCTATTTCAGGGGCAGGACGGCGAGATTTATTAGGAAGCATTGTTAAATATTTAAATGTGATGTAAATAGAGTTTCATTCCGTGCGAGTTCTCCCTTCGCTAATGACTGTAGCGCATCTAGTAGACGATGAATATTTAAACACGCTGCGGAGCGGCTGCAGGGGGAGTGGCGGCGCTGCGATCGCCTCGGGCGCCGTGGTACTTCGCCCCCCACACAGTGGCACCCCGGCAGCCGGTTTTGTTTGTCATTATAACCGCCGTGGTTGATAGGGGGCGGCACCGGGGGCGACGGCGTGTGTTGTCTTCCCACTGCGCTGCAGGCGGCACCGCCACTGTAATGCCCTCTGTTGGTCTCCCATTGTTTGGCCTTGATCCGCATGAGGACGGGGCGGAAACAATCCCTCAGTCCGAATGGAGTCGCTGCCCCCACAAGGAGTCGCCTTGTCTGGCGAACAGGCTTCGCATAATGGAGGACTCACAACAGGGCACTGCGTCAAGGGCAATAGATTTGGCATCGGAGTTTCGTAACATTTAGTAAAGGGTAAGTAACGGTTAGAAATCAATTGCAGTCAGTCAGCCTTGACAGATGGTATATTAAAAGTAATATATTAGAAATAATTACCTTTAATGACAATTTATGTTTTTTGATGCATCACACCGTGATATTCTTATGAAAAATCTTAAAGGCTGACGTGAGAATGAATATGTAACAGAAACAAAAACATTCTGTTAAATATGGGTCTGTAAATGACACGTATGAGAAAGAAATGAAAATGTTTCGTTAAGAGCCGCTATTGGCTTCAGTGTGATATATTGTGTAGGTAGTACAAACGAACCTCTGAGGACCTTAAGGGTCTAAAGCAGACTGTCTCGAATTTTTTATTATTGCTCGTATGCATACTCCTGACGTCTGTTAATCTTATAGTGAACTATCTTTATGCGTATCGTACCCCTACGCTCTACCCATGAACATTTGAGAAAAGCTGTCTTACCTGTTTCTCTGATATTCGAAAACCTGTCACACCGGTTCCTCTGACATTCGCTTCCATATAGGCCCAAAGCACAAATTTCCATTCCTGTAGGAACGCTCACTGGCTACACTGACGCTCACCCCTTTATAACAGCTGAAAGCTCTTGAACGAATGCCCCACCATAAGCTCACGTTCCATGGTTACAGCATTCCAGTCTGCAAAATGGACGCTGAGGATTCCAGAATCTTTAAGAATAGAGAAGAATAGAGTTAGTAGCAGCGGTGGCCGAGCGGTCCTAGGCGCTCCAGTCCGGAACCGGGCTGCTGCTACGGTTGCAGGTTCGAATCCTGACTCGGGCATAGATGTATGTGATGTCCTTAGGTTAGTTAGGTTTAAGTAGTTCTAAGTTCTAGGGGACTGATGACCACAGATGTTAAGTCCCATAGTGCTCAAAGCCATTTGAACCATTTATTAATTATCTTTGTTGTTTACCTGGCTTGAGATCGAATCGTGAGTCTGGGAGATTGTTCCATTATTGTACCGATAACTGCTTCTTTCAGTTTTCATTGCGACGTTGTTGTGCAAAGCAGCTATAGCACCCTGAAATTCGGTGTTCTTTCACGCAGTAAACTGAAATGGTAATACTGTAAAATGATTCTGGTAAAATACACAGAGGTGACATCAGTCATGGGATATCTCCTAATATCGTGTCGGACCTCCTTTGCCCAAGCGTAAAGCAGCATCTCAACGTGGCAAGGACTCAACAAGTCTTTGGAAGTCCCCTGCAGGAATATTGAGCCATGCTGTTTCTATAGCCATCCTTAATTGCGTAAGTGTTTCCGGTGCAGGGTTTTGCACACGAACTGACATCTCGATTATGTCCCGTTAATGTGCGATGGGATTCTTGTCTGGTGATTTATGTGGCCACGCCATTCACTCGAACTGTCCAGAATATTCTACAAATCAGTCGCGAACAATCGTGCCCAGTGACTTGGTGCATTGTCATCTATAAAACTGCATCGTTGTCTGGAAACATGAATTCCATGAATAGCTGCAGATTTCCAGGTAGCCGAACATATCATTTCCAGTCAAAGATCGGTTCATTTGCATCAGAGGGCCCAGTAAATTCCATGTAAATGCACCCCACACCATTATGGAGCCAACCCTAGCTTCCACAGCGCCTAGATGATAACCTGGGTCGATGGCTTCGAAGGGTCTCCGCCACACTCGAACCCTGCCAGCAGCTCTTACCAACTGCAGTCGGGCCTCAGCTGACAAGGCCACGGCTTTCCAGTCGTCTAGAGTCGAGCCGATATGTTCACAAGTCCAGGAGAGGCGCTGCAGGCGATCTCGTGCTGCACTCGTGTCGGTCGTCTGCTGTAATAAACCATTAACGCCAAATTTCGCCTCACTGTCCTAAGGGTATTTCGTGACTTTTATATTGATTTCTGCGGGTATGTCACGCATTCTTGCTTGTCTGTTAGCACAGACAATTGTACGCAAACGTCGATGCCCTTGGTCGTTTAGTGGAGGCAATCGGCCACTGCGTTGTCCGTGGTGAGAGGTAATGATGAGATTTGGTGTTCTTGGCACACTCTTGACACTGTGGATCTCGGAATATTGAATTCCCTAACGATACCCAAAACGGAATGTCGCATACGTGTAGCTACACCTACCACTCCGCGTTCAGAGTGTGTTAGTTTCCGTCGTGCGGTCGTAATCACGTCGGAAACCTTTTCACATTAATCAGCTGAGTGACAGGTCCGCCAATGCCCTGCCCTTTCTGGCCTTGTGTACGCGATACTACCGCCATCTCTGTTTGCGTATATCGGTATCCCAAGACCTACGTAATGTCAGTGTATACGAGCAGTCAGTGAACTACGGAAACAAACATTTTGTTTCGCTAGGTATCTGTACAACCAAAAACAAAAATGCTCTCTCTAAGCTACTGGGAACAATAATTACTTGCTTTCAACGTCAGTTCCAAGATCTAGTCAAAATTACGATTTGCATTTGACTTATGTAAATCTTTTATTGATGCAGAAATACCTTTGTGGAAACTACAGAACCCTACATCAAGAATTTTTGGAGAAGTATATGGACGAAGTAAGTTTATGAAACTATTACTTACGTGAATTTTACGATGAAGCTATGAATATTATTAAAGATACAATTAAAAATAAAATAATCTGGACTCCATCCGAGGAGTCATCTGATCCTACGGATCGTTTCATTGCGAATGTCATTGTTGCATTAGATCCTTCAGAATGTGTAGGAAGCCTTGTAGGTGGGGCAACCACAGCTGTGATTATCTTGGGTATTAATAAGACGCTTCAGGTATATATAGACCTTTACTTTTAGATCACGATCTGTTTCGTGCTCTAAAAGCCACATTTTCAGATGAACATGTAATTAAAACATTAGAGGCAAAAAGCTCGAACTTCTTCACCAAGATTCGTTGTCCATCAGAATAGAACACCGCTAAAATGAGATTGCGTGTGAAACGGAGAAGTAGAAACAAAATGGCTCTGAGCACTATGGGACTCAACTGCTGAGGTCATTAGTCCCCTAGAACTTAGAACTAGTTAAACCTAACTAACCTAAGGACATCATAAACATCCATGCACGAGGCAGGATTCGAACCTGCGACCGTAGCGGTCTCGCGGTTCCAGACTGCAGCGCCTTTAACCGCACGGCCACTTCGGCCGACGGAGAAGTAGACCCATCCAACATACTGAAATGGATTCCGACTGTTTTATTCCGTGACGTACCCCCTTTTAGCAGAGTGTTGTTCTGACGGACAACGAATGTTAGGAACAAAGTTCCGAACGTGTTATCTCTAATGTTTTAGTTATACGTTCACCTGAAATGTGGCTTTTAGTGCCACGAAATAGGTAGTGATCTAAAACTAAAGGACTAAATAAGGCTGAAGCGTTTATCAATACACAAGACCTATATGGGAATCAAGAAAGGAATTCCTGCTTATAATGGAGACTACGGGAAAAGTTCACAATTGAACTATCACTCACATATTTGCTGACTCACTACAGTTAGTGCGGCCTGAAGATATTCAGTAAGACAGTGTATTACTTTTCCTCTTAGACCATACATGAATAAGGTTGGGACAAGTTTTAATGGGCTATTTCCAAACATGGGTAGCACTTGGTTTCCACAGGACGTCAGAAAGGATAAGAAGTTAGTTTCCGCGCGTCGACAAATTGATTTCCACTATTATGAAGATTTTTGTGAAAGCTCCATGAAGGATTCGGACATCTGTAAAGATTCCACCGTGCATACTTCTGCTCCCCACCCCCCAACCTGTTCTGCGGAGGTGGGGGACGTCGATTGCAGTAGCAATTTTTTTTTTTCTACTGATGGTTTGATGCGGCCCGCCACAAATTCCCTTCCTGTGCTAACCTCTTCATCTCAGAGTAGCACTTGCAACCTACGTCCTCAATTATTTGCTTGACGTATTCCAATCTCTGTCTTCCTCTACAGTTTTTGCCCTCTACAGCTCCCTCTAGTACCATGGAAGTCATTCCCTCATGTCTTAGCAGATGTCCTATCATTCTGTCCCTTCTCCTTATCAGTGTTTTCCACATATTCCTTTCCTCTGCGATTCTCCGTAGAACCTCCTCATTCCTTACCTTGTCAGTCCACCTAATTTTCAACATTCGTCTATAGCACCACATCTGAAATGCTTCGATTCTCTTCTGTTCTGGTTTTCCCACAGTCCATGTTTCACTACCATACAATGCTGTACTCCAGACGTGCATCCTCAGAAATTTCTTCCTCAAATTAAGGCCGGTATTTGATATTAGCAGACTTCTCTTGGCCAGAAATGCCTTTTTTGCCATAGCGAGTCTGCTTTTGATGTCCTCCTTGCTCCGTCCGTCATTGGGTATTTTACTGCCTAGGTAGCAGAATTCCTTAAGTTCATTGACTTCGTGACCATCAATCCTGATGTTAAGTTTCTCGCTGTTCTCATTTCTACTACTTCTCATTACCTTCGTCTTTCTCCGATGTACTCTCAAACCATACTGTGTACTCATTAGACTGTTCATTCCGTTCAGCAGATCATTTAATTCTTCTTCACTTTCACTCAGGATAGCAATGTCATCAGCGAATCGTATCATTGATATCCTTTCACCTTGTATTTTAATTCCACTCCTGAACCTTTCTTTTATTTCCATCATTGCTTCCTCGATGTACAGATTGAAGAGTAGCCTTGTCTTACACCCTTCTTAATACGAGCACTTCGTTCTTGATCGTCCACTCTTATTATTCCCTCTTGGTTGTTGTACATATTGTATATGACCCATCTCTCCCTATAGCTTACCCCTACTGTTTTCAGAATCTCGAACAGCTTGCACCATTTTATATTGTCGAACGCTTTTTCCAGGTCGACAAATCCTATGAAAGTGTCTTGATTTTTCTTTAGCCTTGCTTCCATTATTAGCCGTAACGTCAGAATTGCCTCTCTCGTCCCTTTACTTTTCCTAAAGCCAAACTGATCGTCACCTAGCGCATTCTCAATTTTCTTTTCCATTCTTCTGTATATTATTCTTGTAAGCAGCTTCGATGCATGAGCTGTTAAGCTGATTGTGCGATAATTCTCGCACTTGTCAACTCTTGCCGTCTTCGGAACTGTGTGGATGATGCTTTTCCGAAAGTCAGATGGTATATCGCCAGACTCATATATTCTACACACCAACGTGAATAGTCGTTTTGTTGCCACTTCCCCCAATGATTCTAGAAATTCTGATGGAATGTTATCTATCCCTTCTGCCTTATTTGACCGTAAAACCTCCAAAGCTCTTTTAAATTCCGATTCTAATACTGGATCCCCTATCTCTTCTAAATCGACTCCTGTTTCTTCTTCTATCACATCAGACAAATCTTCACCCTCGTAGAGGCTTTCAATGTATTCTCTCCACCTATCTGCTCTCTCCTCTGCATTTAACAGTGGAATTCCCGTTGCACTCTTAATGTTACCACCGTTGCTTTTAATGTCACCAAAGGTTGTTTTGACTTTCCTGTATGCTGAGTCTGTCCTTTCGACAATCATATCTTTTTCGATGTCTTCACATTTTTCCTGCAGCCATTTCGTCTTAGCTTCCCTGCACTTCCTATTTATTTCATTCCTCAGCGACTTGTATTTCTGTATTCCTGATTTTCCCGGAACATGTTTGTACTTCCTCCTTTCATCAATCAACTGAAGTAATTCTTCTGTTACCCATGGTTTCTTCGCAGCTATTTTCTTTGTACCTATGTTTTCCTTCCCAAATTCTGTGATGGCCCTTTTTAGAGATGTCCATTCCTCTTCAACTGTAGCCGGCCGCGGTGGTCTAGCGGTTCTGGCGCTGCAGTCCGGAGCCGCGGGACTGCTACGGTCGCAGGTTCGAATCCTGCCTCGGGCATGGGTGTGTGTAATGTCCTTAGGTTAGTTAGGTTTAAGTAGTTCTAAGTTCTAGGGGACTTATGACCTAAGATGTTGAGTCCCATAGTGCTCAGAGCCATTTCTTCAACTGTACTGCCTACTGCGCTATTCCTTATTGCTGTATCTATAGCGTAAGAGAACTTCAAACGTATCTCGTCATTCCTTAGTACTTCCGTATCCCACTTCTTTGCGTATTGATTCTTCCTGACTAATGTCTTGAACTTCAGCCTACTCTTCATCACTACTATATTTTGATCTGAGTCTATATCTGCGCCGGCCGCGCTGGTCTCGCGGTTCTAGGCGCGCAGTCCGGAACCGTGCGACTGCTACGGTCGCAGGTTCGAATCCTGCCTCGGGTATGGATGTGTGTGATGTCCTTAGGTTAGTTAGGTTTAAGTAGTTCTAAGTTCTAGGGGACTGATGACCACAGCAGTTGAGTCCCATAGTGCTCAGAGCCATTTTCTATATCTGCTCCTGGGTACGCCTTACAATCCAGTATCTGATTTCGGAATCTCTGTCTGACCATGATGTAATCTAATTGAAATCTTCCCGTATCTCCCGGCCTTTTCCAAGTATACCTCCTCCTCTTGTGATTCTTGAACAGGGTATTCGCTGTTACTAGCTGAAACTTGTTACACAACTCAGTTAGTCTTTCTCCTCTTTCATTCCTTGTCCCAAGCCCATATTCTCCTGCAATCTTTTCTTCTACTCCTTCCCCTACAACTGCATTCCAGTCGCCCATGACTATTAGATTTTCGTCCCCCTTTACATACTGCATTACCCTTTCAATATCCTCATACACTTTCTCTATCTGTTCATCTTCAGCTTGCGACGTCGGCATGTATACCTGAACTATCGTTGTCGTTGTTGGTCTGCTGTCGATTGTGATTAGAACAACCCGGTCACTGAACTGTTCACAGTAACACACCCTCTGCTCTACCTTCCTATTCATAACGAATCCTACACCTGTTATACCATTTTCTGCTGCTGTTGATGTTACCTGATACTCATCTGACCAGAAATCCTTGTCTTCCTTCCACTTCACTTCACTGACACCTACTACATCTAGATTGAGCCTTTGCATTTCCCTTTTCAGATTTTTTAGTTTCCCTACCAAGTTCAAGCTTCTGACATTCCACGCCCCGACTCGTAGAACGTTATCCTTTCGTAGATTATTCAATCTTTTTCTCATGGTAACCTCCCCCTTGGCAGTCCCCTCCCGGAGATCCGAATGGGGGACTGTTCCGGAATCTTTTGCCAATGGAGAGATCATCATGACACTTCTTCAATTACAGGCCACATGTCCTGTGGATACACGTTACGTGTCTTTAATGCAGTGGTTTCCATTGCCTTCTGCATCCTCATGTCGTTGATCATTGCTGATTCTTCCGCTTTTAGGGGCAATTTCCCACCCCTAGGACAAGAGAGTGCCCTGAACCTCTATCCGCTCCTCCGCCCTCTTTGACAAGGCCGTTGGCAGAATGAGGCTGACTTCTTATGCCAGAAGTCTTCGGCCACCAATGCTGATTATTTATCAAAATTTTGGCAGTGGCGGGGATCGAACACGGGACCGAAGATGTTTTGATTATGAATCAAAGACGCTACCCCTAGACTGCGCTTCAAATTACCTGAGCACAAGGTGGTCAGTGTCCTGAAGATCGAAGCATCATTAAGTGTAGATGTAAAGAAACTTCTCGAATCTTCGAGAGTAAGAAATGACTTAACTTTCATTGCAAAATGAATTCAGTTTCCTGCAACAAGTGATCTGACAGCTTCATGAAACAGGGGAGTTTTTCACGAAGTCTTTGAGAACTGTGCATGAAGCAGTGCAAAGATTGGAGAGTGTGTCAAGGAAATATGGTTCACTAGCTATCGAAGAGGTAAAAAGGTGCTTTCGAGAAACCAGGGTATTTACAAACTTAGAAACATTTCAAAAATTCTACAAGGTAATAATTCGATGTATGGACCCTTATAATAGCTCAGTATTTTAGGTTTGCTCCATTTACCTCTGCAGCTGCTGAGAGGACATTTCCTCGGATGAGCAACGTGTTGTCTAACATGATTCCGAAAGTTTATAAAAGCATTTAGTTGTCATGTGCTACCATTAAACCGATAAGATATTTGAAATGTATAGGTTTTCAAGAAGCGTTTTTATTTTTCTGTCAGGTACTATTAGCGTTTTGTTTGAAACTTTTAGGTTACTTCAAAAATATAAAGCAACACGCCATTAATAAAATATGCTGACTGTTTCCCTGAATAGTGCATTCTAGTTCATAAACAGAGGCATAACGTAAGATTTTTCTATATTACCATTTACTGCCTATTTTAGGTATTACTAAAACTTTTTGCTAGCTGGTTTTAATGATTTATAATGACTACAATAAACTGTTGCTCTCCTAATTCCGACACACAATTAGATATCATACGGCTACCAATCTGAGTCGAAGCCCTCCGCAATCAGTCAGCCCTGCAGATGAAGGTAGTTCATTTCTTTGCGTTTAAAAGAAAAAATCTCGTATAGTTTGGCTACAGTGTTAAAAATACCTGAAGTAAACACCAGAGAAACGTTTGGCATGATTTAAAGAGTCCTTGATGAATAAAAATTAATTAAACAAAAAAATGCCTCTCCTAGCAGTTCCATTAGGTGCCTACGAAAATTCCCTGTTGAGGCTACCAGAATATAGTGACAAATCGACGACAACAATAATTTACCGTTTTATGTGTCGCTCTTCCCTTCCGCCTTTCCTCGATCCTCAGTTTGGGAGCGTTTGGAGGGACAGAAGAAAACCTGCTGAAAACGGACCCTATATAACACACAACGAAAGCTCAAAAAGTATCTAAAGCATCGGCTGCACATTTAACGACACCATCTGTTATGACTGGGAAACGTACAAACTGCCCACAAGGCGTCTATCATGGCGGCAGAATTAACAGTCATATCAGAACTCCTAGAAGAGCCAGCACTGCAACATTATCACAACCCTGGGGAATGGCACAATGATCCCACGTAATCGAGGTAATGCAGTTGGTGAATATTCCCCAGCAGAACGACATCGGGCCTAAGTTTCTTTGGGTGGAAGGCCACTATGGCTTTTCGATGTGTAGGACGATAAGATCCCGAACTTACTACACAACTATTACTAAGAAACCACTTGTACAGTAAACTGAAGTTCTCAGACACGTCTAGGGGAGGTCCTTTGCTGTGCTGATTTCATTTTCATGCGTCCCAGCTTCTCAGTAGCATGAAATCAACCATCATACGTAGGTTCTACGTGACACTGACACACTAAAAACGGGTACTGCAAGGAACTTCTGAGACGACTCGGATGAACGGCGTCCCTACTGTGAATGGAGAGGTAAATCTGTAACAAGCTGATACTTCGATGTTAATGACGGAAAAAACGACCGACGACATACTCCTGCAGCTGTCGAAGATGGAACATTCATGAGGGACCATTCAGTGCGAAAACGTTCCTGGAATAAGTGACGGTAGTTGACTGGTTTCGACTCTACGGACTCACCACCAGAAACAAAAATGTAGCTTAGATAAAAATGCATAATTACTATTAGATACACATAGTTACAAAATATTAAGAAGTAAACAGGAATCTAAAAGCATACCTGGTACCTTGTTACAAACGAAACACGTCAAATCTTGATTCATCAGGCACACATTGTCTTCACTTAAAATCAACTACCGTGACTATTCATGCATTGTACTTTAATGTCGAATAGCGAGGCTCGTAGTGGTCGCCTGAGCACACTTGGCTTATGCGCCAGGCGAGCAGTGTCACAAACTGTTTGCGTTTAAAAAATGTAACGTAATCATAATTTTTCATATTATAATTAACTCCAATACATAATGCTGAAAGGATCTTAGTTAATAGGGTCCATATGTTTCAAAAAGCCTTCCATAAAGATAACGCTATTGCTAACAATGTCGTTAATTTTAGTAGCTATTCTTCCTCGAGTGCTTCATCAACTACGTTTGAAATCATGATAAGAAAAATTCCATCTCTTGTTTTGTTTTCGTAACGAAACACGTTGTCTCTTTATATTAGGCTTCTTAAAGGGTTTATGCTATAAAGGGGATTGTTTACTCATATTTTTTAAGGAAATCTGCAGTGTTTTCTGACAGTGCATTGAAATTATCTATTCACAAATATGTAGTTTTGGTTTACCACTCTCTTCCAGTTTCCTTTTCTTTTCATGTATCCTTTGGTTCTTCTGTAGGCCTTATATGAACACAATACATGTTTCCAAGTGATGTCACATTTATAAATTTTGCAATACATAAACTTTCCATTTAGCCATTGTACATGGCCTTGTTTACATGCTCTACGGTTGACTGGGGATCATGGGAGCTGTACAGGGTGGCAGTGAAGTGAGGGTGTGTGAGTGTGTGTGTGTGTGTTTTAACTTTATTTTTGTTAGTATTCTCTTTTTATGTACTGTATTCTTATTTTAACAATACTTTTATTAAATTAGTATATTTAACTTCTATGCAAAGTGAACCGCAATACAGCACAGTTCTTTAGAAAATAAAAATTACAATCTCTTCTTGAACCCCGGTACTACTCAATTCTTTAGAAAATCAAAAGTACAATCTCACCACAGTTATTTAAAGGAGACGGGTAGCCCGGGATCACTGGTGATGGACAAGCTTGTGATTATTGTACAATTTTAATTTGACTCAAAACTAATTTTATTATAATCTTCAATTCGGACATTTTTCCTCTTACTGATGCAATATACAAATCTTCGCTTTAATAGAATTACATAAACACGAGTAGGACTCGTATTATTTCGCGTCCGCAACCATAATCATTGATAGTAGATACAGTGAATAATCAATCACAATCTCAGGGTCACATTATACACTACCAACCAAAGTTACACAGCCTCACAATACCCCAACTTCATAAACAAGAGATCTTAAAGCTTAATAAAACTGAACTGCTCACATAAAGGTCCACAGAGAAACATACTTATACTAAAAATACAAGGTGGGCCAACCACGGTCGCAAAACTTGCACATAGAAATAATAACAAGTTGCATGTTTGTTAAAGGTACACAAATGATTAAAATAGGTGTTAAATAAGAATGGCTACTAATAACTCAACCAGTACAACAACTTACAAAAACGCTAATATTACAACAAGGTGGCCTCACTTAAGTATCTGACATAATGACTCAGAATGATTCCCAAATTGCACTGAACTTTAGAGAACAGCATCAAGGCCCATAGCAGTGATTTGAAGCAATAAAGCTATGGCCGGCAGACAAACAAGCGTTCACTGCTGACGGCTAGTGCACAGGGTCACAAGGCAGGTGGTATATATTTATATATAATTCGACCGGTATAACAATGAGCGGTCCTGACAATCCATAACCGCACCGACGCCAAGTAACAAGCAATTTTAACAAAAGGCTTGGAGCACCAAGGTCAAATCACAGCATTACTGGATTCAAATGGCTCTGAGCACTATGGGACTTAACAGCTATGGTCATCAGTCCCCTAGAACTTAGAACTACTTAAACCTAACTAACCTAAGGACATCACACAACACCCAGTCATCACGAGGCAGAGAAAATCCTTGACCCCGCCGGGAATCGAACCTGGGAACCCGGGCGCGGGAAGCGAGAACGCTACCGCACGACCACGAGCTGCGGACGGGCATTACTGGAATAAATAATAAGCACACTCCCAAATTCTTACGGAGCAATACTCTAACATTACCCGTCTCCCACTAAATTATTGCGAAACTTAACAGATCACTTCCAGTTGCCTTAAGGCACTTTCAACATTAAATAAACCTACCAAATGCTGCCGTGACAAATGATTAAACCATCAACTCTACGGCTGTTGGGCACGTACACAACCGCAGCCAGTCCCAAAGCTGGCATTGTGCGCTAAAACAAGTTAAAATTTGCATGAAAACCGCTTATAACACACACTCCACGGATAAACAGAAACGGAATGCGGAACATAAGTCTCCTTAAAATAGCCACTGTGGAACAAAGTTCAGAACCATCTCCGGCAGCTACCCATGCCACCATAAATTTTATCAATCTTCTTAGTCGAAGACAGAATAAAAGTCATACGTAACTTGGAGCTTACAAATTACCAGCTGGGAAGCTGTTAAGCGTGAGACGACGAACCCACCACAATTTTGCACGTCAAGGCGCCCAATGATCGGCACCGTACATACGGCGCGTGCAGAAAGACAAGGGCGGCAAGCACGGCGAGGCCCATGCACCACGGTTAGGGACCGCGCTTGATTTCAACACATGTTGGCTCGTTGAACGCCGACCAGAGAGTCACTCGTCACACGTTCACCCGGAAAACCGCCGGGAGAGCAGTCAAAGATAGCAGGACAGCCGAATATCGATATCAGCGATGCATGTGGAGCACCCTAGCGCCAGCCGCCACGGCTGACAAAGCTATGAATTACTGAGATTATTGTCATTTTGTTATTGCCCTTTTGTCATTCAGCATATTCTAATTTTTACGTATGGCTCTCTGTGTGAAATACTTTTCCTCGTGAACAATCATTCGTTTTATGTTATTATAGCACATGATTTCAACGTCTCCTTTTATCCCAGTGTGGTGTTGATTCTAATAGATCTGCATGCAAGCAATAGGTACATATAGTCTTCACTGCCATTATAATTACTTTGTATCAGGTATTGCAATTTAATTCAGGGAACCAAATATATTTAGAGTTGCAGCTGCTACTTTTTAGTATAATTTAGAAATTATATACAACCAATAGCTCACAGAAAGTTCCGCACCCAAAGACTGCAAAATTGCTCAAGTCACACCAATACCCAAAAAGGGAAATAGGAGTAATCCGCTGAATTAAAGGCAAATATCATTAACGTCGATTTACAGTGCTGTTTTGGAACATATACTGTGTTCGAACATTAAGAAGTACCTCGAAGAAAATTATTTATTGATACATGGTCAGCAAGATCCAGAAAATATCATTCTTGTGAAACACAACTAGTTCTTTATACTCATGAAGTAACGAGTGCTATCGACAGGGGATGTCAAATTGATTCCATATTTTTAGATTTCCAGAAGGCTTTCGACGGCGTTCCTCATAAGCGTCTTCTAACCAAACTGCGTGCCTACGGAGTATCGCCTCAGTTGTGCGACTGGATTCATGATTTCCAGTCGAAAGATCACAGTTCGCAGTAATAGACGGAAAGTCATCGGGTATTACAGAAGTAATATCCGTCGTTTCCCAAGGAAGTGTTATAGGCCCTCTATTGTTCCTGATCTATATTAAGCAGATAGGAGACAATCTGAGTAGCCGTCTTAGATTGTTTGCAGACGATGATGTCATTCACCATCTTGAAAAGTCATCAGATGACAAAACGAATTGAAAAATGATTTAGAACGATATCTGTATGTTGCGAAAAGTGGAAATTGACCCTGAATAAAGAAAAGTGTGAAGTTATTCACATGAGTACTAAAAGAAATCCGCTAAATTTCGATTACGCGATAAGTCACACGAACCTTAAAGCTGAAAATTTAACTAAATACTTTAAGATTATAATTACAAATAGCCTAAATTGGAACGATAACATAGATAGTGTTGTGGGTAGAGCAAACCAAAGACTGCGATTCATTGGTGCAACAGGTCTACTAAAGAGACTGCTTACACCATGCGGTGTGGGATCCGCATCAGGCGGAACTGACGGATGACACCGATAAAGTTCAAAGAAGGGCAGCTCGTTTTGTACTATCGTGAAATAGGCGAGATACTGCCACAGACATGATACGTGAATTGGAGTGGCAGTCATTAAAACAAAGGCGTTCCTCGTTGTGACGGGATCTTCTCACGAAATTTAAATCACCAGTTTTCTCCTCCTACTGCGAAAACATTCTGTAAGCACTCACCTCACAGGGAGGAATGATCATCACGATAAAATAAGAGAAATCAGGGCTCGCACAGAAAAATTTAAGTGATTGGTTTCCCCGCGCGCTGTTCGAGAGTGGAAAGATAGAGAGACAGCTTGAAGGTGGTTCATTAAGCCCTCTGCCAGACACTTTATTGTGAGTAGCAGAGTAATCACGTAGATGTAGATTTTGATGTAGATATTATTCTGGTCTTTTATATCTATTGCTTTTTTTTACAGTTTTAGAATTTCGTTTGTATTTTATTACTTGGTTTCAAGCATAAATTGAGTCGATAAACACATGTAAACACCGTAATAATACCTGCTTGAACATAAATGCAGAATGCTGGCCATGCCTGCAGGTTTCGCTGTTGCACCTGACCACGAACGACGTCTGTGCAAAACCATCAACACGTTGCAAGTGTCAATCGTGGTCAGAAAAGTGTTCTGTGCAGTTAATCAGTGCAGCTAAGTGGATTCGAACGTGGCAGATTGTTCGCGCTGTGTCTTCCGTTTCAAGAGGCACCATATGGAAATTTATACCGCATACAGGTGGAGAAACATCATCCTCCTCGTCACAACGCGGACGAAAGTGGACACTGTATGATCGTGAGAGGCCATCATTAAAGAGGACTGAGACGTAAAATAAGAAAACAACGGTAGCAAAAATCACTGCAGAAGTGAATGCCGCAGTCCCAAAATCTGTCAGCACCAAAACAATAAGGCCGCAGCGTCGTGCGAGATCCCCGGTGAGGAGGTAGGATTTTATTTCTCCAACGATTGTACCCCAAGAATATCCTCGCACTAAAATATCGCGAGAGAGACAGCAAAACGTGCACTACTAAGATATTTCCATCTCAAGAATAATTTTTATTAGATAACTAATGATAATATACTGAACTTTATAAATGTCAGATATTTAAAACATCACCAACAGTCGACTGGGAATATTGAATTCGCTCCGGTAATGTTATTCGGAGAGGCCACTGAGGTTATCCACTTGGCAATTCCGCACTGAGTACGGGTAAAAATATCGTAAACGATTGTTGCCAATCTATCTATTGAAACAGAGAGTGGCAGTGTGATAGAAAATAACTCTTCAACATCCTGGCAGAAAAATCGACAATGGTTAATGTTTAGTACTAGCGCTGAAAAAGACGTACTGACGTATTAGTGATGTGCACTGCTTGCGTTTAACGTTCTCAGCAAGTGTTAAAAATAATTAGCACTTCACCCAGTGATTTACCTTGGTCAAAAGACGGATAGTAAGGAATAAGAAGAAAAAGAGCTTTGACGCCATTTGACATACACTGGTACACATACTTAATATCGCGCGGGGCCCCCGCGAGCACGCAGAAGTGCCACAACACGACGTGGCATGGACTCGACTAATGTCTGAAGTAGTGCTGGAGGGAACTGACGTTATGAATCCTGCGGGGCTGTCCATAAATCCGTAAGAGTACGATGGGGTAGAGATCTCTTCTGAACAGCACGTTGCAAGGTTCCCAGATATGCTCAGCCGGCCGCTCGTGGCCGAGCGGTTCTGGGCGCTTCAGTCTGGAACCGCGGGACCGCTACGGTCGCAGGTTCCAATCCTGCCTCGGGCATGGATGTGTGTGATGTCCTTAGGTTAGTTAGGTTTAAGTAGTTCTAAGTTCTAGGGGACTGATGACCTGAGATGTTAAGTCCCATAGTGCTCAGAGCCATTTGAACCATTTTTTAGATATGCTCAGTAATATACTTGTCTGGAGAGTTTGGTGGCCAGCGGAAGTGTTTAAACTCAGAAGACTGTTCCTGGAGCCACACTGTAGCAATTCTGGATGTGTCGGGTGTCGCATTCTCCTGCTGGAATTGCCCTAGTCCGTCGGTATGCACAATGGGCATTAATGGATACAGGTGCTCAGACAGGATGCTTAAGTACATGTCACCTGTCAGAGTCGTATCTAGTCGTGTTAGAAGTCCCACATCACTCCAGCTGCACACCACACCATCAGCTTGAACAGTCCTCTGTTGACATGCAGGGTACATGATTCATGAGGTTGTCTACATACTCGTACACGTTCATCCGCTCGATACAATCTGAAACGGGACTAGTCGGACCAGGCAACATGTTTCCAGTCACCAACAGTCCAATGTCGGAGTTGACGGGTCCAGTCGACGCGTAAAGCTTTGTGTCGTGCAGTCGTCAAGGGTACACGAGTGGCCCTTCGGCTCCGGTAGACCATATCGAAGATATTTCGTTCAATGGTTCGCACGCTGACACTTCTTGACAGCCCAGCACTGAAACCTGCAGCAATTTGTGGAATGGCTGCACTTCTGTCACGATGAACGATTCTCTTCAGTCGTCGTTGGTCCCGTTCTTGCAGGATCTTTATCCGGCCGCAGCGATGTCGAAGATTTTATGTTTTACCGGATTCCTGATATTCATGGTACACTCGTGAAATGGTTGTTTGGGAAAATCCCCACTTCATTGCTACCTCGGAGTTGCTCGTGCGCCGACTATAAGACCACGTTCAAACTCACTAAAATCTTGATGACCTACCATTGTAGTGGCAGTAACCGATCTAACAACTGCGCCAGACACTTGTTCTATAAACACGTTGCCTGTTTACATATCACTGTATTTGAATACGCATGCATATATCAGTTTATTTGACGCTTCAGTGTGCATACATGAAAAAAGTGTTATTTATTCGGATTGTGTGTTACAACAAAAATATACAGAAAGGTGATACTACAAACTTGTCCATTAAATAACCGTGATCTATATTTAAATAATCGGCAGGAAAAAGCAGATCAGCTGTTAAGATGTTACGATCAATTTATCCGGTCGCAAAAACAGAGTAGAGTTTTCGTGACGTGATCAACCAGAACTTATACAGCTGTAAATTGTGAAAGATGTAAATGTGGGAACATATCTTCATACAGATAAGGCCACAGTAACAATGACTAATTTTATTGCGCAATAATTAATTTTAAAATAAGGTAACTTTTTGAAACAGGCTGACTTTCTTCTCCATTCCTGAGACCGAGTCAACTGATAGATTTTCTAAAAAAAAAAAAAAAAAAACACCTGATTTTACATGCTAAGTATGTGAAGAAAAACGCAAAATACTGTTTCTATAAATTAGTACAAGGTAAAATGCTGACGCAAAGTCCCTTGAAGAAAAATTATTCAGACTTTCTCAGAAGACAGCATAAGTGTGGAAATGCTTCAAGAACAGCATGTAGGACTTTCAAAATGGGACGGAGTAGGAGTTGGTTCAAATGATTGATAAAAGAGAGGGTGTTGCAGCTAGAATTGGGGAAAACATGACTTCACACCTGATTAGTGTACATTGTATGGCTCATAGGACAGACCTTATTTCTGAACAAGTTTTTCGCGACGTAAATTCTGTTCATAACTTAGAATGCTTGTTAGGTGAATTAAATAAAATTTTCAGCAAACCACATATAGCTGCAAAACTTGAAAAAAATTGCGGCAGCTATACGCATCAGGGGTTCTTGAAAGCTAAAGTATTGTTTCATATTCGTTGGATTTCTAGTGAGAAGGATGTTTTGTTGGCAGTATTCAAAGATTTTCATTTAATCATACAGTTCCTAGTGAAATAGAAAATAAAATTAATTCCGCAACGCAAACTCTTAAATAAATGCTTGTTAAGGATGATCTTTAGTGGACTCTTTGCAAAGAAAATTACTTAACGTACTGTGAGCTTCAACTTGAAGAAAAGGATGAAAACAGAGAGTACGGCAAAATAAGAGACAAATAATCTGCGGTTTATTAAATGAACGTGGTTCAAAAAATGGTTCAAATGGCACTGAGCACTATGGGACTTAACATCTATGGTTATCAGTCCCCTAGAACTTAGAACTACTTAAACCTAACTAACCTAAGGACATCACACAACACCCAGTCATCACGAGGCAGAGAAAATCCCTGACCCCACCGGGAATCGAACCCGGGAACCCGGGCATGGGAAAATGAACGTGAAAGAAGTTGTTGTGTACATAGTTCTGCGTAGTCAGTGCGTACACAACTTTCCCACTAGAGCGCGCCCCGCTAAGCACAACAGCACAGGGGCAGCGCTCGTCTGTCTCCGCACTACGAGATGGCGCTGCCTAAGAGACGGACCAAATTCTGCTTCTGCCGATCCACGTATTAATATGTAACGCAGCCAATGAGATTGCTGCTAACGTAGAACCTTTTGTCCTCACGGATCACACTCACGCAGTGATACCTGAACGCGCGAGGTATTATAATGAGTGTACAGACCTCCGATTAGTCAGTCTGCATTAGTCTGCACCAGTCTATAGTCAAGTTTCAGTCTGCGCCTAATAAGAAGATTATCATATTCCTGTATATAGCCATGAAGATAAATGTATAGACACTTTGTCAAGTATCAGAGATATGCGAGAATAAGATTAACATACCAAGACCAAGGAAACTTCAGATTCTCAATTGTAAACAGCATCCAGAATAAAGTTATGTAGTATCTATCCTTTTTATTATTTTAATAAATGTGTTTGAAAATTAATCAACTTCTGTTTAAAGTTGGTCACTGTCAATCTGCTACACTAAGCGTGCAAGTGGCATTTCTATCGTCTGACCAAACGGCAGAAGATAAACACGCCACGATAAGACCACAAGACATATTGCTGACACTCGCCTACTTCGTTAGAACGACAAGTCAAATAATCTGATGGTGTGTGTACCGAAGGTCTTACAGTACGCACACCACAGAAGTTTTCTTTCAAGTGAAATGACAAAGTATTTCTTAGCGTATCAGGAAAATAAAATTAGCGGTAAAAGTGGATTTTATAGTAATTCTGACGTATGCAGGGTGTCTCATACTTGTTCGGTCAAAGTGAAACGAGTGATAGCGGGCCCACAAGCGATTATATTGAGACAGGGAACCAATGGTCGGACATGCATATTTATTCTGTTATGAACATACACAGCATACACTGTGTAACAAAGAAAAGCTCATAGAATTGTTCACTGTGACGACCACCAGTCTGAATGCATGCATGGAAAAGGCATATGAAGTTCTGTTGCAGTCTCTCAAAATCCCTATTGTGTGTTGTACCAGGAGATAGGCAGCTTGTATCCTATGAAGCTGGTCTTCATCCATTTCGAAGAGTGTTTCATACACCATTGCCTTGAGTGACCTGAGAGCAAAAGTCCACAGGTGTGAGATCCGGCAACCACATTGGTAGTGAGGCAGGACTTCCCCTTCCAATCCAGCAATGAGAGTACGCGTTTTTAAGGTGCAGACGGGAATTAACTTTGAAATGGGGTAGTACACTCTCTTGTTGAAACCACATTATTTCGCAGACAACAAGGGTACAGTCACCTAGAACTATGGCAGCACATCTCGCGCGAGCACCAGGTAACATGGACCAGTCAGACGGGAAGGCAGCAAATAAGGGCCTATTAGATCAAGTAGTGAATGCAGCAGAGGATCAAGTAGGTAAAAAGACGAGGGCTAGTAGAAATCCTTGGGTAACAGAAGAAATATTGAATTTAATTGATGAAAGGAGAAAATATAAAAATGCAGTAAATGAAGCAGGCAAAAAGGAATACAAGCGTCTCAAAAATGACATAGCCAGGAAGTGCAAAATGGCTAAGCAGGGATGGCTAGAGGACAACTGTAAGGATGTACAGGCTTATCTCACTAGGGTTAAGATAGATATAGCCTACAGGAAAATTACAGAGACCTTTGGAGAAAAGAGAACCACTTGTATGAATATCAAGAGCGCAGATGGAAACCCAGTCCTAAGCAAAGAGGGGAAAGCAGAAAGGTGGAAGGAATATATAGAGAGTCTATACAAGGGCGATGTACTTGAGGACAATATTATGGAAATGGAAGAGGATGTAGATGAAGATGAAATGGGAGATACGATACTGTGTGAAGAGTTTGACAGAGCACTGAAAGACCTAATTAAAAAAAGGCCCTTGGAGTAGACAACATTCCATCAGAACTACTGACGGCCTTGGGAGAGCCAGTCCTGACAAAACTCTACCATCTGGTGAGCAAGATGTATGAAACAGGCGAAATACCCTCAGACTTCAAGAAGAATATAATAATTCCAATTCCAAAGAAAGCAGGTTCTGACAGATGTGAAAATTACCGAACTATCAGTTTAATAAGTCACAGCTGCAAAATACTAACGTGAATTCTTTACAGACGAATGGAAAAACTGTTAGAAGCCGACCTCGGGGAAGATCAGTTTGGATTCCGTAGAAATATTGGAACACGTGAGGCAATACTGACCCTACGACTTGTCTTAGAAGCTAGATTAAGGAAAGGCAAACCTACGTTTCTACAATTTGTAGACTTAGAGAAAACTTTTGACAATGTTGACTGGAATGCTCTCTTTCAAATTCTGAAGGTGGCAAGGATAAAATACAGGGATCGAAAGGCTATTTACAGTTTGTACGGAAACCAGATTGCAGTTACAAGAGTCGAGGGATATGAAAGGGAAGCAGTGGTTGGGAAGGGAGTAAGACAGGGTTGTAGCCTCTCCCCGATGTTATTCAATCTGTATATTGAGCAAGCAGTGAAGGAAACAAAAGAAAAATTCGGAGTAGGTATTAAAATCCATGGAGAAGAAGTAAAAACTTTGAGGTTCGCCGATGACATTGTAATTCTGTGAGAGACAGCAAAGGACTTAGAAGAGCAGTTGAACGGAATGGACAGTGTCTTGAAAGGAAGATATAAGATGAACATCAACAAAAGCAAAACGGGGATAATGGAATGTAGTCGAATTAAATAACGTGGTGCTGAGGGAATTAGATTCGGACATGATACACTTAAAGTGGTAGATGAGTTTTGCTGTTTTGCGAGCAAAATAATTGATGATGGTCGAAGTAGACAGGATATAAAATGTAGACTGGCAATGGCAAGTAAAGCGTTTCTGAAGAAGAGACATTTGTTAACATCGAGTATACATTTAAGTGTCAGGAAGTCGTTTCTGAAAGTATTTGTATGGAGTGTAGCCATGTATGGAAGTGAAACATGGGCGATAAATAGTTTGGACAAGAAGAGAATAGAAGTTTTCGAAATGGATGCTACAGAAGAATGCTGAAGATTAGATGGGTAGATCATATAACTAATGAGAAGGTATTGAATAGGATTGGGGAGCAGAGAAGTTTGTGGCACAACTTGACTAGAAGAAGGCATCGGTTGGTAGAACATGATGAACTTGGTCAATGCCCGCGTATATGTTGACAGAGAATCGTTGCTGGTGGCCACCGATGTGAGTGGCGTGGGGATTGTCCTCACTCCATAGATGCCTATTGTGGCTGTTGAAATCACCATCACACGTGAATTAGGCTCATCGTGAACAATACAAACTGTACGGTGTTCTGCACTACAGTACCGCGGTAGGTAAACGCGCGGCTCAAAATGCGTTGGTCCCAGTGCTTGCACACGTTCGTTGTAATAGGGGTGTAATGTCTGTTCCACCAGTACCCTCCACTCTGTATACTTCGACGTGTACGTTTCACCAGCAAGTGGACAAGTGATTTACTCTGGATGGTAGGCCAAACAATCCAGCTCCTCAGAGTTCTATGTTCGTACATTTCTTTGACAGGAACCTTGGGCGGTTCTCTGTGACGTGAGCGACCCCATCTCTCTTAAGTTGGTGTGCTGGGAGACAGACTTCTTCCAGCTAGGATGACTCCTGTTGAGAAAGCGTACTCTGTACATCTGTGATGCTTTACGGGAAATACGTCCTCCCGTGCCGTGTATTAAATGTATGTCTGCCAATTGTCGTGACTACGCGTCATGCTCTGTACACACCTCATAATGGACACAAGCTGTCTGATGAAATGGACTAGTGACATCAGGGTGACACCGGTTAATGCACCAGTACGATGCATGCAGTCGTCACATGACACACGTGCAATGAGCACATGGAGTGTGTTTGTACGGTGGTCAGGTGTTTACGCTGTTAATCAACCGCTGTCTGTTCCAGTGTACAACAGACATCCTGGATTTTTGCGGGAGTGTTGCAGAACTGCATGCGCCATTACAATACATGCATTGAGACTGGTGGACGTCGCTTTGAACAATTACTATGAGTTACGTCGTTGTTATGCTGTTTATGTCAATACATAATGCAATCCCGATTACTGGTTCCCTATATCAGTATAGTTTGGACCCTACTGTCACCTGTTTCAAGTTGATCCAAAAGAGTTGGTAAATCCTAGTTAAAGCAGATGAGTAGCCTGGTTTGGATAGTGACAATGCTGTGTCACAATGGATAGAGTACAAATCAGGCTCTATAACCTTAAATGCTTTGCCTAGGCTGAAAAAATTAATCCGTTCGGTCCGTTCAGTACCTCTGTCAATGTTCATAGCATCAAAACTGCCGAAATAAATCGTTTGTTGATGAAAACTTTACAGTTTCTAACGACAGTTAGAGTTAACTCACCGCCATTAAAATTTTGGGATGCGTGGTGCCAAAGCCATAAAACCTGGACTATGGAGCAATGGAAGAAAGTCATTTCGTAGGATGAGTCGTTTTGCAGACTGTACACAACTTCTGGCCTACTTTGAGTCCTAAGAATGAAACATGGCGGCGGTTAGATGATGATTTGGCCAGCGACATCGTGATATTCCATGGGCCGCATAGGTACCCTGCAACGTACATTTCTACTAAGGACTACGTGATTCTGAGTTGTCAGGTCCGTCCCTTTGTACATTGTTTGTTCCCCAATGTTTCAAAACGAAGGGATGTCAGTTCACACAGCTCTCATCGTCCAGCATTGGGTTTGTGAGGACAAGGATGAATTATCGCATCTCCCCTGACCACCACTGTTATCAGACCTCATTAGTATTGAGCCTTTGTGGTGTACTTTGGAGAGACGGGTGCATGATCACTACCCAACAGAATCATCATTACCTGAATTAGCAACTATTTCGCAGGAAGAATGGTATAATATTGTTACCTCCCAACAGTGAAAAAATATAAGTATATAATTGACATTTAGTGTAACCTCCCAACAGATAAATTCTGTAACCTACCAATAGTAAAAATGTGACTAACCTCACAATAAAATTGTGGCTCACTTATAACCTTTAAACAATTGACTGTGAATTTAAACTGATAAATTTTGGACGTGAGCAGTGCTGCGTCATGGCCCTGAAAGATCAGTCTGAATAAATTGAAAATTCTTACCTCAATGAAATCGCCGGATAACGCCTATATATCTGCTCCTATAAGAAAATTTTCTGGCACAGCCCAGTGCAATTCCGATAGATTTGCCATGTATAAAAAGCAACAACTGATTTTTCTTTACAATAATCTGGATGACCATGCATTGGAGAAATTAGTAAATTCTTTAAATTGAGATGAATGATTGTCAAAAGTTACATTTTATAAGAAAGATTATTATTAAGAGATTAAAAAAAAAACATGGGACTTGATATAACAATAGTACATATGCGCGAGGCTGCTTTTACCTTATAATACAACGCTCAGGCACCGCCATCGCTCCCCACGACCGGCCCAGCCAACTCGATACACCAGACTGCTCGCTACTACTTATTCCTACTCTCACAGTTCCTACTGCAGTCAAAATTGCTCTATGGTCTGAGATTCTCTTATACCTGACATATCTCAGGTAGCGCGTGAGCAATCCATCGAAATTACATCTGCTCGAGTGCGCTAGCAATAAATTCTTTAGTCATGGACCTCTTACAATATTCCTAATATTCCCTTGAAACGCAGGACCTGCATGTATCCAATCCGAGGAGAGCGGAAGCTGTTTTGAATGCCAACGGTTTTCCTATGTCGTTTTATGCACGCTAATGCGTAGAGTTTTTGATGTTCCTATGCTTTCGTCTACCTCGTCCATATTAATTCTGTTTTGTGTGAGATTTGGTTATGGTGTGGTATTTTTTGATTGTGTTCTGGCAGATTTTTCCGGTGTGAGTGTGCATTGTGTGTTAATGTTACGTGATGGTGCGTCTAGATTATCCATACTTTTACTGTCTCCTAACAACAAGTTAAATTGTGAAGTATTTGGAACGAACAACGAAGGGTCTCTTGAGCTCTTTAGCCTTAAAGCGTGCGTATAACGTGTGAGATCGCAGATGCAGATGCGCCACAGGCGGCGACGTGCTCGCGCGACATCTGCAGCGGTCGCCCCTCCTCCACATGGAGAGAGTGGCTGTTAGTGTCATGCAGGTCACGGCAGCGCCTGCAGATACGGCGGTCGACCCAGTAACAGATCGCCGCCAAGCGGGTCAGCCGGAACGGGAACGGCCATTTTGCAATATCTTTGGCGCCGCATACGTGCCGACGCCCTCGCCAGCCTCCCGCCGCCTTGGGGCTTCTCGCTATTTTTCTCCGCGTCCGGCGCGTCGTTTAATATAACTGCTCTCCTGGAAGAGAAAAATGTTCCTCTTGTCGGGCAGTTTCGTTCATACGTGAGACTTGTGTGGCTCAACACTTCAAGCGACCACCGGTTTTTCTAGAAACTTAGAACTCTGTGTGGTACGAGGACAGCTTAAGCTGATGGCAGTGTCTTACTAGACCTTTTTGTCAATGTAAAAACAGATCTAGTCCGACAGATCAGATGTTAGCCGTCTGGATGGTCTGGTCATACAACCAGTTGATGCCACAATGTACTGTGAATGCCAAAATTAGAATATGGTAAGAAAATTTGTTGTATAACAAGCTACACTTTCCAGATAAATTTACAAATGTACATATACTGTTTCAAAATTCTTTATGAACCTTAGATTAGCACTTTATGTTCTGCTGACTTTGTTAAATACGTAGTATAATTTCAGAATGACAAAGATCAATAGGATATCTAGTGTGGGTAGGACTTAAGTTATGAGATTTACACTCTACGCCAAAAAAGAACGACGCACCATGAACGAATTATCCAAATGGAACGGAAATCGGTAGATGTGATATACATGTACAGACAAGAAAATGGTTACGCTTTCAGAAGCATTGGATGATTTATTCAAGAGAAAGCGCCTCAGAAATTGAGAAAGTCAATAGCGCATTCGTCCACCTCTGAGCCTTATTCACGCATTTATTCAGCTTAACATTGGTTGATAGTGTTATTGGATGTTCTCCTAAGGGCCTAAGGCATATCGTGCCAAATTCTAATTGGTGCTTCAAAATCCCGAGGTGATTGTAGGGCCCTGCCCATAATGCTCCAAACGTTCTCAGTTGGTGAGAGATCAGGCGACCTTGCTGGCCAAGGTATGGTTTGGTAAGAACGAAGACAAGCAGTAGAAAGTCAAGCCGTGTGCGGTCGGGAATCATCCTGCTGAAACGTAGGCCCAGAATGGCTTGCCGTGAAAGACAGCAAAACAGGTCTTAGAATATCGTCGACGTACCGCTCTGCTGTAAATGTGCCGTGCATGACAACCAATGGCGTCCTGCTACGAATGACACCCCTATCCACCGTTCCTGGTTGTCACGCCGTATGGTGGGCGACACTAAGGCTGAAGCGTCTCCGGACACTTCTTCAGCCTGGAATCTCATGGACTGGATTGACTTCACTGATGATCCTCGCTTCGAACTGAGCCTCCATGACCATCGAAGACGTGTCTGATGACGCCCCAGAAAGCCATGAAATACCAATCTGACTTTCGTTCGCCATGAATTCCGAGAATCAGGAGCGATGACCTGGGGCGCCATTTCGCTTCATTGTAGGACCTCTTTGGTTGTCATCTACGGCCCCCTTACAGCACAGCGGTATGTCGACGATATTCTACATCCTTTATTGTTTTCCGTCAAGGCAATCCATCCTAGGCCTACATTTCGGGAAGATAATGCCCGCCTTCACATGGCGAGAGTTTCTCCTGCTTTTCTTCCTGTATACCAAAGCCTGTCTTTGGCTACAGGGTTACCGGATCTCTCCCCAATTGAGAAAATTTGGAGCGTTATCGGCAGGGCCCTCCAACGAGCTCGGGAATTCGACGTTCTAACTCGCCAAATGGACATAATTTGAAAAGATATCCCTCAGGAGGCTCTCCAACCCTATCCGATCAATCAGTACCAAGCGCTTCCATAAGAGCCAGAGGTAGGACAACGCGTTACTGATTTGCTCAATTTGTGAAGCTTTCTCTCGAATAAACATGAAATTTTTCGGAAACTGTAATCATTTGTTTTTCTGTGTATGTACGTCACGTCTACCGATTTCCGTCCCCTTCGTATAATTGGTTCGTGGTGCTCCGCAACTGTAGTAAATTTAATGAAGCATATGTGAGCCGTGGTAAAAATTGCTGTTTTGAAGTGCGCGCCGCAGTGGGTAGCAGTCGCCCTCCGTTTATGGCGATGGCGCCGCTGTGGCAATCGCAGCTTTGGTGCCTCCCTCTGGTGGGAAAGCAGTAATGAACCGTGAATTTACTTTCAAAACCTTTTTCTTAAGAATTCACTTTATTTACTAGCGATTCGTCAAGAACATTAACACATTTAATCATACTATGTGAGCGTGGAAGTAGTTGCCAGGGTGTAACTCACGAAAACAAATAAAATTTCTTTCAACAAATGGAAATTTTATTCCTAAAAGCCCCCTTTTTTTAGAAACAGATTTAAAATTATAATCAGAAAGCACCCTCTAAATTTCAAGTTACAGTTTATTCAGAGGCAGAAAGAACAAACTTTTGACTGTATGAGCTTTCGGGCTGAGAACTTTGCCGCTCCCTATTGACACGGTCGTAGTCACGACCACTCACAACAACCTCTGAAAGACTACACTGGTGCAAATCTGCTACACACCAGATTACTTTAAACTAACAGTTATAACAACTCACTCAAGCACATATACTATCCACCCCATAGGAGGGATGGCAATGGTACAAAACACTAACATTAAAAGATTAACTTGCCACCGAACGTGCAACTTGATTTAAAAAAAAAAAAACCTCTTACGGTGGAAGTGTGGCAACTTTAAATACTAAATACTAAAATGATCTTTTACATAAAAACCCATGAAACGCAGTCTTACATAAAATATCCAAGGTTAACCAAACATGCTCTACATTACACATATACCGCCTCTCAAGATGATAGGCAAGATAAAAACATATTTCAGGAATTCGGCCGTTACACTTCAAGCAAAGAAATTCGTTAACACCGAATCCGACAAACATGACAGATGCAGCTATTAACGTACGGCAGACCGACAGACAGACAGACACTAACTGCCTAACAAATGCGGACGAGAGACAAACGAGCAAGCTGGGGACGAGAGACTGACCAAGAAAACAAGTAGAATTTAACAAGTAAATGAAACAACATATCACGAATAACTTAACTTCTAATAACTGCGATTTCTGGCGAAGACCTGGCGCAGGACCCCCAAAACGCTCTCCCGAACTGTCCGCTGCCAGCCGCTTCAACGGACGCAGGAAGGCGCGCTGATCTCCCGTCTCACGGCGTCGCAGCTCGCACCGGTCAGACCGATGTCGTGGGTTCACTCCTGTTGCTCTCGCGTCGGCCGCGGAGCCATAACCCCTCGCTATACGGCGCGGCCCACTGGACTGACGTGGCGACCTCACATGCGCCGACGCTCAAGACGGACAAGTCATCTTGTGTCTCAGTGCACGACCCACCAACCGATCGATCCAACCGCCAATGACCATTGCCAGAACAAACTCGAGCAGACGGGCGACCTAACTCATACTAGCACTCCGTACGACAGACAGACACTGACTGCCCAACACATTCGGACGAGAGACAGACTAGCAAGCTGGAGACGAGAGACTGACCCTAGACTGACTCGAGACTCACCCAAACTGACCAACTCAGACTGACCAACTGACCTCCTGACGAGTTTTTTTTTTCCTTTATTGTATTTCAATTCCCCATCGGGGCGGGCTGGCAGCAGCATAGGCGCTGCTCTTCAGCCGAAAGACATAGAACAAAACAATAGAAGACAGTTAAAAACAGCAAAGGAGAGAATAAGGTGAACATAGATATAAAAAAGGGGAACATCATGGAAGGCAATAGACAAAAAAAAACGGGGTGACTAAAATGGAGATAAAAAACTGTTTAAAAGTAGCACACACAAAAAGCCACACACTGCGACGGTTAAAAGAACACGAGGCACAGTATGACTGGAGCATAAAGGTAGCGACGTATGGCATAGCGCAGAATGTAACACTGACGGCGAACCTCAAGGCAGGACACAATTAAAATCACACCTCTTGACGCACACGAGAAACAGCACTAAACAACACTGATGTGGCACACTGATGAAGAGCAACACAGAGGATCTGCCAGGCGCTAGGAGATGAGGGAGACCTGAAGAAGGGAGGGAGGGGAAGAGATGGGGGAGGTGACCGGGGGGCGCGTGGAAGAGGGCCAGGGAGGGAGGGATGTGGGAAGGAGAGAGGCAAGTATGGGGTGCAGGGTCTCAGGGGAGGGGGGGACAGAGGAAAATCCGCTCTGGGAGAAGGAGGAAAGAGGGAAAGGGGCCCTGGGGAGGGGGGGGGGAACAAGGCCAGGTTATAGTTGGAAGGAAGGGTAGATGTCACGGCGAAGTTCGTCATCCGGGAGGGGGAGGCGTTGGAAATTGCCCTGATGAAGGAGATGGAGGGTGTGGAGGTGGAGAGAGGGAGGGATACAGCGATAGAGGCGCGGCAACGGGCGGGGGGTGGAGAGGAAGGAGGAAACCAGAGGGTGGGGGGGATCAAGCCTGCGAACAACGTAAAGGATGCGGAGATGTTGGAGGAACAGGAGGAGGTGGGGGAAGGGGATCAGTTCATACAGGAGCCGTGTGGGGGAAGGAAGGCGGATACGGAAGGCAAGGCGGAGCGCATGGCGTTCAAGGATTTGGAGGGCCTTGTAAAAGCGGGTGGGGGCGGAGATCCAGGCAACGCTGGCATAACAGTCCTGACGAGCTCATAGTGCCCCTTAAATACCCGTGAACAGGCAACCTTTCCCCTTTCCCACCAGAGGGAGACACCAAAGCTGCGATTGCCACAGCGGCGCTACCGCCAGAAACGGAGGGCGACTGCTTCACACTACGGGCTGCGCAGCGCTCTTCAAAACGGCAGTTTTTACCACGGCTCAATATGTTTATACAGATTCTCAGCTGTGGTATAATATTAATTGAAATTGACGTACAAGAGCCGTGGAGAAGCCACGACTGCAGTCTTGTCCAGCCTCCTGACAAAAAGAGAGTTGCTAGTTAAATTTAATTTTCATTCCAGATCGCAGGTTCGGATTGATTGTGAAATTACGAATATAATGATATTAGATTATTAATCGGAAAGCGGATAAAATTAATTATCAAGTAAACGATATTAATTCACCTTTCCCCAGCAATCTGCGACCACTACCGATGGGTTGCTTGAACATAGAAATATCGATTGGTGGGGGCGCACAAATTTTCAGAGCTGAGGTTAATTGATGCAGATTATTTGCAAAATGGGCTAGTTTCGTAGAGGTTCCGAGCCATCAATCTGAGTTTCAAGGTACGGCCTCTCCTGTGCACAAGGATACGAGGCTTCTCCGCATTCACAGAAGTGGCGAAACTTCGGTCTCCACAACACGAGAGGTCGGGTCGTCAGTGGCCCCAATAGATTGTAAACGCCCCTCCAATTAGGATGGCAATATGACCCTTTTTCTGAAGACGGACGCCCACTATTTTGATGAGTCTAAATCTACAAAAGCCCCGAGAGACGTTCTCAACACCCCATTTCATTGTAGTGCTTAGTCGCAGCCACATTGTGATAGCAGTACCATGGTTATTGCCGCCATTTTCAGTATCGGTGCGCTTTCTTCCGCTAGCTGACAGCAGCGATGGTCAGAGCAGTTCGTTTCAGTTTCTCAGTTTCTCAATAGAACGCTCGCTGTAATTACGGTCATCATTTCCAAGCGATGAAAGTGTTCGCATTTCGATCGGCAGACATGTCGAAATTTTACCCGCTCATGCAGTAAGGTACACAGGACATGACATCATACATGTACAGTCCACTAATTATAATGCTTCTCAGTACTGCTTCCAACATAACAGACTTCATTAATAAACCTGCCACTCACAGTATCTTGCGTATCACGTAACTTCATTGGCTATTGTGTCTGTACATCGTATTGTATTGAAGCACAATATGATTAATACGTTTTGTGATCATATAACTGACAATGCATGGTGTAATGAAAGTGATCTTCGGTATGGCCACATCGTTTTTGCAGTTTCACAGTACTCCATTTGATAATGGCCACATTTTTGAGTAAATAGTTTTACAGCCTAAGGCGACCGCAATGTCCTTTAAAAACGATTGCGTGAATATGAACCCCAGCCACGAGAAGATAATAATTAGTTTATTGTTTTTCATCTAGAGATCGTTTTACAGCGATTTACATGTCTGGTTAGTAAAACTTAAAATGTAATTAAAATATAACAATTTTATTCTCGCTCTGTATTAACAAGGATTTGAAGTGGAATTGCAACATTGCGTTGGAAGAACGAACAGCGATAATAGACAGTCTTTTTTTATGTTTCTGTTGCAGTCTCAATTGTCAGTGCAACTGAGACCAAGCAAAAATAATGATTTAAAGATTGTCCAGAATGCACTTAAAAGCATACTTGCTAATATGTTCAGTTATAATGGTAAAAACATTCATTATCTCATCACTAACCAGTGTACTCCGCCCCCCTCCCCCCCCCCCCACACACACAGACATCCAATTGACAACTAGTCCATGATGTGACCCCAGACTTTCTATTTCATTCTTCGCTATTCCCCATTTCTCTGGAAACTACGTCAGCATCCCTTCATTATGAAGGTTGCGCAAGCTTCAGAGGGTTGAAAAAAGGTTAGTATTTCCTTCAGAGATCTGGGACACATCTTTTGTAGCAACATTTGTTATGTTGTGGAATTATTTACAAGAGCGATCGAATTGTTTTCTATAGTTTATATTGCATTTTTCCAACCCCTTCTTTGTATTATCTAAATAACCTGTTACTGTATAACATGTCTCGTTTAAGAAATTTGGTTGATCTATATTTTTAAATATATTTGATTTAGTTATTCCTTTAATACCCATAGTCATTTTATTTTGTGAATTGATTCCCTTGACAGGAAAGACTGTTTTAAGTTTATTATTACTTTTTTTCTTTTCCGGTGTAATACAGGTTTGTAACCGTACTTATTATCAATGTAGCTACTGAAATGGAAGACATACTCAGATGTTGCAGTAAGGATCCCAGCTGAGGAGATTTTTAGATTGAGCATAATTATCAATTTTATTTCTTATTCTAACTGAGATACTCATCAGTTTGACAAATTAAATCCACACAATAAGCAGTTGATCCCTAAAGGTGAAACGTGTGAGAAAGTTTAATCTAGAAGGAATCAATTAAACCATTTGTCTTAGAATGTAAAAAGTACCATGGATATTAGATATATCGTATATTAGCTAAACGTGTCTCGTCCGTGCCGAGTGCGGAACAGGCTAAACTGCTGTAGTATTAATTTCGTGGAGTGAAAAAGAAAATAAAAAATCAGTGGAGGTGTGTGTCCGAAACTGGAACTCTCCCCTAAAGCGGGTCCCGCCCCGGGTCTCTTGGGTCTGCGTTCTCATGAACTCTGATGCTACTAAACGTAAACAATATTTTAAGCATCCATCACTCTATAGCGTAGCGCAGAAGTCACTTCCATCACTTATTATTTATCAGTGTGTCATTAAATGTTGTGATAATGGAAAACGTATTCACATAGTGGTAAATTTTTCGCCATTTCTCCTACGTATTGGTAGGCAAATCTTTCATATCCTACGTGTTCTTGAATACTAAGGTTTGAGGCTGATGTTAATCACTAAACTGTTTCATTTACATTCTTACTTAACAATTTATTGAGTTAGCGAAATGTAAGGTATAATCACATAAAATGGACCTCCATCAGTTGCTTAAGCCGTACCTCTTATTTTTTCAAGTTTAAAATTTGTCCGTATTAGCACAAACTTTCGCTGTTTTGGAATTCTCTTGCTGATTCCAAGAGGATAATGTGAAAACTTGATCGAAGAAAGTGAAGCCAATCTAAAAATGACTAAAGTAACTAACGCAGTTTAGAACAGGAAGATCGGTTGGAAGAAGGCCAGTAAACAGTTTAACGTTACAAAAACCACGTGGTTTTTGAATTTGAAGTACTGAATACATGATGAAACAGGAAGACAACAGAGAGAGACACACGGAGAATCCTGAAAATCTTGAGGAAGAGTTGGTTAAGTGCTGTCTTGCAAGGAAAGCTTCTTTTTAGCTTACCTGTAATGACGCTTGCAGAATGGCTGTAGAACTGACAAAGAAAAATAACAATTAACATCCTTCCAAAGACGAAACTACTGTGAGAAAGTAGGTCAATCTTCTTCCTTAGAAACTACTGCGAGAAAGTAGGTCAATCTTCTTCCTTAAACGCCACAAAATCAAACTTCGAAATGAAAGGATGCAGTAACATCACTCACTAGGGATCTTTGGTTCAGCAAACGAAACAGTGAGAAAGTCTATAATTTTTTGAAAGATATTATATTACAAAGAGTTTCAAACTAGATTACGTTTTCTGTGATTTAACATGTTTTTCTAATACTGATTACTTTTGCAAGGGCTCCTATTTTAGTACCTATTTTGCATACTCGTTAAATGTAAGGTTTATAGAAATAACACTGGACTCGCATTCGGGAGGACGACGGTTCAATCCCGCGTCCGGCCATCCTGATTTAGGTTTTCCGTGATTTCCCTAAATCAGTCCAGGCAAATGCCGGGATGGTTCCTCTGAAAGGGCACGGCCGACTTCCTTCCCCATCCTTCCCTAATCCGATGAGACCGATGACTACGCAGTCTGGTCTCCTTCCCCAAACCAACCAATCAACCAACCAACCTATAGAAATAATTTTTTTCATAATAACTTTTAATTATATTTTCTAATAGTAAAGGTAAACGGTGCATAACATGTCTTTACAACAATTATTGACTATTTTATCGTTTTTAAAAATAAAAAAAATGGGGATCCAGTTTTGGACTCTTTCCTGTAATAATTGACGTAAGGATATGATGATGTATTTCCACACTATACTGCGAAACACTTGATGTGGTAATATTCGAAATAATAGAACATTATTCCTTACATTCTGGTGGTCGGTACGCCTAACAGTTGGGTCATTGCCGTAAATTTAGTTTCCTGAACACGGAACCATTGCCAAGAAGGAGATATTAGTAGAATCTGCAGACTCAATTGTGGCCGCTGCCGATCCCCGGAATACATTATTTTACGAGAGGAGTGCTTGCAGCAGCAATATCGTCGTTCAGCTCTCCGGCAGAAGATGGCCGTGTACGGCGGGTCCGGCAGCCAGCAATCACAGCAGAGGGCGGGTCGGAACGGAACTCTTCCACCGCTGCGCCGCACCCCGCCGAACCGTACGGCGGATTCGGTCCGCCGTAGATATAAGTGGAATAATAACATAGGAGTTCCGCTCCATGGAACGCGAATCCTGTAAATTAAGAGGGTGGAAGTTTGCGGGAGTTTAATCTATATTATGGCTGAACGGCGATGTACGATAGCTGTAACGTAACGTTTCGCTGGAGCCCTAAGTTCCCTCTTTACAGTTCTTCGGCCAACTTGGTATCACCCCTCTGGCCCGGCCCGGCCCGGCTGTGCGAGGGGGTGGAGCGGAGCGGGGGTTTTCCGAGGGTGAGCAGATATCCCACACTCTGTACTAGGCGTGCAGAATTCTTGTGCCTCTTCGCTTCCACCCTCACCGTGTGATGCTGAGGCGAGAAATCTGCAGAATATTGGCTCTAAGTGACGATCAGTTCTTTGAAGCTGTGACTGACCACACACCTTCCACTTACAGATGAAACTGCAGATTATCCGTAGCCCTCTCGAGTAACTATGTGTTGGTACTAAGACTTCCCGTTCGAGTGAAGTTTCGGTCCTCAGTGTCTTCATAAGCATATCGCATTTATCTTCTCTCATTTATTGCTCCATCTCTATTGCACATTTTTTATTAGATTACATATTTCGATCACTATGGATCATATTAAGATCTAAGTAGTTACGTCAGCTATCCATCTTGTCTGCTCAGAACTACGTATCAGATTAGTGATATGTGGTTCCGAGTAGGCAAGCAGGTTACTGATGCGACTACGTAGATCTGAAGATGATCCAGTGTGATCGAAACATGTAATTTAATTAAAAATGTGCAACTGAGACGAGCAATAAATAAGACTCATATTAAATGTCTATAAAGTTGTTGAATCTCTTCATCGACTATGTAGACTAGAGTATGGCAAATAACTTTTTCTTCAGACGCAAAAAAAAACCGTATGTTGATATTAACCAGCACGATTGCCTATCTTGTATTACAATTTTGTCCTTTATAGTATTGTACGCCTCTTTTAAATAGCACCCTATATTTTTCATTCTGTAATCCACTTTATCTCTTCAAGACCTGTTCAAACACGTACCACACTGTACCGTTCAGCCGGCCGCGGTGGTCTAGCGGTTCTGGCGCTGCAGTCCGGAACCGCGGGACTGCTACGGTCGCAGGTTCGAATCCTGCCTCGGGCATGGGTGTGTGTGATGTCCTTAGGTTAATTAGGTTTAAGTAGTTCTAAGTTCTAGGGGGCCTATGACCTAAGATGTTGAGTCCCAAAGTGCTCAGAGCCATTTGAACCATTTTTGTACCGTTCAAGAAAATATGAAGTTCTTACAATCCTAACAAAAATCTGACGGTGACTCTCCTCTGCTAGTGCACAGCGTGGAAAACCGGTGCAACGTAATTTGTCCACTTCCTTGAACCGACAAGAAACACATGGAAACAATAGGAAAACGATTACTGCAGATTCAGACAACAGTCTTTAGCTAAGATGAGTAGAGTTATCTATCATATCTTCGTTAGTCTCTATTGTACTCACGTTCTTGTTGTGGTCTTCAGTTCAGAGACTGGTTTGATGCATCTCTCCAGGCTACTCCATCATGTGCAAGCCTCTTCGTCTGCGAGCAATTACTGCTACCTACATCCTTCTGAATCTGCTTGGTGTATTCATCTCTCGGAGTCCCTCTACGATTTTTACCCTCTACGCATCTCTCCAATACTAAATTGGTGATCCCATGGTGACTCAAAATGCGTTCTACCACACGATCCCTTCTTTTAGTCAGGTTGTGACACAAATTCCTCTTCTCACCAATTCTGTTCATTACCTCCGTATTAGTTGCGTGATCTATCCGTCTTATCTTCAGCATTGTTCTGTAGCACCACATTTCGAAAGCTCTTATTCTCTTCTTGTCCAAACTATTTATCGTCCATCTTTCACTTCCATACATGGCTACACTCCATACAAATACTTTCACAAAAGACTTCCTGACACTGAAATTTATTCCCACTGTTAATAAAAAAAAATTTGTTCAGAAACACTTTTCTTGCGATAGTCAGTCCACATTTCATATCCTCTCTAGGGTATTTTTCTCCTAAAATAGTAAACCTCATTTACTACTTTAAATGTCTCTTTTCCTAATCAAATTCCCTCAGCATCACTTCATTTAATTCGACTACAATCCATTATCTTCATTTTGCTTTTGTTGGTGATCATCTTATATCCTCCTATCAAGACACTGTCCCTTTCAGCTGCTCTTCCAAGTCCTATTCCGTCTCTGATAGAATTACAATGTCATCGCCAAACCTCAAGTTCTTATTTCTTTTTTTTAGTTCCTACTCTAATTTTTTCTTTTGTTGCCTTTACTGCTTGCTCAATATACAGATTGAATGACATCTGGGATAGGCTGTCTTACACCCTTCTCAACCACTGCTTCCCTTTCATGCCACTCGACTCTTATTAACTGCCACCTGGTTTCTGTACAAATTGTAAATAGCCTTTCGCTCCCTTTATTTTACCCCTGCCATCTTCAGAATTTGAAAGAAGGTACTCCAGTCAAAAACTGTTCAAATGTGTGTGAAATCTTATGGGACTTAACTGATAAGGTCATCAGTCCCTAAGCTTATACACTACTTAACCTAAATTATCCTAAGGACGAACACACACACCCATGCCCGAGGGAGGACTCGAACCTCCGCCGGGACCAGCCGCACAGGGTATTCCAGTCAACATTTGTCAAAAGCTTTCTCTAAGTCTACAAATGCTATAAACGTAAGTTTACCTTTCCTTAATCAGTCTTCTAAGATATGTCGTAAGTTCAGTATTGCCTCGCGTGTTCCAACATTTCTGCAGAATCCAAACTAATCTTCCCCGAGGTAGGATTCTACCAGATTTTTCATTCGTCTATAAAGAATTGGTGTTAGTATTTTGCAGCCATGATTAATTAAACTGATAGTTCGGTAATTTTCACACCTGTCAACACTTGCTTCCTTTGGGATTGGAATTATTAAACTCTTCTTGAAGTCTGAAGGTATTTCGTCTGTTTCATACATCTTGCTCACCAGATGGTAGAGTTTTGGCATGGCTGGCTCTTCCAAGACTATCAGTAGTTCTAATGGAATGTTGTCCACTCCCATGGCCTTTTTTCACTTAGGTCTTTCAGTGCTCTGTCAAATTCTTCAAGCAGTATGATATCTCCCATTTCATCTTCATCTACGTCCTCTTCCACTTCCATAATATTGCCCTCAAGTACATCGCCCTCTAAGTAGTCCTTCCACCTTTAGGCTTTCCCTCCTTTAATTAGGACTGGTTTTCCATCTGAGCTCTTGATATTCATAGAGGTGGTTCTCCTTTCTCCAAAGGTCTCTTTAATTTTCGTGTAGGCAGCATCTATCTTACCCCTAATGATATATGCCTCTACATCCTTACATCTGTCCTCTAGCCATCCTTGCTTAGCCATTTTGCACTTCCTGTCGATTTCATTTTGAGGCTTTTGTATTCCTCTTCGCCTGATTCATTTACTTTATTTTTATTTTTTCTCCTTTCATCAATTAAATTCAATATCTCTTTTTTACCCAAGGATTTCTACTAGCCCTCGTCTTTTTACCTGCTTGATCCTCTGCTGCCTTCACTATTTCATCTCTCAAAGCTACTCATTCTTCCTCTACTGTATCTCTTTTCCCTGGATTTGTCAATCGTTCCCTAACACTCTCTCTGAAACTCTCTAAAACGTCTGGTTCTTTCAGTTTATCCAGGTCCCATCTCCTCAAATTACTACCTTTTTGCAGTTTCTTCAGTTGCAACAAATTGTGGTCAGAGTCGACATCTACCCCTCGAAATGTCTTACAATTTAAAACCTGGTTCCTAAAGCTCTGTCTTACCATTATATAATCTATCTGTGTTTCCAGTCCTTTTCCACGTATACAACCTTCTTTCATGTTCTCAAACCAAGTGTTAGCTATGAGTAAGTTATGCTCTACGCAAAATTCTACCAGGCGGCTTCCTCTATCATTCCTTATCCCCAGTCCATCTATTACTTTTCCTTCTCTTCCTTTCCCTACTACGAATTTCAGTCCCCCATGACTAATAAATTTTCTTCCCCCTTATTGTCTGAGTAATTTCTTTTACCACATCATACGTTTCTTCACTCTCTTCATCATCTGCGGAGCTAGTTGGCATATAAACTTGTACTACTGTGGTAGGCGTGGGCTTCGTGTCTATCTTGGCTACAATAATGCGTTCACTATGCTGTTCGTAGTAGCTTATCCGCGCTCCTATTTTTTTATTCATTATTAAACCTACTCCTACATTACCCCTATTTGATTTTGTACTTATAGCCGAAAAATGACCTGACCAGAAGTCTTGTTCCTCCTGCCACAGAACTTCAGTAATCCCCACTATATCTATCTTTAACCTAACCATTTCCCTTTTTAAATGTTCTAACCGACCTGCCCGATTCAGGGATCTGACATTCCACGCTCTGATCCTGATAACGTCATCCTCCTGTACAGTCCCCTCCCGGAGATCTGAGTGGGGGATTATTTTACCTCAGGAATATTCTATCCAAGAGGATGCCATCATCATTTACCATACAGTTGAAACGTCCCCTTTTTGAACAATTATACATGACTGTGCTTAAACTGACACAATATTTTTAGCGCAACGCAATCTGACTCTCAATAACCTATACCTTTCACAAATCACTTACCTCACAAAAATCTTCGTTACTCGAACTACTGCAATACAGCGAGCGCCACTACTGCCAGCTAAATAAAAGATTCAAACTACTTAAGGTACTAACTACTGACAGGCATAGTTAGCAAATGAAAGATTTTAATAGAGAACAAACAATGTATTTACCTTAATAGTGTTGAAAACTCATAATATACATAGCAGGTTATGACATCCAGTCTTACAAATTTCAAAACTCCGCCATCTCTCTCCCCACATCCACCACTGCTGGCGGCTCACCTCCAACTGCGCAACGCTACAAGCTGTTAACATCCAGCTGCCGCTGCCCAACACTACAATGGCAGACAACAATGCAAACTAGCCACAGACTGCACACAGCACAGCCAGTGATTTTCATACAGAGCGCTACGTAACGTTGCCAATAAGAAAACATAAACAGCCTACTTACATAGCCCCCATGCTCCCCACAAAAAATTTTACAAATTGTTTTGGGCACTGGCCAATACAGAATTGAAAAATGTTTTCATAATTGTAGTAAGAAAGATATCAAATGCACACACTTATTAATACAATGTTGGTCAAAAGCTAAAATTTTCTCACAGTCCATAAAGACAGTCCTGATCATTCATCACAGTAAACGTCAGAAAAATCATTAGATGAACGTCGGCCGAAGAACCCGAGACAGAAGCCAATAGGCAGTTTGTCAACAAGTGGCCACGAAAGCCTTAACAATTCTGTATTACGCCTCTACGGGGAGGAGATTTGCAGATTGTACCGACGCCTTGACCAACGACGGAAGAAGAAAGCGCGACTGATGTCCTCTCTCGCCTTTCTGTCACGGTGCCGAGATGAATGTGCTACACCGAAGTTCTTGAGATGCAAGCGCCTATTCACGACCGCCCAAGCACATCGTATCTACGACAGAATGGAACGAGCTTTTCTTCGTGAGCGAATACATACAACACGGAGAGACTTGGCAAGAACGGATCAGGAACTTCTGGACATTTTCTATCAACTAAGTAGCAGAATGCATCGAGACGACTGGAACAAGATCGACAGCATCACTCACAGGAGCATGCAGAACGAACTCGAGCGCTGCACCGAGCGGCAAAAGAAAAAGTTTGAAAGATGCCGGAAGCAGACCGACAAGGCGATCCCCGACATGTCACACACAGTGGTCAACCTCACTGAACGACAATTGACCGAAGAGGAAGTGTCAGTCCTTCAAAAAGGAGGGAATTTCGCTATCATCCCGAGAACTATCCCTATGGAGGACATCATTGCCAATACCGAAGCAGCCATTCGGACCCTTCCTTGTGAAAGGGCAGAGGAAATACGCACTGAAACAGCCAGGATACTGCGCCGAGCAAAACCACCAGCTTGCAACCTGAAGAAAGAAGAGGTACAAGCCATTAAGAATCTCAACGCCGACAAGAGTATATTGGTACTGCCTGCCGATAAGGGGAATGCGACCGTCGTAATGAAGACCGAAGATTATGAGCAAAAGATCCGAGACCTATTAGATCCGACGACGTACCGAAAACTAAGCGCAGATCCGACGCAGCGTATCACTCGGAATACGAATCGATTAATCAAGGCGTCTTCTCTGCCGGCGGACATACAGAGAAACCTGCGCAACACAGAAGCCCTACCACCCCGGCTGTATGGATTACCCAAGATCCATAAGAACAACGTTCCACTGAGACCGATCGTTAGCGCTCCTGGCTCACCAACGTATAAACTGGCGAAACACTTGGCCTCTCTGCTCCAGCCACACGTGGGAAAGACCGACACATACATTAAGGACTCAGGACATTTCATTGAGAAGCTGAAGAAACTGAAACTTGCGCCAAACGACATCCTGGTCAGTTTTGATGTTGTTTCGTTATTTACGAAAGTGCCACTCAGCGACGCTCTGGAGCACATCGGTTCCATGTTCCCGCAAGACATCAAAAAGCTCTTCCATGCATGTCTCACCACGAGCTATTTCACGTGGAATGGCGATTTCTACGAACAGCTGGAAGGCGTCGCCATGGGTAGTCCTCTCAGTCCAGTGGTGGCCAACTTCTTCATGGAACAATTCGAAGCACAGGCAGTGGACTCGGCGACTTGCAAACCTAAGGTGTGGTACAGGTACGTCGATGATACTTTCGTGGTGTGGAGCCATGGTGAAGAACAGCTCGGTGAATTCCTGAGACACTTGAACAGCCTCCATGCCAACATAACATTTACCATGGAGGTAGAAAAGGACAGGAAACTGCCATTTCTAGATGTGCTGGTCACAAGGGACGGCGAAAACCTGGGACACAGCGTGTATCGAAAACCGACACACACGGACCGATACCTGCACAAACTGTCAAACCACCACCCGAGCCAGAAAAGAGGCATGATTAGTACGCTCGTAACGAGAGCAGGACGAATATGTGAGCCTCAACACCTCAAACGAGAAATGCAACACCTGGAAACTGTTCTGAGGAGCAATGGGTACTTCACAAATTACATTAGAAGTGTAACAGAGCTAAACACTCGGCGAAGTAAGGAACCAGAAAAAGAAATGTCGGGTACGGCCTTTCTGCCATACATTCCCAGAGTGACGGACAGAATCGGCCGTATATTGCGCAAACACGGCGTAAAGACGATTTTCAAACCGACAAGGAAGATCAAAGAGTGTCTTAGATCGGCGAAGGAGAAAAGAGACCCACTTGCAATGTCGGGAATATACCGTATACCTTGCACATGCGGAAAAGTTTATGTCGGAATGACTAGACGATCCATTAACACCAAGATCAAAGAGCATAAGCGACATTGCAGGTTGGGGCAGGTGGAGAAATCGGCCGTGGCAGAGCACGCACTGAATGAGACCGACCACGTAATAAAATTCGCCGACACGGAAGTTCTGGCTGTAGAGAAGCACTATCACACGCGCTTGTTCAGAGAAGCTGTAGAAATCCAAAAACACGCGAACAGTTTCAACAAGAAAGAGGAAAGCCTTAAGGTAAACGGATCCTGGCTTCCCGTACTGCAGCGAACGACCGTCGCAGGTAGCAAGAGGAGAACCGCACCGGAAATGACCGCGGAGAAGCCCTCGGACGTTGGCGCGCCAGGTACATATAGTCTGCGGCCGCGAGCTCGCCTCCAGTTCACCACCGGCAATGGAGCGTGAAGCTTTGACAATGCCAGCCACTCGTGCTGGCGAAACGTCAGAAAAATCATTAGATGAACGTCGGCCGAAGAACCCGAGACAGAAGCCAATAGGCAGTTTGTCAACAAGTGGCCACGAAAGCCTTAACAATTTTGCATCACAGTAAAATTGCAGTTTTTTTTCCCTCAAAGCCTGAACAGTAAAAGACAATGCACACGGAAGTAGTGGATTTCCATGAAGTCTTGAAGAAGTAGTGTTGTCCTTCCAACGGAAAGACAGTGCTGACTCTTGACATGCTGACAGGTAATGGGCCACAACAGAGCAAACCCACAGCAGAGTCATTCGACGTTTTGAAGAATATTGGTAGGTAGGTCATCACAGAGCAGACCCACTGTAGTCCTGGTAGAGATTACGGTATTGGTGGGCCACCAGAGGTGCAGACCCACTGCAGTCCTTGTAGAAATAATGGTAATGGTGGGCCATCAAAGATGCAGACCCACTGTAGTCCTTGTAGAGACGGCCAGCAGCCATCTGTTGCAACTGTGCAGGTGCACAATCACCATCGAAGAGTCTTGCGGAGAATATAGCAAGTCCATAACCACCACTTGTGCACTCACAAAGTTTTTGAAATTGTCCTTAGAACCAGCAATGCTGTTATCCAGTCCCTTGCTGAATTATTAACACACATGCAAACACTAACAGTCCCTACTTCTCACATATTGTCCATATACTATGACCAACAGAAATGTGTGCAGTGAAATGTAACTTACAAGTTAATAATATGATGAACTGGTGTCAATTACAATTTTATAACATGAGAATACAATAACAAAGGCACAAAATACATCATTAAAGAACATAACAATACAGATAACATTTGTAGTAAAACAGGCTTTACAAAAGAATAGAAATAGACATATACATCAGTGTTACAGGAATTATGACATAAGTAAATATATAAAAGATCAGAATAACTTTTGAAACATCAACTTCACACATGAGCATTAAAACAAAACAGAATAAATAATGTCTAAGCATCTTTACAAGATAAATAACATAGTATTTGGAAAATTCTACAAGATAAATCTTATTAGCTAAACACTTAAAGACAGGAAAAAGACAAATACACAATGGTACATACACACATAGCAAAATAATACAAAAGGAAAGACAGGGTTCGTTTTCAGTGTGACATTGGTACTGCACTCCAACCCAAAACTTCATTCCATAGATCTTTCATCTTATTTCAACATTTGTTTCCACCAAAAAAATCCTGTCCAAGCATGCTTTCTGTATTTATATGTTCACATATTTCTTATCTCATTATTTATTTTCCATTATCTTACATCATTTATTTCCAAGAAAATCCTATCTAAACTTGTTGTCTCTAAAACCTACTTTTTTGTTCATATCCTCTTTCAAAATACTTTGTTGGGTAAACCATATTCTTATAGCTTCTCAATGCATTTCTCCCACTTCATCACAACTCGTTCTCTTATATAGCCTACACCATTTTAAGCTAACTTAAATTAACTGAGCTCAGATGCTAAACTAAGGGACGAGGCAATGCAGCAGTACAAAACAATTAACACAAACAGCAATGACAAAAAATTCAAATTGGCAAAGCAATTGCAATATTACAACTAATATAAGGCACTGTGCAGCAAACAAGAAAAATAAATGCATAGTAAAACTGGCTTAACAGCGTAATACAAAGTCAAATTCAGTGACATTATGCCTGGCAAAGAGCAACAGCAAATGAAATAACTTATATGTAAACATGACATAGCTCAAGCAGAAAAAAATATTACACTAAAGACAACAATGCAGATAAAGGAAATGTATATTCACATCTTAATGTCTATGTAATTAAAGTGGTGCACCACAACTTATTCTACGAGAAATATTACCAAGTAGTTGAAAAGAAAATTATGTATGCAAATCTTGTGAAGGGAAATGATTATTTGTGCTCTTTTTTCTAAGAAAGTAGATCATATTCTTTACTGGGTCTGTAGACAGAAAATAGTGATATTAGTACATCTATTATAACCAATGCTGCAGTGCAGCTAGAAACTAGATATTAAACAAATTGAGTAAATAAATACATAAAGCAAGCCATATGGCATTTCTCTCAACTAGCAAGAGAATAGCTGTGAAATGTTTCTCATCGTTTCATTAGGCATTTTAGTAAATATCATCAATTAAGAACTCCACAGTATAATCATATGTTTTCAAGTTTGAAGGTGTCGTATTTGCGATGCTTTCTGCAAAGGAATGTCAATAGCGAGGATAATGGCCTCCCTGTTATTTTTTTCTACCTGTGCCTCTGAAAAGGCACACACTAAAGGCTTTTCTCCAGGCGACTATCGCCCAGCTGGGTGCCCATGACGCATTACGTGCAGGTGGTCACTTAACTTTCTTACGGAAATATTTACGACAGCAGTTTCTGCTACAGTGGCAGTCTCATATAAAAATATTTCACAGGTCAAGAATTTGCGTTACAAATCTGTAGAAACAAAATCCTATTGACATAACAGTCCAAAAAATTTTCGTCGGCATTGTAATACATTCACGCATTTACATACATTTCATAACTCGTAAAGTACGATTCTTGGTTTCCAACAACCTTTTTCACAAGTCAGAGTCACTAACCACTATTCATTATTCCTTACCTTATTCGTCGACACTTCTTCAATATTTCATCATAACAGATACGTAGCATACTCAAATAACTGATATAGCATCAGCTTATTGACCATAAACATACCTCAGCAGCATAATACACATCGTCGTCGTAAAAATAACATCATAACACCTCAGTCAAATCTCAAAAACGTCGTAGCTTTATGCAATAATTTCAAAACCTAAAAAAAAAATTCACTGTTCATTTCAATAGTGTCATCTACCTCAAACGTACTTTAAAATCATGCTCCCTTACCAAATACATCATTCAAATCTCTCATAGTATCACAATGGTTCCCAAAAAATATGAACAGTTCACAAAGTACAGACGAAATACAATTTCATAAGTGTGAAGTTATCCAACTGTGTAATTGCGTAAACATCTGTCACTGACGTAGTTAAAAAAATGTTTGTTTCTCTGTTAAATAATCAGATAGCTGTGTAATTTATGTGATAGAGAAATATGGTACCGATGTGTAAAGTTGTATAAGCAAATACCATTATAGCTAGGGCTCCTTGTGCTTGCCAAACACATGGTACAGAAAGTAGGCCTGTACCCCCTGAGGATTAATGTAATTATACCCTCAGGTGTTACAGATTACAGCAATGGAATGAAATGTATCACGGAAAACTTTCTTTGTAATTCAAAAATCTTTAAAAATAAATGGCTTAAGTACAAAATTAATCTCTCAAATGCGTGTCCTGTAGCACTAAATGTGCGTCTTGCTGTAAGATAATTCCGTGGAAGTGTCGTAGTTATCGTCCTCTGTAAGCAAAGTTCTGCTGAAGTCAATGTACTTAACTCATGATAAACAAAAGTGAAATGCTTTGTGTATAGATATCTTAGTTATTACATACCTTACCGTGATCAAGAAAGTACTATAATGTAACGTATTGTTGTGCTATGGAAAAGGCTGTCTCATTGTAGCTATACCACAAAAGTTACTACTAAAACATGTTTTACTTTCCAGAATAATACATAAAACTGTGCAGACATAAAACAGAAACACCGCAAAAGCAACATTGTAAATTGTCACTCTTTAGTAGCGTCGTGATAAAATCGTGTAGCTGTCACATAAACTAACCACTGTGTCATCTGGTATCTCACAGAATGTACTTTAAATCCAGAATGTATTTTCAAGTAAACCAAAATGTTGCATTAAAATCTCATTAGCAGTACCAGTATATGTTCTAAGTATGTAAGTCTTATAGTCGTTACATAATCGTGCAACTAACAAGCAAGAATGTACACACACAATGACACTGTGTCGTCTGTTCACCATAACAATGCATTCGTAATTTCTGTTTAAATAAGTTATCTCGGTTCTTGACTGGATATTTAACTTCAAACATTGTTGCATGTTAACAGTTTCTTAAGTCTGACAAAGCATACTAGAAATGCGAAGTGAAAACTTTTATGGCAAAGACTAAGTTAAAAAGCCGATTATCTCTCAATACGCGGTTTTATATGTGAAGTGTGGTGAAATCCTTTACTCTTCATAGTACTCAGAGTTTGAACTTGAATGCAATTGTCATGTGGTATACGTCGGTAAAGAATACTGGAATTTTTTTCTCAAGGTTAGCGTCTATGTTATTTTTCTCTGAGCCAGCCGGCGCACGCGGCTGCCTGCGGTGCGAGTCATTGTTGGCGCGCGCCGTTATTGGGATTAGGAGACCGAACTTCTACAAATTCACCTTGTCGAGGGTTCCCCGCTCTGTTTGAATCCCGCCAGTTCTGATGGAATTCAGGTCTGTCGTTTTGTCGGTAGTTTACATAGTTTCTTGTTTGTCGGTCATGTGGTGGAGAATTTCTCCCGGAATCGTAACTGCGCGCTGAACTGTTGCATCTTAAGTTATTCTGTCTCCCTTGATAATAATTGTTTTTGTTCCCATATTATCTGTTTCTATGGTAATCTCTGTCATATTCATTACTACGGAAATGCGATCTTTCTCTGTAACTATTATTACTCTGCCAGTGGTTGTCATATGGGTGGTGTCTGTTTTGGTCACGATTTGCGTTGTAAGAATGGACTTGTCGTGTCCAGTTATTGTTTCTGTCGTCACGGAATTGTGACGGATGTGATCTGTAGTGATTGTTTTCCTGTTTTCGCATCCCGCGACTGTCTGAGTCAATTTCTAATTCTTGTAAGAGTCCCTGAAAAGCTTCAATGTCGTCTTTGCAACGTCCTGCCAAAATAATATTTCTTAAATGTTCAGGCAATTTCATTAAGCAAATGCGGATGAGTTCTGAGGGGCTGTATGGGTTTGACAGGTACTGATTCTTGTGCAACATGTCTTCAAAATATTTCACAAGACTGGAAAATTCAGATTGTTCGAAATGTTTCATCATTATGATGTTATGTTTTACTCGGTCTTGTGTAGCTTGAGACCAATATGCTGAGAGGAAGGCATGATAAAAATCTCATTCACTGTGACAATCGTGAATGACCGATCGCATTCTTACAGCTGGTTCATTCTCCAAGTAGCTACACATAAATTCTAACCTATGCTCCAGTGACCAGTTGGGAGGAAAACAATGAGAGAATTGATGGAGCCACGCTTGTGAATGAATGTCGTTGCCAGAATTCTTAAACCTTTTGAATTTACGTGTAGTAATGAACAGCTTATAGTCAAAATCATCATGTCGGCGAGTCGCATGGCGGTCATTGTTACGTCGTGTCGGCGGTTCCATCTCAAAATTCGGTGCACCTTGCCAATTTCTTTCATAATTTCCGAAGTGCCCTGAGTTATTACTTTGTGGCTGTTCCGTATTTCTATGTCCCTCTTCCCATATTGGGACGCGAGTGTCCTCTGAAATACGTAATTCTTGTATTACCTGTGTCAGCTGATCTTGTACTTCCCGGATTTCTCTTTTGTACTGTGTATTGATTTGATATTGATTTTGTTTGAATTTTCTAATTTGTTCGCACTCTTCTGTGTCATTAAAGACTACTGGTTTTGTGTCATTCAGATTATAATCTACCTTCGTAGATAAATTATTTAGCTGATCCGAAAGTTCAACTACTTTCTCTGATAATGAACTAATTTCCTCCATGTGTCTTTCTGAACCAATTTTCAGAGTATCTACTGTGTCCTTTAAGTTTTCCTGAGTTTTTGCAAGTTGCGTAACCAAATCGGTAGATGCAACTGAGTCAATTTTAGCTTGCAAGGTCTCATGATTTTCATGAACAATAGTTTGCAGTTCTTTTATGGCTGCTTCGTGATTCTGTAATGCATTTTCATGCCGCGAAAAAAGAGGTTGAAAATGCTTACAAATTTGTGTTTTTACGTCATTACAGACTTTTTGACATTTCGATTCAATGTTATGTAACTCAGTTGTTAAATCTTCACGTGTTTGTTCATGTGTGGTGTCCAACTTTTGAAGATTTTGTTCCATTGCGTCTAACTGTTGCTGTGTTTGTCTCTGGTGTTGTTCCATTGTGTCTAACTTTTAAAGATTTTGTTCCATTGTGTCTAACTGTTGCTGTGTTTGTCTCTGGTGTTGTTCCATTGTGTCTAACTTTTGAAGCTTTTGTCCCATTTGTTGCATTAATTGTAATAACAATGCACTGGTGTCTGAAACATGTTCCTCAGTGCTTTTCGGCAGTGAATTTTCACCGGCAACATTCACATTTTGACAAGCGGAAAATGTATCTTGACTCATTTGAGAAAACGGTGAGAACCCAAAACCTGAGTCTACAGTATTTGCAATATTGTGTTCTGTCATTCCCGATTCCTGAGGCGAGCTGTTGCCGACCGATCGATCGATAATGCTTCCCTGTTCACTACCTGTTTCACTGTCTACACCATTATTTGACGCCCGCTCCATTTCCCTATGCACAGTTACCAAATTACTACTTCGAATGTCTGTTAATTCATTACACAGTGGTGCTGATAAGCTACGCTCGTCGTCACTATTATTTCTCAGTTTACTTTGGAGCCTAGTGTTACGTTTTTCACACGCCATTATTGTCGCAATATTTCACACGACAACACAGAAAAGCACAATTTGAAGAGCAAAAATAAGAGAACACATTAACATAGTACTGAAAATAATATCTAGTTTTTTGCAGCTGCGAAATACTTGGTGCAAATCTACATGAGTGCCACACCTGTTTTGCTGTACAACAATGAAAGACTGCAACTACAAAGGAAATTCTATCTATAATTACGCGCTAGCAATAAACAAAAGCTACACTAATTAACAAACTACAAGAAAAAAATCAGAAGATTCCAGTGAGGTATCCTAGGCTAAGGGTCGACATATGAAACGTCCCCTTTTTGAACAATTATACATGACTGTGCTTAAACTGATACAATATTTTTAGCGCAACGCAATCTGACTCTCAATAATCCCTACAAAAGAATGGCCCTGACTAACATTAACCTATATCTTTCAGAAATCACTTACCTCACAAACATCTTCGTTACTCGAACTACTGGAATACAGCGAGCGCCACTACTGCCAGCTAAATAAAAGATTCAAACTACGGAAGGCACTAACTACTGACAGGCATAGTTAGCAAATGAAAGATTTTAATAGAGAACAAACAATGTATTTACCTTAATAGTGTTGAAAACTCATAATATACATAGCAGGTCATGACATCCGGTTTTACAAATTTCAAAACTCCGCCATCTCTCTCCCCACATCCACCACTGCTGGCGGCTCACCTCCAACTGCGCAACGCTACGCGCTGTTAACATCCAGCTGCCACTGCCCAACACTACAATGGCAGACAACAATGCAAACTAGCCACAGACTGCACACAGCACAGCCAGTGATTTTCATACAGAGCGCTACGTAACGTTGTCAATAAGAAAACATAAACAGCCTACTTACACAGTAAAACTGCATTCCCTCGGGAAAAATTACGGCTGTAGTTTGTCCTTGCTTTCAGCCGTTCGCAGTACCGGCAGAGCAAGTCTGTTTTGGTTAATGTTACAAGGCCAGATCAGTGAATCATCCAGAGTGGTGCCCCTGCTACTACTGAAAAGGCTGCTGCCCCTCTTCAGGAACCACACGCTTCTCTGGCCTCTCTACAGATACCCCTCCGTTGTGGCTGCACCTACGTTACGGCTATCTGTATCACCGAGGCACGTAAGCCCCTCTACCAACGGCAAGGTCCATGGTTCATGGGTAGAGTATTGTACTTACACAAACCTTAAGCGTAAGGCCATTTACCTAATGTCGTTTGTGATGTTCCCTTGTGTTTCCGGTTATTTGCTGCCAATTTTAGCAAGTGGACGAGTACTTCCTTATCTAATAAAAGAGAGTCAAGATCAGTTTGGCGTTATATTTCTAGTAGCTTCATGTTTACGTGAATGGTACCACTAAACAAAAGACTAAACTCCGTCCGAACAGGCGTTGGAAGGCCCGACGGTACCGATCGGCCGCCGCGTCATCCTCAGCCCACAGGCGTCACTGGGTGCGGATATTTATGGGGTACGTGGTCAGCACACCGCTCTCCCGGCCGTATGTCAGTTTACGAGACCGGAGCCGCTACATCTAAATCAAGTAGCTCCTCAGTTTGCCTCACAAGGGCTGAGTGCCGCCCGCTTGCCAACAGCGCTCGGCAGACCAGATGATTACCATCCAATTGCTAGCCCAGCCGAACAGCGCTTAACTTGGGTGATCTGACGGGAATCGGCTTTGCCATTGAGGCATGGCCGTTGGTGAATGGTAGCACTGCGATATGTTTTTGAACAGATCTAGAAGAGAGGACGTGGATTATGGGAAAGAATACAAGGTAATATTTAGAAAACACGTATGACAGTTCATATCTTTGCAACGAACCAAGTTGCAAGTAAGGCAGTCATGCATGTTAATATTCCCCTTGTAGCTAAACATGATTTGCTTCATTGTTTTTTCATATGGACAAAACGTTATTTGTGGTGGTGAAGATGAATGGGACACACTGTATATTATTTTATACCTATCTTATTTATAAAAAAATAGTCTGCACTATAAATTGTATGTACTTTTTGTATATGAGTGGCATTCAACAAGTAATACAACACATGTTTTTCCGAAAGCAGATTGGCTTTGTTTATTATTCCAATAGACCGTATTAGTCCCCACTCTTTTGACTAAAAAACCCCAATTTTCAACATTATCTCTGTTCAATGTGACTTTAAAAATATTCATAGTATAAGACTGACTCCGAGAAAAAGCCATTCAGGCGTGGTAACTAAAACAATGTTACTTAACTACTGGCTTGGATACGCTGTATGAGCACTAGAAGCAGGATAGATGACGACCAGCAAGCAGACGGTGTCAAGGGTAGACTTAACAGCCAGAACGAAACAAGTGTTAATCAAATGACTACTACAATAGCGAGAGTCGGCGTAAACAGGAACCCAAATGTAGAAAAAGCAAAACGCAGTAGGATGACATTCCAGCAGATCAGAAAGTAATTCGAATAATACGTTTACTAAGTATTTTGGAATCTAAATCTATATATATATATATATATATATATATATATATATATATATATATATATACTCCCGAAGGCGCCTTACGGCAAGTGGGGTAGTACGTGTAAAAATATTACTCCTGCCCTTTCCTGTTACAGTCTCGAATAGTCGGCTAGAAGCCTCGGCCTGAGCTCGAATTTCTCTACTTTTATTTTGGCGTTTTCGCGAAATATATGAAATACATTGGTTGAACCTTCTAGGAAAGTAAGTTGTCGGAATTTTATCTGTAATCCACACAGCTTTGCCCACTGTCTCTCTCGTGACGTCTTCCACTATAGCTGGGTGATTATGTCCACAATATTTCCACGCTGAGCAAGTAACCTATGACGAAAAGCAGTGCTCTTCATTGGATACTCTCTGTTTCCTGAATCAGTCCTATCTGGTAAGATTCAAGGCGGGCGAGTAATATTCAGGAATTTTGTAAGCTGCCTTCTTCGTGGGTTTTCTACACTTCCTGAGGTTTCTTTAAATGAATCTCAGTCCACCATTAATTTTGCGTGATCGGTCCACTTTAAATTGCTACATACTGTGGGATTTTGGGAATTTTAGGGATTGGTTTTGTATTGTCTTTCAAATCAGCAGCTCCTTTGGCATGTCAGTAGCTCCATTTCTTTTCTACACTGTCCCACGGCTTGCTAAATTATGCATTAAATAGGGCCTTGCTGCAACTCAGCTGTTGACTCTGTAATATAATATAGTGTAAGAAAATCAGATTGTGCAAAACGGAATCGCTACTAAGCTTTACTAATAGAAAAGAAAGAAATGTTTGCTGCTGCTATTCATATCTGAGCAACGAATCCGCCTTCCTAACAGCACCTATTGTTCTTGGGAGGAAGTTCAACACACTTACTGACAAGTTATTTTCAGTCTTTCCTACGGTGCGGTACAATATACATTCATCGACAGTTAATTTAAAAATAATTAATACCACAGACTTACACAAAGGTCTCAGACGTATTAAAACGTGTCAACAAACAGCAGCAGACTATCTAAACGTTTATTCCTAGGTAGTCATCCATGTGTGCTACAGCACTCCCTTGTATTTGGCCAGTCTCGCTCAGCACCTTGGGCACATGCCTTCTGTATCAGATTTCAGCCAAGAGAGAGATCTAGCTGACTAGTGCCCACCTTGCACTTAATTGCGATTTTGAATTTAGCAAATTGACGTTCGCGAGATTTTCAAAACAAGTTGTGGCGCTTCCATTTGTTGCAAAATACTGGGTCATCATTTAACCCGTCATGTGTCTCATTCGAATGACATTAGTGCGATGTCATTTTGTGTTTATGTGTATATACAACAGTTTCTAGTGATCAAATTCTTTTATCCAGAATGGGTTTTACTATCCCCAAAACGTCGTGGCATAACGAAGACCCAGAGCCGACAGTCAGTATGGTACTCAGCCAGGACGCAACGACGGCGTGGAATTTGACATATTTGCGTATACGACTCTGATTAACGTGTTGTGTTCTGCTACATGCAAAACAAAGAGTCTGGATTAGGTAGGAGCGAGCTTGCTTCTCATTTATATCGGCACCAGGGAACGATAGGTGTGGTTAGATTTTCACCACTGAAGGTTACGAGGCGGTAATTATAATCTAAGAAGAAAAAGATGCACCACGAAAGAATTACCGGAATGACACGAAAACCAGTAGATATGTTGTACACGCACAGCCAAACAAACTACTACAGTTTCAGAAAAAGTTCAAAATTTATTCAAGAAAATAGAAATGAGCGTTTGGCGTCATTTGCCAGGAGGCCACTTACGGGGCAGGTCCAGCCGCATGGTGCAGGTCTAATTACATTCGACGCCACATTGGGCGACCTGCGCGCCGGATTGGGATGAAATGATGATGAAGACAACACAATGCCCAGTCCCTGAGTGGATGAGTCGCTATGGATTTTTAGTAGAATAATGCGATAAGAAAACATAAGCAATGCAGCAGTATCATAATTTACTACTAGTTAATGTTCTATCCTCTTCTAGAGGAGCAACATTTGCTGAAGTGAGACATACGCTTTGCAATAACAACTGTTATTAGAAGAAATAAGCTAAATACAGCCTCTGAGACTAATACGTACGAAACAACAGCAATGTATAGAGGTTCAGGAAAGATTAACAATGGTATTGTCCCATGAGGCTGGTAATTCGTAGGCAGTCTCCTGATTAGGAGCAGGTGCTGTGATCGCACGATCCTATGAGGCCGAGGGTTCGTAGAGAGTCTAGTGGTAACGACACGGTCGCACAAGGCGATGAGCACCTGGGAAGTCACAACTAATACTGCGAGCAGGTGCCCTCGGAGCGGCTGGTGGAAGCGCAGCGTCGGGCGTGGCTCAGAACGAGGGCGGCGCGGCACCTCGGCGGGCAGCGATGTGGCAGCAGCAAGCGGTGTCCGAAGCGGAGACTGGAGGCGGCTGTTGGTTGTCCGGACTTAAGTAGACGCCTGCGGAAGGACACATGCGTGTTATTACGTGAGCAAGAGATCGGGCGGTCGTAAATTAGTGCCCGCGACTGCAGCGCTGTGTGCTGCGACATGCATTTCATGTAGTGGGGAGTCTGGCATCCCTGGACGCTGTGGCGACTGTTGGCTGTGCACAGTACGTTGCCTTTTGTGAGACAAGGGCCATACCAGCCATGCGAAACATACACATAAAAGTGGTGGCCGAAATATGCACGTACTCAACAGTTCACACATATATGGCAAGTTCTATGTTGAAATAAATTCTATTACGTTCATCAGTATCAATGGTATGCTTAATTTTGTTACGTACAAAGCCATTACACATAGATACCATCCCACATCAAAAATTACCTGCCCTAGTGTCAAACACATTATTAATTATACAGAGTGTCCCGGGAGAAGCGGTGGGGTTTGAGAGAGACGAACTGGAGTTTTCCAAATTTTGACCCAAATATTAATTTTTTCCGCAGATTCGGATAAGTTTTGTTTCTTTCGTGTTCATGAGGCCACACAACTTTTAATTATCAAACAAATGGGGAGAGAGAGAGTTTTAGTTTTAGCGAATCAAAGTAAATAAGTATTTTTTATTTATCCGTAACCATTTTCCACGCAAAAATGAGAACAAGTATTTTCTTCAATTAGAGCGCCAACTACCAAGAATCAAAACAAATGTTTAAGCCCAAATGTACGTAGTTTTTGATTTTGAATCTGATTCTGCAATAAAAAATGGGGGTTCCCCATTCCCAGGGGGCTGGGGTGGTGGGCTAATTTTATCACCAGAAGATGTTCCCCTCGAAAATAATCAACTTTGCATTCTACACATTTTTTCGTGTGAAGCTTATTTTTCGAGGTATTCTCGTTTGTCAACTTAAAATTTACGCCCTGTATAGAACCGGAATGGATAAAGAAAGAGAAATGAAAGTGACAGCTATTGTTAGAAAAGATCAGAATATGAATAGAGAACTCTGTCGAGAACGGGCAGGGGAAAGTTGTGGACGAGGGGGACCGACAAGAGTGGGCTGCACTGAGTGTGGGAGAGACGGCTATTGTCATTGAAGATGGATCATTCGCTGTCTTCTTATGTTCGGACGGAATTTAACTTTTCTGATTTTTGAAGAAGAATGTTCCATAGTATGAATGTTGATAAAGAAAATGATTTACAGAACATAGAAGTGTTATGTAATGGTACAGAGAGAGTTTTTCTTTGCTGAGAACGGGTATGTCTGCTGTGCTGTTCAGATGCTAATGTAAGAGCTGAAGACAAATGAGAGGGAGTGCAAAGATTGAGAAAACGAAAGAACAAACATGGTCTACATGCTTATAGGCACGTATCCATAACTGTCTGTAGGCTGGTTGACATGGTCGAGAAAGTGTGCGTCACAAATGCATCGTACACAACCATTCATCGCCAGTTGAGCTTTCGTACGAATATCCGTGGATAATGACGTCACCATAGACAATAAGAGGGAGTGTTAGTGTGTCTAAGAGCATTTTGTTAAGCTCGAAAGGAATTACTTTTTTGTATTTCTGTAGTGGGTAAAGTGACGAAACATTCTTACAGATTGCAGTTGTGTGTTCAGTCTAGTCTAACTGATTGTCCAGAACTATCCCCAAGTCTTTACAGAAGAAGGAAAAATAATTTCTGTGCCGTTTAGGATTAATGGTGGAAGAGAATATTGGCATTTATATGCTGGATGGCTGTGCACAGGTCCCCGTTGCGGAATGTTTTATTATACTGAGAGGTGACAAATGTCATGGGATACCTCCTAATATAGTGTCGGACTTCCTTTTTTCCGGCGTAGTTGAGTCAACAAGTCACTGGAAGTCCCCTACAGACATACGAAGTTTGCCTCTATAGCCGTACGTAATTGCGAAAGTGTTGCCGGTGCATAATTTTTGACACGAACTGACCTCAGGATTAAGCCCCATGAATTTTGGATGAGATTCATGTCGATCCATCTGGGTGGCCAAATCATTTTTTTATAATTGCCTAGAATGGTCTTCAAATCAGTGGCGAACAATTATCGCCCAGTGAAATCTCGCATTTCAATCGTTGTTTGGGAACATGAAGTCTATGAATGGCTGCATATAATCTCCAAGTATGCGACCATAACAATTTTCAGTCAACGATCTTTTCAGTTGGACCAGAGGCCGCAGTCCATTTCATACAAACACAGCCCACATCATTATGGAGTCACCACCAGCTTGCTCAGTGATTCGTTGGCAACTTGGGTCAATGGCTTTGTGGGATCTGCGCCACACACGAACGCTACCATCAGCTCCTACCACCTGACATCGGGATCGTCTGACCAGGCTATGGTCACAAAACCAGGAGAGGCACGTCTTGCTGTTAGCAAACGCACAAGCGTCTGTTGTCTGCTGCCACAGCCCACTGACGACAAATTTCGTCATATTATCCTAAAGGATACGTTCATCGTACGTCCTTTCTACAATCTGCCTGTTGTTAGCACTGACGCCTCTACGTAAACGTCTCTGCTCTCGGTCGTTAAACTAAGGCCGACAGTCACTACTTTGTCCGTGGTGAGGACGTAATACCTGAAATTTTGGTACTCTTGGCACACTCTTTTACGCTGTGGATCGCGGAATATTGAATTCCGTAACGATTTGCAAAATAGAATGTCCCATGCGTCTAGCTCCCAATCGGTGTTCAAAGTCTATTAATTCGCATCGTGCGGCCATAATTTCTTCACATGAATCACTTGGGCGCAAATGACAGCTCCGACAATGCACTGCCCTACAACAAGGTGGAGCTGAGGAAACGCATGTTTTTCACCACTGAATGACCGGGACACGGTTTGATGAAAATAATAAAAACAAGCATAAAGTGATAGATTTTTAAATGCAGTTTTGAAATATACATACTTCAATTAGGTTTGAAAATAATGTCTTGGAGATGACGTCCTTCTTGCTGGATACAAATTTGGATCCTCTCCCGAAAGATACGTACGGCTCTCTCCAACATTTCATTTCACAAGGATTCAAATTCCTGACGAATGGAATTCTTCAGGCCATCGATTGTGCAAGGCTTGTTCATGTAGACTTTTGATTTTAAATATCCCCACAAAAAGAAACCGCATATCGGCAAATCGGGTGAGCGAGGGAGCCGGTAAACATCACCATATCTCGAAATAACACGTCCTGGGAACATTTGTCGGGCCATTTCCATTGATGCTCTCGCCGTGTGAGCTGTGGCACCGTCCTGCTGAAACCATATTTCTCTCATGTTCACTTGAAACCTTTCAAGTTCTTAACGAAGAAAGTTGTTTAACATTTTAAGATAGCGTGCTGATGTCACAGTAACTGCAGTTCCTTCCCCTTAAATAAATAGGGTCCTACAGTCCCCATTTTTGAAATGCAGCACCACACTGTTATTTTTAAACTATGGAGAGGTCTTTGATGTAATTCATATGGGTTCTCCGGCGCCCAATACCGACTATTTTGAACATTGACGTAACCATCTACACCATCTACATGAAAATGTGCTCCATCAGTCATGAAGACCGTAACATCTGCATCTTCGGCAAAAATTTCGTCCATTACGCGACAAAACTCTCTGCACTGCACAAAATCCCCTTCACTAAGCTGCTGGACGATCATTATCTTGTGCGGGCGAAACTTCAGATCATCATGTAAGATGTGGTGAAGCGAACGACGTGACCCAGCGCTACATCCAATCGTCTAGCCGACCGTTTCGGACTATTAAGAACTGCCGTTCTCACTTGGTCTACATTTTCCAGAGTACGAACTGAAAGGGAAAAACCAGTTCGTTCCTCTTTCATCACAGATCCAGTACTTTACCTCGACGTCCAACTCTAAAATTTTGACGTAAAAGACGTTGCACTGTGACTACGGAATCATTGATTCTAAAGTACTGTTCGATAACGAACACACGGGACTCTATGCGCCAACGCTCCGTAGCGACTGAAACTGCATTGTATAGGTAGTCTGCTAACATTCATTCAAGGTCAATAACCCCTCTCGTCGCCGCGTTCTAGCGGTTCAAAAACATGCGTTTCCTCTGATCCACCCTGTACATCTTGTGTATGCGATACTACCGCCATCTGTGTAAGTGCATATCGCTACCCCATGAATTTTGTCACCTCAGCGTACAGTGTATGTAGATGGCTTTACTCTTTTTCACGATCTGGATGAAATTCTATTCGTTTGCTTTTCCAAGCATGTAGTGCACTTTATGCCAATTTCATGTTTTTTAAGCACTCTTCATTATGCTGCAGTTTTAATCACCAGAGAGTATATCATGAAGGTTTCGGGGTGAGACGGGGACGTCAGGGAACTAGTATTACTGTTCTGTCAGCGGTACGTCCTCCTGCAGCGCTAGTTCCGCATGTAGTATAATGTCCGCTCAGTACACATAAGTACACGCATTCACACACGCCCGGCCGCTGCTGTGGCGCCGTGTCCCCCTCCGCGGCACGTGTGGCAGACGCGTATTTAAACATGATCCTGGGGGTGGGTTGGGGCGAGCACGTCAAACGCCCCGTGAAATTGTGGAGCGCGGACGCGGGCGAGCGCCCCCGCTACGGATGGCGTCGGCGGGCGTCGCGACGCTGACCGAGCGCGCGCCTAACCCCCGCTGACAGCGCGCCGCTGCCACCGGCCACCCCAGCCCCCGCCGGCAGGGCACCGCCACCGGGCCGCAGCGTCATCACGGAAATTGCGGGACCGCCAGCAGACCAGAAACTACAAATGTCGTTAAACGAAACCAGGGGAACAGCGGCAAATGACACCAAATAAGAGTAATTAATCCCCATACTGCACAGGCCACGCTCGTCTCGGAACAGTGCAGAGGGTTCAAAATGGTGCCAATTGTGTAGATCGTGGATTTTAATTCCCAAATTGCGCTAAAACGCACAAACTGACAATAACAAAGAAACTGACTTATTTGTATTTTTTACTACGTTTTTTACTAAGTTTTATGCATACATTCAGAATTGTACATACTTAATGTTTATAAATGTCTACACTGCAAACCAGTTCACACAAGAATGGCATAAAAAAGGAGTACTGACAAGATAACAGACTAAAAAGCACAAAGCAGTTAAAAAAATACACTAAAAGCTGGTATACCACGGATTCAGTTATAATACGGAGATACGAGGAGCATTCAATAAGTTATGCGACAAATTTTTTCCTAAAGCGGGTTGGTTTTATTCAGGTTTTCAGTACACCATTTTATTTCCCACGGTTTTGACTACAACACTCTATTTTTCAAAATTATCTCCGTTCAATACGACGGCTGTATGCCACCTTGCTAGGAGGCTCTGTCTGCCTGCATGGTACCAACCCACTGATCGACGTCGTAGTCAGCGTCTTGCAGCATCACCCACGTACTGCATCCCAAGCAGTGCAGACGAAACTTGGAAGTTGTGAGATCCGAGCTGTAGGTTTGATGAGGAAGGCAATCGAATGAAGTTTTGTGGGCTCGTCTCGAGCGCGAAGACTTTTCCGTCAATACTACCAACAGAGACGTCAAATTTAGCAGCGAGGTATTTTGCCATCCAAGGATCACCTCAAATGAGAGTGTCCGCACGTTCCAACATTGCAGGAGTCAAAACTGTGTGCGGCCGGCCATCACGAGGGAGGTCCGACAGGTTTGCGGGACCTTGTTGAGGTCATGACAAACACCTCGCCCAAAGACTCACTGTGCTTTTGTTCACTGCCAGATCTCCGCAGGCATTCCTCCAGAACCTGTGAATATTTGCGATGCTCCGATTTTCGGCCAAACGAAACACAATTAAAGCTCTCTGCTTGAACGCACCTCTGTTTCAGACGCCATTTTGAAGGCTACGTAAAGTGTCGCCTCCTATTGGAACTTTACGAAACTATAGGTGCTGCACCGGGAATATTCCACGATGTCCCACAACAAACTCTGCATTTATTCAAACAAAACTGACCGAGAAAAAGAACTATTGTATTAGTCGTAGAACGCCCCACGTAAAACATGGCACCGATGAAGCAAAGCGTCACTCTTGGCAGCATTAGGCATTCCCGGAACAAGTGTTCCATTTAAGACTTTGCTACAAATGAAGACATAATGACCCAGGTTTTGACACCAGTGACATCCAGTCTGTCACGTTTCCTAGTGCAATACTAGTACTGAAGACTTGAAACGCTGGGCATTCGTCGACAACGAGGAATTGATTTCATAGTTCGTAGATGACAAATACACTATTATTGCTGTGCCAGATGAGAATGGTAAAGCGGCTGAAGATGAAGATGATAAGATACGAAGCATATAAGATGTTCCCAGTACACGTGAAATATTGTATAATACTTAAAGAAAATTATTTTGTGGTTAGAGAGAGAAAGTGAACGATCCATTTATAGTTCTTCCTTCTGATGGACATTAGACAGTTCACAGAAGAGAAAATGCATGAAACGATCCGCCAAAAGACACTGGCTGGCATCTTTATAGCCCGTCGGTCTTCTGACTGGTTTGGTGCGGCCCGCCAGGAATTCCTCTCCTGTGCTAACCTCTTCGTCTCAGAGTAGCACTTGCAACCTACGTTCTCAATTATTAGCTGGACGTAGTCCAATATCTGTCTTCCTCTACAGTTTTTGACGTCTACAGCTGCCTCTAGTACCATGGAAGTTATTCACTTATGTCTTAACAGACGTCCTGTCATCCTGTCCCGTCTACTTATTTTTCACATATTCCTTTCCTCTCCGATTGTGCGCAGAACCTCCTCATTCCTTACCTTATCAGTCCACCTAATTTTCAACATTCGTCTGTAGCACCACATCTCAAATGCACACTCTCTGTTTCACTATCATATAATGCTGTGCTCAAAACATCCATTCTCAGAAATTTCTTCCTCAAACTAAGGCCGATATTTGATGCTAGTAGACTTCTCTTGACCATTAATGCCCTTTTTGCCATTGCTGGTCTGCTTTTGATGTCCTCCTTGCTCCGTCCGCAATTGGTTATTTTACAGCCTAGGTAGCAGAATTTCTTAACTTCACCTACTTCGTGACGATCAATCCTGATGTTAAGTTTCTCTCTCTTCTCATTTTTACTACTTCTCATTACCTTCGTCTTTCTTCGATTTACTCTCAATCCATGCTCTGTACTCATTAGACAGTTCAGTCCGTTCTTCTTCACTTTCACCCAGGATAGCAATGTCATCAGCGAATCGTATCATTGATATCCCTTCACCTTGAACTTTAATTCCACACCTCAAACTTTCTTTTATTTCCATCATTGCTTCCTTGATGTACAGATTCAACAGTAGGAGTGAAAGGTTACATCATTTTCTTACACCATTTGTAATATGTGCACTCCGTTCTTGGTCGTCCACTCTTATTATTCCCCTTGGCCGTTGTACATATTGTTTATGACCCGTCTCTCCCTGTAGCTTACCACTACTTTTTTTCAGAATTTCAAACATCTTGCACAATTTTACATTGTCTAACGCTTTTGTAGGTCGACAAATCCTTTGAATGTGTCCTGATTTTTCTTTAGTCTTGCTTCCATTATTAACCGCAGTGTCAGAATTGCCTCTCTCGTGCCTTTACCTTTCCTAAAGCCAAACTGATCGTCATCTAGAGCATCTCCAAATTTCTTTTCCATTCTTCTGTATATTATTTTTGTAAGCTACGTGGATGTATGAGCTGTTAAGCTGATTGTGCGATAGTTCTCGCACTTGTCAGCTCTTTCCGTCTTTGGAATTGTGTGAATGATGCTTTTCCGAAAGTCAGATGGTATGTCGCCAGAGTCATACATTCTACACACCCAACGTGAATAGTCGTTTTGTTGCCACTTCCCCCAATGTTTTTAGAAATTCTGATGGGATGTTACCTATCCTTTCTGCCTTATTTGATCTTAAGTCCTCCAAAGCTCTTTTAAATTCTGATTCTAAATCTTCTATCTCTTTTAAAACGACTACTGTTTCAGACAAATCTTCCCCCTCAGAGAGACATTCAATGTATTCATTCCACCTATCCGCGATCTTTATCAGTATAAGTCGCGTTGCACTCTTAAGGTTATCACCGTTGCTTTTAATGTCACCGAAGGTTGTTTTGGCTTTCCTATATGCTAAGTCTGTCCTCCCGACAATCATTTCTGTATCGATGTCTTCACATTTCTCCTGCAGCCATTTCGCCTTAGCTTCCCTGCACTTCCTATTTATTTCATTCCCCAGCGACTTCTGTTTGTGTATTCCCAGTTTCCAGGAACATTTTTGTACTTCCTCCTTTCATCGATCAATTGAAATATTTCTTGTTACCCATGATTTCTTCGCAATTACCAACTTTGTACCTATGTTTTCCCTCCCAACTTCTGTGATGAGCCCTTTTTAGAGACGTCCATTCCTCTTCAACTGTAATGCCTACTAACCAATTCCTTATTGCTGTATCTAGCGCCTTAGAGAACTTCAACTGTATCTCGTCATTCCTTAGTACTTCCGCATCCCACTACTTCATATTTTGATCCTTCCTGAGTAATGTCTTAAACTTCAGCCTATTCTTTATCACTACCATATTGTGATCTGAGTCTGTATCTGCTCCTGGGTACGCCTTACAATCCAGTATCTGATTTCGGACCATGGTGTAATCTAAAACTGAAATCTTCCCGTATCATTTGGTCTTTTCCAAGTATACCGCCTCCTCTTGTTATCCCTGAATAGAGTATTCACTGGTGCTAGCTGAAACTACAACACAAATGACAACAGCTACCAGCGAATGAAAGATCTTTTATATAGTTTATCACACGACTCGTCATTGTCAGGAAATCTTCGAAAGGACCCTTGGTACATATTCATACAACACAAGCAATTACTGTCTGCCGTTCCGCACCGCAGTCAGAAGATGGTAACAAACATTTGTCCCTATTGTGGAAAGTGTTTGCACATCTTCTATCGACCGTTTGGATGCGATTCAGGGTAGTCCAGATTGTCCAATGGTGGTCAAATCCAGGGTGTTTCTCCTGGATGATGGACAGTTTCAGGCATTGTGGAGGACAGTTTCGTTGCCAACAGCGTTTCCTTGCATCGATTGCACTGAATGCATTTTCAGTAGAAGTCCTGGCTGCGATAAGAGTAGGATGTCTTGACCTTATCTTTTCCGATTCACTGATAATACGTCGTTTCATGTCGCAATGTCGGCGTTATCGACAATCTTTCGGTATTCACTTGGTAGCATACTCTTCAACCTGATATCAGGAGGTGGAAACTGACTCAGCATATGTAACCAATACGTAGGAGTAGACCGTATTGATGTGCTAACAGTCTGCATGGATTCATTAACTTATCATCTGTCTCCTTTAAATATGGACTGTTAATTCAGACAAACGCACAGCACTCTGCTGTTGGGTATACCAATCCGAGTGAAGAAGCTGCTGTGTTCGGAGCTACCATTCACCGACTTCTTACACCTAGTAAAGATGCCAGCCAAGTCCCAGTTGGAAGAGGAATGGGAAACATCGAACGATAATAAAGGTAAATATTAGAGTTTGGTACAATCCTACATACCTCGCCTACCTGGTTTCGTAACATGTCAGTACACCACAGAATTATCTCTACAGTCACTCGGGTGAGATTGAATGACAGCGGCTCTCTTCTTATTGGTCTCACCTAGAGCTAAAACAAACTTATTAATGCAATGATTTCGATGCTGAAAGTGTTAATCGTCTGATCTTCGATTGTTCGAAGTCCAGCAACATAGAAAACATTTCCTCGAATAACTGAGAAATATTTGGGTACCACACCATAAAAGCATTACTCGTCTTTTGCAGAGAATGTTGTGGAGGTATTTAAGTATCTGGTAAGATTTATTTTAGTTAGCAACTGTTAAATCTGGCTACGTACAAGTAGAGGAGTAATCAATATATATTTTTGGTTACTGAGAAAACTGTTCGTATGTCAAAGAATATTGACTGTACAAATCTTTTTTGTAAACATCTTTGGAAAAAAAAATTTGTTATTACTGTGGTTTATAAATTCAGAAGCCAGTAACGAAGAAATACTATTTGGTTATTTTGAAGTAACATTTACATTTTTGTAATTGTTGATGACTAAATAATGTAACTGATGAAAATGAAATAGTGTAACTGTTGATTGGTAAATAGTTTACTTAGTCTGAAGAAAAGACGAAAAGGATTTGATGCCACCGATACCTGAATGACTAATTGCAATGGTGATCAACTGCCTTGTTCCAAAAAGGTAGCTTGTGTAAAACGTAACACATTACCAGTGGTCTTCCTTGAAATGTGAAAAGTTCGTATGAATGTTACCAATAGCAATGTACCTCCAGTTCGCTGTTAAATGAGACTAAACATATTCATATATCTCCAGTTAGTCGACCTCTTTGGTGAAACAGTACAGCGAAGGTGTAACATTTGGTTTCATTGACTCATTTAGACGGGAAAACCATGAACATAGTGTTAATGGCCGGGTTCATCAAATCAGACGGCAGAAAATATTTTAAAATCATGTTAAGCAATTAACCGTGTATTTTATCATATAGAATGATACTTAACGTGCCTTTTGTTATGATGGTATTATCGTGATAGAAGGTAGGGAAATATTGTGCTACAAAAGAACATAGAAAACGTGAAGTCACACTATAAATACAGAACAAAGTGTGAAATAATAACGACGCAGGTAGCTGCACGGTTCCTCGTTGTCTTAATTAGAATTCTCCATCGCAATTTCACAGGTTCAGCTTTAAAACGCGGTGGCTTCTCCGTACCTCATTATCCTGGCCGCTGGCTGTGCCAGGCGCCCAATATTTTAGAAGCGGCTAAAAAGTTTATCTTTGATTCAGCTGTGCGGGCGCTAATTATAGGTTTAATAATAGATAGGGCGAGGGGAAATTATTGCAATGCAGGAGAGCCCTTGTCCCACCGGGCGCTGTGTTTATCGCATTAAACCGGAGCACATTTATTTCATTAGCTAAATTACCATTCATTTAAATAATTGCATTCGACTTGCGCTTTGTCACACGTGACCCAGTTGAATGCCGGCGTGATTCAAATATGTTAATTACTGTTAATTACTATTTTGTTAGCAAGCGACGCGTGCAACGGGCCATGTTAAATTTGTTACGGCCCCCTCTGACATATTCACGACAGCACTGACGGTGGCATCGCCGGCATCAGGAAGACTGTAGGCTAACCAGGCGTCAGGGCAAAATGCAGTTGTTAAAACTCTGCCCCCGACTAGAGATTCTGTACAATTATCTGTAAGGATATAGGGTTTTGACATCTAACCAGTCAAACAAGAATCGCACATATGAAAGCATTGTACTACGACGTCACTGTTGTCCGGTATATGATCACTAGCCTTTATGAAGTTAATAGCATGAATTGTAAAAGGGATTCGTCAGATCCATTTCGTATGTTTGTGACACTAAGTCGCGTTGTTTCTGGGTCTTCGATGCCGCACATTCCCTGTACGTGACGTATGCGAACCTTAGCGAGGGTAAAGCGTCATGTTTTTCTTTCTTTCACTCACAGCATCTGTTTTGCTGTTCTAATCCTTTTTCCCATGTACTAACCCTTCCTTTTTTATTTTGTCTCCGTGGTTTAAGCCTGTCAGAGGAGTGAGTTTTCTTGTGGGTGAATGGAGTCTCGTAGTCCGCGGGAGATGCTAGATTAACGTCTGTGACACTTCTCTGTGACGTCGCTATGATGTGTAAATGTCAGTTTTGACCGTTTGGGATGTCTATCGACTTTATAGATCGTACCAATGTGGGAGAAGCAATATTAGAATTCCCCATTTTAGTTGAAGTTCGTATTTAATGGGTTTTTAATTGCGAAGTACGTCCTATGAATATATACTGCTTCAGATACTAAGGGTCTCTCGAAAACGCATCGTTACTCGTACGATTTGCTGTAATGAAATGGAAGGTAAAAACATATCAGCGTTACATCTTCAGGAGGCAAAGTCGACAACAGGATAGCTGATTGCTATGTAATTTTTGCAAAACACATGAAAATAAAGAGTATGAGATTGATAGGTTTTCACTTTCAAAGGAAGAACAGGAAAAATAGTTTCCAACATCGCACTGAAAGTAATAAGTGAATATAATGAATTGGTGTTTTAATTCGTGTGCAAGAATGGCTTCACAACGATACTCCGTATTTACAATCTGTTTATTGTGAGAGGGGTGTTATGGTAATTCGATATTTATAGCTCTGGTGTGCAAAGCACGTTAAGTTTTATGTGAGTAACTAGAAGACATTGTGTTATGTTATGGTCTTCAAATGAATGAACGTATAATTCAAAACTAAGTCAATAAACAGATCAAACAGAATAAGATGAGGCAGGATGTGATTTATCCATTGGTGTGTAACCGATTAACACGTTTCCACATTTGATACTAATGAGGTACACACAATGATTGTAGATTTACAGACAACGTTTCAGAAATAAATATATCCTGGTTAGTCACACAACGTTGGTCGGTCGAATTGCTGAGCAGTCATCTTCGATCACTTGTTGAAAGTGATGTTGCGTCTCTCGTAGACATTCCTAAATATTGGTACTGGAATGGTGCTGATGTACTATAATTTTGTTTCGAGGTATCAGCCTTGGAATATTAGGAGAAAATTTGCGTTAATAAATTCGAATGTAATAATTTCGCACCAGTGCAAGAGTTTCTGATCTTTACACGAGTAGTACTTTGACTATAGATCGTTTCGCTACCACGTGGGCAGGTAAGAAGCAGGAACCACGTTTATTTAGATATTTTACCAAATTGTTTCAGACACATTGCTTTAGACAAATTAAAGGGGTCTATTTGCGCTTAACGCGATTTTGGAATTCTAAATTTTCTGATTGTTGACGACCGTTTTAACTGGATCTTTGTTTCAGCCACTTTTCCGTGTGATGCTGTGATAGCGTCCATGTCTTTTGGTTGCGTAGTCTTTCATAAGTTTCCCACCTTCAGTGTTTGTCTAGAATGAGCGTGTTCTTTTCTCATTAAGATGAGGTTTTCGTGATTAAATTCTCGGGTTTTGTACTTCTCGTGTTCTACCACGTGTTCACTAGATTATGCTGTGATGCCGGTTCGTTTTCACTATTGAATTGTGCTAAATTTTATTTATAAACTATATAGCTATTCATGTAGTTAAATTTTCTCTGTTTCCCTGATACCTGATTCTACGTTTTTTCGTGATTGCTCATGAGACTATTTGTGTCTGCCCACGTGCTCATCTATTTATAATGCTCTCTCTCCAATCGATTGCTCTCTTTCTTTGATGCAGAGCGAGTAGGACTATTATATATGTAGCGACATTTTATTAATTTTTGTGTTTTCTCAATTTAATGAATTTTCGCGGTTTTCGTACCTGTAAATTGATGACTTGCTTCTCTGCCCATCCTGCACTGGTTTCAGAAGATACGGTGGTGTTGCAGTCTCTCTCTTGCTAAATCTATTTTTGTATGCATGTTCGAGTGTTTCATTCCTTATTTAGTCGTTTTACTCACGAATGCAAGTGTTTCCTTCCTCGGCCCCATGTCGTTGCAAAGACTCCAGCTTTTCTTTGAAATAAAACGGGTGTACGTTCCCCGTATTTGTGTGTTTACGATTTATTTTACAGCGAGCGCAGGTTACTGTCTTATGTAGAATATTGATTGCCTCACGCCGATTTAGGTTTCTGTTGGAACAGAAAATAAATTTGATTCGTGAAGTCTTAAACAACCTTAGGGTTTCTACTTTGCAAGCCGCGTCACCTCCGCATCCATTCCGATGCCGTTAATGTATAAACTGCTTGTCCTAAATTTAAATAAAAATGTTTTCATCGCCTAAATTAAATTTGAATGTTGGTAAAAGTTGATTTATGGCCCAATATACTGTCTTTGTCACCTAATAGCGTTAGGATACGTAACATAGCTCCAAAAGAAAATTTAATTAATAGAGAGTAAGCAAACGGTACTTTTTCATAAGCTGCAGAACCCAGAGTAAATTAAATTCTACAACCAGTGCCGAACACACACCTTCAACCTGTAATATTTTTCAGAGTGATATTTATAAAATACACACCAAAATTAGTTCATTTACTATGTTTCAGTGTGTTCTACGAAAGCACGTACATTCAGAAATGGTTCAAATGGCTCTGAGCACCATGGGACTTAACTACTGAGGTCATCAGTCCCCTAGAACTTAGAACTACTTAAACCTAACTAACCTAAGGACATCACACACATCCATGCCCGAGGCAGGATTCGAACCTGCGACCGTAGCGGTCTCGCGGTTCCAGACTGTAGCGCCTAGAACCGCCGGCCACTCCGGCCGGCTAGACACGTACATTCATCAGTAGATTATATCTCTGGGAGCAGCCAATAATTGGTATACTGTAACTGTCTGCAATAGGTTAACATGCAACCAACTGCTTTCGACAACAATCTGTTTTCAGGAGTAGTTTATTAGTAGTACCTAAAGAGAACTAACCTCTGGATTCCCTTATAATGCAATGGATGTAAGGTTGACACTCCCTAGAATAAGCGAGGGCCGTATGTTAGATATGTGATGTGATGCTGTTGCTGATGTTGCTGTTATTATCTTCAGTGCAACGACTGAGTCACCTCTTCGCGTTAATCTGTCCTCTTCATCTCTGCTCGACTACTGCACCCTTCGTCCGTTTGTATTGCTTACTGCATTTAACCCGTGGACTTCCTCAACATTTCCCTAGGTTACCAAACTGACGATTCCTTCATGCCTCAAGATATATCCTATCAATCGTTCCGTTCTTTTAGTCAGGTTGTGCTGTGTATTTATTTTCCCTGAACTCGGTTCAGTGCTTCTTCCTTAGCTAACCGACCTACCCACCAATTCTTCAGAATTCTTCTGTATCTCGACATTTCGAAAGCTTCTCTTCAGTGCATGTCTGAACTGTATATCATCCTCGTTTCCATTACGTAAAAGGCTACATTTCAGTGTTAATAGGCTTCTCTTTCCCATGAATACTTCTCCTGTTGCCTTTCTACTTCGGCCATCAACATCCATTTTGTCACCGAAATAACAAAACTCATGTACTATTAATGTCTGGTTTCCTATTCTAATTTCTTCTGCATCATAAGATTTAATCTGACTATATTACAGTTCTCTTGTTTTACTTTTGTTAATTTTCATCTCATAACCTTTTTTTAACACACTAACCATTCCATTGAACTGTTTCCCAAGACCACTGGCGGCTCTGACACAAATACAACCTCACCAGCAAACCTTAGAGCTCTTATTTCCTCTCCCTGAACATTCAATTTTTTTCAAAGTGTCTCCTTGGTTTCCTTCACAGCTTGATAAAAGTGCTGACACAATAACTTCGGGAGCGGCCACAGCCCTGTCTCACTCCCTTCTCAACTATTGCTGTCCTTTCATGCCTCTCTATTCTTGGGAATCCAGTTTGACTTCGGTACGGGTTGTAGTTAAAATTTTTCTCCCTGTATTTTATCGCTACTGTCTTCAGATGTAAAAGAGTGTCCTGTATTTCAGTCAACATCGTCATAAGCTTTCTCCAAATATGCAAATGCTATAAAAAATACGTATGTCCTTCTTTAAAATAACCTCTAGAAAGGAAATGCCACGCACGTTTCTCCGTTGCTTCTGGACTGAAACAGAGCTCTCTCCCAGTCTCTACCACTTATCTCATACTTGCGTCAATATTTCGTCTCAGCAGTATGGTTTAAATGGCTCTGAGCACTATGGGACTTAACTTCTGAGGACATCAATCCCCTAGAACGTAGAACTACTTAAACCTAACTAACCTAAGGACATTACACACACACCCATGCTCGAGGCAGGATTCGAACCTGCGACCGTAGCGGTCGCGCGGTTCCAGACTGTAGCGCCTAGAACCGCTCGGCCACCACGGCCGGCTCTCAGCAGTATGTAACCATTACTTATGAAGCTGATAGTTCCTACATTCTTCTTCATCTATGAGTGTACTTGTGTTAGAAACGACTTATTTATCATTCTGTGGGCATGACCGTCAGCGAAATGAATCCCACTCGTAATTACTACACAGTTGCGATCTTCCACAGAGGCCCAATTGAACAGATGTTGGAGAGACATTGTCGCCTTTCACCACACGAAGACGTCACTAGGCACCACGTCGTCACCGTCGCTGGCAGCCTCTGCAAAAGAACATCAACATAGTCGGGTTTTCGTCTGCAGATCTGCTCATAGGTTTTTTTTGCTACTATTTGATTTTGAAATACAGGTCATTGTGAATGAAAGTTAATTTAAACTATTATTTTCCATTGAATTTTATCCTTATTTTGTAGCTTCAAACGCGACTGTACTCATTATCCTCAAGGTATGAATTAAAAAACGCCTTCAGTCACAATAAATAGAAAATAAAACACGAAACATTGTGACTGAAAGCGTTTTTTAATTCAGACCTCGGGTGTGTTATCCTCCATACTCATTGTTATTTGAGATAGTGTCTTGTTTCCGACCGTATTCGAGTGCCCGCCTATGGATACAAACAATGACTGAAATGCAAAATGGGTGATGAAATTTAGATAATGTTTTATCCTGTATTCAAAAACAATTATTTATTTTGTCTGATATATTCAGACTTATTCAAGACAATTTGCTACCTAGAATAACTAATGCTTTAACTGCTTGTTATTACGAAAAGTCAGCAACATTAGGCGTTAAAAGGAGATAATGGGACATAAATGTTTTTTATTGATTTTTGATTCATACAATTTCCTCAATTGGTGTATGTACTATGTGTTTTGTGTCTGGGTTTTCTTGTAGTACTTCAGCTTTGTTTCGCCCTCTGTTGTTTACATTACGTAAAGAGTGTACTTTGACTGATTTAAAACGGTTATGCAGGTTTAGTGTAGTTTCTAACAGAAAGTGACGTACCGCTCGATTTCATGCGTCAGTGTTCAGTTTCTGAACAAACGAACAGCATTCCAGCACGTAATTCTTACAATTTCCACTTTTACTAAAGGATTTAGTGTAACTTTGGGAATTTGATACTTGTAAGGCAGTAATTACTGTGATGCCCGCTTTCCTCATAAACTACTCGAGTTTAACATTACGATTGTACCTAACGGTTACTTCTGATGTATTGATCTTCCAAACTGCATCCTTGCGAGGAAACCAGTTGTGTCTTTACCTGCGGTTTCTCGTACTTTATGTACTTGGGATGTACACGGCTCGGTTTAAGAAGAATGGCTCGATGTAGTCACAGGTTCGAGCCGCAGAAGTCTGCTTTCATGTCCCGTTGTTAATTAACTGCAAATAATAACCAGTAGCTGTGATCCTGCAGTAAAATAGTCTATGCATTGGCTAGAATTGTGAATTAATAAAATACACAGAAATATAAAATATTTATGAATAATTAAATAGGAGGGTTCTATTCTAATGTTTCTATTTGATGTAGACGACAGAGAATTGTACTGAATAATGTTTATTCAAGAAACGACATCTCAGTTGAATGGGAAGTGGTCATTTAATACTGAGTTAATATGCAGGCAGAAATAATCTTCAAAAATGTACTAAACTTACCTTGAGAGTGTTACGAGAATGGAAGCCAAATCCTCAAAATACGAGTAATTATCTTCAAAGATACGCAAAAACTAAGTCCACTTCTTAATCACAATACACGAAATACTGACCAGCTCAAAATAGTTCAGAGTTCAAAAAGATGAATTACAAACTAACACACATGATACAAAGAATAGTAAGTCATATTCTGTCTATTCCCACTTACGTAATTCAAATGGAAAAAGTAAGAGTCCTACACTGGAGTGCATTCAGACCAATTGAAATATAAAGTACCTTGAGCAATGAAAGTATGGTAGCGGCTGTTCACTGCTCAGAATCTATCACCTGTATGTCCGAATCACTCACATTACCACAGGAAGGTCTGTCTTCTTCCAGCACAAATGTAAAATAGTCCTCAAATGTAAATGTCTCGTAGTGGAAGTTCACCATCCTGAATCTGTCACCACTCCATCAAAACCGCACTATACCACAGGCAGGTCTGTCTTCTTCCAGAATTAACATCCAAGTATTGAGAATCGCTCCCTTGAGCTCTTCACTAATAGTCCCGGTCTCAACTTGGTTCCACTACAGTCTGCTATTCCATTGGCTGAAGGCCATCCCCAAAAAATATACATCGTCCTACAGAACATGTTTTAACTCATCTTGACCACTTCCCAGGGTAAACTAATATATTATAACAATATTAAAAGAAAGAAATGTTGTTAACATTCAGTTACACTCAGATCATTTGCAACAAGTATAAATAGTAGTTGGTTCAGAAATGAAGAAACCAACAATCTTGCACAAACGTGCTAACGATAAATGACAACAGATTGTCGTAAATATATTTATAACATTATTTATGCCTTCTCGATAGAAGTGTCTTTTGGTTCTCTTTCTAGTTGTGACGGTTTTTCTGCGGCCCTGGGGCAGACCGCCAGTGCTCAGCCTTACAACAAGTTCGTCTTACCTTGTGCCAACACTGGGCGATCGATTATCACGCCTAAACATTCCTAGCACTACCCACTTCCACTTAATGTGGTACATCAGCTAGATAGCTTGGCACATTAACTAGTATCTAATTTTACATACTTACTTCACAAATAAAGACACACATTCCATAATAAACAGAATACGCTACTTGCGTGTCAGAACAATACTGTTAGTATCCCTGTGGTGATCTATGAAACAGCGTATTCCTCCCATGACATGTTATAACATTTATAGTAACCATAAATTTACTAAATCTAATACAAATTACAAAAATTACGACATATTTATTAAATGCTCCAATAAAAACGCAAATTTAAAGTAACTTTCGAGTCAGCTCTATCTTTTCGAAAGTTCTTAGCGCTTTTGCTCTTATCTGTTAGCACTTTTTTTTGCTTTGGCCACATCATAGCACCCCTTCGAACATAACATACATCATAGAATAATCCCACGTAATGTACCTCCAAAACTGTGCCTTTACTTTGCAGATATCCTCATATTCTACTCCCACAAGCAACTACAATTTTTAGTGAGGTATGCTGACTTCACACAGAATGTTACGCGTACAATAATTACAAACGAACTACATCTAGTACATGAGAAGCCCATCTAATATACTGCAAGTAACATATTTAAGTATACCCTTGAGATTTCCCTCCAAATCTTACATACAGTACAATTTGTCTCTCTCTTTCGCAAATAACGAAATAATTTATGTTCTGCTGACATCTGTGCACCATGAGTTATGTGGACTATGTTGACGCTCTACTTGCACTAAGTTGTGCCTCCATACGTTCTACATACAGCTTAAATTCACCAAGTTTACTCTTACACCAAACACATATAGCCCCCAAAACTTCTTACATACTACACATAATATTACACTTACATATACACTTATATTTATACACACCCCATGTTTCATTTGTCATATGCAACTCAGCCACTGTTGCCTCTTAAAGCATTTTTTTCGTCAGTGTGAGTATCTTTGGAATTTCACTTGTTTCCATTTTTTGAATTACTCATATTCGAGGCCTCTTTCCTCATTCACCCCCGAACTCCTAAATTAACAGACAAAATTTGTCACCACCACTGGATCACCATTTTTAGATTCGAGAAACCTACACTTTCTTTCTTAATCGGTATCATTTATTTTACTTGCAGGCGGCACATTTGTAATTTCAGCCCTAAAAGATCATTTTAATATTACTACCTTTCTCTTCCATATCCATTGCACACATTATTGTGTCAGAACAAGTCAATTTCATTATTCGTTCCTAGATATTCCTGATCTACCTCCAACTCCTTTAAAAGATTTAAATCACCCTACAAACCCAACATTTCATCACCCTCATAAGCGTCAAACATACTGTTCGCTTCCTCCGAAGTAACGATATCAGTTGCTGCAACATTTTCCCAGTGAACCACATAACTAACGTTTCGTTTCTCTTAAACAAATCCTCACTTATTTCCCATGAATCTCTGCAAATTTTATCATAGTTAACTCCATTAATATCTGCTGATGAGTCACAAGGTTCATTACTTAAAACATCTATTGCATTCGTCGATATATTATAGGAATCGCCACCAATAACTCCATCAAGCTCCAATGATACACCATATAAATTGCCACTGTTGCACTGCTGCACATTAGACCTCGCAGTAAACCTTGAAACGTCCCCTTTAGAAAAAGTTATACAGGACTGTGCTTAAGCTGAAACACAATATTTTTAGCGCAACGCAATCTGACTTTCAAAAATCCATACAAAAGACTGGCCCTGACTAACATTAACCTATACGTTTCACAAATCACTTACCTCACAAAAATCTTGGTTACTCGAGCTACTGCAATAAAGCGAGCGCCACTACTGCCAGCTAAATAAAAGATTCAAACTACTGAAGGTACTAACTACTGATAGGCTTAGTTAGCAAATGAAAGATTTTAATAGAGAACAAACAATGTACTTACCTTAATAGTCATAATATATATAGCAGTTCATGACAAATTCCAAATCTCCGCCATCTCTCTCCCCACATCCACCACTGCTGGCGGCTCACCTCCAACTGCGCAACGCTACGCGCTGTTCACAGCCAGCTGCCTAACACTACAATGGCGAGTATTACAACAATGCAAAGCAGCCACAGACTGCACACAGCAAAGCCAGTGATTTTCATACAGAGGTGACGTTACCAATAAAAAAACCTAAACAGCCTACTTACAACCTGAATTTCCCCAAACACGGAACTCTTACTTTCTCCTTTAGATTTTCTCCCCTACCAGACGCCACCACTACTTTATGCTCTAACATACCATCTAACACATTTTCATGTTCATTCTCCATTATCCACTCAAAATTTATTTTATCATCAAGAGCTATCTATTGACTCCCATCACCAGAAGTAAATTGCACAAACTCCAACCTCTAAGATACCTCAATCAGTTGCTTCAATCTTCGCTATTTCAGCAACTAAAACGTAACCTTTACCTCCCTTTAAAAATAAATCACCCATATTGACCGATACATAACAAAATCCATCACCAACTGACGCGACCATTACTACGCTGCCTTCGGAAATACCTTCACATATTTCCGTCACTACACCACGAACTTCATCTGTAGCTGACGCGACACTGCTACTCCGCCTTCACAGATAGATTCACCTACTTTCTTTGGTACAAAGTCATCTACATTGTTTTCACCTGCGTTACTATAATTGTTGCTACAGACTAGTGCCTCATCAAAATTCGTCATACATTCCACCGCCATCAAATTCAGTTCAACCTCAGTCTCACTTCTCTTTCCATCAGACACACATTCATTCACTTCTTAAAAAAAAAAAATTCTGTCGCATATCATTATCAACCTCCGTTATACATTTTACAGTATTCCTTGCACCCTCTTTATGACTGCACAGTCTAAAATTATTCCCCGTTGTATTCTTACTTATTATAACCTCTATATCCCATACATTTGGTTTCTGTGCTGAATTTTCGACACCCACAGTGTTTTGAAAATAATATGCCCTTTTCAAAGCCTGGATCCGAGATGTGGTGATCTCCGATTTCCCAACCTCGTATTCTGGCATTGTATGTCGTAAGGATCCTGCCTCTCAATTCTTGATTCCTGATTTCATTTCTGTTGTAAGAATTCCCATTTCCCTTTCCCTTTGAAAATTATTGTTCCCATTGTAAAGATAATTATTTTGGTGAATACTATAATTCTCATTGTGATATCCTCTCCCCTGTCTACTGTTCCCATTATATGGTTTGAATTTCAACGCCTATTCAGATTTATCATTGAAATATAACTCAAGTACCCGTGGTCTAGGGGGTAGCGTCTTTGATTCATAATCAAATTTTGATAAATAATCAGCATTGGCGGCCGAAGACTTCCGGCATAAGAAGTCAGCCTCATTCTGCCAACGGCCTTGTCAAAGAGGGCGGAGGAGCGGATAGAGGTTCAGGGCAATCTCTTGTCCTAGGGGTGGGAAATTGCCCCTAAAGGCGGAAGAATCAGCAATGATCAACGACATGAGGATGCAGAAGGCAATGGAAACCACTGCATTAAAGACACGTAACGTGTATCCACAGGACATGTGGCCTGTAATTGAAGAAGTGTCATGATGATCTCTCCATTCGCAAAAGATTCCGGAATAGTCCCCCATTCGGATCTCCGGGAGGGGACTGCCAAGGGGGAGGTTACCATGAGAAAAAGATTAAATAATCTACGAAAGGATAACGTTCTACGAGTCGGGGCGTGGAATGTCAGAAGCTTGAACGTGGTAGGGAAACTAAAAAATCTGAAAAGGGAAATGCAAAGGCTCAATCTAGATATAGTAGGGGTCAGTGAAGTGAAGTGGCAGGAAGACAAGGATTTCTGGTCAGATGAGTATCAGGTAACATCAACAGCAGCAGAAAATGGTATAACAGGTGTAGGATTCGTTATGAAGGAAGGTAGGGCGGAGGGTGTGTTACTGTGAACAGTTCAGTGACCGGGTAGTTCTAATCAGAATCGACAGCAGACCAACACCGACAACGATAGTTCAGGTATAGATGCCGACGTCGCAAGCTGAAGATGAACAGATAGAGAAAGTGTATAAGGATATTGAAAGGGTAATTCAGTATGTAAATGGGGACGAAAATCTAATAGTCATGGTCGACTGGAATGCAGTTGTAGGGGAAGGAGTAGAAGAACAGGTTACAGGAGAATATGGGCTTGGGACAAGGAATGAAAGAGGAGAAAGGCTAATTGAGTTCTGTAACAAGTTGCAGCTAGTAATAGCGAATACCCTGTTCAAGAATCACAAGAGGAGGAGGTATACTTGGAAAAGGCCGGGAGATACGGGAAGATTTCAATTAGATTACATCATGGTCAGACAGAGATTCCGAAATCAGATACTGGATTGTAAGGCGTACCCAGGAGCAGATATAGACTCAGATCACAATATAGTAGTGATGAAGAGAAGGCTGAAGTTCAAGACATTAGTCAGGAAGAATCAATACGCAAAGAAGTGGGATACGGAAGTACTGAGGAATGACGAGATACGTTTGAAGTTCTCTAACGCTATAGATACAGCAATAAGGAATAGCGCAGTAGGCAGTACAGTTGAAGAGAAATGGACATCTCTAAAAAGGGCCATCAGAGAAGTTGGGAAGGAAAACATAGGTACAAAGAAGGTAGCTGCGAAGAAACCATGGGTAAAAGAAGAAATACTTCAGTTAATTGATGAAAGGAGGAAGTACAAACATGTTCCGGGAAAATCAGGAATACAGAAATACAAGTCGCTGAGGAATGAAATAGATAGGAAGTGCAGGGAAGCTAAGACGAAATGGCTGCAGGAAAAATGTGAAGACATCGAAAAAGATATGATTGTCGGAAGGACAGACTCAGCATACAGGAAAGTCAAAACAACCTTTGGTGACATTAAAAGCAACGGTGGTAACATTAAGAGTGCAACGGGAATTCCACTGTTAAATGCAGAGGAGAGAGCAGATAGGTGGAAAGAATACATTGAAAGCCTCTATGAGGGTGAAGATTTGTCTGATGTGGTAGGAGAAGAAACAGGAGTCGATTTAGAAGAGATAGGGGATCCAGTATTAGAATCGGAAGTTAAATGAGCTTTGGAGGACTTACGGTCAAATAAGGCAGAAGGGATAGATAACATTCCATCAGAATTTCTAAAATCGTTGGGGGAAGTGGCAACAAAACGACTATTCACGTTGGTGTGTAGAATATATGAGTCTGGCGATATACCATCTGACTTTCGGAAAAGCATCATCCACACAATTCCGAAGACGACAAGAGCTGACAAGTGCGAGAATTATCGCACAATCAGCTTAATAGCTCATGCATGGAAGCTGCTTACAAGAATAATATACAGAAGAATGGAAAAGAAAATTGAGAATGCGCTAGGTGACGATCAGTTTGGCTTTAGGAAAAGTAAAGGGACGAGAGAGGCAATTCTGACGTTACGGCTAATAATGGAAGTACGGCTAAAGAAAAATCAAGACACTTTCATAGGATTTGTCGACCTGGAAAAAGCGTTCGACAATATAAAATGGTGCAAGCTGTTCGAGATTCTGAAAAAAGTAGGGGTAAGCTATAGGGAGAGATGGGTCATATACAATATGTACAACAACCAAGAGGGAATAATAAGAGTGGACGATCAAGAACGAAGTGCTCGTATTAAGAAGGGTGTAAGACAAGGCTGTAGCCTTTCGCCCCTACTCTTCAATCTGTACATCGAGGAAGCAATGAAGGAAATAAAAGAAAGGTTCAGGAGTGGAATTAAAATACAAGGTGAAAGGATATCAATCATACGATTCGCTGATAACATTGCTATCCTGAGTGAAAGTGAAGAAGAATTAAATGATCTGCTGAACGGAATGAACAGTCTAATGAGTACACAGTATGGTTTGAGAGTACATCGGAGAAAGACGAAGGTAATGAGAAGTAGTAGAAATGAGAACAGCGAGAAACTTAACATCAGGATTGATGGTCACGAAGTCAATGAAGTTAAGGAACTCTGCTACCTAGGCAGTGAAATAACCAATGACGGACGGAGCAAGGAGGACATCAAAAGCAGACGTGCTATGGCAAAAAAGGCATTTCTGGCCAAGAGAAGTCTACTAATATCAAATACCGGCCTTAATTTGAGGAAGAAATTTCTGAGGAAGTACGTCTGGAGTACAGCATTGTATGGTAGTGAAACATGGACTGTGGGAAAACCGGAACAGAAGAGAATCGAAGCATTTGAGATGTGGTGCTATAGACGAATGTTGAAAATTAGGTGGACTGATAAGGTAAGGAATGAGGAGGTTCTACGCAGAATCGGAGAGGAAAGGAATATGTGGAAAACACTGATAAGGAGAAGGGACAGGATGATAGGACATCTGCTAAGACATGAGGGAATGACTTCCATGGTACTAGAGGGAGCTGTAGAGGGCAAAAACTGTAGAGGAAGACAGAGATTGGAATACGTCAAGCAAATAATTGAGGACGTAGGTTGCAAGTGCTACACTGAGATGAAGAGGTTAGCACAGGAAAGGAATTCGTGGCGGGCCGCATCAAACCAATCAGTACACTGATGACAAAAAAAATAAATAAATAAAATAAAATAAAATAAAATAAAAACTCGCCACTGGAGTTTGTCGGGCAGTGGAAAAGTTCTCATTATAAAAATTTCGGTACTCGTCTTTTGAGCTTCATAATATCCATCAAGACTCCCAGGAGACGATTTATGTGCGTCAAGTTCGTTCACGCACACAAAAATCTTACATTGACCCACTTCCATGTTCGGAATTTGGTCTGTTTAGGAACTCATTCTGAAGTCGTGTTTGTTTCCTTTCATTCCAGAATTTTTTCGGGAAACGACTCTGAAACACTTCATAGATAATAAATGAAGCACTCATTAAATTTGCCCTGATTGTGCATTGTCCTCAAGACGTCTTTATTGAACTTAATCTTTTACCTCTTCCGACATTGCTCTCACAAAATGATCCATGAATGCAGCAAGAAAATCAGCTGGATGGTATTTTCAATCATTTGCAAAAAACTTTGTCGTTCCTCAACTAACCCACAGAACACCTAACACAGTATTAGCCCGATTCGCAGCTTAAGAATTTAAACTGCTGATCATGCTATACAGCTTCTTTACTTCGAACAGCTTACGGGAATTCAGGCAGGTAATGTTAACAGCGATATCTGGAGACTCGAACTCAGCACACCTGTGCATAGCCGTCTTCTTTCTTGACGTTTCAGCTTCCGTACACCTAACTTTTGCTACCAATTCTCACGCAACTGCTGCAAAATCTTATACTCGGATCCCCGACGAAAACTGCTTATCATGCATTACGCAGTATGGTAAAGTGCTAGAATTACAATTGTGCTTCATATCACAGACGAGAAAACGGCAAATGCGACTGTAACTAATGGTTGCTGCTGAGTGGTTGATCTTCCATACCTCACCCTATATGAGGTAACTAGGTTGCGCCCATACCAGTGGTTACTCATACTTTAGGTACTTAGACTATTCTTGGCTCCGTTTAAAATGAATGGTTCGATGTAGCCCAGCTGTACACATCTGCTTTCATGGCCCACAGCTAATACGTTGCAATGAGTAACTTGTAGCTGTGGTTCTGCACTCAAATAGTTTACGCATTGGCTATAATTGTGAATTATTAAGTGATACAAAAATATAACGTTAAATATAAACGGATAATTTAATAACAGGGTTCCATTCTAATGTCTGTAAATGATTTTGATGACATAAATCTGGTGAAAAATGTTTATTCAAGGCATAATTCTGGTGAAAAATGTTTATTCAAGAAAGGATATCTGAAATAAACGGAAAGTGGTCCTACAACATTCAACTAAAATGCAGACAGAAATACTCTTATAAAATGCTGGAAAGTTAAGCTGAGAGAGTTATGAAAATGGTAGCAAAACTTCAAAACTGGATGGTCATCACTATATCTGAAAACTAAGTCCATTTTGCAATCACAATACACAAAATACTCAGCAGCTGAAGCAGTACAGAGTTCAGCACGATCAGTTACAAATTAACATACATAATACAAGGAATAGTAACTCATTCTCTGCCTACCCTCAGCTCCGTAATACAAACTTAAAAAGTTACAGTCCTACAGTGGAGCATATTCAGACTGAAAGATGTCGTGGTCTCCTGACCTTCATTGCTTACATATTCCGCCCTCACAATTATATTGCACACATCAAGACGCTTCATTCGAACCCAAACTCGATGAGATAAAGTCAATGTTGTATGAATTGATGTAAACGATATGCAATTAATAGTAAATCGCAAATGCGCACCGAGATTGAAATACTTGAGGCTGGCGTACACACTTACATTCCAGACATTACGGTCACAGGAGCTTTTAGTTCAGGAGAGGCAGACCGCACTCCGGGAGGCCGGTCCCTTCAGCGGACAAGTCAACCTCGACTGCCCTTAAAGCAGACAGTGTTTGCCCGAATGAAAGGAAGAACGACCCCGTGTTTGGCTTAAAAACAAATTCCGCTACATTGTGTGGGAGCACCCAGCCTACGAATTCATTACAAACATAGCAGGCAGTTACACAGGTTTTCACAGGCAGACAGCAAACGACAAACGCCGATACTACAGATTTCCGGATTGGTCGCCTTAAACGAAACGTCATTCTCCCGTTTTAGAAGAGCAATGCTGATAGGCAGACAATATTCCTGATGCATTGAGCAGGAGTAATGGAAGAGACCAAAAGGTACACCCCTTCACTTCTGGAGTGGAGAGGGGCCGTTCCGTTGTCGCTCTTGGAGCGAGAACACATAACGAGTGCGTGTGCGCTCATACGTGTACTCAAAGAGCGAGGAACAAGTCTCTCCCCAGTACTTCACTGGGAGAGCACCTCTGTCAAGAGCGAATCGGAGTGAGACTCTATTGAGTCCTTGCAATTAAGCGTTGTTCGCTGTGTTGGCCGCCACACTTATTGTGCAGTGTGAATGGACAGAGTTATAGTTAAACGCCTGCGAGCGAATTTTTGAGTGGCATCGCGGTGGACTGGTTATCTGACCGGTATACCACGCCAATAGTTAGACTAGGGGCAAATAGGAGTCCTTGACTTCATCTAGGTGTAGGGAGAGTTTGATTGGCGAAGGTCAATCCAGATAGAACGGGAGTTATCTTATTTGTCAGCAGCGAGCGGCGCTGACAGCAGTCATTGCAGCTTACGGTATTGTGCGCTACAGCTCTTGCGAGCCCCATATTTCCTCCACAACAGTACACTTCGCTGCATTTCACACGCGACAGCCTCGACCGTACCTAGCAACATTCTAATGGATAATTATTCAAGTTGAATAGGCGTGGCTCTCAGCCATTCTGCGAAGTCAATAACAATCTTAAACTTTGTATAGAAATTTCATTAGCGAATCCTATCTTTAAGAGGTAACTTCACATTCCAAAAAGAACCCGAAAAGAACTCGTTCAGTTCATAACTAAAAGTGCCATTGTGATTTCTCAGAATTCTTGCAAAATAAATAATAATTTTCGTTAGTTTCATGTTTTTCTTACACTAACTAGCACTACTCCTGTACCCAAGTATCCCACTAGTTACGTAAGAAATTTTGTGAATTTTTGTGTCATTTCCTTACAGCGGACGACTCCAGAAGATATTTATTGCTGAAAGTATTTTAGGCATTTCTCTTTAGAACGTTAGGAGCGTCTGTCTGACTTCTGTAGTAGTGTGGGGGTGGAAATTGCATCTTGCAGGAGCCACAGAGTAAAGGGTACATCTCAGATTAATCCGTTGTGCAGAATAACAGAATAGGACCCATACGCTCACAAGACCTATCGAAATATAAAGTCCCTTGAAAAATTAAAGTACGGTAGCAGCTGATCACTCGCCAAAATCTGTCTCCTATACATCCGTACTGCGCACGTTACCACAGGCAAGTCTGTCTTCTTCTGGCAGAAACGTAAATGTGTCCTCAAAAATTAAAGACACATAATAGCCGTTCAGCATGGACGAACTGTCACCCACTCTATCAAAAACCACATGATCATATACAGATCTGCCTTCTTCCAGAACAAACTTCTGAGTGTCCAAAGTTGGTCGCTTGACCTCGTCACTCCCAAAAGTCCCAGTTTCCACTTGACTCCCATAGTGTTCCACTACTGTCTGCTTTTCCATTGGCTGAAGGCCATCCTCACCAAAAATAAACCGTCATTCAGTTTTACCGACATGATTTGATTCAATTTGACCGCTTCCGAGTCTAACCTAATATATTACAAAAATATTTCTTTGTAATGTAGCACATATTCAGTCGAGCTAACTGGCAGCGCATAACTGGTACGAGGTAAGATGTATTTCACGTACAGCTGAACACTAGTGGGACCAGTGCTAAGGCCGGACACCTGCAACCCGTTTCAGGCAAGCCAGGTGCGTCAGCAAAGAGCTCGTTGTGGGTTAATCCCTGTATAGGGAATTTTGGCGATGGACAGTAGCTGAAGTCGACAGAAAAGGCTCCAAGAAATGGTGAAGTGTCAGACAGTTTTAAAGAGGACAAAGTTATAGCTTAAAATTTTTGAAAACACTATCAGCGATCTTCTATTAATATGAGAATTAAATAAGTCTTGATCGCAAATTTCTTTTAATCGTAGTGACCGGTTTGAATCCTTAAGGATCGTCATCAGACTCTGAAATAACATATGTACAGATAGAGGGATCCTTACAGTAGTGTGTATACACTGAAATACAATTAAAAACTACATATACCCAGAACGGCACGTGGACTTCCATGGAGCAAGCTGCGCCGACCCACTATGCTGAACTGACTACCAGATGGGTAGGCAGGGAGTGGTCTTAAATAGCACCAGTCCCGCTCACCGTTCTGTGTATGACATCAGTGCTAACAATCAGAAGTATGGTGTGTACTATTAGCATAAAATTTATTACAATAGTCTATATTAGTAAGGTTTGAAGAAGAGTTATAGTTAAAATACATCGTAAAGTTGCAATGAAACAGCTATTCGTCAAAAATATAATTTGTAGTAAATAATTAGCTTAAAATAAACTAGTCTAGGCTGTCCTCTGTTATCCGTAAAATAGTGCTGTTGGCACGATATAAGGAATAGCTGTCAAAGGTTGCTATAGCGATAGAGACAAGCTACTAGCGAAGATAATCTTTGTAGACGTTGAGGGCTGCTGTAGAAACGGCGTCCTCTATCGATGCGACATTCTAAACAGCTGGCACAAAGTACTGTAACGACAGCAAAGACCATCTATGTAGACGTTAAGGGTTGCCGTAAAGACGGCGTCCTCTATCGCTGTGACACGTCAAAAATCAATAGAATATAGTAGCGAATATAATAGTCGTTAATGATTATTCAGAGTAATATGGCAGAACACCGAAACATGGGGCGTTATTTAACAAGCAATCTTGCCTAATATGTAGGAAGGAAACGTAGATGCCCGCATCTCGTGGTCGTGCGGTAGCGTTCTCGCTTCCCACGCCCGGGTTCCCGGGTTCCCGGGTTCGATTCCCGGCGGGGTCAGGGATTTTCTCTGCCTCGTGATGGCTGGGTGTTGTGTGATGTCCTTAGGTTAGTTAGGTTTAAGTAGTTCTAAGTTCTAGGGGACTGATAACCATAGATGTTAAGTCCCATAGTGCTCAGAGCCATTTGAACCATTTTTTGAAACGTAGATACAAACGGCTGCTTAAGGTTTTAGATATACAGTGTTCCGTTACATCTTGTGTTAAGCACGATATGGTTATAAATTCATATAATAAATAATACTATGTGAAAAAATGGTGATGAAGTAACGCATGCAACATTAAAGGAAACAAAATCCGATAAAAGGAGACTGTTAGTGAGAAAACAGTTCGCGAAGAAAAAAGAAGGGAGGGGTTGTGGTCAGAACATTAGGAACACTAACATAACAGCTGTGATAAATATGAAGAAACTATAACGACATTGATCAGAGAAAAATGCTTATGATAAAATCACGAGTCAGCATTACTTGTATAAAAAGGAAGTAAACTAAAACATAGACTGGAGCAAAAAAAAAAAAAAAAAAAAAAAAAATCGGTCAAAAATGTAACAAGTCTTGAAAGAGATCAAAGAAACATTTTTCCCTAAAATCAATCTGCTCGTTTAATAACGCTGGAGGTTCGTTCTTGTGATGTGCGTATATTTCTGTTTCTTCTAGTGAATTTAATAAAGGTCCTTTAGGGGCAATTTGGAGAATTTTTAAATTATTTTGGATTGACCCTTTAGCGTGATCATAGTCATTAATTTTCCAGTGCTGAAAGTATATCATTTCATATTATTTAAATGTATGTTAGTAACAGAAACTAAATTTATTTAATGACAGAGCTGATCTAAGGTGTCGAACTTCGTGTCATACACTATGATGAATGTTGTTGTGTTTGAAGGGTTGTACTTTGTGCTAATTTCATTTTACTAATTATGTTGGACTCTACGCATAATTATTACCAGAATAACAATTCATGTGATAAAAGGAACCCAAACGCATGAATGTTGAGTTAACTCCAGTACCCGTTGATATGAAACCTGCCAGTAAACCGCATCATATCCTCAGACTATGAGAATGCATCCGATTGAGGAATCAGTACAAAGAAAAGCAGAAAACAGAAATTACAAACTATTGGAACTACAGTACATATTTATTTCGTGACGTCCGCTGACTTCCGTCAGTGACTGGAGTGGAACAGCATGCTTACTTCATCGAACAGATACGAACATCCGGCATGTAACAAAATCTACAACTTCATTTCAAATAGTGAGGAATTAAAGGCAAGGTAGTAGGTGCGTCACAATCACCTCGTCCTATGTTTCAGAGGAAGCGTACCCTACAATGTTAATTAATAAGTACCTGAAAACCTATTCATTACATTGTACTAAGTAACGAATCGTAGGTTCTCGTATTCCACCGGCAGAATAATCCGACAACATGGCACTGACGCAGCAGAAAACGTCTCAGTTAATATAGTTCCATGGTTAAGCAATTAAGGAAAAATTTGTAAATCCCAGGATGAACTTTCAGTATAGTATCTTATTCCGCGCTGTTCCTCTTTTTGTTGGCCATTCCTTCTTAGAAATGGTATTAGAATTCATACCAATTTTATATTTTAATACGATTTTCTGAAATAATGTGTATGGACAGAAAACTGCTGTAACTTCAGAATGTCCACTTTTTCAGCTGCGAGAGTTCGTGTTAGTACTTGGAGGTCATTCCCACCCTACCTGTGAGAAAAAGAAAATGTTATCTTTTTTTAGGTGTTGTGCACTTCAGTGTCATGGTAATCAAGTAGCTTTGGTCAATCGACTTCTCCATGAACTACAATTTACATGCACTGAGTAACATTCAGCTTGAATTTAACACGACCGATGAAACACTACTCCTACTTTGCGAGCTTGTGGAATGAATGTTTCGTTGCATACTGATCAAAGCATTTCGGTAGCTGCTTCACTAGAGTTATTGGAACAGCGGAAACCATGGTCGACATAGCTGTGCCGAAATTTGAACGAGTAGTGTGCTTCATTTCTTCTTCAGGTGTGTGTCTCATAATTATCAGCTGACCGCTTTGGCCAAAAGGATTGTTGCGCGCTACCGTCAGAACGAGTAGTCAGCACTGAACCAAGAGAAAATTCCCTTCTGACATTGCTGCGTGAAAATAAATTCGTGGATGTGACAGGGATGATCATTTGAAGCAAAAAATTGCAGTAAACACGGGCTCTAAATTGCATATTTTAAGAGCAGTGGGCACCCTTTCATATTCGATACTGTGAAACAAATCTCTTCTATTGCAAGGTACTTCGTTTGATATTTTGGGAGGAGATAGTGTGGTCCAAAGCAAGAAAAAATGTCTATTAAACATAGGCTGTGTAGTGCTTACTTTAAGAGCTATGAACACTTACACGTCTTCGCTATTATGAAACACATCACTTCTCTTGGACACTCATGTTTACTTCACATCTTTCTTTCGAATGATGTTGCTGTCACGTACCTGAATATTGACCATTCCTCTCGGGACATCCTGTATGTCATGGCTCGTTGAAGAATCGTTGGCAAGTAAAAATGTTCCATAAATTAAGGAGCAAAGTTTGCTTTATTGGCTCTCAGGTTTGGAAATACATCACTGCTAAGCAGTGTGCACAGCTGGTGGGAAAATCCGTGAGGCTTAACACGCACACACACATAGTCAAGAGAAAACGTAGAAACAGCACATTTCTTTTTCACAGATTGTCACTTCAAGGAGGAATTTGTAAGGGACACGACTAGAGTTGAGAAGGCATACACTACTAATTCTGTATCCGAACAATTCGGGTTTGTTTTTCCTATTCGTCCACATTAAATTACATTTTCTACATTAACACTGCCTGCCATTCATTACACCAACTAGAAATTTTGTCTGAGTCATCTTGTATCGTTCTACGGTCACTCAAATTCGACATCTTACCGCACAGCACAGCATCATCTGCAAAGAACAGCTGGTTGCTGCCCACCCTGTCCGCCAAATCATTTGTGTATATCGAGAACAACAGCGATCTTATCACACTTCCCTGGGGCACTCCTACCGATACCTTTGTCTCTCATGAGCAATCGCTTGCGTGGACAACATTCTGTGTTCTATAAATTAAGAAGTCTTCGAGCCACTCACACATCTGTGAATCTATTCCATATGCTCGTACTTTCTTTAACAACTGCAATGCGGCAAAGTGTCAAACGCTTTCCGGAAATATAGAAATATAGAATCTGCCTGTTTCCTTTCATCCATATTTCGCAGCAACCATGTGAGAAAAGGTCAAGGTGAGTTTCGCACGAGCGGTACTTTCTAAAACAATCCTGATTCGTGTACATAAGCTTCTCAGTCTCAAGAAAACGTATTATATTCGAACTGAGAAAGATTCTGCAGCAAACCAATGTTAGGGATTTTGGTGTATAATGTGCGGATCCGTCCGTTTCCCCTTCTTATACACAGAAGTCACCTGGCCTGTTTTCCAGTCATTCGGGACTATGCGCTGGGTGAGAGATTCACTGTAAATGCAAGTTAAGTAAGCGGCCAATACCGTAGAGTACTCTTAAAAAAACCGAACTGGGACTAAAAAAAAATGGTTCAAATGGCTCTGAGCACTATGGGACTCAACTGCTGTGGTCATAAGTCCCCTAGAACTTAGAACTACTTAAACCTAACTAACCTAAGGACAGCACACAACACCCAGCCATCACGAGGCAGAGAAATTCCCTGACCCCGCCGGGAATCGAACCCGGGAACCCGGGCGTGGGAAGCGAGAACGCTACCGCACGACCACGAGATGCGGGCGAACTGGGACTCTATCCGGATCTGGTGACTTATTTCTTTTCAACTCCTTCAGATGTTTCTGTAGACCAGGGATACTTATTACTATATCGTTCATACGGGAGCCTGTTCGATGGTCAGCCAACGATATGTTTATACGATTCTCCCGCATGAACGATTCCTTGAATGTGGAATTTAAAACAGTTTTCGTTTTGCTATCTTCAACTGCCCTCTTAGCGATTTTACATAGGACCAGAATTTTCTTGGTTTCTCTGCCAGATCTTTTTCTAAGGTATGTCTGTGTTATTAGTTGTATGTTTCGTACATAGATCTTTCCACAGACGCAAGAATATCTACTAACCTTTGCTTGTCATCATTTGTGTGTTCTCTTTTGAGCCGAGAGTGAACAGCCTCTGATTCCTCAGCAGTTTCCGAATCTCGCTATTAAACCATGGAGGGTCTTTTCCGTGCTTAATCCACCGACTAGGCACATAATTCTCCAGACCATGATTTACTATCTGCTTAAACGTAGCACAAAATTCCTCTATTTCCATCTTACTGGAAATAAGTGATGACAATTTACTACCTAAGTGAGATGCTGACAACTGCGTATCTGTCCTTTTTCGTAGAAACGGTCTCCTAGCCTTCTTAACTGATTTATTAAATTCTTTCTATGATGACATCACATCGATAATCCCCGTTACTGTAATGACGTTGTGAATAAAGACTGGCCTATTTGTAGCTACAAGTTCTAAGATATTTCCCTTGCATATGGGCTACCTAACTAACTGCTTAAGACAATTTTCAAAAAATGTATGCAAAAGTACTGTAGAATATCGACTGTATGCAGTCAAAACGTATGCCAGAGCGGAAATGAGTCGCTACAGAGACAGCTGCAGGCAGGCAAGAGTGTTATGCGTTGTGAAGCAAAGCACGGCCGACAGGCGTAGTGAAGCAGAGCCAGCTGGGCCGATGTAGCAACAGCCGACATCCCAATACGCTAGCGGAAGGACGGAAGCCTTTCCCCACTTACCATCACATAAGTGTTTAGATTACGCGCCTTAAGCCCCAAACAAACATGGTGTGGTGCGCATAAGTAGTCAGACATTTGTGTACTAAAATAGTCTCGTCTCAGTATCACAGCCTACTCCACTAGCCTGTGACACATGGAGCAACATCCTGGTATGCAGTACAGGGTCTACTGTTTGACCACGGGACAGGTCAACCTGCCCTAAGTTACAGGAGAGACGCTGCCAGAGCAGAGGCCACCTGCTCGCTTGAGGGACATTATGGTCAGCTCAGTGTATTGTCAGCTGCGCTGCCCCGCTGTCATCACGATCGCAGCCGGAGACAGTTGCAGTCGAGTGACGCCACGCTCCGACCCGCTCTTTACAATGTCAGCAATGCCGGACGTCCATTGATTCGCATGAGAGGCAACAGGGCACCTCCTCCAACCTTTTCTTGATGTACTAAGGCCAAGGGCCAGTATAAAGACGTTAGTAAAACAAATCTAGTGTCGTCCTGACGTCTCGTTCCACTCTCCACTGGCGACAATCCATGGGTCATCTAACAGCATTTCTAATGACTGCTTGTCTGAACCCCCTGTAATGAATTTATAGGCGTCTTTGCTTATACTCGGTAAGCTAAAGTCTACTCTAACTACTAATGCATGGTCTGAGTATTTACATGCCACAGACCATAGGCGTTCTTTGAATGACTCTAGAACAGCCCAGCGGAAACGGAAGGCCGGTAAAAGCATCTAACAATTAATGTGGTTTCACCTAGACCTGTTATATCTGACAACTTCACTGTCATCCTGAACTGCGACCTCCACAATACTTTTGTCAGCTGCAATAAACATTCCATATCTATGCCCATAGTCTGTCATTTCCCTATGCGTTCCACGACACGCTAAATATTTCAGAGCTTTCCTCTTCAGGCTTCAGCCAGCTCTCGGTCCTGAAAATAATTCCAGCGTGAGAACTTTCCTGGAGGGCAGTAAGTTTGGGAACTTCATTATGAATACTTCGACAATTTACTGACAAAATTTTCACTGTTGAAGTGTCTTTACGCCGAATGTTGTCTGACTTGTCTTGCTGTGCATCGATTGTGTTCATCAGACCACCTCAAAGCACCGCCAAGACTAAGCAACCCTAATGTGCACTACACAAGTACTCTGCTACCTGAGCCAGCTGCTTCCTTTGTGTAGTTTCCCCATGAACGATCAGGTAGAGCCCTACAGATCCGCAACGCAGGTCTAGAAAGCTACAGCCAAGACCGTCAAAGAGTCGACGAATCCTTTGGTTGAAACACTCCACTCGGCTCCAAATCAAAGGAACCAGATAAACTCTGGGAAAAATGCTGTAAGTTGCGAGCTCTGCTTCCACCCCACATATGAGGCCAACAGATTTCACCACTTCCGCCAGCCGCCTGTATGAAATGAGGATGGCCTCAGAATGCTTGCGTCAGGAGTCGTTGGTGCCTATGAGAGCCACAACTTGCAGACGAGTGCATCCTGCATTCTCTATAACCACACGCATACCCGGATGAGGCTCCCCTTCCCCCCCCCCCCCCTCCTCACTTGACATACACATCGAGTGCCCATTGGCTTTTTTTCCAGCCCTGAACACTGTATGCCTAGAGTGCTTAATAATGAGCGTAACAGTGGGGCTCCCGATAACTCGTGAACCTCTGCTCCCGTCTGCCTGCTCAGATCCTACTGAAGGAGGGGCCACCTCTCAATAGGGTGAATAGGCGAGGCCCGAAGACGACCAGTCTCCCACATTGGCCCTCTGCTTCGAGCGACGCGAACACTTTACCACCAGCCACCCAATCTACTGTGAGAGCTGATTCACCTGATCGGGTGCCTTGGTAGCAGAACACTGAGCGAAACAAGCGTCACTTGAGATGCCCCATGGGATGCGGAATTTTCTCTGCCCACCGCGCCACTCTGAGGAAGCAGCCTGAAGGTGACTGACACCTCGTTCATTCGAGAACTGCAGCCGGCTCCTCCTTCGTCTGCACACAGCATGCACACAACCTACTTATTCTAGCAACACAAACTGAAAAAGTAATCTGAAAGCAGACAAATCCTAGGTATGCAACTATCTATCCTCCCGTTGCGTCACCGATGGACGCTGATGCCTCAGTGATGATGTGATGATGTTTCGTTTGTTCGACGCGCAACTGCGGGGTCATCAGCGCCCGTACAAAGTCCCAATTTTTACACAGTCCAATCTAGCCATTGTCACGAATGTTGATGACGAAATGATGTGGACAACACAAACACCCAATCCCCGGGTAGAGAAAATCCCCAACCCGGCCGGGAATTGAACCCGGCACCCCGTGATACAGGAGCAGCGACGCTAGCCACTAGACTACGGGCTGCGGACATGCCTCAATGAGCTTTATAGCTGGCTGTTCAGAAGAAGTGGAAACCACGCTACAGACTGCCCGAATTTACACGTAAAAACGCGAGGTTAACCTCTCAAACGGAAAAATTTACGAAATTTTAGAAATATACAACGAGGAAAACAGAAGTTAAGATAAACACTTTGACTTGCAACTCTATAGATGTGTATCAGCCGAGGGATGGAGCCCGACTACAACAAGGAAAGTTTATGACTGGACGGACTCAACTCATGTATAGAAGCTGCTCATATACTGGCGCGGATCTCTACAGCGTCGGTCGAGGTGAGCGGAGACTGACTGAGTACCCCGTCTTTTTTTTAAAAAAAAAAAAGAAAAGGGGGGGGGGGGGCGCTGGCTGGCGGTTTTCTAGCTTTCCAGTTCTAATTTGTTTGTTGAGTGGCTATTTCACCATCCGGCTCAGGATGCCAGGATGCCAACTGGAGAGGAGGTGATCCAGAGGAGTCATTTACGAATGTTACTTTGCACTAGCTAAGGGCAATTATCTCCCACGGTTTGCAAGATATCACCATTTAGTGCCAAAAACTGCGGACGCGCCTCCTTATTCGAAGGAGGGCTCCAGCAGAATCTCGCACCCACGTTGGGAACGAAGTGAATGGCTCGCTCTCCCCTGTTCTGCTGGCCTCTGCTCAACTTGCATTGAAATTGATTCCCAGTTACTCATGTAAACAACCCTCCAGGGTAAGAAAATAATATGCGACTTCCGTCCACAGATATGGCAATCAATCTTGTTACCTTCAGCCATACTCATACTATCATTTGCATCTGGAAATTAATTTAGATTTGATGGGTTCATGAGTTTAATGGAGTCTGATTACGGGACGTGGCAGCTTTGACAAAAGAGGCAACAAACAGTTTCATGAGGTATTATAAGTACGTAAGGTCCAATATTATATATTGTAATTACACAATGAGAAAAAAGTAACCAAAGAAAAAAATCTGGACGTTTGAAAGAAGAGCAGCTAATTCAGCACTGTTCGCTCCACAACTTGTGGCAAACAGATCAGTAAGTGAGTGTGCTACTTTAACTTTAATTTCTTTTTAATTTTTTCACAATGGAACAATGTTTCTGGGCACCTCGGTTTTCAGTTTTTTTTTTTTTTTTTTTTTTTTTTTTTTTTGTAAGACGTATAGAAAGATAACATGTAACACTCGTCAACTGATGTGTGACTCTTTAATTAGTTATGGATTTTCACTTCTATTTTCGAGTGCGAATATCATGTAACGAGAGATTCCGCAAATAATCCTTCACTGCTCAAAACGTGTAATGATGCCCATAACCAAATTACAGAAAAATAATTTCTTCCTCATATTCAAATGATTAGAACCTCGTGTAAAAACAGGATATTTCAGCTACTGCAAAACCTATTGATCTTTTGTCCAGTAATGTAAAGTTGCTGATGGTTAGTAACATTAACTTCAACAACAACAGAAAATCTATTTTCGTAACTTGTTCTATTTCATAGACGATTTTTATTGTAGAATGTAGTGGCATATACAATGTTAACCCCAGCAATTCCAATGCATTTTCAGTAACGGGGCTACCCTAAAAAAGTTAAAAAGAAAACGAAATTCGTTAATTGTTGTTGACTTTTACTAACGGCGTTCATTTTTAAAGAGAGACTGATGTGTAAGTAGGGCCGGCCGCGGCGGTATCGCGGTTCTAGGCGCGCAGTCCGGATCCGTGCGACTGCTACGGTCGCAGGTTCGAATCCTGCCTCGGGCATGGATGTGTGTGATGTCCTTAGGTTAGTTAGGATTAAGTAGTTCTAAGTTCTAGGGGACTTATGACCACAGCAGTTGAGTCCCATAGTGCTCAGAGCCATTTGAACCATTTTTGTGTAAGTAGGGTCCACAACCTGAAAATATCTTTTGGCACTCTCTTAGCAATACCAGTACACTTGCAATAATGGGCACTACCAAGGATGAGGTACCTTATGACCACGATAAAAAAATAACAAATTAAAATTTCGTTAAATGTTAGTGACTTTTACCCACAACATACTTTTTAGAAAAATATTGACGTGTAAGTAAGGTCTATAACATGAAAATAATCAATATGACATCTGCTTCCTGGACTCAAATTTAACTGGAAAAACATTTATAGAACCTAGTAGAAAAATTAATTAAAATCAATCAAAATGTTTTTTAATTTTTAAAATATAAATTAACTGACTAGATAATAAGATTTTCAAAAGGCGGGCAAAAAGTAACACCCATAACCCGCCCACGGAAGTGTGAGGGTTAATGAACAACACCCTTGTTGTCGTGTTTAACTGTCTACTGCTACAGATCTGTAAACGAGCATCTCATACTTACAGTAATTATTGATTCTAGATCAGTTCTTACACAAATTCGTTAATTATAATGGGCAATCAACCATCGGGTCTAACTGTCCAATAAGTACAGTATTTTGCGTTATATGTTTTGCGATGAATGATGGAAATGTACGAATCCAGGCAGGTGATCCTGCCGAAAATTTTGATGAAGGAGAATACAATCCTTGTGAACTTTACGAAAGCCGTAGTAAGAGTAACGGTAGTTAAATCTGGTGATCGATGCGATAGGCATAGGAACATTAGAAGAATTTTAATTTCTTTCTCAACGTAATCATGTATTAAATGACGAGATTTGTAATAATTCGTGAGCAACAGGTATATTTTATAATAAGAAATGAGAATTTATTATTTTAATAGCATAAAAAAATCAATTACCATAAGTAGTTTTCCAGTCACACACAGCGGAACGAAATGTTTCCAATAGCATACTTCCGCAGGGTTAAGACCTGTCCCTGGCAAAATTAAGAGCCACTCGCTCATCAATCAGGCCAAAAAACGGTCACGCAGCAAACCAGCCCCCCACCCCACCTACAGGCCACACACCACGCTGACAGTTGACATACGGCTGGCGCTACGCGTTCGCAACACATGCGCCTGACTCCGCCGTTACTGATTGCCTCGCGTAATTAATTGTTTCCAGAAAGGGGAAAAAAGTCTGACAATGCTCCGGCTCAAAGTGCCAGAGGGGAAAAAATGGCTAAAATTACTGCGGACTGATGATAGTTGCTAAAGAACATGCGCACAGAGTTCGCATTCAGAACATTAATTCATTTTGCGCTGTAATAGCCGGTCGTAAGTCAGATGGCGCCCCCCCCCCCCCCAGCCATTAAAGAGGCTTATTTAGCAACAGGTTTCGTGCAAAAGTTGAGTAAAACTTTTTAAAGAAATTTAAAAAAATTAATAGACTAATGGAGGTCTCTTTCACATCAAAATAATTAAGCTGGTAAACATTTCGCGATTTTCAGTGAACTGAAACCGACACTGTTGTCACGTATAACAATGACGACCTCAGACAACGCAGAATTTTTTGCAGCTCCTACCCCATGATCTTCGAATACACCGGATGTGCAAACGCTAGGCAAGGGTATTTCAATTTTCTAGGCTTACACGTTCCAGCTCGTGTGCAGTCAAAATAAATTTATACGTTTCATATGATTGTTTAACGGAATTTTCTATGAAGTTTCGTACTAATTTCAGTATTTCGGGATTATTCTGCTGTCATCAGAATTGTGTTTCTTAACCCACGCACAATTAACAGAGACCGTTCAGGACATATAAATATTTCAAGAAAGTTAAAAAAGTTATATGAAAACTTCCTGCTAGACTACTGTAAGTAATTTTTGGACTAAGTTTCTTTTAATTTACGTCTGTGGGCACAAACTTTTTTGTTAACAACTTACCGGTTTCGATGTATAATGACCATCATCAGATCTGTTTTATAAAAACTAAGTCCTTATGTACTGCAGCCATAGTGGCATCGTCTAATGTTAAATGCAAAATCAGCACCAGCATCGTTAAATATATATATAAATAACATCATATGCACAAGTCATGTTTTTGGACCTTATTGCGCATAAGGCACAAGCAAAAGACGAATAATGAGCTGCTCTGAAGCTGCGACGTACACCGATAATCCGAAATATTACGGCCATCTGCTTTATTGCACGTTAGTCTACCTTTGGAAAGCGCTATAGCAGTGATTGTCGTGGCATGGATTAAACATTTCCTTGGTAGATTTTCTTAAGTATATGGCATGAGATATCCACTCACGGGCCACATAATTCCATCAATTGTCCATTATTTGTCTACTTGACCAAAAGAAACTACATTGTCCAGTTACATTAATGTAACCACCTGTCAGACGTGTGACTAACCACTTTTTGCAGTCTGACACCGCTGCGAGGCGTACAGGAAGACAGTCAACGAGATTCCGTAAGGTACCGACAGAGATGTGAAGCCATGCCGTCTCCAGTGGCGGGACCATCTACGCAGATTTCTCTGAGGATCCCCTGGCGCGAACAGCCCGATCGAGTTGGTCACATGAATTCTCGATCGGGTTGAAATCCGAATAGTTTGTTGGCCAGAGGAGTACGGTAAGCACATCCCTGTGCTGTTCGAACCAGGCATGCACGCTGTGAGCTGTCTGACACATTGATTGTCCTGGTGGTAAATGCCACGGTGCGAGCCGGCCGCTATGGTCCAGTGGTTCTAGGCGCTTCAGTCCGGAACCACGCAGCTGCTACGGTCGCAGATTCGAATCCTGCCTCGGGAATGGATGTGTGTGATGTCCTTAGGTTAGTTAGGTTCACATAGTTCTAAGTCTAGGGGACTGATGACCTCAGATGTTAAGTCCCATAGTGCTTAGAGCCATCTGAACTATGGTGAGAGGAAAAGCAAGCTGCATGTGGGAGGGTGGACATGGCCCAAAAGGATGGATGCACACACACATGTTGATCCATTTTGACAGGACATGCCACTGTAGCATTCCCCAAACCATAACGCTCCCTCCTCCACCCCGGATCCTTCCAAAGATTGTTGCAGGGTGCTTGCTTTCAGACGTACCACGCCATATACGCTATGTGTCCAATGGAGCATAAAACGTGATTCATCTGAAAACGCCATCGGTCGCCACTGAGTGAACGTACAGTTGTGGTATTGGCGTGCAAATGCCATCCTTCGTCGCCGATGAACAGTAGTAAGTATGGGTGCATGAACAAGGCACCTGATATGAAGGCCCATTCGCAGCAACTTTCGCTGAACGGTCGCTGAGGAGACACTGTTGGTAGCCCCTTGGTTCATCTGGACGGTCAATTGCTCAGCAGCTGCACGCTATCCGCTTCTAACCATCCCTGCAGCTGCCATTCACCCCTGTCATCTTGGCCCGTGGTGTTTCACAGTTGCTTCGGCGCCGGTTTTGCATAGCGCCATTTTGCCACGCTCGGTATACTTTAACCACGGTGGCATGCAAACAGTTCACAAACTTGACCGTTTCAGAAATGCTTCCTCTATTGACTCGGAAGCCGATGATCATGCTCTTTTCGAATCACATAAATCGGTCCATTTCTGTATTACGACAACAATGCTCCGTGTTTTCGCGTCCCCATGGCTCGCTTTATATACTCTGCGCTGCCAGTGCTGCCACCTGCCTTCTGAGAGTGGTTATTGCACGTTGGCATCGGTCACATACGTTCAGGTCACATTGATGTGATTGGACTCTGTAGCCTATTGTTTGACATACAACGATAATTTGATGCTGCCTAGTAGCGTTGTAGACATGCGGGGAAGGAAGTATCTAATTGGACCAGAGACGAATGTGTAATCATTGTAGCGAACGTACTGACAGAAAATGTGGAAATTCATTGACAAAAGAGACTTTAACAAAGGGAAAATTGTTTGCCTCTACGTCTGGGATCGAACATTTCTGACTTCGTGGAGCTGGTCGGTCGTTGATGAGCATGATACAGGTGCTTGGCAGGGTACATGATTCAGCAGACGCCTTGGTAGCCGGTCAAACACTGATGACTCAGCCGTTGTTACTGGCCGCTTAATAGCATGTTGTCCCACTTTTGGAGGAGAAGGCGTCAAGTGGGTTCCGAAATTCCTCGGCAGGTTTCTGGAGCTAGGTGGCGCCTGATGTCTACACACGGTTCAACCACTCCAGTAAGATAGGGGCCGGTGGTTTCGTAGGCGCCGAGCTTGTGCCCAATAGCGTCACAAATGTGTTCCATTGTGTTCTGGTCAGGCTAATTTGGTGGACAAGACATCTACTTGAGTCTCCTAGAACTACTGTAACAGCATGTAACACCATTATAGCCTTGTAATGCAGACTGCTATTTCTCCTGGAAGATACCGTCGTCACAACTGAAGACACCAAGAGTTGAGGCAGGCAGGTGATCCACGCTATAACTTTCTTGTAGTTAAGGGGTGTCATGGTGTTTTTGATTACTACCGCAGGTCGTATGGTGTCAGTACCCTTGCCGCAGTGGTATCACCAGTCCCCGTCAGATCACCGGAGTTCAGCACTGTCGGGCTTGGCTAGCACTTGAATGGGTGACCTTCCGAGTCTCCAGAGTACTGGTGGCAAGCCGGTTCCTCTCAGCCCTTGTGAAGGCAATTCAGGAGCTACTTGACTGAAAAGTAGCGACTGCTTTCACGAAAGCAGACAATGGCCAGGAGACAGGTATACCGAGAACATACTCCTCCATATCCGCATCCAGTGACGTCTTTCGGCTGAGTATGAAACGGTGATCGGTGGGTACCGCTTGGCCTTCCGAGGCCCTTTGGGACAGAGTACAGGTTACAGGTCTTATGGAACCCAGATAAATGTTGTCCATAGCATACTACTGACCCCACTGATCTGTGTCCTTGGTGTAAGATATGCACCATGCAGACGTTTCCGTAAGTGATGGCGTACTGGACACTATCTTTGAGCTAGTGAAGCGAAAAATGGGATTCATACATCCACGCAACACGTTTCCAGTGATCCACGGTCGAATCTCGATGGTTCCGTACCCACGGCAACCGTAACTTAGTGTCACTGGGTCAACGTGGGAACACGTAAAGGTAGTTTGCAGCGGGGTCCCACGCTCAGTAGCGTCCCCTGAACAGTGTGCTCCGAAATACTTTTGTCTACACCAGCATTCTAGTCTGTCGTCAGACCTGCCACAGATCGTCGCTCTACCTTGCTTTACAGAGCGGCTAAGCCTCTGATATCCACGGTATGGGCTGGGGGTCATTCGCCATTTCCAAGATGCTCATTCCAGGCACCGACCAATAACAATCTGCGTTTTGACAAAGTCACTTACTCTTATTTCTATGGGATTCCAAATTTACGGCCTTTATCGTCACTAGTACTCATTTGATTGTTCACATTTTTCAGCATCAAACTTCAATTTCTTCTAATTTCCTCTTCTTCGGACTTCCTTGCAATTTTGTTCTCCTGATGTAAACTTTCAGGAACTCGGCCCTCTTTTTCGAATCTGACACTGGTATAGCTCATTCATTGAAGAATAGAATCTACTTCCGTACCATACTATTCCTGATACCTTCTGCTGCCGACTTGTGCCAGCTTACTTCCTAGAAGGTGAGCGCTCTATTCTATTCTCATCCGAATCCTGACACTAAGCAAGTCGTCATTTCACTTTCTAATACATCTTTACTTTGTTTATTCTTAAGCTATATGCTGTGATTAGTATGCTATACACTAGTTTCACAGTCATTCTAAATATTCTTGTTTTAGGCTAGACGGGAATGTCGAGTGTGACCTCTTGCGTTGGTATGTGGTTTCCCTTCACTTTAATTACTCGTTTGGATTCTTTAAACTTCCTAGACAGCTCCTTCGACGTTAAGTTGAAGAACAGTGGTGATAATGCTACCTTGCCTTACATCCGTCTTAACTTGTACTTATCTTTCGTGTCCTTCCACTTTTATTATTATGACTCTAGTTTGTTGTAGATCAATTGTCTGTCTTCGTTCCTTAGCCCAAAAATTCGAAGGACTGCAGACATATTATCTCCTCAAATATTTTCTTCGTATCTTAACATTTTGCGATGATAACCTGATTTGTCTCCAATCCGCCTTCCATTAGCAAGCGCAGTGTCAAAACTGTTACTCTGGATTCATTTCTCTTCCTGAAAACAAGCTAATTTTCACCTATCAAGTCTTGAACGTAATTTTTTCTTCTTTCATGTATTATTCTGATCATCAGTTTGTAACCTCCCGCTTACCTCATTTTGCATTAATTTGAGGCTGTAGAACATTGGCGGGGGACGCTTAACAGAGAAAACACGGTCCGTTGAAAAAAAAATTTGACTATGTTACCGAATAGGAAAATGTGTCTATTTGCATTATGAATTTCGCAACTAGGTGGAAAAATGTTGCTTAGTCAGGATAAAAGTAGAGATAGTTTTACTCTGTATATTGAGTTTTTGCACGTAAGACACTTCTTAACAATGCCTCGACCCAACAACGCTCATATTAACAGCTGAATTTATTTCACTTTCACACTGAAGTTTGCCTTCGCTATATTGCTTTTCCGAATTAGTCTTTCATGTTCTAATAGTCCACAGTAGCCTTTATTGTATAGCTACAAACATAATACGTTCCACCAACGAAAGCTACTGACGAAGAATAACGACACTGTTTCGTCCTCTGATTTCGTATGTAATGACGCACAACTTTCTTCCACAAAGCGAATAATTACTCATTATTACTCTATAAACCGACTAATACTTTTAAATTCGTAATTCATCACTTTAGATAACTGTTCAAATAACTGAGATGTGACGCAACTACACGTGACCTTTCCCCCCAAAAGCCGAGCAAACCGTGAGAGAGACTGTAAGAGAGTGAGTGCAATTTATGTAAGCCTCACTCTTACCTGTTTTACGCGTGCTGTTGTATAAAAAAATGGTCATATGTTTTTGACAATATACGTTTACTCAGCCACATAATTGTCATGGTCTTTCTCGAAACAGCTACTTTGGGTGCGATGAACTTGTCACAGCGTTTCTTCCAGAATGCTGGGAAACATATTTTGAAAGGTCATCCAGAATCGTCTCCACAGCTTTCACTACCGCTCCCCCTAGAGATGGAAAGTGGCCCCCACTCTTTCGCACCTGATATGGACTTGCAAAGTTTGCGGAACATCCCTGTAGTACTGTACAGTTATTGGTGGGTGTACAGCCACAACATGATGATAAACCATTCCATGAATTTCAGAAAATGAAATAACCGTAATTTTCCCAGCAGACGCAAACGCTTTTGGTTATTTGTTGTTTGGTGGTTGGTGATGAAGGATATTTGCACACTGAGCTTTCCTGTTTACTCTCAGGATCAAAATGATGCAGCTAAGTTCTGAAAGAAACTCCAGATCTTCCTCTAACATCAACTACATGGACACCTGCATGTGAATGTTCTTTTCTTCCCGGCTGAGCAGTCTTGGAACTCACCACACAAAAACACGTTTCATACGTAAATTTCGCGTCATCAAATTCTAGGTGGCATCCAATAAACTTTTCAGTATTTCAGAATGTATTCGTAAGGTTATTGGTCGATTATTTCTCACAATGACACTAGCGGTATCGACGTTTTATTCCGTAAGAGCAGTAGCTGGAGTCCCGGGACCAACTTCCTTCGAAATTGATTGCATCGCCTCTTTTAACAATTTACACCATCTTAAAACTGTGCTGTAGGGAAGAACGTACTCGCCATAGGCTTTCTGTAACATTGCATGGGATTCAACTGATTGTTTGTATGATCTGTTGAGACGAAAGCAGGATTTCAAAGCCGCATATCGTTCATAGCGCATCATCTACACTGTTGGGATACGCTGTACTGGACATGTCTCAGCCTGCTCGCCTCTCGCACACGGAAACCAGGAATGTCAATAATAAAACTAATACGGCGTGTTTGTAGCACATTAGGCTAACAGAATATCATCAAGTTAAATTATGAAGTAAGAAATTATGACCGGAAAAAAATTATGATCATTCTGTTTTGGAAAGCCCTCGTATGTCATTTTAAATGCTTCTACATTCGTTTGCAAAAATTTTTGTAAAGGTGCTGACAGTCTCGCTGTTGAGCACCCACGAGACACGGCAGTCAAAGCTGACGGTATGTCATGCTGGTCTGCGTTTTCATTAAACGAATTACTATATAGCAGATATCACATTTAGGATGTTCAGTACATTGTGCATTGAGTCTAAGAGCGCCTAATACTCTACAAAGGGGATAATCTGTGTCATGTAAAAGTGATTGGTTAGTGGCCATCGTAATAAATGTATGCTTTTGAAGCCCATGTTCTCATTCTGCGGGGTACACCAAGGGCGATTTCAACAGCGAAATAACTTTCTCCCAAGACACAACGAAACCTTCACCCCATGGTGTTATAACGTGCCTTGTTTGGTAAATGCCATGTACTGACAAACAAAAATGCCATGTACTGACAAACAAAAATAAATAGGTGTCCTGAGCTGATTCCAGAACTGTATGGATTTAGAAGTGTAGCTTTAGTGAAAACCTAGTATCTGATCAGATTTGCGAATGGATTCAAGACTACTTTGCAGAGAGAAATTGGTACGTTCTTTTTAACGGAAAAAATTGACATATTTAAAGGTAATTTCAGAGGTACCCCAATTAAATATGATAGGACCGTTGTTGTATATAATATATGAGAGAAACCTAATCGAAAGTGTCGAAGTAGCGTATGGCCATTTGCAGATGATGCGGTTGTGTACAATATAATAGCACCGCTAGAAGACTGTACTTATTTGCAAAAGGACCTGCAGAGGATTGGCAAATGGTGCAGGGGCTGAAGTGGACCCTGGACGTAAATAAATATAGTATGTGGCGTATACCTAGGTGAAGAAGTGTGCTATTGTACAACCACACGGTTGATGACAAATCTATGGAAACAATATCTTCCACAAAATATCTGTTAGTATCTATTTGGGGCGACCTTAAGTAGAACAACCACGTAAAACTATGTAAAGAAGATGCTAGAATTTTATGCGTAACATGAATGTTAAGGAAATGAAATGTAGTTCATCCACGAAGGAAGTGGCTTGCAAAACATTTTTTCGACCGATTCTTGACTGTAGCTCATCACTCTAGTGCTCATCGCTCTTACCAGAAAGGAATGATAAAAGAGAGAGAGAAGACCGTAGATTCAACTACGAGTACATACGTAGGGATTACGATAGGGAATAACTTAAACTGTAAATAATGTTGTGGGGAAAGCAAACCAAAGACTGCGATTTATTGACGGAACGCTTATGAAATTTAACAAGTCTACTCACACTACACTACACTACACTTGCCCGCCCTCTTCTGAAGTAATGCTGTGCGGTGTGGGATCTGAATCAGATAGGTTTAACGGAGCTTGTCTAAAAAGTTAAGAAAATGGGGCAAGTCGCTTTGTGTGTGTGTGTGTGTGTCATCAGTCTTCTGACTGGTTTGATACGGCCCACCATGAATACTCTCATGCGCCAACCACTTCATCTCCGAGTAGCATCTGCTACCTATGTCATCAATTATTTGCTGGATATATTCCAATCTCTGCCTTATTCTACAGTTTTTGCCATCTACATCTCCCTCTAATACCATGGAAGTCATTCCCTCATGTCTTAACAGATACCCTATCATCCTGTCCCTTCTCCTTGTCAGTATTTTCAATATATTCCTTTCCTCTACGATTCTGCGCAGAACCTCCTCATTCCTTACCTTACCAGTACACCTAATTTTCAATATTCGTCCTTAGCACCACATCTCAAATGCTTCGATTCTCTTCTGTTCCGGTTTTCCCATAGTGTACGTTCTCAGAAATTTCTTGCTCAAATATAGGCCTTTGTTTGATATTAGTAGACTTCTCTTGACCAGGAATGCCCTTTTGGCCAGTGCTAGTCTGCTTTTGCAGTCCTCCTTGCTCCGTCCGTCATTGGTTATTTTACTGCCTAGGTAGAAGAATTCCTTAACTTCATCTACTTCGTGACCATCAACCCTGATGTTAAGTGTCTCGTTGTTCTCATTTCTGCTACTTCTCATTACTTCCGCCTTCCTTCGATTTACTCTTAATCCATATTCTGTACTCATTAGATTGTTCATTCCATTCAGCAGATCATGTAATTCTTCTTCACATCCACTCAGGATAGCAATGTCATCTGTGAATCGTATCATTGATGTCCTTTCACCTTCAATTTTAATTCCACTCCTTTTATTTCCATCATTGTTTCTTCGATGTACAGATTGAACAGTAGGGACGAAAGACTACATCCCTGTCTCACACCCTTTTTAAACGGACCACTTAGTTCTTGATCGTCCACTCTTATTACTCCCTCTTTACTCTGGTTCATATTGTTTATTACCTGTTTTTCCCTATAACTTACCCCTGTTTTGTTCAGAATTTCGAACATTTTGCACCATTTTACATTGTCGAATGCCTTTTCCAGGTCGACAAATCATACGAACGTATCTTTATTTTGCTTTAGTCATGCTTCCATTATCAACCGCAACGTCAGAAATGCGTCTCTGGTTCCTTTACCTTTTCTGTAGACAAACTGATCGTCATCTAGCACATCCTCAACTTTCTTTTCCATTCTTCTGTATACTATTTTTGTTAGCAACTTGGATGCATGAGCTATAATTCTTGCAGTTGTCAGCTCTTGCTGTCTTCGGAATCGTGTAGATGATATTTTATCCAGAAGTCATATGGTATGTCGCCAGAATCATACATCCTACACACGAACGTGAACATTCGTTTTGTTGCCACTTACTCCAATGATTTTGGAAATCCTGATGGAATGTTATCTATCCCTTCTGCCTTATTTGATCTTAAGCCCCCAAAGCTCTTTTAAATTCTGCTTCTAATACTGCATCCTCTACCTCATCTAAACCGACTCATATTTCTTTTTCTGCCACAACAGACAAATCTTCTCCCTCATAGAGGCTTTCAATGTATTCTTTCCACCTATCCTGTCTTTCTCCTTTGTATTTATCAGTGGAATTCCCGCTGCACTTTTAATGTTACCACCCTTGCTTTTAATGTTCCCGAAGTTTATTTTGACTTTCCTGTATGCTGAGTCTGTCCTACACACAATCATGTCTTTTTCGATTTCTTCACATTTTTCATGCAGCCATATCGTCTTAGCTTTCCTGCATTTCCTATTTATTTTGTTCCTCAACGACTTGTATTTCTGTATTCCTGAGTTTCCCGGATCATTTTTGTACTTCCTCCTTTCGTCATACACCTGAAGTATATGTTCTGCTACCATGGTCTCTTCGCAGTTACCTTCATTGTAACTTTTTTCTTTCCATCTTCTGTGATAGCCCTTTTTAGACATGTCAATTCCTCTTTAAATGTACTACCTACCAAGCTATTCCTTACTGCTGTATCTATAGCCTTCAAGCCTTGGAGAACTTCAAGCGTATCTCGTCATTCCTTAGGACTTCCGTACCCCACTTCTTTGCATATTAAATCTTCCTGATTAATGTCTTAAATTTCAGCCTACTCTTCACCACTACTACATTGTGATTTGAGTCTATATCTGCTCCTGGGTACGTCTTACAACCCAGTATCTGATTTCCGAATCTCTGTCTGACCATTATATAGGTTAACTGAAATCTTCCCTTATCGCCCGGCTTTTCCTCGTCTACCTCCTTCTTCTTTGAACAGAGTATTCGCTATTACTGTTTGAAATCAGTCTTTCTCCCTCTCATTCCTTGTCCCAAGCCCATGTTCTCCTGTAACCTTTTCTTCTACTTCTTCCCCCACAACTGCATTCCAGTCTCCTATGACTATTAGATTTTCATATCCCTTTACATACTGTATTACCCTTTCAGTATCCTGATACACTTACTCTATCTCTTTATCTTCAACTAGCGACTTCGGCATGTACACCTGAACTATAGTTCTCGGTGTTAGTTTGCTGTCGACTCTAATACTAACAACACTATCACTGAACTGTTCACAGTAACACACTCTCTGCCCTACCTTCCTGTTCATAACAAATGCTATTCCGTTTATACGATTTTCCGCTGTTGATATTACCCTATATTCATCTGACCAGAAATCCTAGTCTCCTTTCGATTTCAATTCACTGACCCCTCGTGTATCTAGATTGCGCCTTTTCATTTCCGTTTTCAGGTTTTCTAGTTCCCCTACCACGTTCAAGCTTCTGACACTCCATGCCCCGACTCATAGTACGTTTTTCTTCCGTTGATTATTGAATCTTTTTCTCATGGTCCCCCCACCCCTCCCCTAGGCAGTTCCCTCCCTGAGATCTGAATGGGGGAACTATTCCGGAATCTTTTGGCAATGGAGAGATCATCATGACACTTCTTTAATTACAGGCCACATGTCCTGTGGATACACGTTACGTGTCTGTAATGCAGTGGTTTGACTTGCCTTCTGCTTCCTCATGGTGTTGTTCGTGGCTGCCCTAGGACAAGAGAGTGCCCTGAACCTCTGTCCGCTCTTCCGCCCTCTTTCACAAGGCCGTTGGCAGAATGATGGTGATTTCTCACGCCGGAAGTCTTCGGCCGCCAACGCTGATTATTAATAAAAAATTAAGCAGTGACAGTTTTCGAACCAAGGACCGAGGATGTTTTGCTCGTTAAGATCATTTTCACGATTATTTTATCGATATGATGTGGAACAAGTCAGATTAAAAGATATGTATACACACATGACTAATGCTAATATTCATATTACTGAAATTCGTAGTTCCACACATGCAATTACGTTTAGAGATACATTTCTTTCTTTTTACCAGTTCTGAAACAGAAACTAGTCCATGGAATAGAAGTAGTTGTCCAAAAGAAATGATTTTAAGCTAGATTTAAAACTTGATCTGCTACCTGCCAGACACTTTATGTTGTTGGGAAAATGACCAAAGACTTTTGTTGCTGAATAATGTAATCCTTCTTGAGCAACTGACAGGTTGATCGTCGTTCCATTAACTCAGATTTTTACTACAGAGAGCGGCTGACCCTCTGACCGAACACGCTGAGCTACCGTGCCTGAAACCCTAGACCACCTTTTATATTTGTGCAAAATACAGCGGAAAGTATCACGGATATGATACACGAGTTGGGTTGGTAATAATTATAACAAAGGCATTTTTCGTCGCGCCAGGGTCTTCTCATGAAATTTCAGTCACCAAAAAGTTCAATCAACAACTTTCTCCTCAGTGTGTGAAAATAATTTGTTGGCGCCCGTCAACACAGGGAGCAACGATCATAATAATGAAATAAGAGGGATCAGAGCTCGCACGGAAATATTTAATTGTTCGTTTTTCGCGCATGCTGTGAGGGACTGGTACATAGGAAAATAACTTGAAGCTGGTTCGATGAGACCCCTGCCAGGCACTTAACTGTGAAGTGCAGAGTAATCATATAGGTTTGGATACAAAGAGAGAGAGAGAGAGAGAGAGAGAGAGAGAGAGAGAGAGAGAGAGTGAGAGAGAGAGAGAGAGAGAGAGGGGGGGGGGGGGGGAGATACAATACAACGAAGAGCAGTGCGATTCGTGACAGCGTCGTTTGGTAGGTGCGAGAACCTTACCGAGGTGTTCAACGAACTCCAGTGACAGACTCTACAAAAGAGGCGTGTGCATCGCCGAATGTTTTACTGTTGAAATTTAGGAGCGTAAGTTCCAAGAAGAGTCGGATAACATACTGCTTCCTCCTACACGCGTCACACGATGTGATCACTACTGGAACATTTGGGAAATTGGAGCTAATACAGAGGTTTACTAACAACCATTCTTCGCACGCGCCATTGCGAATGGAACAGGACAGAGGGAATCAAGCAATAGTGGCAGAATACCTCCGCAACACTTGCGAAGTATTGATGTAGCTGTGATGTAGAAGAGAATCTGGGAGCACATATAAAATTTTAATACCTATTTATTACGAAAAATGTCGAGTCATGAATACTGTCTAGATGTATGGCGTTTTAAGTATGCTCTTCAAGAGTTGTGTAGAAATCTTACACAAGGGCAAACAGCAATAGAGTCCAGACTGAAGTCTGTCAAAGACTGCGACTGACACTGGCCATGTAGCTGCCGCAGGGGATCCTAATCCGATCAGCCAGAACATTATCAACAGCTACTACTATCGATATACTGTATATCCGTCGAGACGATAGCATTACCTAACGAGGAATGACTGCTAGTCAGACACACTCACGATGCACATTGTATCAGTGATCGCACTGTCCGTATGTAGAATAGGAAAGACGTGTGATTTACCTGAGTTGACAGATGGCAGGTTCAGATGGTCCAGAGACCGGGCACCAGCATTTCGGAAACTGCACGACTTGCCGGATGTTCGAGGAGTGCCGTGATGATTGTCTTTAACATGTTGCGAACCCAGGCTGAAACTACATCCAGACGACGTGCGGTTGGGCGGCCATCCGTCATTACAGATGTTGGACGTCGTGGGCTGGGCAGACTGCTAAAACAGGACAGGCGACGAATTGTGGCGGAAAGGACCTCAGAATTTAATACTGGGCATATTACAAGTGTGTCTAGACATACACTGCACCGAATACTCCTAACGATGCATCTCTGCAACCGACGACCCATGCATGTGCAAATGTTAACACCACGACAGAGCCAACTACACTCCTGGAAATGGAAAAAAGAACACATTGACACCGGTGTGTCAGACCCACCATACTTGCTCCGGACACTGCGAGAGGGCTGTACAAGCAATGATCACACGCACGGCACAGCGGACACACCAGGAACCGCGGTGTTGGCCTCGAATGGCGCTAGCTGCGCAGCATTTGTGCACCGCCGCCGTCAGTGTCAGCCAGTTTGCCGTGGCATACGGAGCTCCATCGCAGTCTTTAACACTGGTAGCATGCCGCGACAGCGTGGACGTGAACCATATGTGCAGTTGACGGACTTCGAGCGAGGGCGTATAGTGGGCATGCGGGAGGCCGGGTGGACGTACCGCCGAATTGCTCAACACGTGGGGCGGGAGGTCTCCACAGTACATCGATGTTGTCGCCAGTGGTCGGAGGAAGGTGCACGTGCCCGTCGACCTGGGACCGGACCGCAGCGACGCACGGATGCACGCCAAGACCGTAGGATCCTACGCAGTGCCGTAGGGAACCGCACCGCCACTTCCCAGCAAATTATGGACACTGTTGCTCCTGGGGTATCGGCGAGGACCATTCGCAACCGTCTCCATGAAGCTGGGCTACGGTCCCGCACACCGTTAGGCCGTCTTCCGCTCACGCCCCAACATCGTGCAGCCCGCCTCCAGTGGTGTCGCGACAGGCGTGAATGGAGGGACGAATGGAGACGTGTCGTCTTCAGCGATGAGAGTCGCTTCTGCCTTGGTGCCAATGATGGTCGTATGCGTGTTTGGCGCCGTGCAGGTGAGCGCCACAATCAGGACTGCATACGACCGAGGCACACAGGGCCAACACCCGGCATCATGGTGTGGGGAGCGATCTCCTACACTGGCCGTACACCACTGGTGATCGTCGAGGGGACACTGAATAGTGCACGGTTCATCCAAACCGTCATCGAACCCATCGTTCTACCATTCCTAGACTGACAAGGGAACTTGCTGTTCCAACAGGACAATGCACGTCCGCATGTATCCCGTGCCACCCAACGTGCTCTAGAAGGTGTAAGTCAACTACCCTGGCCAGCACGATCTCCGGATCTGTCCCCCATTGAGCATGTTTGGGACTGGATGAAGCGTCGTCTCACGCGGTCTGCACGTCCAGCACGAACGCTGGTCCAACTGAGGCGCCAGGTGGAAATGGCATGGCAAGCCGTTCCACAGGACTACATCCAGCATCTCTACGATCGTCTCCATGGGAGAATAGCAGCCTGCATTGCTGCGAAAGGTGGATATACACTGTACTAGTGCCGACATTGTGCATGCTCTGTTGCCTGTGTCTATGTGCCTGTGGTTCTGTCAGTGTGATCATGTGATGTATCTGACCCCAGGAATGTGTCAATAAAGTTTCCCCTTCCTGGGACAATGAATTCACGTTGTTCTTATTTCAATTTCCAGGAGTGTACATATGAAATGAGCACGTGACCGTCGTAAGTGGATATTTGTGCAGTGGCAGAGCGTTACATGGTCTGATGAATCCGGATACCTTCTTTATCATGCCGTTGGGAGGGCGTGAATCCGTCGTCTTCCAGGGCAGCAGCTCCTTGACTCCTGTACTGCCGGGCAGAGAGAATCTGGCGGCGGCTCCATTGTATTCTGGGGTATATTCACGTGGGCATCCATGGGTCCAGTGAACTCATGCAAGGCACCATGACGGCGAAGGAATATCTTATACTGGTCGCAGACCGCTTACAACCCTTCATGACGATTATGTTTCTCGATGGCAATGGCAATTTTCAAAAAGATAAAGCGCCATGTCACAAGACCAGCAGTGTGATGGAGTGGTTTGGGGAACACAGTGGCTTGCGACAGTTGACGTGCTGGGTTCGCAACTCGCCAAATATGAACCCTATGTAACACATCTCGGATGTGACTGAACGTGTCGGCAGATATCATCGCCCCCCTCTCTACGAAATTAACGGGAATTAGATGACATATGTGTGCAGATGTCGTGCCAATTCCGTCCTGCGACCTTATTACATACATGCCACGATGCGTCGTCACTGTTATTGTAGCCAAAGGTGGGCATACCAGCTATTATATAGATGTTCTGGCCGATCAGTGTAAATCGCGGCGCTCGTAATCCCAGCCACCGAAGGCATGGCCCAGTGGTCGTGCGTTCCAACGCGACCGCTATCGGCGTGTGTCGGAAATGTGCTTCTCTGTTGCCAACTCTGAGTCGCTGGTGAGGGTGGTTGCGATCTTTCGTACCACATCTGGGATGCAATACGTCATGTGCTACACAGAAGCTACAAACCGGTCTCTGTTGACTGAGATCACTTCTAAGTTTGTTTTCACACATTTCGCTGATTTCTAACATCTACATCTACGTGATTACTCTGATGTTCACAATAAAGTGCCCGGAAGAGGGTTCAATGACCTATCTTCAAGCTGTCTCTCAACCATTCCGCTCTCGAACGGCGCGCGGGGAAAAACGAGCACTTAAATTTTTCTGTACGAGCCCTAATTTCTCTTATTTTATTGTGAAGATCATTTCTCCCTATGTAGGTGGATGCCAACAGAATGTTTTCGCAATCGGAGGAGAAAACTGGAGATTGCAATTTCATGAGAAGATCCCGTCGCAACGAAAAACGCGATTGTTTTAATGATTTCCACTTCAGTTCACGTATCATGTCTGTGGCACTATCTCGCCTTCTTCGCGATAATACAAAACGAGCTGTCCTTCTTTGTACTTTTTCGATGTCATCCGTCCGTCCCATGTGATGCGGATCCCACACCGCACAACAATACTCCAGAATAGGACGGACAAGCGTGGTGTAAGCAGTTTCTTTAGTAGACCTGTTGCACCCTCTAGGTGTTCTGCCAATGAATCGCAGTCTTCGGTTTGCTCTACCCACAACATTATCTATGTGATCGTTCCAATTTAGGGTATTTGTAATTGTCCCTAAGTATTTAGTTGAATTTTCAGCCTTCAGATTTGTGTGACTTATCACATAATCGAAATTTGGCGGATTTCTTTTAGTACTCATGTGAATAATTTCACACTTTTCTTTATTGAGGGTCAACTGCCACTTTTCTCACCATGCAGATCATCATCATCATCATCATCATCATCATCATTTAAGACTGATTATGCCTTTCAGCGTTCAGTCTGATACAGGTATCTTATCAAAATCATTTTTCAAACCGTTTTGATCATCTGATGACTTTGTAAGAAATGAAATGACATCATCATCTCCAAACAATCTAAGACGGCTACTGAGAATACCTCCTACGTCGTTAATATAGATCAGGAACAATAGAGGGCCTATAACACTTCCTTGGGGAAAGCCGGATATTACTTTCATTTTACTAGATGAGTTTCCGTCTATTACTACGAACTGTGACCTTTCCGACAGGAAATCACGAATACAGTCGCACAACTGAGGTGATATTCCGTAGGCACTCAGTTTGGTTAGAAGACGATTGTGAGGAACGGTGTCGAAAGCCTTCTGAAAATCTAAAAATATGGAATCAAATGATCGCTTTCTATAAGCAGTGATCAAAAAGTTGCCGTTCGAAGGATGTAAAGCCCACAATCGGTATGAAAGGCAGTCAAAATCGCCGCGAGCATTGAGGCAGGATTGCAGTAATCCTGCCTACGCACCAGCTTGAAGTACTCGTCTGGTAAAACACTGTGTTCTGCCGTGAAGAAGTTTGTAAGTGACTGCTGCACAGCCTCAGCCTGCAGGAATCGCCGACCCTTCAAACTTATTTTAAGGAAGCGAAAAGGGTGATAGTTGTATGGGGAGAGCTACGGACTTTCGGGCGTGTATCCGAGTCTCTCGCACTTCAGTTGGCGTAATTTCCGCATTACGATACATGCGATATGGGCGTGCGTTGATGTGAAGCAGCAGCACCGCTTGTGGAGCAACATTCCGTAACTCTGGTTTTCGACAGACATGTTGCCCCATGCACATTCTTCATCTTCCGATGGATGTTTACCGGCGTTTGGCGGCAGTCAAGAAAATACTAACAGCAGGTTGGCCCTGTTTGGATGCATTTGTTAATAACGTCGGCGTAGTTCACATTTCCGCATTTCTGACAGACACGAATGTCTACGTCATTTCGATACATTTACACTCACACTGGAGTTGCTCTACATTGCATAAACGCTTACATGATAATTTTTAATATCCATTTACATTATGTTTGATCTCGGAGAAGATCAGCTTGTTTTCTAGAGGAATGTAGCGACTTACAAAGCAATACTGAACCTATAATTTATGTTGGAAGTGAGGTAAAAATACTCAAAACTATATTTATACCATTTATGGTTTTCGATATAGCTTTTGATAATGTTCGCTGGTATAGATTCTTTGTCATCCTAAAGGTAGAAGGGATAAAATATAGCAAGCGAAAGATTATGTACAGAAACTAGACTGCATTTCTAAGAATAAAAGGAGATGAATTGGAAGTGGTGGTTGAGAAGGGAGTGAGACTGTTGGCTATCCATTATATGATTCAATCTGTACACTGCGCAAACTGTGAAATAAAGCAAGGAGAAACTGAGAGAGATAATTAAAGTTCAGGGAGAATAACTTAAGACTTTGAGGTTTGCCGAAGACATTGTGATTTTGTCATAGATGGCGGAGAACTTGGGAAATCTGTTTTACTTGAATGGATACCGTTTTGAAAAGAGGTTATAATATGAGCTTCAGCAAAAGCAAACTAAAGGTAATGGAATGTAGACGAATTACGTGAAGTTACGCTGAGGAGATTAGCTTAGGAAATGAGACACTCAGTAGTTGATGAATTTTGCTATTTAGGCGTCAAAGTAACTGATGATGGCGGAAGTAGATAGCATAACAAATACGGACTGGCACTAACAAGGAAAGCATTTCTGGGAAAGAGGAATTTGTTAATAACAATTTGTCCATTTTATTTGGACTGTTGAGCTCCGTGGCCGTGGATAATGATATTTCATGTAAAAATACAGCAACCAGCCACTCTGGTTGCTGTATTTTTACATGAAATGGAATTTGTTAAATTCGAACATAAATTTAAGAGCTGGGGAGTCTTTTCCGAAGGCATTTGTCAGGAGTGTCGCCTCGTACGGAAGTGAGACGGGGACTATAAATACTTCAGACGAGAAGTGAGTAGAACCTCTTTAGATACAGTGTTGCAGAGAGAGATGCTGAAAATTGAAGTGGTAAATAGAATAACTAATTAAGAGTTGCTAAACCACATTGAAGAAGAAAGTCATTTATGGCGCTACCTAACTATAAGAATAGAGGGATAGGTAGTACACTGACGATTCACATCAGAAGTCACAATTTCATATACTTCCTCCCTTCACGCCATGAGCAGGAAGGAAGCGACTATCGACTTTTTAGCTGTTATGAGATGCATTATTAAGATTATCCAGTATCTAGATGATCACATGGTATTACAGAGGGACCTGGAGGTAGTTGAATGTAACAACGAAGTCGACTGCGAAAAAGGTAAGACTTATAAACACAGTTGACGGTGCCATTTCCGTTACATGAAGATTCATCTTCAGCTACATCTTTATCTACATGTACATATATACTCTGCAAGCCACAATACGGTGTACGATGGAGGGTATCATGTACCACTGCTATTCATTATCTTTCCTGTTCCTAACACAACTGGAGCGAGGGAAAACGGATTGACTATACGGGTTTGTACGAGCTCGAATTTCCATTATCTTCGCGGCTGTGACACGAAATGTGCGTTAGCGGCAATATAACCGTTCACTAGACAAATGCGAATGTCGGTTCTAGAAATTTTCCCAATAGTGTTTCGGAAAAAGAACGTCGTCCAGAGATTCCCGTTTGAGATCTCTAAGCATCTTTGTCACATTTACGTTTTGATCAAATCCCTGTCGGTAACAAATATAGCCCCGAAATTGCTTCGATATCTTCCTTTATTCCGACCATGTGTGTCTCAAACTCCAGAGCTGTATTCAAGAATGGGTCGCGGTCTCTTTTACAGATAAGCTGTAATTTCCTAGAACTCTCCCAATAAACCGAAGCCGACCATTCGCCCTCCGTACTACAGACCTCACGTGCTGGTTCATATACACTCCTGGAAATTGAAATAAGAACACCGTGAATTCATTGTCCCAGGAAGGGGAAACTTTATTGACACATTCCTGGGGTCAGATACATCACATGATCACACTGACAGAACCACAGGCACATAGACACGGGCAACAGAGCATGCACAATGTCGGCACTAGTACAGTGTATATCCACCTTTCGCAGCAATGCAGGCTGCTATTCTCCCATGGAGACGATCGTAGAGATGCTGGATGTAGTCCTGTGGAACGGCTTGCCATGCCATTTCCACCTGGCGCCTCAGTTGGACCAGCGTTCGTGCTGGACGTGCAGACCGCGTGAGACGACGCTTCATCCAGTCCCTAACATGCTCAATGGGGGACAGATCCGGAGATCTTGCTAGCCAGGGTAGTTGACTTACACCTTCTAGAGAACGTTGGGTGGCACGGGATACATGCGGACATGCATTGTCCTGTTGGAACAGCAAGTTCCCTTGCCGGTCTAGGAATGGTAGAACGATGGGTTCGATGACGGTTTGGATGTACCGTGCACTATTCAGTGTCCCCTCGACGATCACCAGTGGTGTACGGCCAGTGTAGGAGATCGCTCCCCACACCATGATGCCGGGTGTTGGCCCTGTGTGCCTCGGTCGTATGCAGTCCTGATTGTGGCGCTCACCTGCACGGCGCCAAACACGCATACGACCATCATTGGCACCAAGGTAGAAGCGACTCTCATCGCTGAAGACGACACGTCTCCATTCGTCCCTCCATTCACGCCTGTCGCGACACCACTGGAGGCGGGCTGCACGATGTTGGGGCGTGAGCGGAAGACGGCCTAACGGTGTGCGGGACCGTAGCCCAGCTTCATGGAGACGGTTGCGAATGGTCCTCGCCGATACCCCAGGAGCAACAGTGTCCCTAATTTGCTGGGAAGTGGCGGTGCGGTCCCCTACGGCACTGCGTAGGATCCTACGGTCTTGGCGTGCATCCGTGCGTCGCTGCGGTCCGGTCCCAGGTCGACGGGCACGTGCACCTTCCGCCGACCACTAGCGACAACATCGATGTACTGTGGAGACCTCACGCCCCATGTGTTGAGCAATTCGGCGGTACGTCCACCCGTCCTCCCGCATGCCCACTATACGCCCTCGCTCAAAGTCCGTCAACTGCACATACGGTTCACGTCCACGCTGTCGCGGCATGCTACCAGTGTTAAAGACTGCGATGGAGCTCCGTATGCCACGGCAAACTGGCTGACACTGACGGCGGCGGTGCACAAATGCTGCGCAGCTAGCGCCATTCGACGGCCAACACCGCGGTTCCTGGTGTGTCCGCTGTGCCGTGCGTGTGATCATTGCTTGTACAGCCCTCTCGCAGTGTCCGGAGCAAGTATGGTGGGTCTGACACACCGGTGTCAATGTGTTCTTTTTTCCATTTCCAGGAGTGTAGTTTGCTACAGTTAGCCTAGATAATCGACGTGTCTGTGTCAAGCAGCATGCCGCTCATACCGTGTTAGAACACCACAAGATAGTTTTTCCTGTTCATCTGCATTAACTTACATTTTTCTGTACTTGTAGAAATATGATATCCATCACACCAAAGAAAATTTCTGTCTAAGTCATCCTACAGTTTCTCAAAGACGACACTCTCCCCTGTACTATAGCATCTGCACAGATTCATAGATCCGTTAGATCTTGTGACGCTAACGGAATTAAGACTCGGCGCTGCCAACACAAGTTGCGTGGCGTAATCTCTGCCTACGGTTTCCAGTAGGTGATATAATGAGATCTTCGGTGCGTAGTAAACTTTTTACGCAATGCAATATTATTATATGGGACGAATGCACATATTCTAGAAGCACTCAATACAGCACTACACGGTCTTCGGAAAAAAGAACAGCTTAATGGGAGGTGTTTTATTGCTACTATCGGGAGACTTCCGGCAAACATCATCGGTAACTCCAAAACCAGCACAGGAGATGAAATAAACGCAAGTTTAAGGAGATTAATATTTTGGGATAAGGTTGAAAAGTTATCTTTGTAAGAAAATATGCGTAGATTAATGACAGAAGATCTAAATGTTCATATATTTGCCGAAAATTTGTTGAAAACTGGAAATGATACTTATCCCCTTTATCCGTATTCTGGTAAGCTTATTTTAACACAAGAAATGTGCAGTGTGACAGAAGCCGAGGAAAAGCTTATTGATAAAGTGTATCCATTGATAGAAATGAACTATCTAAATAAACACTGGTTGCCTGAGTGAACAATTTTAACAACCAGGAATGACGTAGTGCAACAAATAAGTCAGCAAAGACAGAAGATGGTTCCAGGAGTAGAAACAATTTACAAATCTGTAGATATAATAAAGGATCAACTTTCCAACCGAATTTTTAAACTCGTTAAAGCCGCGCGGTATGCCTCTAAATGCACTAAAACTGAAAATTGGTCCCTCATGAATACTATTACGAAATATTCCGAAATATTAACTCACCCAAATTATGTACTGGTACAAGGCTGTGTGTCAAACAACTACTTCATAACATTATTGAAGCAATAATTTTAACTGGTAAACGAAAAGGAAAATCGGTGTTGATACCAAGAATCCAACTGATCTCAACTCATATGTCATTTTCTTTTAAAAGATTACAATTTCCTGTAAAATTAGCTGATAATATGACAATCAGTAACGCTTAACGCCGAACTTTTCACCACTGCTCTACGTTGCGTTTTCATGCATTCGACAAGCAGAAAATATTTATGTGTACGCGCCACAAAACCAAACATAAGATACACCATATAAGAATGTAATTTAATGTAAAGGTGTTTTATGTAAGATATTTGTCCGAATAATAATAACAACAATAATAATTATAAAACCTTTCACTGCAGTTTTTTTGCCTATTATTACATTTATAAAACTACTAAGAGAAAACTAAACCCCAGCGAAGAGGATTATTATCAGCCGATTACGAATAAATCGTATTTCAGGCGAGTACCGTTTAAAAATATTATCTGTGAGAGGATTTGTACATTTGGGTTACACACCAACGCAGAAAGAGCTTTCACGCGTTTGACTTTATGTGAATATGTGAATTTTCTATCCTACTTAAGTTTCCGCACTTTCTTCAGCACTGTCACATACCAAGCCCTTTTGTTTTGACTTCTGAAAATATGGCATAGAGTTGATCAGTTTACTTCACTCTAGTCGAGATTTAGCATCTATACGGTATTCTATCTCTTTTTTTGTATGTCGTGAGGCATGAAGTCGCTCATTGCTATAGTGACTGCCTTCGCCGATTTTGGTGAGATCGTGTGGCGCAAGTCACGATTTTACGCGAATATACACTAAAATGATTGTAGTATGGGATTGTAGTATGGAATGACTAGACAATGATTTCAACCCTGTACTTGTCTTTACTCCCGTGCCTCACAGATTCGACAAAGAAACGTATCCCCCATTTCACAGTTCCATTACACGGCTTACTAACTCAGAAGGTTCACTTGGTATTGTCATTTGGAACCGTTTTCTCCACACCCCGACGCAAACAAAGACATTAGACTCATTCTGTGCAGTAGATTCCACTATTCCCAGATCTGAACATATTTTTTTCACACATCCATCGGTTTCAAATTCCATAGCTCACAATGGAAATATTTCTCACAGCAGCTTTCGGTTTTATGAGTGCTTATTGACGTTGCCAAAACATTTTAAAACCTACACTCATTTCAGTATGCGAACTTTGTGTTATTATCTGTTTGTTGAGAATAATAATGACCGGTGTCAACTCAACGAAAGTAGTGACTCTGTACCTTGACTAGGGAAACACTCGGTTTTTCATTTGCTCGAGTGAATCATAAAAAATTAATCACCTAGAACAAAGGCACCTTCACTTTTCAGTTCTGCATTGACTGTTTCAAAAATTGTGTTGATTATTTACCACGCTATGCAGTTTACCGTTCAAAAATCTTACCAATTACCAAATCATTACACAAAATATACACTACTGTTTAGAGGAGGTGAAGCACAAAGACCAAGATACAGTATATAATTACAATGAAATTTATTCCTCCGATTAGGGATATCAGACTACACAAATAGCTAAAAAGACCTGTGACTGTGGAAATGCCATCACATGCTGCAATCAGATTCGCTAGAATATTCCACCAACTGTGGCTAGAGGAGGTCTTGAATGAACAAGTTGCCGACCGGCCTTATCCCAGACGTGTCAGATGGAGCGAAGGGCAGACCATGGAAGCTGTGGTACCAGTCGTTCATCGAAATAGACCTACACATTCCTCGCCACTTCCGACCGGGTTGTCCTGCTGAGTAATGGCATGTGAAACGGCCTGCAGAAGGGGCAGTGCCTTGGGCTTTAAACACGGTAGCAGTTCAGATTGCCTTCAAGACGTAGGAGGCGAGATCGTGCGTTACGAGCAATGATATCCCAAACCATCGAACTCGACGTCTGTCCTCTGTGACGCTCAGCAATACAGTCTCACCGACTGCGTTCACCACGGAGGCATCGAACGCGTATGCGATCATCACTGTAGGACAAGCTGAAGAGAGACTTGTCACAAAACGCTACATTTTGCCACTCAGCAAGCTAGTGTTGGCGTTCACGTGCCCATTGCGGTCAGCGGCGTTGGTGGGTTCTGGTCAACCTAATGCGGCTCAATGGCATGTGTGCCACCAGTCCAGCCCTCAGAAGACGGTGTTGAGCCGTTCTCGCAGACACGTCTACATCCACTGCAGTGCTCCAATGTGGCGCCAACATTGTGGACGAAGCTGCCCTGTACGTTACGGCCAAGTGGGCAAGATGGCGGTCATCTCAAACTGTGGTCACTTCGTGCCGGCGCTGCGTGCAGCCCTCTCCCCTCCACTGGTTCCACAAATGCCTCGCTGTTGAAGCAGCGGCTCCTACACGAGCCGCAATGTCACGGAACGACAGACCCGCCTCCTGGAGAACAATTATTCTGCCCGTTCGAACGCACCCACATGCTGATATTCCACCCTATAATTCCGGCGCGGTGTAGCGGAATTTGGTTGCACGTTTCCACTTCGTATGACTGCTCCGCGTCCGCTCCAACAAAATAGGACACAATCGGGCCTAAGTGAACGCCACCTCTTTGCCATTTAAATAACTTGTTTGGTTCCGCTGTTCTACACGTCCTCTTATCGTGGGCTTTTGCAGAACCTTGCTTCTGAGTGTTTCATGATTTACAAACAACATTAGGGTACTTATTCTTTTTTTAGGTTTACCGAATTGCAGCCACTGAACTGACATCGTCTACTTTATTACTATTACGAGGGACAGACATAAAGATTAAATTATGAGCTCCAAAACAGACTAGTGATTAAGATGAAATGTGCAGTGCCATTTTGTTTCGATTCCTCTACTGGAGTGCTAGAGTACTGTGGAGTGCGGTTTTCAAAGTGTACCAGGACTGCGGGCATTTACCTGCAAACAAAAAAGAATATATTACGTAATTTTATTTTTTCGAGATTTTAATTAAAGGCGTGTGACTGTTCTTCGTCCGCACACAGTTACTCTCTATACGGGCCCACGTTTGAAATTAACTCTGGACCTGATCCTACACAAGCTGCCGGACGTACGGTTCTCACAAGAAAGAGCAGTATCGAATTAGAAGTTTGTAAACACTGTATGATATTCGTATCATAGTCAAGACAATGACTGGATTCCAAAGTTGGTATTATAATCTAGCTGGTATTTGGTGAGGGGAGGTAATGTTATGTATAAACCATATGTAATGGTTGGTTCGGTATGCATTACGTATCTGCTTCCTTGGGGACTGGTACGATCGCTATGTATAAAAGAGAGGGTCGCTTGGCAGAATACTCTGCCATGAATAAGTATTGTGGCTGCACCTGAGTTTCAGAGTCATATAAATTACTTTTTATTAACATGAAAGGAAGAGTTACTTAAACAAGGTATCGAGGAGAGACATTTGACTGATGGCCCACAAGGGAAACGATTTTGCTTTTAATCCCTCACAGCTTCGGACGATATCTCTCTGTTAATTTACTTGTGACTCAGCGACACAGATAGCCGTACCGTAGGTGCAACTAGAACTGAGGGGTATCTGTTGAGAGGCTAGACAAACGTATGGTTCCTGAAGAGGGGCAGCAGCCTTTTCAATAGTTGCAGGGGCAACAGCCTGGATGATTGACTGATCTGGCCTTGTAAGACTAAGCAAAACGGCCTTGTTGTGCTGATACAGCGAACGTCTGAAAGCAAGGGAAACAATAGCCGTAATTTTTCCCAAGGGAATGCAGCTTTACTGTGGATAAAATATTCCAGAGGTGAAACAGTCTCGCATTCGGATCTCTGGGCGGAGACTACTCAGGAGGACGTCGTCATCAGGAGAAAGAAAACTGACGTTTAACGGATCGGAATGTGGAATGTGAGATCCCTTAATCGGGCAGTTAGGTTAGAAAATTTAGAAAGGAAAATGGATAGGTTAAAGTTAGAAAAAGTGGGAATTAGTGAAGTTCGGTGGCAGGAGGAACAAGACTTCTGGTCTGGTGAATTTGGTTCATAAATACAAAATCAAATACAGGTAATGCAGGAGTAGGTTCAATAATGAATAAAAAATGGAAGTGCGGATAAGCTACTACAAACAGCATAGTGAAAGCATTATTGTGGCCAACATAGACATGAAGCCCACGCCTAACCAATAGTACAAGTTTATACGCCAACTAGCTCCGCAGATGATGAAGAGATTGAAGGAATGTACGATGCGATAAAAGAATTTGTTCAGATAGTGAAGGGAGACGAAAATTTAACAGCCATGGGTGGCTGGAATTCGATATTAGGAAAAGGAAGAGAAGGAAACGTAGTAGGGGAGTATGGAATGGGGGTAAGATATGAAAGAGGCAGAATTTTGCACAGATCAAAACTTAATCATAGCTAACACTTGGTTCAAGAATCATGAAAGACAGTTGTATACATGGAAGATGCCTGGAGATACTGGAAGGTTTCAGATAGATTATATAATTGTGAGACGGAGATTTAGGAACCAGGTTTTAAATTGTAATCCATTCCCAGGGACATGTGTAGACTCTGACAACAATCTATTGGTTATGAACTGTAGATTAAAACTGAAGAATCTGCAAAAAAAAAATGGGAATTTAAGGAGATGGGACCTGGATAAACTTAAAGAACCAGAAGAACAGTTTCAGAGAGAGTATTAGGGAATGATTGACAGGAATTGGGGAAAGAAATAAAGTAGAAGAGGAATGGGTAGCTCTAAGGGATAAAATAGTGAAAGCAGCAGAGGATCAAGTAGGTAAGAAGACGAGGGCTAGTAGAAATCCTTGGGTAACAGAATATAAATCCAATTTAAGTGATGAAAGGAAAAAAAAATATAAAAATGCAGAAAATGAAGCAGTCAAAAAGGAATAGAAACTTCTCAAAACTGAGATCGACAGGAAATGCAAAAACAGGAAGGCTAGAGAGAAATGTAAGGATGTAGAGACATATCTCACTAGGGATAAGATAGATACTGCCTACAGGAAAATTAAAGAGACCATTGGAGAAAAGAGAACCACTTTTATGAATATCAAGAGCTCAGATGGAAACCCAGTTCTAAGCAAAGAAGGGAAAGCAGAAAGGTGGTCAAGAGTATATTGAGGGTATATACGAGGGCGATGTACTTGAAGACAATATTATGGAAACGAAAGAAGATTAAGATGAAATGGGAGATATGATACTGCGTGAAGAGTTTGACAGAGCAATGAAAGACCTAAGTCGAAACAAGGCCCCGGGAGTAGAAAACATTCCATTAGAACTACTGACAGCATTACCGAACTATAAGTTTATTAAGGCACGGCTGCAAAATACTAACGCGAATTCTTTACACAAGACTAGGAAAACTGGTAGATACCGACATCGGGTAAGATCAGTTTGGATTCCGTAGAAATGTTGGAACACGTGAGGCAATACCTGACCCTACGACTTATCTTAGAAGATAGAGTAAGGAAAGGCAAATCTACTTTTCTAGCATTTGTAGACTTAGAGAAAGCTTTTGACAGTGTTGCCTGGAATATTCTCTTTCAAATTATGAAGGTGGCAGGGGTAAAATACAGGAAGCGAAAGGGTATTTACATTTTCTAGAGAATAAGATGGCAGTTATAAGAGTCGAGAGGCATGAAAGGAAAGCAGTGGTTGGGAAGAGTGTGAGACAGGGTTGTAGCCTCTCCCCGACGTTATTCAATATGTATATTGAGCATGCAGTAAAGGAAACAAAAGAAAAATTCGGAGTAGGAATTAAAATCCATGGAGAAGAAATAAAAACTTTGAGGTTCCTCGTTGACTTTGTAATTCTGTCAGAGACAGCAAAGAACCTGGAAGAGCAGTTGAACGGAATGGACAGTGTCTTGAAAGGAGGATGTAAGGTGAACATCAACGAAAACAAAACCAGGATAGTGGAATGTAGTCGTATTAAGTCGGGTGATGCTAAGGGATTATTTTAGGTAATGAGACACTTAAAGCAGTAAATGAGTTTTGCTATTTGGAGAGAAAAATAACTGATAGTGGTCGAAGAAGAGAGCATATAATATGTAGACTGGCAATGGCAAGGAAAGCGTTTCTGAAGAAGAGAAATTTGTTAACATCGAGTATAGATTTAAGTGTCAGGAAGTCGTTTCTGAAAGTATTTGCATGAAGTGTAGCCATGTATGGAAGCGAAACACGGACGATAAATAGTTTGGACAAGAATAGATGGTTCAAATGGCTCTGAGCAGTATGGGACTTAACATCTGTGGTCATCAGTCCCCTATAACTTAGAACTACTTAAACCTAACTAACCTAAGGACATCACACACATCCATGCCCGAGGCGGGATTCGAACCTGCGACCCTAGCAGTCGCGCGGTTCCGGACTGAGCGCCTAGAACCGCTAGACCACCGCGGCTGGCACAAGAATAGAATTGAAAGTTTCGAAATGTGGTGCTACAGAAGAACGGTGGAGATTAGATGGATAGATCACATAACTAATGAGGAGGTATTGAATAGAGTTGGGGAGAAGAGAAATATGTGGCATAAGTTGACTAGAAGAAAGGATCGGTTGATACGACATCTTTGAGGCATCAAGGGATCACGAATTTAGTATTGGAGGGCAGTGTGGAGGGTAAAAATCATATAGGGAGACCAAGAGAGGAAAACACTAAGCAGAGCGAGAAGGATGTAGGTTGCAGTAGGTACTGGGAGATGATTCAGCTTGCACAGGATAGAGTGGCATGGAGAGCTGCATCAAACCAGTCTCTGGACTGAAGAGCACAACAACAACAACGATCATCGGTATGCATATATCGACTTCACTGTAGCAAATTAAATATAATCAAATAACTTGGGATTTAATATTCAAAATACTAAACTGGGATAGTGATTGGATTACGGAATCGTGAAATGGGATTCAGAGGTTACCATGAACCCACGCTTGGGTTTTATTCGTACTTGATTCCACACTGTACATTAGACTATTAACACACGTATAAAACGAAGCAAAACTTTTTCCCGCTATTAATTTACAATAACACAACTTGCATACGGGAAGAGAACATGCTGTTGTTCCTACACAAGAGAACGACGAGTACTGCGAGCATTACCGTAATCCTGGGCAAGGAGCATACGGCATCCCGGCAGCCAAAGTACCACAAGTCAAAAAACAAGAGTTTTACGTTTTGTCACCGGTAAATACGTGTGAAGTGCCAACGTGTGAACGAGAAATATCATATCTCTATATCGCAATTTGTCCACTTCAGGGCGTCTACATCTACATCTACGTGATCACTCTGCTTTTCACATTAAAGTGCCTGGCAGAGGGTTCAAGGAACCAGCTTGAAGCTGTCTCTCTACCGTTCCACTCTGGAACGGCGCCAGGGAAAAACGATCACTTAAATTTGTTCTGTTTTGTTGTAGGCTACTTCATAATGAGCCACTGCGCTGCTACTGTGTCAATCACGAAGGGCAGCACATTCTGAGTTGCGAAACTGTTCGTGTATAACGTAAGTTGAATGAAACGCTTAATATTGCAAGTAGCCTGTTTATGTGTTTACATGTTGGCAGCGCGATAGACTGCATTCATAACTCTGACAGCGCTGTGTGTACTCTGTAAGAGACTCTGTGTGGCTGGTCGGACTATCAGTTGGAGGTGAATCGCCAGCAGTGATGGCAGTTGGAAGTTAACAGTCAGCGGTGATGGCAGTTGGAGGTGAACAGGCAGTAGTGATGGAAGTTGGTAGTGAGTAGCCAGCAGTGATGTAGGCTAGAGGTTAATAATTAGCAGTTTTGGAGCTTTGCAGTATTAGCGCGATCGGACAGTCTGAATGTATATCCGTCATTGAGATTTATTACTGTTGATCATATAATTTTTGAACTGGTTGTCACAATCTTAAGGTAAATACATTGTTTGCCATGCAACAAAATCTTTCCTTTGCTAACCACATGGCTAGCAGTAGTCAGAGCCTTCAGCAGTTAGAATCTTTTATTCAGCTGGTAGTACAGGTGATTGCGGCATTGCATTAACATCTGATGTCATCAGTCCCCTAGAACTAGAACTACTTAAACCTAACTAACCTAAGGACATCACACACATCCATGCCCGAGGCAGGATTCGAAACTGTGTCCGTAGCGGTCGCGCGGTTCCAGACTGAAGCACCTAGAACCGCTCGGCCACCACGGCCGGCTTACACTTCGAGTAAGTAAAGAGCTTGTTAGGTTTCACAAGGACTATTTTTTCTAAATCAGTGTTGACTATGTCGGAATACACCGTTCTCTTCGAGGTATTTGATAATGTTCGAATACAGTATATGTTCCGAAATCATGCTGCATATCGGCGTTAATGATACGGACCTGTAATTTAGTAGATGACTCCTACTGCCTTTCTTGAATATTGATGTGACCTGTGCAACTTTCCAGTCTTTGATTACGGATCTTTCATCTAGCGAGTAATTTTATATGATTGCTAAATATGGAGCTATTGCATCAGCGTATTCTGAAAAGAACCTAATTGGCATACAGTCTGGACCGAAAGACATGCTTTTATTAAGTGATTTAAATTGATTCATTACTCCGAGGATATATGCTTCTACTTGGTAGCTGTTCTCGTTTCGAAATCTGGAATATTTACTTCATCTTCTTTATTGAAGGAATTTCGGAAGGCTGCGTTTAGTAACTCTCTTTAGCAACACTGTCATAGATAGTACTTCCATTGCTATCGCGCGGAGAAGGCACTGATTGTGTCTTCCCGCTAGCATACTTAATATACGACCAGAATCTCCTTGGGTTTTCTTTGATTTCGAGACAAAATTTCGTTGAAACTATTATAAGCACCTCGTATTGAAGACCACGCTAAATTTCGAGCTTCTGTAAAAGATCGCCAATCTTGGAGATTTTGCTTTCGTTTCCATTTAGCATGCTTTTCTCGTTGTTTCTGCAACAGTGTTCTGACCAGTTTCGTGCACCAAGGGGGGGTCACCTCCGTCGTTTGTTAATTCATTTGGTATAAATCTCTCAACTGCTGTCGGTGCTATTTCTTTGAGTTCAAGTCATATCTATCCTACACTTACCGGTACATTGTTAACTGGTACCTTGGTTACGGTAGCACAGACGATGCGAGCACCAATAATGTACCCACGTTCGATGTCATTCAGCTCACAACTATACAGAAAACTATTCTGCCAACAGCTGACACAACGTGCTGAGGATATTGCACGTGTTCCGTTCTCGTCAAATACAACAGCACATTCTGTAGACTTGCTAGCATCTGCACTTATGTTCGACCATGCATTTCTCGTGTTGTTCCCATATTTTGGCCCAACTTCTGCACGTGAACCACTATAATTTGACAGTCGCATTCTGAGTTCAGTCAATATTGGCCAGCAAACTTTATGAAATGTGTTACAAGCCCTCCAAGCAAAATGGTAGGAAATCTGCTACAAAACGAAGAAAACAGAAAGAGCATAGATGGGATGGACTCACTTGCATATTGTAGCTTTGCGGCATTGTTAAGTCGGCCCAGTTATTTCAGTCGATATCAGCAATACCGAATTCTAGGTTCGCTTTCAGTCTCTTTCGCAGCTGTATTCGGCCAGGATGTTACACATACTTTTCCTTCTTAAGCTCATGAGCCTAACGAGCCGCTATAGGAAAAGTGTGACATAGAAATATATCACATCTACTTGTTCACACCAGACGAGTGTAGCTCCAACGTTTGTTTTGTAGAGTAATTATGGTGTACACGTACGTGGAGACAGTGTTTGCGCAGCAATCGCCGACATAGTGTAACTGAGGTGGAATAAGAGAAACCAGCCCCCATTCGCCGAGGCAGATGGAAAACCGCCTAAAAGCCATCCACAGGCCAGTCGACACACCGAACCTCCGGACAGTCGACACTGATGCGCCGGGCAGATTCGTGCTGGGGACCAGCACGCCTTCCCGCACGGCTAACCGGGCGGGCATGCAGCAGAGTACTTAGCATTATCCCACATGTTGTTCGCCTATGCAACTCGGGAAGAATGGCAGCTAAATTCTGCAGTGTGTGTGTGAAGTCTTATGTGACTTAACTGCTAAGGTCATCAGTCCCTAAGCTTACACACTACTTAACCTAAATTATCCTAAGGAGAAACACACACACCCATGCCCGAGGGAGGACTCGAACCTCCGGTGGGACGAGCCGCACAGTCCATGACTGCAGCGTCCAAGACCGCTCGGCTAATCCCGGGCGGCAAATTCTGCAGTGGACGTTGTAAATAATCTAACGTAGTTCTTGGTCTCCACAGGGAGATTCCTTAGATGGATGCAGTATATTTCTAGATTAATAAATTATACTGGTTCTTGAAAGTATGCAACTAGGCATTCACTAGACAATTAGTGCCTATCTTCAAGCATCTGTCAATTAAGTTTTTCGACATCACATTTTTCCAGGTTAAAACATCCGTGAAAGACAAATAGAACAAAATCCTTATAGAATCATTTGTAAGTTCTATATTTCCTGTAGGACCTTGTCTCTAAGAGGACCAAACATTTGATGTTTTCGAAAAGACATTAAAACTTTAAGTTTTTTTGTACCTTGAAATTTGATAAATATTGGGCTGTTACGGTTGTATGGGTGCTATATTTCGCCTCTGAATGTTCATAACAAATTCTTACTCTTTCTCAGAGCCATCTAACATATGCTCCTACTCGCTGGTATAATCTCCTCTTAAATCTCCGTAATAAGTTACCGCAACGTGCATTCGACGTTTCGGCTAACGGATAACATTTCCATTATTTTAAGGCCGCACAACACACACACACACACACACACACACACACACACACACACACACACGCACGCACACACTTACACGCACACATTCATCAAGCGCTCACGCACACATAACAAGTAAGAAAAATTATTTGTGAATAGGGCATTTCCCTAAAGCGCATTTTTGCTGTACCGACAGATATTTCAATTATTCATTTAGGGTCGGTGATTTATAACGAAAAAGTAATCAATAACGGCGTGCAGTCATGTGCATGCGGTGCCCACGTGACCAGAGTATGCGTGGTCGTTTGTCAACTGTCAGCGTCAGCTGACAGCCGCCGCGCGTCGCCTGTTGCAGTGTGCAGACTGTCCGCTTGTGGCGCGGCTGCGCCAACCCCATACCTGGCCATCCGGACGGAATAGAAGCAATGGGCTGGTGAGACCCCGCTGTGTCTCTCGCTCGAGAAGCGTGCACAATACCTGAACTGTGACTTATTTCCGCATGTCGCGTCCTACGAATTCAAGCTGAATGTCGACCTATTAGTGCTGTTGTTGCTATCATTGGTAGAGCAAGAAATATAAATGAATGTGCAGGAGACGACTTCTATTTCTTTGTTTGTTTTGCTCGTAGTAACAACCACACACCATTTAGTGTTAGTTCATTGGGTATGTTATTCCTTGCAGAAAATTAACTGCACTTTATGAATAATAAAAATTAGTTCATCGGGTATCTGCTGTGCTTCTATGTAACCAAAGCAAATACTTTGCAAAAAAGTTCAGTTTACGTGCACAAACATAGAACGTCTATGCACTAATTGTTGTTATTTTGTACTCAACAGAAAGTTATTCATCTTGATAAAAGGCAAGAGTTTCCTGTTATTATTCATAAAATGTTATGAATAACAGAAACATGTTTTATATAAGTTAGACGAAGTATTGAAACGATGTTTGACGTAAAATTTCTTCCACGTCATAAGGGTGTCTGGTACAGCAACCATAAGTAGAATATTTGAATTAAAAACAGTCCTGGTTTGAAACAACTCGTTCACAAGCGTTTCGCCTTCTTGTGTAATACTCAGGAAAACAAAATAAGTAAATATTTGGGTACGGTGCTAGCGTGCACGATTCTAATGGTGGATAATGAACTGTTATTGGCCTTTAACAACATTTTAAAACCATAAAACGGCTCTGTGCTAGACAGAAGCTCGCGTCGAATCAGAGAAATCCTCAGAGATCTAGTTAAAAACAACTAATATTGAATCATAGTGGGATAGAATGCTAAACAAGTAACCACACTAAACGGAACATACCTTCATAAAGTATACACGATATTATATTACTTGTTCTAGATTACGTCTTTGCGGGTTCACCTGATTTGACGCATGCTTCAGTGTAGCATAGAGCCGTTTCATGCTTTTTAAAATGTTGTAAAAGTATAATTTTAAGGTCAGTAACAATTCAGAATTCACAATTAGAATCTTGCAAGTGGGACTATTCCCTAATTTTTACTTATTTTGTTATCTGTGTAGATATCTGAAGATAACCCACGAAGGCGAAAAGTGTTGTTAGTGAAAGACTAAGTTGCAAGCAAAGCCGTTTGTAATTTAAAATCAATGTTTGATTTGTATTTGTTCAGCCTTTTTTTAATGTTAACTTTCTTTAAGGGAGTGTGCCATCTAGCGTTGTATGATAGATCTATATATATTTTTTTAATTTTCATTATTACTTTTAAAATTCCTCTGTTTCTTGATACAAATCAACAGTTTTCGAATAAAACCTGAATTAAACATCGACAGTTTAAATTTTCTATGAAAAATGTTTGTTTTGAAGTAACAGGAGTAGGATAATTATTGTTGTTGTTGTTGTTGTGGTCTTCAGTCCTGAGACTGGTTTGATGCATCTCTCCATGCTACTCTATCCTGTGCAAGCTTCTTCATCTTCCAGTACCTACTGCAACCTACATCCTTCTGAATCTGCTTAGTGTATTGATCTCTTGGTCTCCCTCTACGATTTTTACCCTCCACGCTGCCCTCCAATGCTAAATTTGTGATCCCTTGATGCCTCAAAACATGTCCTACCAACCGATCCCTTCTTCTAGTCAAGTTGTGCCACAAACTTCTCTTCTCACCAATCCTATTCAATACCTCCTCATTAGTTACGTGATCTACCCACCTTATCTTCAGCATTCTTCTGTAGCACCACATTTCGAAAGCTTCTATTCTCTTCTTGTCCAAACTGGTTATCGTCCATGTTTCACTTCCATACATGGCTACACTCCATACAAATACTTTCAGAAACGACTTCCTGACACTTAAATCTATACTCGATGTTAACAAATTTCTCTTCATCAGAAACGATTTCCTTGCCATTGCCAGTCTACATTTTATATCCTCTCTACTTCGACCATCATCAGTTATTTTACTCCCTAAATAGCAAAACTCCTTTACTACTTTAAGTGTCTCATTTCCTAATCTAATTCCCTCAGCATCACCCGATTTAATTTGACTACATTCCATTATCCTCGTTTTGCTTTTGTTGATGTTCATCTTATAAACTCCTTTCAAGACACTGTCCATTCCGTTCAACTGCTCTTCCAAGTCCTTTGCTGTCTCTGACAGAATTACAATGTCATCGGCGAACCTCAAAGTTTTTACTTCTTCACCATGAATTTTAATACCTACTCCGAATTTTTCTTTTGTTTCCTTTACTGCTTGCTCAATATACAGATTGAATAACATCGGGGAGAGGCTACAACCCTGTCTCACTCCTTTCCCAACCACTGCTTCCCTTTCATGCCCCTCGACTCTTATAACTGCCATCTGGTTTCTCAAAAAAATGGCTCAAATGGCTCGGAGCACTATGGGACTTAACATCTATGGTCATCAGTCCCCTAGAACTTAGAACTACGTAAACCTAACTAACCTAAGGACAGCACACAACACCCAGTCATCACGAGGCAGAGAAAATCCCTGACCCCGCCGGGAATCGAACCCGGGAACCCGGGCATGGGAAGCGAGAACGCTACCGCACGACCGCGAGATGCGGACATCTGGTTTCTGTACAAATTGTAAATAGCCTTTCGCTCCCTGTATTTTACCCCTGCCACCTTCAGAATTTGAAAGAGAGTATTCCAGTTAACGTTGTCAAAAGCTTTCTCTAAGTCTACAAATGCTAGAAACGTAGGTTTGCCTTTTCTTAATCTTTCTTCTAAGATAAGTCGTAAGGTTACGCCTCACGTGTTCCAACATTTCTACGGAATCCAAACTGATCTTCCCCGAGGTCCGCTTCTACCAGTTTTTCCATTCGTCTGTAAAGAATTCGCGTTAGTATTTTGCAGCTGTGACTTATTAAACTGATAGTTCGGTAATTTTCACATCTGTCAACACCTGCTTTCTTTGGTATTGGAATTATTATATTCTTCTTGAAGTCTGTGGGTATTTCGCCTGTCTCATACATTTTGCTCACCAGATGGTACAGTTTTGTCATGACTGGCTCTCCCAAGGCCGTCAGTAGTTCCAATGGAATGTTGTCCACTCCTGGGGCCTTGTTTCGACTCAGGTCTTTCAGTGCTCTGTTAAACTCTTCACGCAGTATCTTATCTCCCATTTAATCTTCATCAACAAAAATTATGCGTTACCCGCCGCCTTCAAATACTCTCACTCAGTTTCTAGACAGTTCACCGTTTCTGACTTCTAGACGAATCAAGTAAGAGACTGTTACGTCGACAAACCTATCGATATGATGTAACGCCCGATAGGTAAGCAACACACCAAACATACACCTACTGAACTTTTAGAACTCTAACGAGAGTTATTTACAAAGCGATATATTTTTCCCACGCAAAAAATGTAAAATTTACTTACACAACTAGAAGAAACTGTAATAACTAAAAGAGCAGTATAAATTTTCACCTCTACACTCATGTAAGGGTGGTACACGTAGGGTTCTTCAGTGCAGAATTGCAAATCTGTTAGGAGGTAGTAATAGTAATACAGACTAATTCGAAACATTCCATATAATATGTTCCCAGTTTTAATTGGTTACATAAATATGTTTTCATATCACGTGTTGGAACACCGATTGTTATATATTTATTTATGGACTGTTTTTTTTTTAAAGTTAATGTTGCGAAGCAGTGCTGCAGTTTGAGTGATTGAATTTATTAACTGTGATTGTAATTATAACTTGTTGGCAAATTCCATTCAATATTTATAAACGTATGGAGTGTGCCGTTGTGGTATTTTTGTACGGAATTTTGTAATGGGAAGGCTGCTGCCGCTTGTGGGAATACAGTAGGCATTTCCTAGCAGCCGAGCACTAGATTCAAGTTAGTTTACACATGTTTTCACTAAACTACATGAAACCGTTGCAGTGACCAGCAGGCATAACTGAACGCGCAAATGATCAGGGTGAGGATGACGTAGAAGACATCATTCTGTGGGTAGAACAGCACCTGTACGATCGATCTTCCACATACGCTAATATGGTGACATCACGTATGCAAGGTCTGTGCCCTTATCATTTACAAAAATTCTACAGCTTCAACCAGGAGATGAGGGCAGACGACTATAATATTTCCTTCGGCTAATTGCAAACAGCTTAGCAATCCATATAATACTGTATACTGATGGAATCATTTTCTCTCGTCATGATATCAACAACACTGGGTAGCTCACGTTGGTGGTCTGACGAAAACCCTCAGTCCTTTGGTGAAAACACATCTGGTTCTTAAGTTACCGTTTCGTCGTATAGGGGCCTCGTTATCTACACTACTGGCCACTAAAATTGCTACACCAAGAAGAAATGCAGATGATAAACGGGAATTCATTGGACAAATACACTCCTGGAAATGGAAAAAAGAACACATTGACACCGGTGTGTCAGACCCACCATACTTGCTCCGGACACTGCGAGAGGGCTGTACAAGCAATGATCACACGCACGGCACAGCGGACACACCAGGAACCGCGGTGTTGGCCGTCGAATGGCGCTAGCTGCGCAGCATTTGTGCACCGCCGCCGTCAGTGTCAGCCAGTTTGCCGTGGCATACGGAGCTCCATCGCAGTCTTTAACACTGGTAGCATGCCGCGACAGCGTGGACGTGAACCGTATGTGCAGTTGACGGACTTTGAGCGAGGGCGTATAGTGGGCATGCGGGAGGCCGGGTGGACGTACCGCCGAATTGCTCAACACGTGGGGCGTGAGGTCTCCACAGTACATCGATGTTGTCGCCAGTGGTCGGCGGAAGGTGCACGTGCCCGTCGACCTGGGACCGGACCGCAGCGACGCACTGATGCACGCCAAGACCGTAGGATCCTACGCAGTGTCGTAGGGGACCGCACCGCCACTTCCCAGCAAATTAGGGACACTGTTGCTCCTGGGGTATCGGCGAGGACCATTCGCAACCGTCTCCATGAAGCTGGGCTACGGTCCCGCACACCGTTAGGCCGTCTTCCGCTCACGCCCCAACATCGTGCAGCCCGCCTCCAGTGGTGTCGCGACAGGCGTGAATGGAGGGACGAATGGAGACGTGTCGTCTTCAGCGATGAGAGTCGCTTCTGCCTTGGTGCCAATGATGGTCGTATGCGTGTTTGGCGCCGTGCAGGTGAGCGCCACAATCAGGACTGCATACGACCGAGGCACACAGGGCCAACTCCTGGCATCATGGTGTGGGGAGCGATCTCCTACACTGGCCGTACACCACTGGTGATCGTCGAGGGGACACTGAATAGCGCACGGTACATCCAAACCGTCATCGAACCCATCGTTCTACCATTCCTAGACCGACAAGGGAACTTGCTGTTCCAACAGGACAATGCACGTCCGCATGTATCCCGTGCCACCCAACGTGCTCTAGAAGGTGTAAGTCAACTACCATGGCCAGCAAGATCTCCGGATCTGTCCCCCATTGAGCATGTTTGGGACTGGATGAAGTGTCATCTCACGCGGTCTGCACGTCCAGCACGAACGCTGGTCCAACTGAGGCGCCAGGTGGAAATGGCATGGCAAGCCGTTCCACAGGACTACATCCAGCATCTCTACGATCGTCTCCATGGTAGAATAGCAGCCTGCATTGCTGCGAAAGGTGGATATACACTGTACTCTGCACGATCCGTTACAGCCATGTGGATAAGATGCCTGTCATCTCGACTGCTACTGACACGAGGCCGTTGGGATCCAGCACGGCGTTCCGTGTTACCCTCCTGAACCCACCGATTCCATATTCTGCTAAAAGCAATCGCGATAGGTTACAATCCGACCTTTGTCAAAGTCGGAAACTTGATGGTACGCATTTCTCCTCCTTACACGAGGCATCACAACAACGTTTCACCAGCCAACGCCGGTCAAGTGCTGTTTGTGGATGAGAAATCGGTTGGAAACTTTCCTCATGTAATCACGTTGTAGGTGTCGCCATTGGTGCCAACCTTGTGTGAATGCTCTGAAAAGCTAATCATTTGCATATCACAGCATCTTCTTCCTGTCGGTTAAATTTCGCGTCTGTAGCACGTCATCTTCGTGGTGTAGCAATTTTAATGGTCAGTAGTGTAGTACTGAAAACCAGCGTCTAGTGTTATTGAAAGAGGTTGTTTTGGCTAGAAGGATGTTTATGTTCTTCCGGCATGCTGGGGCTCCTTCATGTTCTACACGCCAGGTGACACATTATCCAAACCTAACATTCCCCGGAAGATGATTCGTCAGAAATGGTCTCGTCCCTTGGCCACCAACATTTGTAGACGTTCCCTCTTTAGATTTTTGGCTGTGTAAATAGTGGAAAAGGGAAATCTGCAAAGACAAAACAGACACATAGGACGAATTGATCAGAATATTAATAGTTGATCCGTCATGAGAGAAAATGAAGAGACCTTCAGAAGAAGAATATGAAAGTGCACTGAAGTCGGAAGTCGAATTTTTGAAAAGGAACTTTGAAATTAATTATTGGCCTAAGCGTAAGTCTTCTAATAAATGTATAGCCGAAACAAATAAAAATTGCACATATGTTATGTGGAACGTTTTACACGAATTGGTCTATTCCACTGCCTCCTAAGAAGTTAATTATTTCGTATGAAACACTTGGTATATTCGAAGATAGATACCTGGGAGACATTGTTTAAAGATGGCAATGATTTACAGTTTATAAATGTTTTTGAAATATGATATTCCGGTACAGCAAAATACACCACATCAATCTGGCCTCACCTGTTAATATACAGCTTAATGTAAGAATCGGGTACTGTTCTATATTCTACAGGGTGTTAAGATATTCCCGTTACAAACGTCTAGGACTTGTAGAGGGGAGTGCGTACATAATACTTTGTGCAGGAGCGCAAGTCTGGAAACGTACTGCTTCCGTGTTACAGCCGTTTGAAAAGATGTTTCTAGGTGGGTGTGCTACAGGATAGTCACGGTGGAGGGTGATTACGTGGGATCGACTGATGTCATCTGACGCCTATACTACCACTCTGACCTGCCTCATTCACGTGTGTCTGATTGTTACAGCAGCATGACTCCGAACAAATCTGCAGAATACACCGACACGATCCTTCTGAATGACGAAGCACACAGTAAAGGAAGACTCGCCGTTATCCTCAACGTCCGACTTCATCGCATACCGTTTTCGCCACGTTTACGCAACAGATCCGAGAAAGAGTACCTCCATCATCAAGAGACGTGACTGGTGCTCCAAGGAGACGCCGCACACCCGAAGTGGAAGAGGCCGTACAGCATCTCTTCTAAGAGAACCCGTCAACGAGTACACGAACAGCTCTTGTGGCTGTTAATGAGTGGAACTGTCCAACAAGTGATGCACTGCGTCACATCTAATCAATTACTTGTAAAAGTGATCGCTCTACCAACATGTTTTTAAATGGTTGTAGTACACAAATGGTACCTTTACAGACGTGAGATCGAGTTCAAAATATTATCGACTCACTCCCCGCTGCAAGTTCCAGGAGTGGGAACGAGAATTCCCCAACACCCTTTACAATGTTGATGCGTTTGATGTACAGAGTGTAGCTAAATTTGTGTGCATTGAAATACCACACAAGAAGAGTTTGCGACAGCTGGTACCGGAAGTACCGTGGACGTGAGTCCGCAGTAGGAACACCGCTGCGCGCAAGCCGATCACGTTGCCCGCGAGAATCACGCCCCTTGGAGCGGTTGCAGCACAAGGAAGAGAGAGGCGCGCCTAAGTTCAAATGGTTCAAATGGCTCTGAGCACTATGGGACTCAACTGCTGAGGTCATTAGTCCCCTAGAACTTAGAACTAGTTAAACCTAACTAACCTAAGGACATCACACACATCCATGCCCAAGGCAGGATTCGAACCTGCGACCGCAGCGGTCTCGCGGTTCCAGACTGCAGCGCCAGAACCGCGCGGCCACTTCGGCCGGCGCGCGCCTAAGTAACCGTGCACGAGCAGAAGTTGTAAATCAGTCCGAGTCTTGCTAGAGAGTTGCTGCAGAACGTTCATCGTGTCTTAAAGTCTTAAAGTAGCCGAGTGAGACAGAAAGAGTGGCCGATAGACAGACAGTGGTTAGTCTTCAGTAGAAACAGAACAGTGTATAGAATTACCGTACTTGGACAGACACCGCCTGCCTTGAAATTTAGCTGAGTGCTATTAGTAAGGAACCGTATATCAAGACAAAAGATTAGATTTCTTCCGACTTTAGTTTAGAGAACATTATTAATTTTGTGCTAATGGAACTGTAGTCAGCGCAGGACAGACAGGCTAAACCTGCATTCTCCAACTGCCGTAACCAGATTTGTCAAAGCTGAGTAATACATTTTATTATTCACTGTTCAGGGCTATTTTCACTGTGTGTGTGCTGCCCTAGAATCCACGCATCCGTCCTACCAAGACACCTTTGTTAGCCTTTTTCAGCGGCAGCGTGATTTTCATCAAAGTGGGCGTACCCAGTCCACAACTAAATTCCCTAAGCCGTGCGTCGCTCGTGTTCCCGCCATAATGTATTTTACACCCTGGTTTTAATGTAATTCCACCTCACTACGTTAATTTAAATTACTGGTGTCACTGAGTTGCTGCTTGACATGACCGTGAGTGGCGCTAGCAGCGCTTATCGCTATATCCCCTCTCGTAGTATCTTTGGTCGACTGCTATTACTTCCCGGTCGTTGTCTGTCGTAAGCCAGTTCGGGTTGCGAGTTCGGGTCTGCCAGTCAGTGGGAACGCGTCTGGAGCGCAGTCCGGACCTGCCAGTTGGGGAGTTGCAATGCGGTACTAGTGCAGTCGGGTTAGAGCAGTGATGTCTGCGTCGATATGGCTCGCCCGACCATTGCCGCCATGCATTACTTGAGCCGGAGCACGATCTTGGTGGATCGTCGGTCGGTCGTCCTACAGAACGACGCGTTTTGGCGAGCCGATCGTTGATGAGTCGGCTGTGTGTGTGTGCATCGACTCCCGATTTGTCTTCGTGAGTGCTTAGTTACTGTTGGGTATCGTTCAGTTCTTCGTGCAAATGTTTGTCAGGTTGTTTGTGTAGTTGGTGTTATGGCAACTGACGACTATTTTAGATGTTGTCGGCATTCTGCGGGTAGTCGGTCGGTTGCCAGGGAAGATATCTCCGCGCGGTGCATTCGGCTGGGTCCGCGGAGGGTCCCTGCGCACTTTCAGAGCGGGTGTGGAGCTGTCCGATCGCTACGAGTGTCGTGGCTCACCGACCCAGGACGTCAAAGTACAGTGGTGTTTTAAGTTGCGAAGCCACATCCACTCATGTTGTGTGGTTCGTTTCGGTGTTTCGCTGTTGGGGAGGTTTTCCTGTGAGCAACACCGAGTGTTTGTATTGCTGAAATTTAGCTGCCATGCGGTGGAATTTGCTATTTAGGTTGACTACAACTCAATTGCACCAGCGGAATTTTATGCCTTGTGGTCGTTAGTGTTCCGGTTACCTGCCCGTGACCACTAACGTAATTTCAGGAAGTGTCCTGATTTGATTGTGGATAATTACGTCCGTAACATTTTGTGTTTGAGTTCTCATGTACCGATTGGTGGCAAGCAAGTCGTTTTGTTGGTCAGTCCATGGCTGTCCCTTGGTTGGGTTCCGACGGATCAAGCGTATTTGGGCTCACCACCTGTCTCACCTAAGTGAACGAGGGCAGATCGATCACCTGGCGGCTTCTGAGAGCTGTTGTCCTTACTGTCTTCTCACCGGTGTTTATTTGTCTGTTTATAATCTATCATATTCAATGATTAAAAAAATTCTTGGTAAGTTTGAATTTCGGCGAGTGGATATTTGCTGAAAGGTTATTGCCGTTGTGTTGTCTTTTCTTTTAATGTGGTTTCAGCTACTTAAAACTTAAGACTTGTGGTCATATATTTTTTTTAATTTTGAAAAATTAATTGTAGGCCTTCAGCCTTGGAACCTTATATTTAAAATTATCTTTCAAGCTTAGACACTGCGGCCTTCTGCCTTTGAAAGGTTATGCTAATTATTTTAAGATCTTCAAAATTTTATTGTGGGTGCAAAAAATGGTTCAAATGGCTCTGAGCACTATGGAACTTAACTTCTGAGGTCATCAGTCCCCTAGAACTTAGACCTACTTAAACCTAACTAACCTAAGGACATCACACACATCTATCCCCGAGGCAGGATTCGAACCTGCGACCGTAGCAGCAGCGTGGTTCCGGACTGTAGCGCCTAGAACCGCTCGGTCATCCCAGCCGGCTTTATTGTGGGCCTTCAGCCGTTTGTATTGCACCTTGTTTATGTTTGTCTATCTACCCTTGCCTTGAGGCTTTCAGCCTAGCTGTGATATTGATTATTTTACTTGTAATTGTAACTGCGTGTTTTCAGTCACTTGAAATTTACGTTGTTGATTTTTAAGATTTCTTGTCTGAAGGCCTTCAGCCGTGGAAGATTTGGAGTTTGAAACTCGTATTTGTAAAAGTTCGGCTATGTGCCACTTTGGCTGTAAATTTGTTATAAAATTACAATAAATTATAATTTTAAGGTGAAACTGACCCCGCTGGCCGGAGTGGCCCAGCGGTTCTAGGCGCTACAGTCTGGAACCGCCCAACCGCTACTGTCGCAGGTTCGAATCCTGCCTCGGGCATGGATGTGTGTGATGTCCTTAGGTTAGTTAGGTTTAAGTAGTTCTAAGTTCTAGGGGACTGATGACCTCAGAAGTTAAGTCCCATAGTGCTCAGAGCCATTTGAACCATTTTGAAACTGACCCCAACCTTATTTGGCCCTTTCCACAATCCTAATCACCTGTTCTGACCGGTGGACTTTTAGTGGGGACCAATATGGTGATGTATAGTAATGGAACCCACGTCCAGAAACCGCCACCATTTCACCGCAACACGCAGAATACCATAAAACATAGTGCTGTCTGGCTCCTGCTGCTTGGCTCCTGTTCTTACAAGCACGGCTCGATATGACGACTACCGACGTAACACAGCTATGGTATATCTATACCGTGTTCCATTACACACTGTCGCTAATGCCTGGTCTTCCAGCATCCACTTCAGAAGGTCTTCCTCGGATGCCGCAGCGGCCTCGTAAATCAAGGATTTCATGTGTCCCTACTGGTAGTAGTGTAGCCAAGTAGTTGGGCCACCATGACCTAAACACTGATTCTGAAATGTTGGTGCGGATGATCTCCTACAGCACGTGGAAAAAAAGTGGTTGCACTATCGTGCACGAACATGTTATGACGCACATACAAAGGCACATCTTCCAGCAGCCTATGCACTACGCCGTCAACCAATCACAAATATGCGGAATCTGTGAGATGTGGTGAGAGGCATGGCCGAATCATACGTCCATCCAAGGACCCTGTCGAAATGTTCAGACGCATGGTTCCTGAAACCCATGGATACACACAACATTAGGGCTTTCATCAGCCAACACGTGGCTGATGTGGGAATTGGAAAACCTTCACAAGTGAACTTGACTTCTTCATCCGTGGAAATTATCCGCCGTGGGAAGTAGGGTTCGTCCACATGACGGTGCAAGAACCACCTGCGGAAGTGGACATGGCAGTAGGTATGAACCTCTCTGGGCAGATTTCAGACTAGACCGAAAGGCAAGTAAGCAAGTCGGCATGGAACATTAGGTGATCAGTGAATGAGATACATAAGACCATCTGCGGGAGATTGGAACGTGCATTGTGGTATTTTGCGTCTAGCAGGGAAACGGTACGTTTCCGGACGTGAGTTCCTTTGCCAAACGTAACTGTCTTGCTGCCCATTATGAGTCCTCGACGTCTGTAAAGTGAATTTAGTAACACCAGTTACAACGTTCATATAGATACAAAAAAATGGCTCTGAGCACTATGGGACTCAACTGCTGAGGTCATAAGTCCCCTAGAACTTAGAACTACTTAAACCTAACTAACCTAAGGACAACACACACATCCATGCCCGAGGCAGGATTCGAACCTGCGACCGTAGCGGTCGCGCGGTTCCAGACTGTAGCGCCAGAACCGCTCGGCCACCAGCGGCCGGCATATAGATACATTTGATTATGACTGGACCCTTATCTGTTACTAATGTGGCCTTTTGTGCTGAAGATCATCTGTTTCACCGAAACTGAGAGTTTTCACAACGTAACATACAGATCTGCTCTACGGTGGCATTGGGGCACCTGAGAGGAATGCCTCGGCATCTCTGGAGCCTATGGAGTCCTCTGGGATCTCAGATGGCACTGCACCTTCCGATTCGCACGTCCCAGCCGGTCCACACTTACCTGATGGTGACTGGCGTGCAGCGGTGAGGACATGAATCTCAGAGAGGAAGGGGAAAATGGCTACCGTCCCCACGACTGTCCCCTTACGCCTTAAAAAAGCTTTGAGATGCTATACACTGCTGAAAGTACGTCGAGTGAGCACAGGATGCCTCGCCAGTTGGGACTATAGCCGATCTTCCTGAGAAGTCAGGACGAGTGCAGTGAGTAGGATTGTCCGTGGGAGCTCCAATGTGAAGCTGTTGACGGAGACTGCAGGCAGGTCGAGAAAGAATGTGCGTCCACTTTGTGTGATTGCCGGGGAAAGGGGGGGGGGGTATCTCGTACAAGATATGACGGAGGCTCAGCTGGCAGCAATGGAGTGCACAGGCTGCTCCCGGCTACAAATCGTGGCTCACCAACGACGCATGCCGCTTAGGTTCAGAGGCCATCCTCTGTACGTAGAGGCGGCTGGCTGACTTTGTGAAGACAGGTAACATCGCTCATAGGATGGACGCAGAACTACCGTTCTGTAGCATCGTTACCAGAATCGATTGCGATTCTTTAGTTTGGAGGCAGGTGGGAGACTTAAACCATAGACTCACACAATTCTTTGTCGATCTTGGATGTGGAGTTATTTACCTTCGAAATCGGGTATTGAAATGTAGCACTTCGCTTAATCTGTCAGGTCCTTTCCGGCGCCACCACTTCATCACCTACCCGCTTCCCCCCCACTCCCCCCACCCCCCTTCCCCGATGGCCATGGCGGAAATTGGGTGCCTCAACTATCAACGACTTCTGTAATCTTATGTTGTGGAAATGTAGGGACATTTTTCAAAATGGTTGCGAATCGTGTTAAGGTGCGGCGCCTTTCGTCCCCCCTATAGCAGTTAACGACAGCAAGTAGCTTCTCACAGAGATGAGCCATAGTTTTGCCGTAACAGATATGCTCTTGTGCTCGAGCAGCTGTTTAGTAACTGTCATGGGCAAACGATGTTGCTGTCATAAAGACTACTAAATCCTAAGCCGTTAAATAGTCAGGCAGTTTCAGACCGCAACTGTAATATTTGGTATTAAGTTTCCTCGTCTTTTTTTATGTGATAAAGGGATGCTCAGGTATGTTAATTTTGATGGATACCTCTTTGGCAACCTTGAGCAATTTTTTTATGATATAATTGTTCACGATTTAGAAATGTTCCAAAAAATACAGAAAAATAACTAATTATTCTTCCAGTTTCACCATTTCCTTATGCCAAGTTCAGGCCTCATCTGCATCCCTCCAAACGAACGAAAATGTCATGTAGAGCCATAAATCTCTGGATGTCGTGAATTCAATAGTTACATTAGTGCTTCAGTCGAAGACTTGATAGCGACTAACCAGGAAAGTACTTGGGCTCGAACAAACACAGATACACCAAAATCGTGTGAGAAATAATGTAAAGGTCTCCTATTGCACTAGTGATACTCCCGCATCTGCAAAACTCTGCAGTCGTCCGTTAGAGGCCTCTGCGTATACCATGACGCACTGCACACTGACCTGCCAGTCGGGACCAGTAGGGACGGTGCAGTGTGCCTCTGAAGTTGCGTTTTGTGACATTATTTGTGTATTGAAGCGTCAGATGGCTCGGCAATTGGTAATCAATCCTGCTAATGTATTGCGATTGGTTGAGATGAAGTTACGAAGAACCATTCTTCGTGAAGATGGTATTGGTGTAGAAAAGGAATCATTCGCATGTTTTCTGGTATCTATTATAGTGCAGAAATATGAGCATAAGTTAGAAACAGATACCGTTGTAACACTAACACATAATGATGATGATAGGGATCATAATGACGAACAACTCATTGCAAACGGTAGTGCTACGGCAAGTGCGGTAAGAAGCGATGGAAGCAGTGACAGTGAATACCAACCGTCTCCCAAGAAGAAGGTTAAAGTTGCAAGTATCATCAGTGGAAAGTTTGGACCCCGCATGTCAGGGGAAATGGAAAGGCGGTGCCCTCCAAATGTCGTCGTCGATGCAAGTGTGAGTGGGAAGATCTGAAGACGTTTTTCTGTCAGTTTTGACTCCACATTTGTCGAGAAAGTCATTAGTACTTTGTGACCCCTGGTCTGGACATAAGGATGAACGAGTACTACTGGAAGCATCTGGCGGAAAACATGTAGATTTAAAAATCATTCCGCCTGAAACTATAAAATATGCACAACCTCTGGATGTGTATTTCTTCAGGCAATATAAAATATATGCCAAGAGAATAACAGACTTCATTAAACTACATTCAGCCCGCATCTCGTGGTCGTGCGGTAGCGTTCTCGCTTCCCACGTCCGGGTTCCCGGGTTCGATTCCCGGCGGGGTCAGGGATTTTCTCTGCCTCGTGATGGCTGGGTGTTGTGTGCTGTCCTTAGGTTAGTTAGGTTTAAGTAGTTCTAAGTTCTAGGGGACTTATGACCACAGCAGTTGAGTCCCATAGTGCTCAGAGCCATTTGAACCATTTTTAAACTACATTCCAGTAATATGCAGTCGAAATTGCACGACAGATTCTTTATCATGAATATGCATTCTGTCATTGACAATCAGTTACCTGCGGGAGTATACAGACCAATGCTTCGTTACGCGTGGCAGAACGCTGGCTACGATATTGGTGAGTCAGTGAACAACTTCAAAAGTGTCATTGACGTGGCACTCAACACTGATATTATAGAATGTGCAAATACGCCATGCGGTCAACTTGCATTTCTTCACTGTGCGTTTTGCAGTCATTCGTATTGCTCGGAGCATTTTATTGACATTCCTCATTTACATTTATAGTTAAGATTGCTGCATTGCGTATGGCGTCTACAATTACATCTACAGTGATATCTAGAGCATGACTGCAGAGTTTTGCAGAAAAATGACACCCACCAGCACATTCAGAGGTACATAATGATCCTGTAACCAAACGTCCATACAGATCTGTTTGTTCGAGCCCAAGTACTTTCCTGGTAAGTCTTCGAATGAAGCACTAGTGTAACGACTGAATTCACGACTTCCAGAGATTTATGGCTCTGTATGACATTTCTTCTGTTGGGGGAGATGAAAAAGGGACTGAAGATGGCTTAATGAAATGATGAAACTGGTAACATTCAAAATAAAATAAAATAATTTCTTAAGTTCTACGGCTGTAGGTGAATTACATTGACACTGACAATTTACAATATGCTGTGCAAGATAAATTCTAAGATTTGCAGCAGCAGTTACTTCACTTGCATATCATACACCTAATTCCGTTAATTCAGAGGGGCCTATAGAACTCGTTCCAATTAAGGGTATGCTTGAGTCATTTTCCACCTTTCCAGCCACAGTCACTGAGACATAGTGTAGGAATTTAGTAATTTAGAAAGAATTCTGTGACTGGAGCTCGCGATTGGTATAAAATATTAAAAATTAAATTAAAACAGTCTCTATCGTCTTTGCAGATTTTTTATTTGTTAGCAACCGGTTTCAGCCCTTTCCTCAGACCATCTCGAATCTTTTACTACAGATCTCGCTCCGTCTGCCGCCACCTGCAGCCATAATGGCAGTGAAAAGCCTGTAGATGGTCGGAGGAAAGGGCCGAAACCGGTTGTAACAAATGCAAAACCGGAAAATGCGATCGAAACTGTATTTATTTGATTTTTAACATTTTAGTATTGTAGGATACGACGACTGCTGTGCTGATTTCCAGTAAATGACTTGCAAGTAAGCACATTTTATGTGGTTTTGAGGATTTCATCTGATGGAAGTAACTTCAAGTTAGAAGGGATTTCTCTTTTGATTGTAACAATTGGTGTCGTAGTTGAGTGATTCACATGGTCTATCGTTACGTTGTTGTTGTTATGGTCCTCAGTCCTGAGACTGGTTTGATGCAGCCCTCCATGCTACTCTATCCTGTGCAAGCTTCTTCATCTCCCAGTACTTACTGCAACCTACATCCTTCTGAATCTGTTTAGAGTATTCATCTCTTGGTCCCCCTCTACGATTTTTGCCCTCCACGCTGCTGCCCTCCAATGCTAAATTTGTGATCCCTTGATGCCTCAGAACATGTCCTACCAACCGGTCCCTTCTTCTTGTCAAGTTGTGCCACAAACTCCTCCCCAATCCTATTCAATACCTCCTCATTAGTTATGTGATCTACCCATCTGATCTTCAGCATTCTTCTGTAGCACCACATTTCGAAAGCTTCTATTCTCTTCTTGTCTAAACTATTTATCGTCCACGTTTCACTTCCATAGATGGCTACACTCCATAAAAATACTTTCAGAAACGACTTCCTGACATTTAAATCTATACTCGATGTTAACAAATTTTTCTTCTTCAAAAACGCTTTCCTTGCCATTGCCAGTCTACATTTTATATCCTCTCTACTTCGACCATCATCAGTTATTTTGCTCGCCAAATAGCAAAACTCCTTTACTACTTTAAGGGTCTCATTTCCTAATCTAATTCCCTCAGCATCACCCGACTTTATTCGACTACATTCCACTATCCTCGTTTTGCTTTTGTTGATGTTCATCTTCTACCCTCCTTTCAAGACACTGTCCATTCCGTTCAACTGCTCTTCCAAGTCCTTTGCTGTTTCTGACAGAATTACAATGTCATCGGCGAACCTAAAAGTTTTTATTTCTTCTCCATGGATTTTAATACCTACTCCAAACTTTTCTTTTGTTTCCTTTATTGCTTGCTCAATATACATATTGAATAACATCGGTGATAGGCTACAACCCTGTCTCACTCCCTTCCCAACCACTGCTTCCCTTTCATACCCATCGACTCTTATCACTGCCATCTGCTTTCTGTACAACTTGTAAATAGCCTTTTGCTCCCTGTATTTTACCCCTGCCTTCTTCAGAATTTGAAAGAGGGTATTCCAATCAACATTGTCAAAAGCTTTCTCTTAAGTCTACAAATGCTAGAAACGTAGGTTAGCCTTTCCTTAATCTTTCTTCTAAGATAAGTCGTAGGGTCAGTAATGCCTGACGTGTTCCAACATTTCTACGGAATCGAAACTGATCGTCCCCGAGGTCGGCTTCTATCAGGTTTTCCATTCGTCTGTAAAGAATTCGCGTTAGTATTTTGCAGCTATGACTTATTAAACTGATAGTTCGGTAATTTTCACATCTGTCAACACCTGCTTTCTTTGCGATTGGAATTATTACATTCTTCTTGAAGTCTGAGGGTATTTCACCTGTCTCATACATCTTGCTCACTCCCTTCCCAACCACTGCTTCCCTTTCATACCCCTTGACACTTATCACTGCCATCTGCTTTATGTACAAATTGTAAATAGCCTTTCGCTCCCTGTTCAAATGGTTCAAATGGCTCTGAGCACTATGCGACTTAACTGCTGAGGTCATCAGTCGCCTAGAACTTAGAACTAATTAAACCTAACTAACCTAAGGACATCACACACATCCATGCCCGAGGCAGGATTCGAACCTGCGACCGTAGCGGTCACGCGGTTCCAGACTGAAGCGCCTTTAACCGCACGGCCACACCGGCCGGCTTTCGCTCCCTGTATTTTACCCCTGCCTTCTTCAGAATTTGAAAGAGAGTATTCCAATCAACATTGTCAAAAGCTTTCTCTAAGTCTACAAATGCTAGAAACGTAGGTTTGCCTTTCCTTAATCTTTCTTCTAAGATAAGTCTTAGGGTCAGTATTTTTATGGATATTAATAAATGGTTTAAAGCCAACTCACTGACATTAAACTTCGAAAAGGCTCACTATATGCAATTCAGAATCTGTAAGGGGTTTCCACTCAGCGTATGCATAAAGTATGAAGAAGCGCAGGTAGAAGGGGTTGACATTCTTAAATTCCTCGGATTACAACTTGATAATAAATTCAGCTGGGAGGAGCACACTACAGAACTGCAGAAACACCTTAACAAATCTGTATTTGCAATTCGAGTGTTAGCAGACATAGGCGACATAAAATTGAAAAAGCTTGCATACTTTGCTTACTTTCATTCGACAATGTCATATGGTATAATATTTTGGGGTAACTCTTCAAGTCAAACAAAAGTTTTCAGAGTCCAAAAGCGTGTGGTACGTATTATTTGTGGAGTAAATTCACGGACGTCCTTTAGAAACCTCATCAAAGAACTGGGTATAGTAACTACTGCCTGTGAGTATATTTACTCCTTAATGAAATTTGTCCTAAATAATATATCTCTTTTTGCAACAAACAGCTCAGTTCATACATACAATACCAGGAACAAAAATGATCTGCACAAGATCTTAAAAGCACTTACTTTGGTTAAAAAAGGGGTCCACTACTCAGGAACACTCATATTCAATAATTTGCCAGCAAACATAAAAAATTTAGTTACAAATAAAGATCAGTTTAAAAGGAGCCTGAAAGACTTACTAGTGGCCAACTCCTTCTACTCCATTGACGAATTTTTTAATAGAAACAAATGATGTATTGTATATACTCATACTATTAGTACTGTTATTTCAGCTTTAAAAAAAATGAAATGTTCTTCATCCACGAGGATCTCCTTAGCACGGATCTATGGAACGAAAAACTAATATAATCTAAGTATTGGAGGGCAGCGTGGAGGGTAAAAATCGTAGAGGGAGACCAAGAGACGAATAAACTAAGCGGATTCAGAAGGATGTAGGTTGCAGTAGGTACTGGGAGATGAAGAAGCTTGCACAGGATAGAGTAGCATGAATCCAGTCTCTGGACTGAAGACAACAACAACAACAACAACAACAGTAAAGACTACAGGAGGTGTTCGCTTGCAATAAAAATATAACGATCTGGATGTTCCTCACACTGGAGTCCCATTTGTAGAGCATAGGAAAGCAGTGTAACATCAGCTTCCTCATGAATGAATGCTGCCTTCTTCTTACTGACAAACTGTACTTGATTACATTAGTATTAGATGGAGGGTAGGAAGTCAACAGGCTGTTCCTTATTTTGGATGCTGCTTAAAATAATATTTCGGGTATTAAGTATCAAATGCAATTGCTTAAAAGCACCAGCAGATATGCTTCTTGCTCGTTCATGATTTTTAGAAGATGGTGTCTCATAATAATCGAAATCAATATGAGTGTCGTAATGTCGTTTAACAGCATTTATCATGATGTAGAAGGGGAGGGATGCAGTAGAACCAGTTGGTGATTCCATATAATACATCAAAGCGTTGCCTTCAGTGAGCTGAGCATGTGGAGAATTAGCTACTAAAGTAGTGAAGGCAAGTTTCTCTAACAGAACTGCTTCTTTTCCTTTTCGCATATTACCGTATTGATAAACTAATGACTACGGAACTGCAAACGGTTCATATTTAGAAACGTCTAACAAATTCATCTTCCTTAGTTGAGCGATAACTAAAAAGCGAGCATATAGCTTTCCTGAAGCGCCAATTCCTTTCTTTTCCAACTGTAGTGCCTGTCTCTAACGTCACAATTGTTACTTCTTTATGAATCATCTCGTAAAAGCTAGTAAGTAATATGTTTTCGAAAGCAGTGGCCATTAATCACCAACAGCTAGAGCATTATGAACATTTACTCTTTTATCAGTTTTCTGGCCAGTGCTAGTGTTGACTGCAATATCTTTTTCAACTAACAAGGAATGGATGTGTTGTGAGAGAGCGAATTGTATTTTCTTGTGGTCGTGGGCATTTAAGGTTTTCTCGTCTTTCTCCGAGAAGTGGCTGTTGTTCCTCTTGACGTGTCAAAAATTAGGTTCATTGACATGGATTCTTCGTTACATATGTGCTGTGGAAGTACCCATCCAGCTATTTGATCGGGAGACAGTGTCATCCCTACAAGACCCCATTTCGCTTTCCTATAGTGGAAGTAAGCCTTTTCACCAAACCTATCAAGAGGTACAGAATTTTATATCCCGGGTTTGTGTCGATACACGTCTGCTCCATTTCTTAGAAGAATTTTCACGTTTTATGGCAACGCATTTCCCATTTACAGTACATGAATTGTCATATACTTTGCATAATTCCAAAGGCCGCCTACAAAGAAGTATGGGCAGATATGTTTTAAGCAATGGATTTCTAACAGCTTTGAACTTTTACTTCGGAGGACGCTTGGTTTGGCGCCACTTCATGGATTGCCGTTCTGTTTCCGTTTCGAAGTGATGAACCCTTGTTTCATCGACTGTGATGCTGTTCCACAAAAAATTGTCACTACCAGCGTCGTAACGCTCGAGAAACTCCGCACCGATGATCCTTACTTGTTCTTTGTGGTTTTCTGTTAGGCGGCGAGGAATCGAGCGAGCACACATCTTTGAGTACTCCAACTGGTTGGACGAGTATGCCAGCATTACCAACAAAGACGACCACTTGTGCAGCGAGATGTTTTATTGTGATCTGTGGATTACCTCAAATGAAAATGTTCGCACGCTCTAACAGTGCAGGGATCACCGCTGTGTACAGGCTGCCAGCAGGCGACAGATCGGACAGTTTCGCGCGACCTCGTAGCGATAATGACAGACGCCTCATCTAACGACTCACCGTGCTTTTGCTCACTACGAGGACTGAGCGCACATTCTGCAAATGCCTTTGATGCCCTGGTTTGCCTCCAAATGAACCTAAATGACAGCTCTGCTTGAAACTTGCCTCCGTTACAGGGGGCACTATGAAGGATACATACAGGGCCACAACCAATGGGAACTTCATGAAACTACAGGAGGTGAAGCGGGAATATTCCACGATGTCCCACAAGAAATTTCGCATTTTTTCAACTGAAATTGGCAGAGATAAAAAATGTGTCACATTACATGTTGAACTCCCCTCGTAGAATAGTTTGCTTCAGACGCTTCGCTGCGGAAACTTCCCGTAATCACGACAGAAGATTTCGATAGTAAGTTCCTGCAATGGTTTGCTGGTTACCATCATCAGTAAATGACAGTCGCTAAAAACACCCAGGATCACATTGCCAGACCATGGTCTGATCTTTTCCTTTCTCTGCGGTTGTCTCTGTGACATAGTGATACAGACAGCACTCCGCAATGGCGATCAGGCGATTATAAAAGTCATCAGACTTTTCATTTACACAAATACAACATTTACATTGCTGCCGCAGTTCACCGATCTTTATGAATCAGTATGGGCACTCATGGGTCTCGCGGGCGACGACCTTTGTCACGTTCAAAATGTCATGCAAGATGCAGAAACCTGCTCCATGACTGATTTTCAATTTTTTGCACTATCGTCTCGGTTGAGATACACAGCTCACAGTTTTCACCATCCAGTATAGACGAGAGCTACTTTAAATACACTGGTACAGAGATCAAAAACCGTTTCTGACGAAGACTACTTCGATTCCGAAGTCAGTCATCTGAAATATGTGTTTTGGAAGAATGGCTGTGGATCATGTGACGTCAAGTAGCATTCACAAAGAAAAGGAAACGTGAAAATGTTGTACATTCACTAGATGAGCCACCGATTCTTTCCCTTCTGCGGCGCTATATCCACCAAATTGGGCCGAATCATGGGAAGACGAGATGTCAGGTCTGTTTTCCGACATCCTAAGAAGATAAAACAGATGCTATGCCCTGTTAAAGACAGTGTCAGCCTCAGGTTTCCTGGAATTTACAACGTCCCATGCGAAGGTGCAAGCAATTACGTCGGCCAGTCCATCGGCATCGTTTCTGACCGCTGTGCAAATTTTTTTTTTTTTCATTTAATGTATTTTCATTCCCCTGCCCCATATGGGCAGGGGAGGGTTGGCAGTGGCACAGTCTACCGCTCTTCAGCCAATTGGCTATACATAGAGTGATTACATAAAAAAGGGGGATAAGGAGGGGGACCTAAAAACATAGTAAAATGAGATGATGGAAGTTAAAATATGCACTAAGCTGGGGACATGCACTGGGCGACAGTTAAAAGTCGACAGAAAGTTAAAAAAAACACAGGTGGCAAAACAAAGTGCACTTAAAAACACTGGAGGCAAATACAAGTTAGAAGTCAGCCACAGGATAAAAATCACACAGAGCAAGACACTTAAAGAAACACTGGGAACGACGGAGCACTCATGTAAAATAAAATACCACTGGTAGGGACCTGCCACAGGACTGGAGGCAGGAGAGGAGGGAAAAGGAGGGGAGAAAGGTGCAGTGGGTGGGTGGGGGGGATGGTATGGGTGTGGGACGAAGAGGCAAAAAAAGGGGGCAGTATTCACGCCAAGAGCCAGGAGACAGGCATGGCGGGAGATGAAAGGGGAAGACAGGAAGACAAGGCAGAGACACTGAACGGGAGCACAGTAGAGGGAGGGGGTCTAGGAGGGGGAAAACCGCTCAGGAGAAAGGAGGGGGAGGAGATGGAGCCCTGAGGAGGAGGCAGGAGGATGGTGGGGTTAGAGCTGGTAGGAGGGGTGGACATCAGGGCGAATCTCGTCATCCAGGAGGGGTAGGTGCTGGAAATTGCATTATGAAATGAGGTGGAGCGTGTGGAGATGGAGAGATGGTGGGACACAACAGTACAGGTGTGACAACAGGCTGGGGGTAGACAGGAAGGGGGGCACCAGGGGAAGGGGGGGGGGAATCGAGTAGGCAGACAATATACAGGATGCAGACATGTACAGGGAAGAGGGGAAGGTGGGAGGGGATGAGGTCGTAGAGGATGGACATGGGGAATGGAAGGTGGATATGGAAGGCGAGTTGAAGTGCATGATGTTCTAGGATTTGGAGGGCTTTACAGAACCTGGTAGGGGTGGAAATCCAAGCAACGTTGGCGTAAAATAGGATGGGGCAGATCAAGGATTTGTGGGTGTGAAAGATGGTGGAAGGATGCAGTCCCCATGTCTGACCAGACAGGAGATTCAGGAGGCGGAGTCTGTTGTGGGCTTTGTGTTGGATTGGAAGGAGATGGAGAGTCCAGGTGAGGTGGTAGTCAAGGGTGAGGTATTTGGTGATAGGAGTGAGGTGGATAGGATGGCCAAAAATGGTTAGGTAGAAATCTTGGAAATGGAAGGATTGGGTGTTGCATCCTGCGATGATCACCTGGGTCTTGGAGGGGCTGATACGAAGGAACCACTGGTTGCACCAAGCAGTGAACTAGTCAAGGTGGATCTGGAGGATACGTTGGGACCATTTAAGGGTAGGATAAAGGGCTAGGAAGGCAGTGTCATCAGCAAATTGGAGGAGATGAACAGGTGGAGGAGGTTTGTGCATAACACCACTGTGCAAAACATCAATGGCATATTAAAAATCGTGAGATGGGGAAATCAGCAGTTACTGAGCACAGCCTCATAAACAAGCATAAAATACTGTTTAACGAAACAAAAGTTTTACCTCAGGCTCCCACATATTGGGACTCTGTAATTAAAGAGGCTGTAAAAATAAGAACATGTGAGAAAACCTTCAATCGTGATCGTGGATATAATCTTAGTAGTGCGTGGAAGCGATCTCTCGATACAGTCAGAAGAGCCACAGATATTCACTCCAATGTTTACACTAAGGCGTCTACGACAGCATGATGTAACTACCAACCAATCAGAATCCGTCTTTGGGCTGTATAAGGCCACTACAGCGGCGATTTTGGCAGTAAATTGCTCTTGACGATGACGATGGTGGAAATCGTCCAAAGCTAGAGGTTTTACTCTGAACTGATGCTGCAGTAATTCCAAGAATGTTTTATACTACAATCAGTTCTTTGGAATTCAGGCTAGTATGAACACTGTGAAAGTTTCAGAGACAGAATTTGATGGTCCATTGTCGCTAAAAACTTCCTCCAATCAGCATAGATTTCTACAGTGACGTTTACCTTCGAATGCACAACATCAGTTATAGCACGATACTCTTTTTCAGAGTTATGCAATATTGTTTGGCTCCTCTACTGACCTACTACTTTGGTATTACAATGAAATTAATTACTAAATTTATGTTTTGAATGTGATAATTAGAACATTATGACTACAGTACATAAGTCGTCTAGTCGATTTGATGCAGTACCGTTGACTGCAAATTTACATGTGTGCCTACTCGACATTTTAAATTTGTGGCTTTCTGTAAAAATGTGCATATTCAGCTATAAAATAACACAGGTCAATGATGGAAAAACTTATGTGCTGGAAATACATTATTTTTATCTTTTTTCGGGTGGGAAATCCAAATATGATACTTAAAAAACTGTATCGCCCACCATTTCTTTAAATTTTACAGTTAGATTTATTAAATTAAGCAATTTTTTAAGGAATTTAACAGATTTTATATAGATAAAATAATTTAAAAGGAGGTGTAATGAATGTAGATGACGTTAGTAGTACTGCTGAAAAACATTTTCTGGCAAAAAAATTTGGATTCTATTTTTGTGTTAACTGATGGTGTTTTGTTTACTGTTAATCCAACCTCACTTTCCCGTTTTCTGTACATGTGCTCAGTACACTGTCTAATCGTGGTTGTAAAAACTCTGCTGACAGTTTCTGTTATATTTGTGGTGAATTTATGATTGAAAAACACCAAACAAACATTACAGAGTTTGTGAAAAAGGTTTATCTTACATACTTTGGATTTAAACTTGATGAGCAAGATAAATGTTGGGCGCCACATAAGGTATGTTTTGTGTTTGTAGAAGATCTGAGAAAATGGTCCAAAAAGGAGAAAAAAGCCTTTAGATTTGCCGTTCCTATGATATAGAGGGAGCCAAGAAATCATTCCGATGATTGCTACTTTTTCAGTGTTGATATTACTGCTCATAATTCGAAAAACAAGAAGGTAATAAGGTACCATGTCCTTCCATCCGCCATCCGACCAGTAGGGCATGGTGTAGATTTGCCGGTTTCTGAACCACCAGATGATTTAAATGATATTCCAACAGAAGTATTTTCTGATGTACAATCTGATTTACATGAACCAGGTGATGATGAATTCCAATGTAATACAGAAAGTCAAGAGCCCCAATTGTTTACTCAGACCGAGCTTAACGATTTGGCTAGAGATCTGGGCGTGACAAAAGAAAAAACTGAATTGCTTGGTCTAGATTAAAAGAAAAGAACTTATTGGCTGTTGGAACCAGCATATACCTGTATAGGAAGAGAGGGCAGCAATTTTCCAAGTTTTTTCAACAAGAAGGTGATTTAGTGTATGTATTGCTCAGACATTACAGGTCTGATGAATGAATTTGGTATTGAATACAGAAAGAAAGACTGGAGGATGTTTATTGTTTCATCCAATACTAGTTCAAAAGCTGTTTTGTTACACAATGGTAGCGCGTATGCATCTATACCTATTGGACATTCTGTACATATGAAAGGAAGCTATGAAAATCTTGAAATAGTGCTAAATAGTCTATTCTGCTCATGGCTCGATGATATGTGGTGATCTAAAAATAACATGCCTGCTCCTTGGTCAGCAAGGTGTCTTTACCAAATTTCCATGTTTCTTGTGTGAATGAAACAGTAGGGCTAGGGATTAACACTGGTGCAGAAAGAACTCGCCTGTGAGGGAGTCTTTAAAACCTGGTGGGGAGAACATTTTAAGCAAAAACCTTGTAGATCCAAAAAACGTACTCCTACCACTTCTTCAAATAAAGTTCTTGTTGCTGCTGTGGTCTTCAGAACTGAGACTGGTTTGATGCAGCTCTCCAGGCCTAATGAAACAGTTTGTAATGGCTTTGCCTAAAGATGGGCCATGTTTTAAGTATCTCTGCCAAACGTTTCCACACCTTTCAGAAGCTAAACTAAAGGAAGGCGTCTTTGTCGGACCTGATATTAGAAAATTGATGTTTGATGTTAACTTTGAATCCACAATGACCTTAAATGAGAAAGAATCATGGGTATCATTCACGCAAGTCGTTACTAAGCTCTTAGGACATGAAAAAGACCCAGAATATTTTTCTATTATAGCTACAATGTTGAAGAAGTTTAAAACTTTGGATGTTTAATGGGGCTGAAAGTTCACTTTTTGAACAGTCACCTTGATTATTTCCCGGACAGTATGGGAGATGTTAGGGAGGGGCAAGGAGAGCGTTTTCACCAGGACATTAAAGTGATGAAAAAACGCTACCAAGGCCGCTGGAATACCAACATGATGGGGGACTAGTGGTCGCTTCACCGAGAAGTTCAGTAAGCGACTCATCGTAGAAAAAGCTACACAAGAAGCTTCAAAGAAAAAAGAGAAAGAAAATACAAACTAATTCGAGCTGACAAGTGAAACCTCTGTTTACACATATCATTGTTTTAAGTAGCTTACTATAAATACAAACCATGCTTATATTGTAACAAATGGTTTCATTAATTTCCCCATTTACCAGATAGCTTAGGATTCTTGTAATACATAGTAAAAAGCATATTGCTCGAAAACCATAGGTGATACAAAAAAACTAAGGCTTGATTTGGATTCAGCTCATAAACATCTATAAAGATCAGCTATCAAGAAAAAAAAAGTTTTTCAAAAAATTTTTCGTTGCCCTGTGTTATCAGTAACCAACCAGTGCCTTAAAGCATCGAACTCAAATGTATAAAACAGCTCCAAAAGTCTCGTTACTTTACAAACCAGGAAAGGAAGAGAAAGGAAAGGGATTACTGATACCAGCTGCATCATGACATCACACGGAATCATTGGTGAGGAGTGGAAATGTGTGCCGGACTGGGATTCGAACCTGGGAGGGCTTGCTTACTAGGAACGTGTTTTAAGCACTGCGCCACTCGGGACACAGTGCTCATCGCAACTGCGCGGATTATCCCGGCAGGCCCCACGACGGACCCACATTCCCACTGAGCGCCACCTATCTGGAGTCCCGTCCATTCCCTCCATGGTCGCTACTCTGACATTGCTGATGGAGGTCGGACGTGCTTGTGCATCTGCACTGAAGACGGTGAATCCATTCCATTTGTAGGTGAATCGATTATGTGAACGCGTGGTATCTGCTCTTTTGGACACGTCGTGGGTGGTAAAGAGGTTAACACGCCTGCGCAGTAAGCGGGAGGTCCTGCGCTCGAAGTATCAGACCGGCACACAGTTTCACTAGTTGCCACTGATTCCGTGTAATGTCTCATTGTAGCTGACATCAGTAATCACTTTCCTTTCATTTTTCCCCTCTCTATCTTCAATTTACATATAATGTATCACAGCTGCAGTTCCCGCATGGTGTCTGTTCTTTCGAACATATGATTTGCCTGTTGAAGTTTTACCGCGCGCTATTTTAAACAAAAGCTGATTTTTTAAGTCTCTCAATTTTATAACGTCGTATTCCCTGAATTATCTGTCGTAAAATGATATAATTATGATTTTGCAACTAATTGTTATAGATGGATAATGTTTCCAAATTGTGTTGCGAATGGAGTCGGTAGTGAAGAAGTAAAAAATTAAAATATCGTGTCTGATGCTCTAGGGTGACTGCATGAACTGCGAAAATATAGTGTACGCTAAGTTTCTTTCCTTTCATCATTTTGCTGTCAGCGTTAGCAAAAAAAAAAAAAAACTTTTCTAAAGGTTGTTGCAAGTCGCTTAGTGCTCTGTTTCTCAAATACTACTGAATACAGTCAGGGTATTTGCTCGCCGTCAATTAAACTGTCTCATGACAAACACACACGTTCTAAATCTAGTACCTGTATTATTTTATTATACTTCGTAACATAAGGTTAGACCAGACATGTTTAGATGATGATACCACTTCATTTTTTGTTTTTAATTTGACCAATAATTACGTGATATACTGAAAATCAAATTGTTGCTGCTCCAGAAAGCCCTTAGATAGGCAACCTGCAACGCATAAGCGTCAACTTTTCACTCTTGAAGCCAAAAATGGCTCTGAGCACTATGGGACTCAACTGCTGAGGTCATTAGTCCCCTAGAACTTAGAACTAGTTAAACCTAACTAACCTAAGGACATCACAAACATCCATGCCCGAGGCAGGATTCGAACCTGCGACCGTAGCGGTCTTGCGGTTCCAGACTGCAGCGCCTTTAACCGCACGGCCACTTCGGCCGGCCACTCTTGAAGCCCACACCATTATCAGCAGGACGCGGCGTTGTACGGTGTTGGGTGTGAGATGAAACGGCCACTGACAGTAGTCTCGTCTTTAATGTGAGACGAGAAAACATAGTCCAACCTGTTTTTGTGCCATTCTATTCTGTGAACGCCGTAATAGTGTTGGTAGACATTTTAGGCTTTTAACCTCGTGAGCTAAATTATGCAACCTGGTGACGAATGCACTGTCTCTCGAAATTCGTTGTTGAGTTGCGTGTATGACAAAATTTACTGATGAATGCAATCAGTTATTAATATAAAAACATAATAATTTTTACCTCACATCTGCAGTGGACATTGTTAAAATGGATACGTTACCTTACAAAGACTTGGCGGATACGTACCTTCTTCACTGAATGCAATGAAACAGCGGCACGGCTACTGAGTGATGAGCTGTTCCCGCAGATACAGCAACCACGTGGCTGTACTTTTATACTTACATTAAGGCCTTTACCAGGTTCAGATACATCCTTGTTAAACTGATTGCATATTACAAGCTTATTCTCTGTTCTGAAACAATTCACAGAGCAGTAAAGGTAATCAGCGACATAAATCGAATAAATCACCATTGCATTATTTTGTAATGCGCGACTGGGGAATACGCAATTCTGAAGTCAAAGCACTCAGAAAATATTCTTGAATAGTCTAAGAAATACTGTTGGTGTAGTCAGGATCCACTCTGTATACAGTGATCTTTATACAATACCGTAACCTCTATTTCTCACTAACTTTTTAGTGAATGCGGCGTTCTCCGTTTGGTATTTTATTCTTCTTATATCTTATATTGTTTGATTGCTCCGATCAGTCAAAAAATAGCCACGTCTGTTTTCCAGTCACATGTTTAAAGAAAGAAGAACATAGAAGGGCGTCCCTTTGTTAAATTCAGAACGCTTCTCAACGCTGTCAAAACATTATCGTTCATCACCAGGCTTTTCTGAAAGGCATCTGTCCCTTCGGAAAAATCTGTTATTACAATAATTCGTAACGGTACTTACAATGTTTTTATTGCCTTTGCTCCTAACTTTTAAATGTATTAAATAGAAAAAAGTACTTAGGTTGATTCCTGTTTTCGTCTAGATTTAATAGAAATGGATATCACTGTTAATGAAAATTCACTAATTTGAAAGTGACTATTTTACCACGTGACGTTGTCTAGAGAGCATTCATCCACAGCATGGAATCACACAGCATATTACTCCGTTTTGCAAGAAACAACTAGGAAGGAAAGCAACTCCTTGTAAAGAATATGACTGACTACGATTGTTCTCCTTTTCATTTCAAATAGAAATTCTGTTTCAGATTAACTTGGTTAAAAATAAGGGCACAATAATGTCTTTCCTGCGGTGGCAGCGAATTTCACTTATCACAATTTCTGACTGAAATAACGGTGGTGGACAGTTCTCCTTAAATGATCTGTTTCAAGAAATTAAGGAAAATTCGAGCAAATCTCCCGCACACGGAGACAGAAGCAATGGGAGCGTGGAGTTTTCAGCATTGCCAACAGATGGCCTCGGGGTAGCTAAATCCGATTTCGTGGCGACAGGCGCTCGCTTGCGAAAGTGGTGCCTTTGCATTATTCATTATGTTCAGTTAAACAAATCTCGTTTATTGACTATAGGTCTTTCTGAATACACTTTGGGTCATTAGCTGCTGAATCGTTCTTTGTAAATTTAGAAAAGTAGTCGTTCATACGAACATACAAAAGCACTGTTGAAACAGTAGACATGTAATAGTCTGACATGGGACTAATCAGCGACCTCGATATCTATCTAGGAACGGTAGTTCCATGATTTTATTTCGCTAGCACAATTATAATTTATGAAATCTTTCTCACTGAATATAATGTGATATTTGCCAAACTCATTCCTTTCATTTTACAGAACCCGCAGTACTAATTAAGTTCACGTGGGAAAATTTTTGCTCTTATGTCTGCAGAGCTACATGCAACGTTCATTCAATTATATAGGCCATTTGCTTCTTGAAACTGTTACTCTATTCCTGCAACAAGCTTTCGATTTTGAAATGAATGAGAAAGAAAAAGAATTTAATTGTAAGCCAACAATGGGAAATAGAGATGCAGAGTAGAGGCAAGGGTTCTGACCTTTCATATTAGCTCAGAACAGTCGTCAGTTTATTTTTCGTCAGTGTTTTCTCTCAGTAACCACTGTGGGCAGTTAATGGCAATGAGGCATGTTACAAGCGGGGAAGAGCAAACGTTCTTTCCTCATATTTTTGGTGTAATATCTGTGTACGTCGCTAACGAACGTACGCCGGAAAGAGTATTTTTTTAGTTCAGAGTTAGTAGATTTAGACAAACGCAAATGCGTTTGCAGTGCAGTAAGTGATATCACAAGTCACAGCACAGAGGCAGCTGCAACATCCAGTCTATTACTGCGCGCTGTTCTTAATAGCTACCCGAAAGCATTGCTCGAGCTTAGTTCTACGTACGACTGACAGCTTAATGGTCGATAAATAAATGCGTGTGATAATATACCTTTTCGGCACTTCTGTATTGAAACTGAGTGTCGATGAAAATAAAGAAATGCTGAATGTACGGACTGAAATTTCTGAGGGATGCGATAGATTATATTGACTCAAGTAAGATTGAAAAAATTATGTAAAGGCGGATGACCGAGGAAACCGAAACTGAAGTATGTACGAGGGGCGTTCAACAAGTAATGCAACACATTTTTTTCTCCATCAATTTCGGCTGAGAAAGCTCGAAATATGTTGTGGGACATCATGGAATATTTTCGATTCAGCTCCTATTCTTTCATGAAGTTTGAATGGGTAGAGGCTTCAAAACGACATCTGTAACGAAGTTGCGTTATAAGCGCAGAGCTGTCATTGAGTTACTTTTGGCGGAAAAATAAAGCATCGCAGATATTCATAGGTGCCTCCGGAATGTCTACGAAGGCCTGACAGTGACCAAAAGCATGACGAGTCGTAGGGCGAGATGTCTGTCATCATCGTAACAAGGTCGTGCAAACGTGTCCGATCTCTCACGTGCCGGCCGGCAACACACTGCTGTGATTTCTGCAGTGTTGTTGAAACGTGCGGACACTCTCATTCAAGATAATGGACGGATCACAATCCCACACCTCGCTGCAAAACTGGACGTCTCTGTTGGTAGCGCTGACACACTCGGCTTCCAGTTGGGGTACTCCGTGCCTTCTAGGTTGCTCGCCACCTAGCAAAGGACCATAAAGAGCACCGAAGAACCATCTGCGCAGAATTTTTTGGGCGTTAATACGCTAATCGTCACAATTTTTTGTTTCGAAAATCGTCACTGTCGATGAAACATATGTCCATCAATTCGAAACGGATACAAAACGACAATCCATGGAGTGGCACCACACTACCTTTCCTCTGATGAAAAGGTTCAAAGCCTGTAAAGCCATGGCAACTGTCTCTTGGGGCTCTGAGGGGGTTATTCTTTTTTCTTTTGAAATCTGGTTTCGCAGGACAGAGTGGATCAGGTTGTGGATAGGGACAATAACAACTGCTATTAGTTATACAAGAACACACACAACTTTATTCCTCAAACCAATGCACAGTCATCTCTTTAAAACAACAAAGATCAATTCGCGGCTGAGGGCCAAGAATAAGTTTAAATGATTGTTTTTAAAACACCAGGATTTAGAGTAACGGCTGAAGGCCTTACTTAAGCAAAATTACATTAACTTCTCGGCTAAAGGCCGAAATAATATTTCAGATTAGATTTCTTTAAAAGCCAAGCATTTACAAATTTCCGCTAAAGGCCATATTAAGGAAAATTCAAGTTAATTCTTCGGCTGAAAGCCCAATAAAATTTTTTTCTTAACATAATAAAAGAGAGGCTTTAAAGATAAGCTTTCACACAGTACCACAGAAAAATATATTAAGAAAACTTGAAGTGTCTAGTCGGCTGAAGGCCCAAACAGTTCCTCAAGAATAATTAAAGACAACCTTAAGGTAAACATTTACAGAACATGGCTGAAGGCCGTTTCAAGAATCCAAGATAATTAAAGAGAAACCTTCAGACAAAGATTTACATATTAAAGCCACAGATTCAGAAACAAAGGCTGCTGAAGGCCTAAATACAAAGCTACAAGAATTTTAAATGAAACACGGCTGAAGGTCTAATCTTAAAATAGTTGACATGACGTTCGGCTGAAGACTATATACTAAACATAAAACAGACAATATTAATACACGGCTGAAGGCCTGGCACAGTACCTGCGACCAAATAAGATGACAATTACAAGCAACAAACAGTGGTGCTCAAAAGTGTTCCAAGGGTTGGCCTGGGGAGGAAACTCTAACAACAGTTTAGGTGAGACAGGCAGTCAAACGTAACATTAAACAATCGGGCGCAACACGACATAGGGACGGCTGAAGAACCAACCAACAGCCTAATCAATTCCCTTCCACCCAAACCAACGGCACGACAACCGAAAATATCAGCGAGGACGAAGATCGCAGCAGCACGTCTTGATATTTGGCATCTAAACACAATCAAGGCACACTCTATAGTAACCGACCGACTGGCTACACCAGTACGCGGTCAGCATTCATCTGCTCAGCGGAAATCACAGAAGCTACACACAGTTCCACGTAAACGTGCACCAAGAACTCTGATAATCCTAAAACCAATAACCATGGAACAACAAGGAGAAGTGAAAAGTAACACACACACAGAGCTTCCATAAGCGGTCGGCGACCAAATGCACGTAGTCCGATGAGACGATTGACCGAACAACCAACCAAGGTCGTCCCCACTCAAGTTATGAGTGTCGGCAACGGGGCGACGAGTCTTGGCTGTCTGGAGCTCACTGCAGCGCCAACCGGACTCTGCTTGAAGTCCGTTCAGATCTCGGAAACACGGCGATCCGGGCACACTGTCTCGGACCCACCCATGCCGAGGTAACTCTTGCCCATCGGCGACATCTCTGCACGAGGAAGGAACCGGCCCACGTCCGGCAACTGACGACGCTCAGAAACGGACGAAAGACCAAATACACGTCGCCCATTGAGACGACCAACCGAACGACCAACCGACGGTCGTTCCCGCTCCAATCTCCTTGCGTCGGACGGTTCATGTGTGTGACCAGTGGTCGGCAAGTACTGGCTGTCCGCGCCTCACTGGCGCTCCGTCCCAGACTTCACTGCTGCTGCGTCCGGACTTAACTCTCGACAGACATCGACCCGAAAATACTAGCGGTCGGTCCAGAAATGGTACGACAGTGCACTTATGGATAAGCGCTGCTGCTGCCTTCTCACGGGCAAGCAAACCATCAACCTGGTGATGCCAGTAAATCGAATTAAAAGAAAAAAACGAGGCGACAGAACCACAAACACAAGATGACGAGCAATTAACGGCGTAACATCATGGTGTAACAATCAACTATGAGATGTACTGCGCTACCCTCAGAACCCTGAAGAAACGACTCCAGCGTGTTCGTCCTTACAAAAATGGAAACCAACTTCTCCTTCTCCGCGACAACGCAAGACCTCATATAAACCTGCGCACCCGAGAGAAGATCACAAAACGTCATTGGACTTTTCTTCCCCAGCTACCATGCAGCATGGATTTCTCACCTTCCGACTTCCACCTGTTTTGCCCCATGAAAGATGCACTCCTTGGGAAGCAGTACTCGGATGATGGTGAGGCTACTGATGGAGCAAGACGTTGGCTGAGACGTCTACCAGTGGAGTGGTACCATGTGGACATACAGGCCCTCACAGTAACGCGGCGTGAGGCCATCACACTGAACGGAGATCAAATTAAAAAACAGGCTTTTGTTGGAGGAAGATTGAGGAATAATATGTTGTATTGGAATCCTCAATAAAACCATTCCGCTTTCACAAAAAAAATGTGTTGGATTACTTATTGAACGCCCCTCGTGCAACACAGAGTTCGCGCTGCTTTCGCTCTATACGAATTAAGATACCGGTAGCAGATTTTATGAAAATGTGATAGTCATCCCTTAGTAGATAAGAGGAATATCATTTACCTGAAACTGAAATTTCAGTAGTCAGTATACAGGGTGGTTATAAGTAAACTTTCGCTACTTGAGCCAGATAGACAGAAAACTATTTACCGTATGGGTACGCAACATTATATGACTGATGTTCCTGTTGTGTGGAGTAGGATTTGCGTTATTAGTAGCGTTGATGTCATGACTTGCCCTGCACTGGTACGGCAACGTACGATGAATTCAGATCCCAAGAGCCAAGGATAGGCAGCGTGAATTGCACACATTACTGTGATCTGCTTCGCCAAGACGTGATGCCCGCTCTAAGGGAGAAACGTGCTTTGGACTCACCTGTTTTGATGCACGATGGATCTCCACTTCACATTGCTAGCAAGGTCACTCAGTTATTCCGTAACTCATTTGGCGAAAACTGAAACATTGGCTGTTCGTTACAAATTGCGTTCCCACCAAGATCACTGTATTTAAACCCGGGTAATTTCCAGTTGTGGGTTACTTGAGGGACAGGGTTTATCAGTGGATCACTAACACCCGTTGGGGGTTCATGAGAATATAGCGAAGGTGGTAGCCAATATCTCATGTGAGATGGATCGGGCAGCAGTAGAGCAATCTCTAGTGCGGTTCCAAGCTGTCGTGGATGCAGATGCTCGTCAAATTGAGCAACGTTTGTAGCCTGGAACATAGACATGATACTCAATTAGCAAATCGACCATTTGGAATGACAGGGTTACAACTGACAAAACAGAGGAAAATGGGTTGTTAATGTGACAAACTTCTGTCTGACTTCAGCTACAGGTAGATCGTATTTGTGTTGTTGCTGTAAGTGGAGTTAGAAGAACGCCGAAATTCCAGAATGATACCACTTTCTTTCATTCGTTTCGATGACAAGATTCTATATGATAAATGGAATTTTATTTTTTTATTATTTCATTTTTGTTCAACTTTTTTCCTTAGAAGTAGTGATAAATAAAATAGAATATTCCTATAATTATTAGTTTTCATTAATTAAACCTTGTCATTCTCACATACATAAGGATTTGAATGGGAAAAAGGGCCTACCATGTAAATTGCTAATTTTTGGAATAAAAACAAGAAAAAGGAAATCTGGTGTTATAAATTAACTAGGGAAACAAGCGTAGAGGTAAGTCGTGCGTGAGATGCTTGAAGAGCATGCTCATATATCAATTTCTTTTATTTTTCAAACGTTCTGTGCAGAACAGTTTCACAAAGAATGAGGTAGAGGGAATGTTAATACTGTTAGCTGCCATTTTATTATAATGTTTTGTAAATGTTCTTTACAATTAATTGTGACAGACATTGATTAGCACCATATCAAAAACTCATTGCTCTGTCTGGAGAGACAACTGTTAATGAAACTTTCACATCAATTGAGACGAAATGAATGAATGACAACTGTTACTGAAATTTTCACATCAATTTAGACGAAATGAATGAATGACAACTGTTAATGAAACTTTCACATCAATTTAGACAAAATGAATGATGTATCATTCCAAAGGGTCAAAATGTCACCCCCTCTCGTAGAAATTACAGTGTGTTTCATTCAATGATTCATTCTTTACTTCTTTTCTGCATATCCCTAAAAATATTTGGACAGTATTTCACTGTCCTGCGATAACTCGTTTTTCATGTAGCGAAAGATTAATTATGATCACCCTGTATTTCATTCCAAATTAGTAAAATCAATTGTGGGATTGAAGAACTAGAACGTTATCCAATATGATTTCTGATATGTACCGTAAATCGCGTCACGTGAATGAGGATGTAACAATAACAGTTGGTTTCAGTATCTCATTTTGCACGCAGTCGGGTTACTGTGAAGAAATCGGAAGTGGCCCTGCAATGCAATCGTTTAGGCTTGAGAGCACGCGAGAAACAATTTGGAATGCATCCCGGCCGGAAACAGAAGACGTAAGTATGGAACTCGTTCGGAAAATAGACCTCAACAACAGAGACATCACAGGCGAGGCAGGTGCACAGTCCAGTGCAAGAAATAAAATAATGTAATTTTTTTATTTATCAGTACTGTCATAATATAATGAACATCCATCAAGCTCTAAGCGGTCCCAAGCTTAAGATGCCAATGAGAAAACAAATATCACCTGCAAAATCGGCGAGGGAGCACCTGGAGGAAGAACAAACCATAGGTAATGCTTCGCTCAAAACAGCAACCCAAACTGGTCACAGGAAATCAATCCCAGTTGGGTACCCCAGAAAAAACCATTCAGTCAGAACAGTGAAACTGAGCAATGAGCAAACAAAGGTGAACCGGCAAACTAAGGGTGGCACGACTTAGCCCTTCAGTACGTGTTGAGGAATTGTGTGAGGGCAGTAGACAAGACAATATAAAAATGCTGCGGTATGACGAGAACGTGGATGTTCGAGACGATTTGTGTGATCACACAGGCACATGCAATGGACAAATGAAATATCTAGTAGAAGCAGCTGCTAGTGCAATCGTAGAAGGATTTCCTACTGTTATAAATGATATCTCACCTATGACGAACGTTATCGATAGCAGCCTTAATGGCAACATCAGTGACGAAAAGTGTATACCAGCTTCACGTATGCAAAACTTCAAGAAATCAGGTGCTGTTGGTGCTAAATCCCAGATTGTTTAATGATAGGTGCAGGTTACATTAATAATATGTAATGGAGCCATACGCTACACATTCCTGATAGTAAAGGGCCTAACTGCGAGCTGCATAATTGGGGTAGAATTCTTGAGAGAAAGGAACAGTGTAACTGACGTTTCTCGCGGTGCATGAATTTTAAATGTTGATGGCGAAGAAATCGCTGTATAACTATTAAACACGAAAGCACGACATTGCAAATACTGCCAAGGGAAAAAGACAAAGTTAATAGGGAAGAAATGACTGTAAGTAAACGAAATATGGTCTCACTGCAAGGATGAAACGGAATCATGCAAAGATGATAGTACTGATGCGGAGACAAACAAGAACCACATTAGGGATAAGGTATCGCAATCGCTATGCTTCAACGCATCACAGTAAATAAATGTAATTAATTTACTTGATGAATAGTTGTAGGTATTTTCGGGAAACCTGGGATCATCAAGGGATACTAGTATAATGTGGGAATGATACCGCACAAAGCCTACTGTTACTCGACATACTCCATTCCGTGGACAAAGCGTGAGGCTGAAAAAGGGAAATAAGAAAATATTTAATTGTATTACAGAACTGTCGCTGTCACCATGAAATAGTCCCTTATTAGTAGTAGTAGTAATATTTTTGTAATTAATTAGTTACACAGATAAAGTCATGTACATGTTACTGTAAAACAGTAGTATTGGTAGCCATGCAATTCTTCTGATATCTGAAGCATAAGTATGTTATGCAGTGACTCATTACTGTTATACAGAGATAAAAATATAAAGGACATGTACAATGAAGAGTGAAAGAACTGGTACACTTGCCTAATATCGTGGAGGGCAGCACGCAGTAAGTACCGCAACACGACGTGGCATGGACTTCCTAATGTCTGAAGTACTGCTGGAGAGCATTGACACCATGATTCCTGCAGGGCCGTCCATAAATCCGCAAGAGAACGAGGGGGTGGAGATCTCTTCTGAACAGCACGTTGCAAGGCATGCTAGAGATTCTTAATAATATGCGATAATGATGGAAACTGAAAAAATGAATTAAGGTTTGTGCCACAGCCGGGACTCGAACTCGTGTCTTCTAGCTTACTAGGCAGACCATTATACCACCCGAGGAAACATTACAATTTTTTATTTTTATTTTGGACAATACTGCGCCGGCCGGAGTGGCCGAGCGGTTCTAGGCGCTACAGTCCGGAACCGCGCGACCGCTACGGTCGCAGGTTCGAATCCTGCCTCGGGCATGGATGTGTGCGAAGTCCTTAGGTTAGGTTTAAGTAGTTCTAAGTTCTTGGGGACTGATGACCACAGCAGGTAAGTCCCATAATGCTCAGAGCCATTTGAAGCATTTTTTTACAGTACTGCTGGCGATAAACATGATCACATGAAGACATACTTTCCTATGGATATCCATTATGACGTAGACAGCTTTTGTCTACGTCAGATATGTAACAAAATTTTGAAACAGCTAATTAGAGACAAAAATAATATTCTTTCCAAGCAGGAGGAAGGTAATTTGAGGCATGTATTCAGTGATTATGTTAAATAATATATGTCGTTGACTAGGGCCTCCCGTCGCGCAGACCGTTAGCCGGGTGCAAATCTTTCGATTTGACGCCACTTTGGCACCTTCCGCGTCGATGGGGATGTAATTATGATGATTAGGACAACACAACACCCAGTCCCTGAGTGGAGTAAATCTCCGACCCAGCCGGGAATCGCACCTGGGCCCTGTGGATTGACATTCTGTCGCGCTGACCACTTTTTTTTCGGTATTGTTCGTTTCGTTTGGTCTGGGCGGACGTCACATGATATCAGTTCAAGTTGATCGTTCATTCCTTTACTCAGTTTTTTATTACATAGGACAATCGGCCCTCTGACCGAACACGCTGGCCGGCCGAAGTGGCCGTGCGGTTCTAGGCGCTGCAGTCTGGAACCGCGAGACCGCTACGGTCGCAGGTTCGAATCCTGCCTCGGGCATGGATGTGTGTGATGTCCTTAGGTTAGTTAGGTTTAACTAGTTCAAAGTTCTAGGGGACTAATGACCTCAGAAGTTGAGTCCCATAGTGCTCAGAGGCATTTGAACCATTTTTGAACCGAACACGCTGCGCTATCGTGCCGGCTATTTTACTCAACAAAGTCCACTCAGCTACCGGGTCCGGACAACCCATATGTGATTTTAATGCATTTCTCGAAGTGTCCCAAGGGGCATTGTGCGATAATGCACACATTTTTTATTTGTAAGCAAAGTTGATGACTTAAATAATGAGTACCATAGTATTAATTTCGATAGCTATATTTGTATGTAATAACGTCAACTACGCCTGAGGAGTTCTGTATTTTGGTAAAAGTAGAGATGTTTGCTTATAATCAGTTCAGACGTAGAATTGTGGTTGTCACCATGTCTCTCAATTTCATTGGACGAAAGATTATTGTTAAAAGTCAAGCTTTGAAATCTCAATGAAGTATCCGAAGGACACTTGATTTGCTGCAAAAAACGGCAAGCTGAAGCTGAGTGTGTACAGGAAAGAGCATTTAGATCTGTTTCTCAACTGCAACACACACTAAAAGACTATCGGCAAGGGAGAAAGGATAGCGACACCTAGTATGAGCGCGGGACACATCAACACTGATTTTGGAGCGGCAGTGATGCTTTATCTGCAGCACTGCAAAATATATTTACCATCACGATTCTCGACTATTAGTAATAGTGAACTTTACTTTCTCAGACGGCGGTTCCATGTGCATTATACATCGTGAAAAAGCGAACAATACGGACACAGTTGATTTCATACACAGCCATACAAACCGATGTAATTGCTTCTTTTTTTCATGTGTGTCTAGTAGAAAAGGTGTTTATATACTCCGGTTCTTGGGGATCGGAAGGGTGTTGGAGAGAGTTATTCATTCTTTATTGAAACGTTTCCCTCGATATTCCGCAGATATCGCGTCCTATACGTTTCATTGACGTGGAGTCTACCTCAGGGTCAAATATTACGCGCAAATGCTTCGAAGGGAATTCGTTTCTAACATCCGCAGTAATGTCATATGGTAGCCTCTTTGCAGTGACTATACTTAAAGACATCTTGTCTTCTTCCGTTGGTGGGGATCAAGTGTAGCTGATGGTGATGACATCTCTTGGTTACCGGCGACCACAGCCGGCTGCCACTTGTGACGGTCACCCTAGAATTTCGAGTGTCGTTTTTTGTATTAAAATCCCCTCCGATATATATTTTGCCGCACGGTGTTAGAAGGGTCGCGAAATATAGGGACCGATAAGTGCTCTAGGAGTGGCTATAAAGGTAATTCTCCCATGTGCTGTGTCGACTGGTACTCCAGTTGGTACTGTTGTGTCCAGGGCTTGCAGTTCTAGGAGATGGTGACAAAGCGTTTTGTTTTAGAACATGGCTGTTCCGCTGTCTGTAGTAGGACGACCATGCATGTAAGTGCAATAATTTGCTGCTTTAACTTTGATACCGTCTTTTGGTGAGTCTCCGTGACGAGACATATGTCGAGCTGTTCATTGGTAAAAAACTCAAGGACTGCTCCTGCTTGGTTGAATATGCCGCTTGCATAATTATGCAACTAGTGGGAATAGTGACGTTTACTACATATAATAATAATATTACGTACAATAATAATAAAAGGCAAGAAGCATGTGCAAGATAAATACTAGAAGAACGGATGGGTTATTCTGCAACGGCATCTAGCAAAGGTTTACATAGTGCTGGATGGAACTGGTGAAAACGATAGATACAGCCAAGGACGAGGACATGCATTACAAACTAAAGAGGATATTGATTATAAAGGTTACGCAGCGATAACAGATTGGCGCAAGGTTGAAGAAAGTACACAACCTTAAACCAGTTGAAAAGCTGATGATCTAAGAAAAAACGTGAATATATCACTCTTTGGGCTATGTGCTACAATAGAAATAACTTTGTTGTGATGATATAGGTACTGTAAAGTACGAGGGCATGCTGGAAAGTAATGTCGAGTTTTTTATTCTGTTCTCAATAATAGTTGCTGTATTACGCATCATGCACATTATTCGATCGACTTTTCCACTTAGCTAACACAAGATGCCACCCTCTGCCGGTAGAGGGTTCCGAACTGCAGTGTGTAACATGGCGGTGTTTACTGTAACTTCGTCTGTACCTGAGAAACAGCGTGCTGTAATCGAGTTTCTAGCCGCAGAAAACGTGCCACCAATTGCAGTCCATAGAAGAATGAAAGCTGTGTACAGTGATGAGTGTATCGACGTCGGTAATGTGTGGCACTGGGTGTTCGTTCTTGTAATGAAGCAAATGGGTAATGCTAACCCCACGTGTGTGACAGATGTTGCGGCCACATGTAGCAAGCGTTGCTTCATGCAGTGGAGAGTGGCAAAACAGAGGCACACCGGCGACCGAGGCGTTGCGAAATAGGCAGGCACAGATAGCCTTGCTGACAGCAGCAGTCTACCAACAGACTGACGCAAGGACGCACACAGACCGAGTGCCGAGCGAAGCCTGGAGAGTGTTGAGTAAGGGGAAGTGAGGCCAGCACGCTAAGTTACGCTGCAATATACTGCGGGAGTAATAACAACCGAGGGCAAAAAACGTCCTCCTGCCGGATGTAAATAGTGGAGCGCAGGCAGCAACAGACAGAAGCCATTAGGAGGCAGTTCAGATCTGAGGACGGACGTGGTCCGTGTCAGAATGTTCAATCTTCGTAGGTGACGATTCCGGAAGTCTGTTCCAGCTCGCAGGAGTCATCCGTTCGCCGCCAGATGTCAACTTCAGCTCTGGAGGTCGGCCCGAGTTCGGTCAGCACCATGGCTGACTAACTACAGCGAGAACTTCCAGCAGGACCGGCCGCAGCGCGGTCTCGGTCACAGGCGCTGCCGGGGACTGACACCCGGACTTCACGGCAACCCGGCCCCACGGCGCATGGTCTGTCCATGACGGGACCTCGCGGACATCGCGACTGACGGCTTCCCAGCCGCCGGTGCAGCAGGCGTCGGCAGCTGACCTCACGGCGACGCGGCTGCGTGTGCGTGCCCGTCCTGGGGCGCCGAGCAGCGACGAGTTTATCTCAACCACAGGGCATCCTGGCTTCAGCAGACCACTGGTGGCCTGAGGCTCCCGAGTGAGATTAGCGGCGCGCGTTGCGCGCATTGTCGGAGAATGTACACAGCGGCAGCCAGGCGGAGGGATCCGCAGGGCTAGGCAGCGACGACGAGAAATTGTAAAGAAAGTTCAATAAGTAATTGTAAAATTCCACACCGTCTCAGTCTTTGGCGCAGCTACTGTGTCTGCTGCTAACGAGTGGTCAGAAGTCGAAACACAGAGGTCGGAGTACACGTCCGCTTACGGCAACCGTCGAGACTCATCGGAATCGGGCTGATGAAAAAGGAAAATCATCGGATAACACATAAGCAGCTCTCAGGTAAGTGAGGCGTATCACGAGAGCGTCTGCAGACCATCACTGCTGAACTGCGGTACAGAAAACTGTGTGCACGGTGAGTGCCTCGAACGCTCATTCCCTGATGTGAAGTATAGGAGATTGGGCATCTGTCAACAATTTCTATTGCGTTTTGAGCTTAAGAGTGATGGTTTTTTTAACAAAGGTTTGTTCACCATTTTGATCACGAAAGCAAGAGAGCATCAATGGAGCTCTGCCACATAGAATCGCCGGCCGGAGTGGCCGTGCGGTTCTAGGCGCTACAGTCTGGAACCGCGTGACCGCTACGGTCGCAGGTTCGAATCCTGCCTCGGGCATGGATGTGAGTGATGTCCTTAGGTTAGTTAGGTTTAAGTAGTTCTAAATTCTAGGGGACTGATGACCACAGTAGTTGAGTCCCATAGTGCTCAGAGCCATTTGAACCATTTGAACATAGAATCACCGATGCCAGGAAAATCGAAGACGATGCCATTAACAGGCAAAGTCGCGCTTACCACGTTGTGCAATGTTCACATAAACAATTCGCACTCATTAGTTCTCAGCACGTCCTCTTATATTGATTAACGTCCTTCCATCAGATATCCCCACCCCCTTATTGCCATACTGGACGAGGAAGTTGATGTGTGACTTGAAATAACTGTGGTGTGATTTGCACACACTGCAAAAGACGGAAGTTCAAATTCCTAACTGGCCATCCAGACTAATGTCTGCCATGCTCTCCCTAAATCATTTGAAGTAGATGCCGGGATCATTCCTTTGAGACGGACATGGTTGATTTCTTTCCCCAGTGCTCCCTATCCAGAGCTCGTGGTCCGTCTTTAATAATCTTGTCACCATCGGAATGGTATTCCTGATCTTCCTTGCTTCCTTCGTACTCTGCGGAAAAGAAACTTCATAAATTTAGTGGATATTATGATCACCATCTTCTAAATTCAATACTTTGTCGTTGAAATCGTTCTCTGCTGTCCTATTCATATTCTGATAATTTTGAAACTTGTTTAATTCAAATAGATCGTCCACTATTTTTTTTTGTTGATATCCCCGTGATATTCTTTCTCATTTTGTTTCGTTCCAATAGCCTAGGTGTGTTGAAAAGGTGCTAAGTCTCAACAAAACTCCAAAAAACTATTCTTCTTCTCTTATGCATAGTTCCTAAGGTGTAGATCTCTTTCAGGGATGTTCATTGGTATTCCTTTCTGGGTAACTGGTCCTCGTTAGCTTTCTCCCCATTATCATCGTTACTAAGCTCTTGCTTTCCTCAGTAGTGCTCCGAAATCCCAAACTTGGTGAGGCACATACTAAATGAATGTCTTAACAGATGTTTTTCTTTTCTATTCTGAATCAAAGTATGTTTAGCAGTTGAATTTTTTTTCTGATTTATACACTGCTGCTCTTATCTTCTGTGGTTTAGGTGCGTAAATTACAAAAGTTTTCCACAGCAGCTCGTTTTTTTTCAGTAAGGGTGTCACATCTCTTTTTTTATTTCAAGTTTAACTACTAACGTGATTTCCGACTTTTTACCACTAATTTTAAGAGTAAACTTTCTCATTATTAGTGAAAATTTAGGAAATAAATTTTTTGTGTTTTTCGCTATCAGCTATTTAGGCAATATCACCTGAAAATCTTAAGCAGTAAACGGGAATCCAAATGTTTCCCCTTTGAAGATATTCGTAGCTTTTTCGATTAAGTGGTTAAACAAATTAGGTTATAATAATCATCCTTATCTTACCCCTACTCTGGCTTTGGCTTTACACAGTTTTCCATTAATATACAACCTGACACTTCGCTGTCTGTGCCTTTTAATGTTGTTCATCTACCTTTCCAGTTTAAGCGTGTATCTTTCAAAATCTCATAGAGCTTCTTTCAGCTAATACTGGCAAATGCCTTTTCTAGAGGTCAGTGTGTATCGAGTTTGTTAAACAGGATGTGTCTTTGCGAGCAGCAATGTAGTTGCCCTGATTAAAGATGTCCTCTACGCAAAGTCAATAAACCACAAAGGAAATAACATTGTCACACTATTTATCGTCGCAGACACATATTATAACGCAACGGAAATTCCTTTCGCATCTAAGATTATCTCTTTATTATGAACTTGTTATGTAAGTTGTCGCAGAAGATAATAACGAATTGACAGAACGGCAGCTGCCCAGAAACTCTGGAGGCAAACCTACCTTCCACAATGTGAAAATAATTTACTAACAGCAAGAACTGATCGATACTTGAATTAATTGTTTGGAGCAAAAGTGGTTCCAAATGAACTATCACTCGATGCAAAAAGCACGAGAATATTTCTGTAAATACCTCTTTATAAGGTGTTAGTGCAAGCCTCATTGTTACTCAGTACTACCATCTTGAAAAAACTTACTTAATTTGACATTCTGAAAAAAACGTGGCTTCTGCCGGATGTTCGCGTCGTCCTCGCACGATATTTCGACGGTGTAACTCGCTGTCTTCTTCAAGTGCTACCTGAGAATCATCCTTGGGCGGATGGAGTCCTGTATTTATGCCTGTAACGTACTGGGAGTCCCTAATCGGTCCGCGCCGCATCGGGTGTTCCCTCCGTGGTCCGCGACCGCCAGAACGACTGCCAGTGTCCTCTCTGGTCGCTGGTGTTCCCACTGTCGTCCGCGCCAGGTTCGGTCGCCCTCTGTGTTCGCGGTAGTCATCTGTAATGTCTGGTGCTGTGTATCCTTCTTGTTTCCTTGGTCTCCAATTCTGTTTCTTGCTGGAAGCTTCGTAAATGTTCCGCGCCGCGTCGAGTGTTCCGTTCGCGGTCCGCACCCGCCAGGCCCGGTTCCCATGGTCCTCTTTGGTCGCTAGTGTTCCGAACGCCTTCCGCGCCCGGTGCGGCCGTTCTCTGGGGTCGTGGTCGTCATCTGAGGCCTGTCAAAACTGGTCTGTAGTATCTGGTGCTCTGTATCCTGGCTGTTTCCTCGGTTTCCATTTCTGTCTCTTGCTGGGCGCTCCGTAATCGGTCCAGGCCGCGTCGAGTGTCAGTTTCCGTTCCGTGCCCACCAGGAGCGGCACCAGTTGTTCCCTCTGATCACTGGTTTCCGAGCGACGTCCTCACCCGACTTGGCCGTCCATTAGGGTCGTGGTCGTCATCTAACGACTGTCAGGACAAATCCGTAGTGTCTGGTGCAGACGGTTTTCTCGGTCCCCACTCCTGTTTCTTGTGAAATCTCGATGTGTTTTGCGTTAAGTTTTCAGAAATTAAATAGCCGGATCACATGCCGTGCTGAGCTGGTATTCATTGTCACAGTTGATGAGATTTTCCGTGATCTTGATCTCTATGGACTCTTTTATATCACTGCCCCAATATCTAGGGGCCTGTGTGACAATCTTCGTGTCACTGTAGTTCATCGAGTGATCGAGCTCTAGACAGTGTTTTGCTATGGCTGATTTGGTCGCTTGTCTGGGTCTGGTGTGCCTCTGGTGTTCTTTAAATGTTATGTCCACAGTCCTGGTGGTCTGGCCACACTCACATGGCTTCCATAACATCAAATTATCCTTTACATCTTCCAACATTGTCCCAGTCTTAGTGGGTGGGCAAAGTACGATCTTGATGTCATGTTTCATGAGAATTCTGCTGATATGAGCAGATATCGGTCCAAGTATGCCACCCACTTCGTCTTTTCTGGTTCTCCTCCTGGATCCTGTGGCTGACTAGCAGGTCGAAGTGCCTTGGATTTCTCTAGACGAGAATCCATTTTTGCTGAACACCGACTGTAAGTGTTCTATTTCCATCGCCAAACTGTCAGGGTCTGACAGAGTACGTGCTCTGTGGACTAAAGTTCTGAGCACTCCTTTCTTCTGTGCCAGATGGTGGCAGCTGTTGGCTGGCAGATATAAGTCAATATGTGTTGGTTTGCGGTATACACTGTGCCCAAATGTGCCACCAGCTTTCCTCTTGACTAATACGTCCAAGAATGGGAGTTGTCCGTCTTTATCCAGTCCTTTGTGAATGTTATATTCGGGTAGCGTGAATTCAAATGTTCCAGAAAATCATCTAGCTTCTCCCTGTCATGGGGCCAAATAACAAAGGTATCATTCACATATCTAGAAAAGCACTTGGGTTGATATGTGGCTGATGTCAGGGCCTCCCTTTCAAATCTTTCCATGAGCAGGTTGGCAACCACTGGTGATAGAGGGCTGCCCATTGCCACCCCCTTCCGTTTGCTCATGAAATTGACACCCATATAGGAAGTACTTCGTGGTTAGCACATGACTGAATAAGTCGAGGAGAGCTCCATCGAATCTCTCTCAAATAACATCGAGTGAATCATTCAGTGGTACTCGTGTGAAGAGAGACACCGCATCGAAACTGACCATTATGTCAGAGTCCACAATGTGTAATTACCTCAGCTGTTGTAGGAAGTCCTCTGAGTTCCGAATGTGGTGCACACATTTGCCCACATGTGGTGGCTGCATCTTCTGTAATTTACTTAAATTGATGATAGAAACGAAATAGAGATAAAGACATGAGATTTTGTTTGACTTCAGGTTTATTATTTGATCCTAAAAAGCACAGAGATTGTACACAGAACAATCAGATAACTGGTACTTGATTTAAATTTCTCTTTCACCACAACCATACTAAGACCGTCTCTGTAACGTAGGTTTGAAAAAGAAGCGTATAAAATGCAATACCTTTTGGTGGATGCTAAACCCTGTCACGAATCAGAAACAAATCATGAACAAAACAGGTTCTACAACATACTGATCGTAACCATGAGTGCCACTTTACTAATAATTCGATACATTTCCAAGCTACTGCATTGTTTCGACGTAGTTTGGCAAGTTGTAAAATAAAGAAACATTTTAACTTGTGTGGCAGAACAGGTCCGAGCTCCCCAAACGGAGTAGACTGGGGCAGAACGCCTTGTTTTCTTTTCAGGTAGGCAAGCCACGTGAGGCAACCTGCCCTCGCCCGACCTTGGCCTCAGATACCTCAGGCAGATAACACTCGTGTAGCCGAAGCAGCCGCGCATATGCGGAAACCAATCAGTGGGCCAGAGATATAATAATAAAGTTGTTCGGAAAGTGAGACTGCGTAAATACAGACTACATAGAAAATATTCTCTAAATTCTCGGGATTGCAGCCGGATGACGTACACGTCTTGCCACGATATTTTGGCTGACAACTATTCAACCACTTTTAGGACAGTGTTTTCCCCTGGAACTTGCTAGTTCACATCTCTAACTTTGTACAAGAAATTGGTGCGGAGACGCATGCGCAAAGACAGCCGAGCGGCCTCTATCGAGTTAAGCGTCTTCCTCGGATATTGCCCATCTAAGGTTGAAATGGCTCTGAGTACTATGGGACTTAACTTCTGAGGTCACCAGTCCCCTAGAACTTAGAACTACTTAAACCTAATTAACCTAAGGACATTACACACATCCGTGCCCGAGGCAGGATTCGAACCTGCGACCATAGCGGTCACGCGGTTCCAGACTGTAGCGCCTAGAACCACTCGGCCACCCCGGCAGGCCCCATCTAAGGCACGCAGACGCACGCGTAATAGTGATATTACATGGGCGCTCTCTGTGGCAATGCGTGCTCGCGGAGTTAAAACTCAACTGTCAGATTAATACAGTAAAAAATATCGCTAGGCGTGTGGCTAGTCGTAAAATGTTTCTTTTCTGTAAATACTAAACACGCCTTATCCAGTTGAAAGTGACCATCATGATTAATAAGATTTGTCGCCAAACATATTTCTACCGGTTCCTTAATAACTGAATTCCAGAAGGAGCTCGTCGAGTTCAAGATTTCCATAGTAGAATAATCCATAGAATGTCCTGTGGAAAACAATGCTCGGCTAAGGCTGACTTACTGGATTCATTGGTTGATTTGGTGAAAGAGACCAAACGGCGAGGTCATCAGTCTCATCGGATTAGGGAAGGAGGTCGGCCGTGCCCTTTCAGAGGAACCATCCTGGCATTTGCCTGAACCGATTTAGGGAAATCACGGAAAACCTAAATTAGGATGGCTGGAAGCGGGTTTGAACCGTCGTCCTACCGAATGCGAGTCCAGTGTGCTAACCACTTCACCATCTCACTCGGTCTTACTGGGTTGCGAAAGGTGTGTATGTTGATGAAGTTCAACTCACCTTTCACTTACTCTGCGTGTCGTGGAACCGCTGAAGGCTTTGCCACACTGGCAAGCTATTTTGTAGATTCCAGCCCTCCGCAATCCCAGATCGTCCTTTATCTAACAGAGAAGAACACATGTTTTTATACGTGGCTGGAAGATTAATTTGAATCAATGATTTGTCAGGACTCCACCTAATTTCAACGAGATAGTTCCGAAATATGGGAAATACGCCTCCTTAAAGCCATGCTGATCTGATGTGAAGAATATCCATCACATCTGGATATAGATTGTAGGTGTTCCAGCTCCTTTACAAGAGTGTTTCCTTTGTACACAACATGTGCCCTGTGCACCAACGTTCCACGGGCGCCCATAGTTTGTGATGGGTGGTGGCGGCTAGACTCCTGCGGATACAAGTCTGTGTGTATAAGCCACGGTAGACGGAGTGCCCCAAGAATCCATCCACTTCTCGACTGAGCAAGACAACCAGAAAAAGCAGACCGCCTCCCTCCGCCACTTGCATCATGCATTGGGTAGTATAGTGGATTGAATTCAGATGCTGCAAACAGTGTACAGTTCTTCTTCACCATGGGCCACACCTCAAATGTATCGTCAATATATATGGCATCATCTAGATGTCCTATTGCAGCGAACAAGTTTCAAGCAGTACCATATCCTTACCAGGAACTGCCCTCTCAACTGGCGGTTGTGTACGTTTCCCCATGAGACGTCGTTCCCATAATGTGGCAGTAATGAGACGTCCTCCACTTTCTCAGGACGAGTTAGTCAGCCTCGGGCACCTGCCCGCTGCTGCTGCTGGAACCTACGCCCCGGCACCGAGATTGCACTGGGAGTCCCACGACACGGCACGGGATCGACCCACGGTCCACTTCCGCCTCTTATATATGCTGGAGACACAGAGCACTTCTTACTCCCCACTTGCTCAAGACTGCTCAAGGAATTAATGGGACGCCACGTGCCATTTGGGGCACTACAAAAAGTGACCAGCAGAAGTCCAGTGGCCTTCAATCCAGAACGATTCTTCATCTTTTTCACTTCTTGCAGTTTGTTGTCTCTTCCGTCTCCCAATCAATCCTTTTCTGTGCCTTGAAATATCCATCTTCATTTTTTTGTTAGTAGTCTTTCTACATCCATATCCCGCAGTACAAATTTTTTTTTTGTACATTAATATTTCATAATATTCTCATTTTATTCTATCGCTTTAATTCCTTAGGCAGCTGTGAAAATATCATTTCTGCAATTGTATATTTCTTTTCTGTGTTTCATATAACACCCAAGCCTCACTTTCATTTAACAATGTCGGGAAGCAACCATCATATAAAATATTGCTTTCGTTTGCAAAAGTACTGTAGATTTTACGTGTCTTTAGAGAGTGACACATATACCTTACAGTTTCAGTCTGGATAAGTTTTCCAATAAGGCCAGTGTTCTTCTCGGAAGAGGCATATCACGCACCTGACCTACAGAGTCCTTAGGACTGGGATACCACTAGCACCATTATTGGCAAGAAAGGTGGCGGTCAAGTCATGACACATAGATCTGAATCTGGATCATTTGTATCAACTTAAACTTGATAAATGCATGTCTTACTATCTGGAGAAAAAATATCCGTTGGAATAACATTATCCTAACGCTCCTAGGATTACAGGGCAAGAATAATAATGCTTTCTGGAAATCCAGGAATACTGTAAGGTTTATAGTGTATTTTTGGTATTCAAGGAAAGCGGTGTGAGCTCTGTATTTCCACCGGATATGTTGTATTTCATATTTGTAAGTTAACCATTTTTTAAACAGTAGTTTTAAATTGTTCATAACTTACACCCCAGAGATTCTAAGTACATTCAGTGTGATCTTTGGTTGTTAGTAGGGTTGTCGTCGCTGTAGAATTCTAAGAGAAGCTAGTGCATGAGTCGGTTATCGGCTGCACTACCGAACGGTCTGAGATAGCTTGCAGTGAACAAAGATAAGGACACAGAGAAGAATGAATTTTCAAATATGATTTGGTAAAGATTAATTACTGAATTGAAGGTTGCAAGGTAATGAAGCTTAGATGAATATCATAGGACTAGTGCTTTCTATGAAATATCACAGGAAAAGGCACAGGAAGAGATGAAATCGTATGTTAAGGAGCGAAATAATAGATCACAGAAAGAGATAAATCGGAAACTGGAAGAAAGTATTACGTCACAGGAAGAGAAATAGAAAGAGATTACGTTAACACTTGCAGAATCTAGAATGAAATTTTCACTCTACAGCGGAGTGTGCGCTGATATGAAACTTCCTGGCTGATTGAAACTGTGTGCCGGGCCGAGACTCGAACTCGGGACCTTTGCCTTCCGCGGGCAAGTGCTCTGCCGACTGAGTTACCCAAGCACGACTCACGCCGCGCCCTCACAGCTTTACTTCTGCCAGTACCTCGTCTCCTACCTTCCAAACTTTACAGAAGCTCTCCTACGAAGGCAAAGGTTCCGAGTTCGAGTCTCGGTCCGGCACACAGTTCTAATCTGCCAGGAAGCTTCATGCAGAATCTGTCAGTTCAAATTAGGCACGGGATTAATGATGACTTTTAGTGAATAGTAAATGATATAGAGATCAGACTCGTTCACGCTGATACAAAAAACAGCGCCAATACAACGAAACGCTTTTAGAAAGATATGAAAAGTTAGATGAGAGGATCTCGCGTATTGAAACCGATCAACTTCAGGATCTAGAAGAAAATGTAAAAACTTAGACATAAGTGCTGCCATCTGTTGATGGGTATAGCAACTATCAAAATTGACATAGGTGTTAACCTAAACATAACATCAGGGCGTAATACAGGATTCCGCTGCGTTTCGCAAGTTATGATTTCTGTAATTTCAGGAACGGGCTAATTTTCCGCTGCACTTCAGCTTCCCTCCAACAGAAAGAAGCTGCATAGCTGAGTATCAGGAGAGCCCAATGATGAACAGACAACAGACAATTAACTGTAAGCTGAAAAGATTTAGGAGCTGAGGCAGATTATATTGAAATTAATAAAAATGTAAACACGAAATATAATCCTTGTGTAATATGTAGTATTAATCACTTTATGAACCTAGTTTAGAGTGTTTTAAGCGTTCAGTTAGCACATTCAGTACAGAATACAAATACCGATAGTGGACATAGTGGATGGAAAAACAGAACGTCTATACCATGTGGTTCAACAAAAGAAAACATCTGAAACTCTTGAAGTTAGTTTCTGTGTTACATTAGGCATTCACAGTAGTAGATTAATGTGTAACATGACATTGAAAACTCAATATTTTATTTAAGGTGAATAAATGGGGGAAAAGTAGTAAATAAATGCAGCAAGGCGGATCAGGAGTAACCGCAAGCGATAACGAAATGTACAGAATTGGCAAAAAGAAGTTGAGAAGAAGAAGCGCATATTGGTAAAGACTTGGTTTGTTTGGGGGAGACCAGACAGCGAGGTCATCGGTCTCATCGGATTAGGGAAGGACGGGGAAGGAAGTCGGCCGTGCCCTTTGAAAGGAACCATCCCGGCATTTGCCTGGAGCGATTTAGGGAAATCACGGAAAACCTAAATCAGGATGGCCGGACGCGGGATTGAACCGTCATCCTCCCGAATGCGAGTCCAGTGTCTAACCACTGCGCCACCTCGCTCGGTGGTAAAGACTACAGTAATCAATGGGTATTGTGAAAAATGTAAGACCACAAGGTTAAGATTCAACATATGAGAGAGTGCTTCGATATTGTATCTGCAGGTACATGAGAGAAGTTGTTTCGTGACTTCTGAAATCCAAGTATTAGTGATCTTCAAAATTCATATATTTCGATGTGTGAATATGAATTCTGTCAAGCGAATGTATACCGATAATCCAGAGAGGAGTAGACGGGAAGACAACCAACATCTATAAGGTTACTTTATGTGAATTAGACATTCAGATTTGTAAGACAGCTTGCCTAGCAATCTTCGGTATTATCAATGGGCGGCTATCCCATGTGACTCATAAAAAGAAAATATCTGAAACACTATAACTTAATTTCTGTCCTCCATTAGGCGATAAAACACTAGACGTACATTCACATTGATAAATTTATGTGTGTTTAAAAACCAAATATTTTATTTCAGGTGGATAAGTGGAGAAGTCGTAACAATCACCCAAATAAATCAGCGTGGAGAACCAGGATTTTACACGGGCTCATGTACGAGAAAATAGTTTTCCTACGCAGTAAAGTCACTACTCCAGGAAGAAGAATCCCAGCATGACGTATCTGTGTGCAGTCAAAACATTAGCTACATCTGCAGTCTTTATCAAGACAAGTGAAAAGACAGCAACAAGGTATATCTAAGCGTTGGCAGGCTTTGCAAAACCACGCAGTGGCACCTGTCAAGTTTTTTTATGACCTTACGATGCAAATTTCATGTGAGAAAAACGGTCAGAAAACGAAAAGAACTAGAATAAAACTGAACCTCCATGTTAAAAGTATAGTATTGTCTATGAACATCAACGCCGGCCGCGGTGGTCTAGCGGTTCTAGGCGCTCAGTCCGGAGCCGCGCGACTGCTACGGTCGCAGGTTCGAATCCTGCCTCGGGCATGGATGTGTGTGATGTCCTTAGGTTAGTTAGGTTTAAGTAGTTCTAAGTTCTATGGGACTGATGACCATAGATGTTAAGTCCCATAGTGCTCAGAGCCATTTGAGCCTTTCATCAACGGATGCCTCTTTGCGACATCAGATTACGATAGTAGCTATTGGCTCGATCTACTTGAGCCATATGTGACGTGTTATCACCAGTTTTACATTTAACAGGACTTTTACTATAGTTAATGGTAATTTGTGGCTATGGATGTTTGATAACATACAAAACAAACTTCACATGATTTTGTTCTTCTTCATTAGTTGTTATTTTTAATGTTACCTTCCAATATAAGGAGTATGACAGATCAGAAACAATAACTGGTGTGTACTTTATGGATTTCCGTTAAAAAAAAGAATAAAATAGTTTGATATATTTTTTCCACCGACATTTACGCAACCTCGTTTTTCTCCATTTCTAAATACTGTGGACTAGTCCCGTTTTTCACTCATGTCTTCAACGGTTCGCAACAATAAACAGCGCTACGACCACTCAAGTAAAACAACAGAATGAACTACTCGGTGCTACTATACGCAGTGTAAGTGAACAAATTGCAAGACTGAAATTGCTGTCAGAGGCAGAGAAAGAACAGCTACGTGCTACTGCTAAAAATCATCGACGAAATTAACACAAAAGTGACAAATTTGTCAACTAAAAGAAGATAGGGAATCTGACAATACTTTACTAGTTCACTTTTGGGAATAGATAAATACTAAGTTGTAAAACGAATTACATACGGTCAAACGAAAATAAACCTACAACACAAACGAGAAATATATAGATACGTAATCAGCTCACAGAAGTCGAGAAGTAGTGATGCTAATGATTCTGATCGTTTTTATGCAAACAGTTTAAAATAATTAGAAAACCTATGGTGTGCACGTGGACTTCCTCGGAAACAAAATTTGTCTTACTGGCAAGATAATGGACAGCTAGCTGATGCGGCCTAACAAAGAGCATACGAGTACACTGAAGAATGACAATTGCAAAGCGTCTCCCGAAGGTTGCAAAATACGAAATTTTTCGACATTTCACCCCAAAAAACTAAACTAAATTCTCTCATGGATTTACTAATCTTTACTGAAAATGTCCATTGATGTGCATCCGGTCTCAAGCTGTTGCAGAACTGTGTCTGTCTTCATTTTTCCACATTGCTTCCTACTCTTTTAGTACCAGTAGCCTTTGTATCTGTCAAAAAATTTCTTCAACTCTGGAATTAACCAGAGAGAAGGCACGATAGCTATAACCCGATTTGACAATATTACCTAAAAGTACCATAGTGCCCTATGACGACAAAATAAGTTAATGACAGATGAATGTTTGGAAATTGACAAGAATAACATAAATATTTGTGCAAAGCTGAGTGTTGTAAATCAGAAACTTTGGATAAAAAGCAAGAATGACATTGGAGTGTGGCAAATGTATTAGCTAAATTAGTTTTGGCCTGTGTAATGTAAACAGTAATACCATAGAATTTTGAATATTTTGTTGCTGTCTAGAAATAATGATTGAAGACAGGAAGGATTTAATGATGCATAATAGATGTGTAGAGGAGAGTAACTAAGAAGTAGATCGCTTTGCTGATTGTCTGTTTGAGAGTGAGAAGTGATTGCTGGATGAAGTTATGAATTTTGATGGAATGATAATTGCTGAAATGAGAAAAGAACAGGTCAGCATAACAATTAATGATGAAATTAATAAAGTATGATGGGAAATTTGGTTGGGAGAATTATGAGCCAAGAGAAATAGAAAATAAAGGTAAGATGTAAGGAAAAACAGAGAATATTATATTATAAAAAATTTACATACATACAGAAATGAAAGTAAAGAAATTATACATTGTGCAAAAGATATTACTGAAATCTCATAGCTTGTTACACATAAGGAAAAACATGAGTCACATTTTTTCTTGTTTGTAGTGGAACTTATGGTAACTTAGAATAGCACATGACAGTGCTGTGAAAGTTGAAACTTTACTTACATAAAGGAGTAGAAGACTCCATGACCGACACGTGAAACCATTTATTATTAAAAACTTAATATGATTTGCTGAGAAGTTGATTAACATTTTCCAGTTTTGTATATTTGAATGTGGCCACAGTCTCACATCTCATTGTACATATTTTTGATTATGGAACGCGGATTTCTATAATTTTTGCAGTTGTATTTTTTCACATTTCTTGCATTATGTGTACATAATTACATTCTTCCGTCTAATTGTTTATATTTTAATTATGAAATGTGAATTGCTACAGTTTTTAGTGTTGTATTTTGTCATTTGTCTTGCATTGTAAGGTAGAGAGTATGGTATTCTGTGGGTGGTATATGCTAAGTATTGATAAGTGTTTTTATATGTTTAACAAACTAATATATACAAATAAAGTTCCAGTGAATACTGCATAGAAGGAAATGATTACACTTACATGATGAAATGAAATTAACCAAGAGAATTTTTGGGAGCATGTGCGAATGACGAAAACTGAATTTAAAATAAAGAACCTACTTGCCTTTTTTCTTATATCATAAGGATTACATTCTTCTTTTCTCTATTAAATTTAATTTTTCTTGCAATAACATAGTTTAAATTTTAATGTTTTACGATGATTTGATGTAGAGATACTGGTCTTTTCAGCCTTTAAAGAAAAATATCATTTAATAGAAACGAAATGTAGGAATATACTGCACTTAAGGAAGCTACGGGATGTGCCAACATTAAGCTATAAGCCTGGAGGAAGATCAGACTTCAGTAAGAACTTTCATTTTTACTGAGTGAACTGGAGAAATGCATTATGTGATGGATAGCATATATTTAGGATTTTGCTGTGTGGTGATGTTAGTGATTATGAAGAAGTAAGAGGATATACACTATGTTCAGAAAAAGCAGAACACCTTGAACGACTAGAGACAGGAAGTTTATATTCACAGGAAACGTACATTACTATTTTCTGCAGAAACGATTAGCACCTGTCACCTTGGTTCAGCACGTGTCATGTTGCCTATTAGGCACAGGGTCCGCCATGGGCACTGAAAATTGTTCCATGAATCATGGCATCGACGCGTATAAGTCGCGAATGGTGTGTTGTGGTATAGCCATCCATGTTGCATTACCTGGTTCAAAAATTCAGCTGTTGTGAGTGACATTGTTTCACAGTTCTGTGCCTGTCGTTTCACCATATCCCAGACATTTTAAATTGGCGACAAGGTTGGTGATCTGGCATGCTGTAACACCAAGAAGGCACGTTTTCGTGCAGCAACATGTGGTCGTTCATTGTCTTACTGAAAAATGGCACCTGAGTGTTGTGCAGAAAGGATATGGCTACGGGTCGCAAGATGTCATTCACGTAGGTCACACTAGCCACAGTGCTTGGGACACGCACCAGCTGTGGTTTTTAATTGTATCCAAAAGCACCCCATACCATAAGGCCTTGAGTTGACGCTGTATGTTTGGTGCGAATGCAGTTACTGTGATGCCGCCCCCTGTCCCCACGCATGAGTTTCACAGGGCATCTTCATTAATCATCAATTTTACTTTTTCTGTTACTTTGGTACAGTAAATAAAAATACGGTTATACAGCTACAGAGACGTTTGACGACTCACTTAACCAGATAGCCTTTCAGTAACTACACCGCTTGCATTGTTCAGGACAACAACACAGATTCACGAGTTATAAAGAATAGCAATTAAGTTTACTCCAGTTTCAGTTCGTAAGATTAAAAATAGAAAAGTTGGAATACGGAATCTGCTTCTTGTTCTTAATCCTTGATTTTCAGGCTATTGTGTAAGAAACAGGCGAACAGAGTTGCACACGACCCATACTTTTTAAATCTTTGCTTATCTGTGGTAAGGAACTTTTCTGTCTCAAGGAAGTTTACTATATTCGAACTCAGAATGTGTTCAAGAATTCTGCAGCAAACCAATGTTAAGGATATTGGTCTATACTTTTGTGGGTCATTCTTTTACCAGTCTTATGTACTTACGTACAGAAGTTAACTGTGTTTTTTTCGGTCGCTTCGGTCCACGCCGTAGAGAACTCTCTGTACAACAGAACTGCGATTCCTTACACACCTGATGACTTATTTGTTTTCAGCCCTTCCAGTTGCTTCTATCCGCGAGGGATGCCTTTTACCACGTCCCCCTTACGGGAGTCTGTACGACGGTGAAAAGACGGTACATTTGTACGATTCTCATTCGCGGAATATTATTTAACTAAACTATCATCGGCCCTCAGAGGCCCTTCTGTGATTATTATTGTCTTCTCTATTAGTAAATATGAATTTTATTTTTATGAGTTTTAGAACTTTTGCAATTTGTCTTCTTAGTTATAATTTTGTAAAAATTTAACAATTATAAAAGCTTACCTACGACTTTGTGTTGAAATGCTGGGCATCTTTCCTTACTTACGGGCCTCTGAAGTCCGTGCCTTAAGAAGCGATTTTTAAACAGCCAGATGTCTGCCTGTTCGGTGCCACTTATGCCTCTGCTATCGTTTACTGGCGTTACTATTCTTTCAGCGTTCAACAGTCCTTTTTTTTTTGATAAACGGATGTTTATTTAATTGCATTTTATCATAACAGTTGCCTGTTCTACTGACTAAAATTGGTACGGAGATTAGGACTTTCAGATCAGTAGATAAGAGTTTAGTAACGGCAGTCTAGTAATTCTGAAAACCCAGCTAGTAAATTTGAATTTTCCACTGAAGACGATAATGAGATAGACGTCACTGAAAATTCAGAACAACACGAAGATGATGATAATGAAGAATCCTTTACGAAGAAGGAGAAGAAAAAAATTTGTGCAAATTCTGCTGAGTGTGACTTATTGTATTCTCGAAATGGAAACGGAATAGGCACTACAGCCCCTCACCTGGAATTTCTAGTAGGCGGAGTAAGAAGGATGTTTTGAAATAAGACTAGGAATCTACAAGGCATTATATTTTGATCTTTGGTAATACAGAGACGTGTTTTATGTTGTTGCTACGAGTTCCTCTCATTGAGAAAGTGTGGATGTGGATCGAGAAGAAAGGTCGAATCGTTTACAAGGACTGGAAGGATTCAGGTTTTGCATTAAATGAAGTTTATTGGTGTTCTGATCCTGACTGGTGTTTACAAGTCAAGAAATGAACGTATTAGTCAGCTTTGGAGTGTTGCGAATGGACGATCACTGCTCAATGAAATTTTGTCTTGCACCCGTTTCCATGCTATTATGAGAGTGTTGCGCTTTGAGGTTTGGGAGCCGATTGGTAACGACCATTATACCTTAATGACTAGGGGTGCGACTATCATTAGATTTGAGTTATATGTGAAGTCTAGCTCTGGAAAACTTGGAGCAGTTTCTACCAATATTGATAAACACATGACTTTGTAGATAGAAAAGGCGTACGGTAACATTATGACAGCAATATTTCTTTTAATGTTCAAACTTACAACACAGATTTTAGCATATTAAATATTGTCTAGTGGCTTTGTAGTCCTCATATTACTTCCACGGCCAACTTCATCTGCCTTGCACAAAGAGGATTCAACGTGATATTTATTTGGCCTTGCATTTAGCGGCAAAAATAATGTGTGTTTCTTTTTAAATTAATGTCACAATGAGTTTGTGAAGGATTTAATTTTATTGTCTATGTGTCATAGTAATACTTCTTAATAACCCAATAAAGTAATCAAATTGGTTCTTACACCATAAACAGTTATTGTAGCTCGGCTTCGCTTCGTAAAATGCAGGAAAGCAAGGAATTCACTTTTTCCTGTAACGGAATGGAGAAATCATAACGCCTTCTAGTTGAATGCAGGTCATAGTACATGAAGTAGGAAGATGATAAGACTGAAGATACTAATGTAACCGTGGTAGTTGCATCCGAATAGGAGGACCTAACACAAATTACTTGTGGTACGATATTATTATTGGTTTTTACGCCCCTCACTCCGATACCACCACTGCCACGACTACCATCGAAACCATCACATCTTTCTTCTGAATTTTGGTGTTTTCCAGCAACGTTCACTTCGTTGAGACGCGTCCTTTTTAGTGACTGCCGGTAAGTTTGATGTGATAACGCATTTTCACGTAAATTTGAGGATGAACTTTCTTGCTCCTTTTCGATAGAAGCTTTTGTTTCTTGGTTATCGAAACTCGGATAGATGATGCAATGGTAAACTCCGGTATACAACTTTAGTAACAAAACAGAATGCCTACCTAGTATATAATAGGACTGCTGAACAAAAACAAGAAGGCTCTCTCATGATATTGCATATTACTCCTGATTTACGCTTCTAAATAAGCTACATCCCCAAAAAAAAGGTATTGCCGGAATCAAATTTAGTTGCGTAACTTCATTTGTTTCTTATGTGAAACAAACCATTGACCAAGTTCGTGTTCATACTTCTTTTCGGACTATTCAATTGTTTGGGTTTAAAAATTATAGAAACTTGCACCTGCCTAAGAAAATCCACGGGCAAATCAACACCGGTGGTAACGAACGACTATCACTTTTACTACTACTATCCTCGTGCTTCCGCATAGCTACTATGCCACTTTTCCACCAACGCAGTCCGTTTGAGAGACTGCCTTGGCCTGGACAGTAGTTAGAGTGGCTCTCGTAATTTATGTGGAGGTGGAATTACAGCATTAGCATATGACAACAGCCTAACACGACTGCTGGGGAAGATAGAGGTGTATAAATCAGAGCCGTAGTTTGCGGATGACAGCGGCACGGAATTCTCCATGAAATGCAAATCCGTCTCGCAACAGGAACACGATCGCTGAAAAGGGCCGTATAGACCTGAGGGCAACGCAATCGATGAGCTTAAGTCGGGAGCCATAGTGTTTTGCCGCGTCACAAATGAAGTGCAAGATCACATTTAACATAACGATACTTAGTGATGGATTACTATTATTTTTCTAACTGTATTCGTTATTTTGATAGTGATTTGACGTCTGCCCAAAATATTGATAGAAAATGTGTTGCAAGGTATTATAGCCTCCAGGGAAGGAAGAATAACATTTAAAGAAAATAATAAATACCTTTCCACAAGAGTGAAACGAAGTGAAGATTAGGAAGATGCTTCCAGAAAAGTGAAACGAGGCCAACAATAAAAATTGCTTATGGAGCCATTTTTTCTGTTTGCACATGTATTAATAATAATAATAATAATAATAATAATAATAATAATAATAATGCTGTGTTCCCTGTAGTATGACTGAGACGTTCTATAAAGTTTCTAGCTCATTTTTATTATTCGATAGTAGTGAGGTGAGCTCCCTTTTTATTCGGTGAGCTACATTTCATACTTTGATAGTGGATATTTATCAAACAAAAGTCTTCAATAGTCGATATGTTACGCTACAAAAGTTCTGTGTAGAAGTAAGATGATCTTTGCTTGTCAATAGTATTGTCGTTGCCTAAGTTGCATTCATGAGTATTAACTGAGGGAGTCTGGTGTTCGTTACACTTCTGAGCAGTTTGGGAATAAGTAGTGGAACACAGAGATGCTAACGCAGAAGGTGTTGATTTTTGGAAATAAGGTTTTCTAAAGACTAATTTCCCAATAGTGCATACATTCCTGGAAATGGAAAAAAGAACACATTGACACCGGTGTGTCAGACCCACCATAGTTGCTCCGGACACTGTGAGAGGGCTGTACAAGCAATGATCACACGCACGGCACAGCGGACACACCAGGAACCGCGGTGTTGGCCGTCGAATGGCGCTAGCTGCGCAGCATTTGTGCACCGCCGCCGTCAGTGTCAGCCAGTTTGCCGTGGCATACGGAGCTCCATCGCAGTCTTTAACACTGGTAGCATGCCGCGACAGCGTGGACGTGAACCGTATGTGCAGTTGACGGACTTTGAGCGAGGGCGTATAGTGGGCATGCGGGAGGCCGGGTGGACGTACCGCCGAATTGTTCAACACGTGGGGCGTGAGGTCTCCACAGTACATCGATGTTGTCGCCAGTGGTCGGCGGAAGGTGCACGTGCCCGTCGACCTGGGACCGGACCGCAGCGACGCACGGATGCACGCCAAGACCGTAGGATCCTACGCAGTGCCGTAGGGGACCGCACCGCCACTTCCCAGCAAATTAGGGACACTGTTGCTCCTGGGGTATCGGCGAGGACCATTCGCAACCGTCTCCATGAAGCTGGGCTACGGTCCCGCACACCGTTAGGCCGTCTTCCGCTCACGCCCCAACATCGTGCAGCCCGCCTCCAGTGGTGTCGCGACAGGCGTGAATGGAGGGACGAATGGAGACGTGTCGTCTTCAGCGATGAGAGTCGCTTCTGCCTTGGTGCCAATGATGGTCGTATGCGTGTTTGGCGCCGTGCAGGTGAGCGCCACAATCAGGACTGCATACGACCGAGGCACACAGGGCCAACACCCGGCATCATGGTGTGGGGAGCGATCTCCTACACTGGCCGTACACCACTGGTGATCGTCGAGGGGACACTGAATAGTGCACGGTACATCCAAACCGTCATCGAACCCATCGTTCTATCATTCCTAGACCGGCAAGGGAACTTGCTGTTCCAACAGGACAATGCACGTCCGCATGTATCCCGTGCCACCCAACGTGCTCTAGAAGCTGTAAGTCAACTACCCTGGCCAGCAAGATCTCCGGATCTGTCCCCCATTGAGCATGTTTGGGACTGAATGAAGCGTCGTCTCACGCGGTCTGCACGTCCAGCACGAACGCTGGTCCAACTGAGGCGCCAGGTGGAAATGGCATGGCAAGCCGTTCCACAGGACTACATCCAGCATCTCTACGATCGTCTCCATGGGAGAATAGCAGCCTGCATTGCTGCGAAAGGTGGATATACACTGTACTAGTGCCGACATTGTGCATGCTCTGTTGCCTGTGTCTATGTGCCTGTGGTTCTGTCAGTGTGATCATGTGATGTATCTGACCCCAGGAATGTGTCAATAAAGTTTCCCCTTCCTGGGACAATGAATTCACGGTGTTCTTATTTCAATTTCCAGGAGTGTATATTCAGATAGTGTTGTCGCAACACTGATTGCTCGCCCATACTTTACGGTGAGTTTGTGAAAGGCGAAATTTTTGTATGATTTTTCCCAATTGACTGAGGTCGTTTAGTTTGATTGTCAAGACGAGATTAAACAAAAATATCTGCTCACATAGCTTGGCCTCCGAGTTATAGATTCATCATTCGTTTACCATTTCATTAACGAGATATGCGGCAGAAAATACAAGCAGTTACTTTTGCAAAGACAGTTGTAACACACAAAGGTCAGTTTTATAGCAAGTTTTTTAAATGTTTATCTCTTCGGTATCATTTAGAAGCTCTGGAAAACTAGGAGCAATTTCTACAAATCTGATTGGCCCGACTGGCGCCGAGGATGCAGAGAAGCCCGTGGTCCAGCGGCTATAAAAAATCCGGACGAATCGTAAACCCGACACTTCGCCTGAAGATGGCAAGTAAGAAACTTGCTGAAACGTTGACTCGGCTGTCGTTGAGATTCGCCTAGAAAGCCTGAATTCTCATATACATTGACACTGTTTCGACTACTTATGATTGAAAGACTTTTGAGGTATACTTACTTTTAAAATAATTTTATTTTTCTAATGTGTACACTTAAAAAAACTATTTTTGTACTGTTACTGGTGGCTTCTTGTTCCAAATTTGCTCAGGGTCTACAGACAATAGGAGAATGTCCAAGCATACAGATTTGGTACATTTATAATATGAGATTTCACTTTTTTTATATTTCTTCTCTACATAATATCCACATCTTCTCCTTTTCTTAGGTGGTGGTTTCACTGCCCTTCCTGGATCCGATGCTGCTAATGACTTTATTGACTTCTTTATACCTACTAATTGCTTTTCAAGATTGATGATGAAAGTCCGTCGTCTCATTTTTTTATTTGTAGCGAGCAACATACAAATTACATATGCGTTCATTACACTAACATAGAACATGTTGAAGAAAACACCAATGGCCAGCGCCCTGTATTTCTCCTCACTCTAGCATCATACTTTCACATGGAATAAAGCTGGTTTCTGAAACACTACTTTTCGATAATAAGTTTACATTGTAACAAAAGTTTTCATTTTACGTAATTAATTAATGGTGGTGAGGTAATTTTCAAAATTTCACATTCTTGCGAAAATGGAATATATAGTTTTCAAATACGGTAATTACAAATCATCTTTTATACGAAAAATATTTTTTGTATACCGTCATTTCGAAGGTATTCTGCCTAAAATAATACGCTAAATTACAATTCGGGGCGTGTTTTATCCCTTAAATGTGAAACTGGGCACAAAGAAAAAAAAAACACATGGAGGTACATTTCGTCTATGCAACTAATTGAAGGTAGTTTGTTGCCCTACTCGTTTCGCTTCTTTTATTTGTGAAGGATCATCAGTGGCGTGTAATACATGTATGTTTTTGTACAAATAATAAATGTATTATGTGGTGGTTACAACACGTTACTATGTTACATTTTTATGATGTTTTTCTCTTGTTTTTTATGTTAGGCTCAACTTTTGTAGCACAAATTTCACGGTATGAAATTATCGTTCGGTGGTACTTACGATTCCCAGCACTGTTAGCCCATGAGCGTAGTCCTGGAGATGTCTTCATCCTCCAGTTGGTGCATTTCCGGCGCTGTTTCACCCACATTTGGTTCAACACATGGCACACATCTCTTGCACTATGCATTTTGTGTTCAACATGGGTGTGTTCTCGGTGTGTAGTGTTACAAACTGTCGCTGTGTGTTCGTCTCTCGTCTTTTGTTTGTGTTGTGTATGTGTGTGTGTGTGTGTGTGTGTGTGTGTGTGTGTTTGTGTGTGTGTGTGTGTGTGTGTGTGTGTGTGTTTGTATGCATTTTGTTGTGTGCAAATGTGTCGTTCTTTGTGAGAGTGTGTTATTTTCTATTTTAATGGATATTTGTGTGTGTGTGTGTGTGTGTGTGTGTGTGTGTGTGTGTGTGTGTGTGTGTGTGTGTGTAAGACAGAGAGAGAGAATGGATTTGGTCATTGAGTACCTTCTTTCTCATTGCAGTTGCTCTTTGTATATAAAAGTTATATTGCAATGTGAGGAGCTTTCTGCTGTGATTAATCGCTCTAATAACTGTCATTTCACGTTCCATGTTGGATGGTTCATGTCCTTGTTTTATCAGGTATTCAGCGGAGATAGAATGGCTATTTTCATATTTACAACTTCTTATATGTTCTTTATACCTAGTTTTGAAGTTCCTACCTATCATCCCCAGATAAACTGATTTACATTCTTGGCCCTCTAAGTGATATATACTTGCTCCTTGGTATTTATCTGGTTTGTTTGTTGTTTATAAGTGTGATTGGAATGTGTTACTTCTTCTGTAAGCAATGTGTAATTCATTTTCATTAACATATTATCTATCTTATGTGTTGCATTGTGTTTTATGTTGAAGTGCACTATTTTTTTCTGTTAGTCATGCAGTGAGTGATACTGTTTTGTTTCTCTGTGTGTTGTAGTGTCTGTGGAACTCTTTGGTGTTTGTGTTCTCGGCTTGTTCTCATTTTTCTAATCTTGTGTTTTAATTTTCGTTGAGTTTTTGCACTATGTGGTTGTTGTAACCATTGTTTGTTGCTATGAGTTTTAGTAATTCTTTTCCATAGTTTTCTTTGGTGAGTGGGATGTTATTTAGGCTATGTAACAGTGTCGTACAGCTGCTAATTTTTGATTTTGTGGGTGTTTGGATGATGCAGGAATAGCTGTGTCTGTGGATATTTGCTTTCTGAAGATGTCAGATTTGTTTTACTTTTGTCTCACTTTTTCTGCTATATCCAAGAAATGCACATGCTTTTGTGTTCCTTTGTCTACAGCGTATTGAATATTTTTAAGTATATTGTTTATGTCTATATGAAGTTTATCAATTTTCTCTCCTGGTTCATCTACCATACAGATTATGTCATCCACATATCTGTACAGTAAACAATTTTGTATCCTTTGTTTGTGATGACTGTATCAAAGATTGTGTTTTCTATGTGGCTGATGAATATGTTTGCCAATGTTCCTGATACTGGGGATCCAACTGGAAGCCCATCTTCTTGTGCATAAAATTCCTTTTCAAATAGGAAATAATATTGGATTTGGTAGCTTTGAGGGTTCTGGTTATTTCATTAATATTGTCTGCAGGAGTTTGTTGTATGTCAGGAAGTTTTCATCAGTTAGTTTTATTGTGTCTGCAATTAGTGCTGCAGTGTACATGTTCTCTATGTGACCGAGATGAGTGATGCTGCTTGTGGGGTGTGTAAGTCTTTTATTTCTGTTATAAGTTAATTTGTGTGTTCCACTTTTCTGCTGTTCTTCATTTCATAGTGTTGCATGATGGTTTAGTTCATGTGTTTTGCAACATGAAATGATGGTGCGTTCATGAAATTAATACCACGCATCGATGGAATATGGGGTTTGTGGACCTTGAGTTGGCTTCTGAGTGTTGGTGCTTTTGGGTCCTCTTTGTGGTACGCTGTTTTTTGTCTGATATCTTTGTGGTTGTTTTTTTATGTATGTCTGGAAACATATCACTGGATTAGATTTCAGTTTTCTGATATTGTTAGAGAAGACAAAATCTTTAGATTTTTCTATGTATTGTTCTTTATTGATCAGTGTTGAGCGGTTCCCTTTATAAGCTCTTTTGTAACTATGATGTTGTTAGCTTGTGACTTTTTTTAAAATTTCTTAGTGGTGTTGTTTTCTTTTTGAAGTTCCTCTTTCTTTGACGTGGTGAATAAGTTGTTTATTTATTTATTCACTAGTTCTCGTGTTAGCCCAATATTTATAGTGTTCTTTTCTAGTTTTTCTTCCTGTCAGCATGCTTTCTGTTTGTGCAGTAAGATATTCCCTACATGACGATATACTTAATGGAATGTTATACGACGCCTTTCAGATTTAATGTGTTCTTTCATTTCTACAAACTTTTTAGAAACCATTTTATGGAGTAACTTCGAGATTCTCAGTTTGAATAATATCTGATTTCAGAGATGCTGGTGCGTTTTATTCTTTGTAATTTTTTGTGAGTATTCTCGAGATAGCGTTACTAGCTTTTCCTTCTGAAAAATTAATTTCTATTACAGCAGATGTTACATTTTTAGAAAATATAGCATAGGCATCTGCAAATGTGAGACAGGTTTTTCTATTATTTTGGTTCCTTTCTCCCATCTCATGGATGAAAACTAAAATTCATTCTTCATATATCCAGAATTGAAACGGACGACTTGGGACGTCAGCTGGTATTATATATATTAAAAAATGATGAAATTCCTGTAGCTGTATTAAGGTGTTGGTTTTATTGGCAACTGGTTTCGATGTTGTTACAACATCATCTTGAGGCCCTAAATACAACATACCACATATAAACAACCAATGCAACAACAGTAATTTATGAGTTATTATTCAAAACAATTCTATTCTAAACATATTACATAATGGATAATTTTAATGAAACTAATTATGTTTTTGGTCATTTTCGTTAAAATGCCATCACTCTGGACATTAGCCATTTACGTGGTATCACTAAATACAAATGAAGCTGTATATGCACAATCGTTTTATTGTCGGTTAATATCAGGTTTTAAAAATGGGAGTATATAAAAGATTAAGCATTAAGTCGTTATTCTAATGGATAATAATATAGGCGTGGAACATTTTTCTTTTTTTTTTTAAATCAGAAGAAATATTATGAAATATAAATGTATGTCGATAGCAGAAATTGAAGAGTTCCTGCGATTAATAGAAATAGTACTGCCTTACAATTACTTCTCTTTCAGTGGAGAAATATTCAAAGAAATATATGGGTTGTCGATGGGATGCTGCTTGTCAGGAACACTGGAAAACATTTACATTAATTACCTCGAAACTGAGTTATTCACGAAGCAACAAGAGATAATACAGATGATACTATACTATTACCGCTATGTAGATGACACTCTATTGTTACATAGAGATGAGGTAACAATCTAGACAGGATTATTGAGACGTTCAATGGATTACACCACAACATACAGTTTACTCATGAAAAAGAAAAGAACAGAAGAATTAACTATCTTGACATTACATTAATGTACAGTGAAGTAAACCACAAGTTTGCAGTTTACAGGAAACCGATTACCGTGGATGCAATCATACCACACAGTTCTGCACACCATGACAAATATAAGATCTCCATCTTTTATAGTGCGATTAGCAGACTAGTAAAAATTCCCTTAGAGCTAGAAGAGATTCAACATGAAAAACACATTCTTAGAGACATTGCTTATAATAATGCTTTCAAACCCGAAATAGTTGACGTCATTCACTCCAAGATTATAAATAAAAATTCTGATCACTTGAAAGAAATAACCCTCTAACGTAACACAATGGAAAAGGTACTATACGCTAGGATAAACTTCATTGGCTCAATCTCTCATAACATTGCACGATCCTTTAACAAAATCGGCATTCAAATAAGTTTTAGAAACTGACACAGACTATCTAGATTCCTTACACATTCGGTTGAATAACCCGAACCGTTCCAAAAATCCTCGATTTATAAGATTACCTGTGACGATTGTGAATGCATATATACAGGCCAGAGAGGAAAAATTTTTAAAGAAAGGTACCGCGAACACACAGAATAGCACACTACAAAATATTCAACATTTAAACAACATCTACTAACCGAGAACCACCATGTCACAAGTACTGACAAGAATTTTAAAATACTTCATTTTGTAGACAAAGGAGGGACTATGGACCTGTTGAAAGACCTTGAAATTTATATTGCACCACAGAAAGAACCACTGAAGCTTCTAAATGATCAAGTTGAATCGAAGAATAAGGCATTTTTCGATAATTTTCGGAATCTCTTATGTAACTAAAAAACCAAATAACCAACAGTTTAGGTTTATGTTACTTTTATAACTTATTATTTTACATCTTTCAACCAGGTAGTCTTGCACCTATTGCTGTAATTTCGTTACATGTACAGTTACTTGTCTGTATGTACGGAAAAAGAAAGTAGTGAACTATTGGTAGGTCTTTCAAATATAAACATGTAAGACCATTATGTTTCTTGTATGTAGATTTATGACTACTTCGATACACAACCTATGCGCCTTGCAGTCAGACATATGAAGAAATATTTTATACGACAACATTTTAAAAATCTCTTCTATCCCGTCCTTCTTCACCTTCGATATGTAATATATGTCCTTTCTATTGCATGTTCCTGCGTATGAAAGGTTTCCCTACGTTTGTCAGCCAATGATAAGGTTACTTTGAGCATATATGTACGATAATTGTTAGAAGTTGATTCGGAGTAGGTTGCGTCGTACCTGCAAGAATTACGTATGTATGAATCGAATATTCTGATTCTCGATACTATAAGTAGACTACTTCCACGATGTATTTGGTGCTAAAGTTGCGTTAGTTATGACCTTTGAACCACTAGTTTTAACTTCATATCAGTTACTGCCTGCCTTCCGCATGGAACACACCTATCTCACCACTGACTACTAGTGTTAGACACATACGGCTGCTGTCAACAAGTATGGTGAGTTACTTGTGCAACGTTATCTACTTAGACGTCCTATACGTCGTAATAACGAAGCGCAACGGTTTCTCCGTTGTCTACTTAGACGTCCTACACATAATAACAACGAAGAACGAATGTTTCTCCGTCCGTTTACCGCATGTTACTGTTACATCGCTTTTAGAATGACTTAGCTTCCTTTTAGGTTTAATGTCAACAGGTTGACGATACTTGAATTTTTCTGTTTAGTACTGATTACAAGTTAATAGTTCACGTGTTTATACCCGGATTGCACTCCAGTGCAATATGTTGTTACTTCGGTGAGTGTATGTATGCGTCGAATAGTCTGGTTCTCGAAACTGTAAGTGGAACACTTCCACGATTTTGTATCCTTGGTGCTGAAGTTATCTTGGTTACGTTCTGTGAAGCACCAGTTTTGATTTCACACTAGTCACTACATGCCTTCCGCATGGAACACGCCCATCTCACCACCCACTGCTAGTGTTAGCCACTTATGATCGCTATCCGTAAGTATGGTGAGTTACTTGTAAAATGTTGTCTACTTAGTCGTCTTACACGCCATAATAACGAAGCACGACCGTTTCTCCGTCCGCTTACCGCGTGTCACTGTTACATCATTTTTAGAATGACTTAGCTTCCTCGGAGAATTAATGTCAACTTGCTTGACGATACTTGAACTGTTTCCCTCGCGTGTAGAGATTGTTCTGTTTAATACTGATTACAAGATAGTAGTTCACGTGTTTATATCCTCTTATACCTACTATAGAGTTCAATACGTTGTCATTTCGATGAGTAACTTGCCCTCCTTAGACAGATTTTGTACTTGGTACATTATCAACTTCCGTTATTAGAGTCAGTTAATCTTAATCAGTAATTGGTCTTATAGTCAATTGTGCTTCCAACTTAAGTGTCTCATTTCCTAATCTAATTCCCTCAGCATCACCCTACTTAATTCGATCACATTCCTTTATCCTCGTTTTGCTTTTGTTGATGTTCATCTTATATCCTCCTTTCAAGACACTGTCCATTCCGTTCAACTGCTCTTCCAAGTCCTTTGCTGTCTCTGACAGAATTACAATGTTATCGGCGTACCTCAAAGTTTTTATTTCTTCTCCATAGATTTTAACACCTACTCCGAACTTTTCTTTCGTCTCCTTTACTGCTTGCTCAATATACCTATTGAATAGCATTGGGGATAGGCTACAACCCTGTCTCACTCCCTTCCCAACCACTGCTTCCCTTTCATGCCCCTCGACTCTTATAATTGCCATCTGCTTTCTGTACAAATTGTAAATACCCTTTCGCTCCCTGTATTTTACCCCTGCCACCTTTAGAATTTGAAAGAGAGTATTCCAGTCAACATTGTCAAAAGAATATAATTAGTTTCATTAAAATTATCCATTATGTAATATGGTTGTAATAAAATTGTTTTGCTTAATAACTCATAAATTACTGTTGTTGCATTGGTCGTTTATGAATGGTACGTTGTATTTAGGGCCTGAAGATGATGTTGTAACAACATCGACACTAGTTGCCAATAAAACCAACAACTTAATACTGCTGGAAGAATCTCATCATTTTTTAACATATAAAATTCATTCAGTTTTTCATTTCTAAATCACACAACCTTTTCTAGAAGACAATTAAAAAGAATTCGGGATAGACCATCCTCTAGATGCACACCTGTGTTTATTTTGAGGGCTGAGATATTACTCTCATAAGTTTCATTTTGGGTGCTGTGTCTGTCACAATATCACGAATTACATTTGCTAATTTCGACCTTAAGCTAAATTAGCGGATGATTTTATCTATAATTTTTCTGACAATGGAATCAAGTATCTCCGAAATCTGCAAACATTACTACAATATCGTATGAAATCAGTAATTGTGACGAATGATTCTCTTCAGATTAAACATTTGTACGGAACATGATGTGCCCTTCGTGAAACAACCTTGATTATCACCTGAATGACAGTTCATTGTTGTTTCTATTCTGTGCAGTAAAATCTTGGAAAACAATTTTTATGCAACTGGTGACAAAGTAACACCTCTGTGGTCGTTAAGCCAGAACTGGTATCATACACTGACGGAAAAAAAACACAATACCAAAGCATAATTATGTACAGTAATTAAATTTCGGGAATACACTTGTCTAGGTAACATATTTAAGTGCTTAACACTGCAAAACCAAAGCTTATTGTAATCGCGAGATAAGCCATTGCAAATGTGAAATGCTGGTACATTAGTAACTGGTGTAACAGCCAGAATGTTGAATGCGAGCTTACAAGCATGCATGCACTATGTTGTACAGGTACTGAATGTCCGTTTGTGGAATATAGTTCCATGCCTGTTGCACTTGGTCATTCAATACAGAAACGGTTAATGCTGTTTGTGGATGAACTAGACTTTTCTCGGACGATGTCCCGTTGTGCTCGTTTAGAGACAGATCTGAGGACACTTCGTAGAGAACGTTGAGTTACAACAGCGACATGTGAGTGAGCCTTATCCTGTTGAGAAACACCCTCCTGACTGCTGTCTAGGAATGATGGTGACGATGTTTGTGGGGCGTTCAACTGCGCGGTCATCAGCGCCATACAAAGTCCCAGTTTTTACACAGTCAATTTTCTTTTCACAATCCAATCTAATCACTCTCACAAATGACGATGATGAAATGATGAGCACATAACAAACACCTAGTCAATGGGCAGAGAAAATCCCCAACCCGGCCGGAAATCGAACCCGGGATCCCGGGATCCAGAGGCAGCAACGCTAGCCCCTAGACCACGTGCTGCGGACCCGTCTACCAGTGGCAGGACAACAGATCGAATCACCACTCTGAGCTGAAATTTGCAGTCAGGGTGAGTGGGAAAACTATGAGAGTGCTCCATCTGTCATACGAAATCGCACCATAGCTCCCGGTTTAGGTCCAGTGTCCAGCAGGGAGACAGGCTGTTTGCCGGCCTTCAACTGGCCTCCTTCTAACCAGTACAAGGCCATCACAGGCACTGAGACAGAACGAGCATTCGTCATAAAACACAACAGACCTCCATCTTGCCCTCCAATGAACTCTCGTTTGACACCACTGAAGCAGCAAATGGCGGTGGTTCGGGCTCAGTGGATTGCACTCGACAGGATGTCTGACTCCAACCTGTCCTTCAAGTAACCGATTTGTAACAGCTTGTTGTGCTACTATGGCGCCAACTGCTGCTCAAATTGCTGCTTCAGACGCAATATGATGGGCCAGAGCTAAACGCCGAACACAGTAGTTTTCCCTCTCGGTTGTGCAACGTGTCCGTCCGGAGTAAAATCTTCTTGCGACCGTGCATTTTCGTGACCACCGCTGTCTGCAATATCGCAGAAGGAATATCCAGCTTCTTTTAGCCCTACTACACGACTTCGTTCAAATTCTGTTATTGCTGATAATGGCGACTTTGTCGCCTTAACTATGTTCTTGATTAACATAAACTCTCGAGGTCCAATCTAAAAGTTAACTAACGCTCACGATTGTTATAATGTGTATTTAAGGAAAACCTGATATGCATCCTCACAGCGACGCAACTATTGACACTTTTAATGCGACTGGCACGAAATTTGAATGTATATCATCTTTCAGATGTAGGAACATGCTTGTTTACGAACTTTCTTTTATGTCCCACAAATCCTTCTTGGTGTTTAGATTTTTTTTCCGCCAGTGGATGTCTTCAAGATAGACTCTTTGGTGGTCATATACTCCCCTTCTTTGGTCGTTTCACCTTTTTCCTTGGTGTACCTTTCATTTTGAGTGCTGGATTCTTGCCGTAAAGGTTTGGTGCCTTTACTGCTACCTGGCCTTCAGTAAAAGCTGGGTAAAGTCATGACATGGCGCAGACGTGTGATACCTACTGAGTGATTATTATTTGTCAGACCTTTTTATCAACTTTTCGTGTTTATTGTGATAATTTTTCCGTAATATTATCACTATTGCTGACAATGTCTTGTAATTAATTCGTTCAATACGGCGGCTCTATCTAAATAAACCAAGTTTCGAAATGTATTTGCTAGAAATGATTAACGAAGTTTTGGATGATAGCGTTATTGACTCGCATTACGAGATAGAAGGTGGCGATGATAGAAATGCCAGATATTAAATGGACCATGGTGATGATGATGATAATGATGATGATGTAACGGATGGCAGAAACAGGCGAAGATGATATAAGCATAGGACAGTCATATCGCTGTGATTTCGGCTTTTATGGTAGAGGAAATACTTTCAAGTAAGAAAAGCACAGCCACCAATTAATGTCACAACAAGACGATATAACCTTGTGCTGCAAATTCCTTGTATGCGACTTTGGGGATAATTCCTTTGGTAGGAATCCAGCTATTGAGCAAGTATGGATTCTGTTCTTTACTGAAAACATTTTGTATGAGATTTTTCAGTAGAGGAACAGTGACATTGGTTAAACGAGAATTAAGTACTATCTTTCATACCTAATGATGTTCTTGAACAGAAAGCTTTCACAGACTTGATTTTATTCACAGCAGTCTTTAGACCCAGTAAAGAATTCGTAGATAGCCTTCTCTGAGTGGGTGGAACTGAATGTGACGATTTTCGCGATACTATGGCAAAGAAATAGTTCTCATCTATATTGACAGCTCTTAGTTTTAACAACCCAGATGTCAAGGAAGAAAGGAAGAAAGAAGATGCAACTGCTACAGAATCAAAATTATGATGAAATTTGTTGAAAACTGTCGGCAGTGTTATTCTCCAGGCTATACTAACTGTACAGATGAAATGCTTGTGCCTTGTCACCGCCGATAAGCTACTGGACGTACATGTCAAGAAAACCAGCGAAGCATGGTTCAAATGGCTCTGAGCACTATGGGACTTAACTTCTCAGGTCATCAGTCCCCTAGAACTTAGAACTACTTAAACCTAACTAACCTAAGGACATCACACACACCCTTGCCCGAGGCAGGATTTGAACCTGAATGAATATTGATACACCGGACTTGCTTACTAAATTCATTACAAAGCTGAACTTTGCCGACTTTCTCGCAGTGTCAAGTTCAAGTTAACAACACCGTAGTGTAAAAAGCATCCTGTTTCAGATTTTATGACTCTGTGCTTTCGAAGTCTGTTAGTTTTACACTACAGGGATAACCGACGGATCTGTTTTTCTGCGAGGATTTCCCATCAGTATACACGACGGTAATGCACTAGTTCGTAGCAGTGTAAACGTAAAATCGACTGACGGATTAGGCCTTCCCCGATTGGCTAGTCGCTACCTGTAAGACAGCACGAGGAGCTGTCTATGCGTATGTCGTGTTGTGGGCATGTCGCCAGTCGCTCTAGTCATTACTGCCAGTGGATAAAACCTGATGGTGGTTCTGCTACTATATTCACGTAGCTCCTCATCTGCTCTGTAAACTGAAATACTGAAATAGGCAGCGTAGTAGGGGCTATTTGTACAAACATGCAATAGTAATGATCTGACTTGCATCTTAAAAAATGGTTCAAATGGCTCTGAGCACTATGCGACTCAACTTCTGAGGTCATCAGTCGCCTAGAACTTAGAACTAATTAAACCTAACTAACCTAAGGACATCACACACATCCATGCCCGAGGCAGGATTCGAACCTGCGACCGGAGCGGTCACGCGGTTCGAGACTGAAGCGCCTAGACCACACGGCCACACCGGCCGGCCACTTGCATCTTACCACACTGATGATAGCAGCCGGCCGGTTAGGCCGTGCGCTTCTAGGCCCATCAGTCTGGAACCGCGTGACCGCTACGGTCGCAGGTTTGAATCCTGCCCCAGGCATGGATGTGTGTGATGTCCTTAGGTTAGTTAGGTTTAAGTAGTTCTAAGTCTAGGGGACTGATGACCACACATGTTAAGTCCCATAGTGCTTAGAGCAATTTCAACCATTTTTTGCACCAAAACCCGATGTCAGTAGAGGTAACCAAAAATAGCGGTAATTAACCAAACGTAGTATCGAAAACATCACTTGATGCTCAGCTGGGAAGTTCGAAACCAACACAGAAAGCCAAAAAGGGACATCATCGCAGTATTAACATACCAGTGCAGCGTAGTTGATAATACAAGCGGCCCGAATCAAAACAAACTAACATTCCGCATACGTATGACGTCTCCCGCCACAGCAGCACCTCGACATGGCTCCAAACGGACCGCGACACTGAATGCTGTATTTGACCCAAAGATGTGAACAGAGGATGGTTCATCACGAGTTATTACATTGCGATTATTTCCGTTATAATAAACATGTGTATGATATTACAAAAACAGTTTGCAAGTATTTCCCTTGGTAAGTAAACAAGTAACCACACGCTATTTCAGCATATTAGATGCTGAATAGTTCTTTGTACTTTTTTCGAATTTATAGTATGTAAGAACTGGCAATTATAAATAATTTAAAGATTCATGTACACTACTATTTGTAAAAACTAGAACACTGAGAAACAATGGTCTGTAGCACGCCACAATACGAGGACATAAAGAACAGCGGAACCATGATAAGTGATTTAAGTGGCCTCTTGTGTGTCAGTATTACACAACGCTCAGTCAGTGCGGAGCCGTCATGTAAAGTGGAAACTTGTAACCGAGTGCCATTATGTGTCTCCGACATCACAGGGTGGAATATTGGCATGAGAGTGCGTTCGAACGGGCCCGTATTATTGGTCTCTGGGAGGGGGGTCTGCCGCTCCGTGACATAGCGGTTCGCGTATCGCACGCTACTTCAGCACTGAGGCCTATGTGGATCCAGTGGAGAGAAGAGGGCTATATACAGCGTCGACAGGGTGTTGGACAACACAATCTGACCACAGCTTGAGACGACCGCCATCTTGTCCGCTTGGCAGTAACGGACAGAACAGTTTCGTCTACAGTGTTGGCGCGACGGTTCGACGCGTCTTCTGCGGGCTGGACTGGCGGCACGCATGCCACTGCGTGAGCTTCTGCTGACCAGAACCCTCCAAGGCCGCAGACTGCAATGGGCACGTGATCTCCGATACTCGCGTGCTAAGTGGCAAAATGTAGCGTTTTCTGACGAAACCTGCTTCAACGTGTCCTACGCGTTCGACGCCGCCGTGGTGCAAGCAATCTGTTCTGTTGAGCAGCACAGCGGACAAACTCTAAGTGTGATGATTTGGGGCGCCACTGGCTACAACAAGCGACGTCGCCTCCTACGTCTTGAGGGTAATTCGAGTAGCTACCACTACATCAGGGAGTTTTTACAGCACTACCTCTCCTGCAGCCCGTTTCGCATACCATATTTCAGCAGGACATCGCCAATTCACCAGTGGTGAGAAAGGCAGAAGCCTTTTTTGAAGAAAGACGAGCACCACTGCCTGCTCGCTTAAGTGATATGTCACCAATCGAAGACATCTGCGGTATGGTCGGTCGGCAGCTTGTTCGTTCAGATTCTCCTGCAGTCACTCTTGATGCTTTTCAGACACGCATACGAATCGCTTGACACACTCAGGAGTGCTTCGATTCCACGCCACGCCTTGCGTCTCTGACTGAAACACGTGGTGGCGCTACTCCACACTGAATTTCCAGTCACAATGCATGCACAGGTCTGTGAATCTACTCATTAATGTAATTTCGTGTCCCTAATCGGTAGAATAAATTTCTTTGATGAATTCTTCTCGTGTTATCAGCCGAGTGGTGGCGTCGTCTTGTCGCAACGTTTCGATGAGTTTCATACCCATTATCTTCTCGCGAAGTCACACTTCGCCGGAAGATGATGGGTACGAAAGTCATCGAAACGTTGCGACAAGACGACGCCACCACTCGACTGCTAACCCGAGAAGAATTCATCATTGGAATACGCCGAGAAAGACTGCAGTCGCATAAATTTCATTGTTATCACATCTCTCGGTCTTGGTGTTTCACTTCCTCCAAACAGTAGTTTACATGCATGTCGGCACGTATGTCCCTGTTACCTCAAGAGTCTTAGCGGCTGTGTTGCCGTACAGAAAGACCGACAGTATCGCCACTTGGTTTATAATACGTGATATGAAAACTCAAAATAAAAAATCATTTGAGGCTATAAAATGTAGTAAAGTAACTCTGTTTCTCACTTACAACCCAAAATGGTTCAAGGAAATTCGGCATTTCAGCCTCGAGCTCTCAGGGAAATTTTTGTTGAAACGAAGCAGTCAGCCTGTCGACGGTTGTTGACTGTTATGAAATGGATTCGCATTTTGCAAATCCAGATTAACATCAGCTGTTTGTGGTACATGAAAAATTTTGCTGGACCAGGACTCAAACCCAAATTTCCCGCTTCTCGTGAGCGGTTGCCTTAACTATGTCGGTTATCCAAGCACGCCGTCCAGACCAGTCCAAACTTCACTATTTCACAGAGTCCACAACCCTTAACGCTCGCACATTTCTGGATTCTCGCACACGGAGAGACAAATGTTTTATCCGTGTGGTGTATGTACTTTCGGACGTGTGTGCGGAAGTTGAGAATTTGAATCTGATGGGAGGCGTGCGAAGGTATTCCGTGCAGTTGCGATGACCATCGTGTCTGGATGGCGCAGTGGTCACCGCATCTGCCTAGCTATAGTGGCAACAATATCAGTGATTATCGGCCCATCACCCTCCTTAACAGTGATATGAAAATCTTCACGCGCCTTTTGGCGGCACGACTTAAAAACGTTGCCCGATATGTTGTGTCGCCAGACCAAGCATCTTTGGGAGGGGATAATAATATCAGCACGGCTTTAGGCCGCTACAGGGATATGATCGCCGTTACCCAAGCACAACGCCTCTCTGGGGCACTTGCGTCTCTGGACTTTAGTCAAGCTTTTGATAAGGTTGACCATTCCTTCCTTACGGCCGTTCTCCACCATATGGGTTTCCCAGTCGCCGTTATCACGGTAGTGATGCGCCTTCTGCGGGGTGCCTTATCCAGGATTATGTACAATGGCAGACTCACTCCTCCGATAACAATAGGTCGATCCGTACGTCAAGGTTGCCCTCTATCAGCGATTTTGTACGTCTTTTCCTTGGAATCCTTGCTATGTGGACTAAGACAACGTTTGATAGGGTTGTCCATAGATCGCTACCGATTCTGTTGCACGGCCTATGCTGACGATGTAGTCATCTGTTTACGTAATGCCAACGATGTTCGAGCTGTTTTGACGTGGGTAGCGACTTATGGTGCTGCGTCGGGTAGCTATTTAAACGTACGTAAGTCACAAGCTATGTTCATTAGCACGGGACTTCCCGTGGAGTGCGTTACACCTCTCACCACCGTTGATACCATTCGCTGTTTCGGAATAGATTTTTCATCTGATCTCCGGCGTTCAGCCACCGTCAACTGCTGACGCCTCCTTTTAATGACCAGAGCAGGTCTTATGGACCATCGCCTTCGATCCCTAGATATTCTCCAACGAGCTCGATATTCAATATACTATCGCATCCCGAGTTCCCCATGTAGCACAAGTTCCACCTTTCCCGCTTACTGTGGCACGTCGCATGTTGGCAGCGATGGCATCTTTTGTCAGCTCTGGGCTGTTGTTCAAAGTTAACTATGCAGCCCTTACTCTTCCCCGTGAACGAGGTGGGATAGGTCTGTTTCACGTGCCGGATAGAGCTCGCGCCCTATTTGTCAGCTCCGAGATGACGGTATGGACACGTTGCCCAACGAGCCTCACTGGTCTCCTCCTGTCGGCATATACGCCGGTCTCACTGTCAGCCCCAGTGATGATCTCGGATGTTCCAGACCAGTTCCATTATATAAGATACTTCTTTCTTGAACTCAGTTATCTCCGCCTCACCTTACCAAGACACCTTTTTTTCAAGACAAAGGCAGTACACAATGTCCTCCAATTAGGTCGTCCACCTAACCAGATCGAACAAAAGTTCCCTCAGGTTGACTGGCGTCATGTATAGCGCGCGGTGTTCGCCTGCAACCTTGACACGAATGTTCAATCTGTCTGGTACATAACTGTCAATGGTAAGCAAATCAACCAATCTCGCCTTCATCGTATCCACCTCGACCAATCACCTCTGTGTTCCACGTGTGGAGTGCAAGACAATGACGAACATCGGTTTGTTTGTGGACCGGCGGCGGAGGTTTGGCAATTGATTCGTCGTAATGTGGCTTTTCTAACGCGGGACATTCCGGATCGGATTACTCCCCTTTCATTATTATTTCCGGAACGTGACTATTTTCCTCGGACAAAGTCCAATGCTGTGAATTGGATTCGCGGACATGCCATTCGCTACCTATTTGGACAAACTGTAGACTCTGTACTCGATTTTTGGACATACCTCAATGACCATCGTTATGTCGTTGTCCGTCACCCAAAATACAGACAATTTTTCTCTAACTTCCTTGGGAGTGCTTTCCACGACCCGCCTCGCAGCTGGAATGTGTTAAGCCAAGCGAGGAGAAGGTTTCCTGTTTGAACCAATGAACATTTCTGAACAACTGAACGGAACACATCAATTTCGAGAAGACGTGGCTCAACATATTACCAGCGGGGCGCAGAAGGCCTCTGATCAATTACACAACAAAAATAAACAAAAAAATAAATAAAAATAAAAATAAAATTCCGAAAAAGGAAGATTCTGTTTTGTTTGTAAGGATAGCCCTCACCTTGAATTCCCATATTTCCCCTGGTATATAGGCAGCTCTCTGGGGTAGGTTTAGTCAGGAGCCAACGCCTGATCAGATTTTTTTGTTATAGGATGAAAAGTGGTTGTGGCACTTCGTTTCTTTTTTTAGTTCCATTTTCCTAAGGGGCTTTAAAATAAGTGGAAAAAAAAGAAAAATAATAGAAACAAAAAAACTAAAGAAAAAAAAGCAAGCAAGACAGACGAGTTCAAATCCCAGTCCAGCACATATTTTCAGCTTTTTACATTGATTTAAATCAACGCCCACAGGCAGATAATGTCTAATTCCTTCGTGTCTTGAAATATTTCATCGTCCGTTTTACCTGTCTAGGCACGGATACATTATTGATGGTAGATATGTCAGTGTTTATCACATTGTCTGCATGTATGTCTGAAGAACATTGTAGTGTGACTATGAAGACACTGTATAAACACAGACACTGTAACCGTCAGCGATGGCTATTGATTGACTGCCTGGCTGTCCCGCGTTTATTGAGCGTACAGTACTCGCTGTGTATGCAGAGCAGCGGAGGCGACCTCTTTCGGCGCTCGCCGTGTGCTGCGCTGTTTACGGTCCATTTGTTTCACCACTCATGGCGAGTGTGGAGGACTGGCGGGGAGGGAGTGGGAGCCAGAGCGCAGGTGTCGGCGCGCTGTGTCCGTTCAAACGGGCGCGTAATGAGTCATTTGTGGCGCACACCGGCCCGAGTCAAGTTTCGATGTAATCAATTAATTAACGCGCAGATAGGCATGTCGGACAATTAGCCCCTCTGCCTAACCAGCAGTGTAATGATGCGGCGGCGGCACGGCTAGCTCTAGGCTGCTTGCAGGTCGTCGGTCAGCGCGCCGGCGAGCGCATGTTCACTGAGACACCAACAGTGGTGGGGAAGTCGAGGAACGAATAGTGCGTCTCTAAAGCCCAGGAGCCGAGAGAAGATATACAGTAGTCTTTCCCTGATGGCAGACATGCATACTAGGCATATTATCATCTTCTATTTTAAAGGGCAGGTAAGATATTCAAGTTTTTTTGTACACAGACACACACATACACACACACACAATTAACAAATTTCTACGTGTGCTCCTTTCGTTGCTCGAAGGATCTCCAGGCGATATTGCATGTGTTGGTCAACATTTGCCGGAGATGTCGTTCACTGCTGTTTCGTAAACGTGGTCCTTGCCGTAGCCCCAAAGGAAGAAATCCAGTGGGGCCGTGTCGTGTTGCAGAAGCCAGTTGATGAGGCCACCACACCTGATCCATCTTCCCCTAAATTCTGTATCCCAACTGGCACAAATATCTAACACGCAATGAGATGGGTACCATCTTGTTGGAACGTTAACTCCGGAATGTCCTGAATCTGTGGTACGACAAATAACTAGAACAAATCAAGATAAGTATTCGCTTCGATTGTCGTTTCAGTGAAGGGAAAAGATCTCATGGTTTTGTTGTGGAAGACCACACCACATGTTCAGCTTAGAGTTGTCTCTGACGGTCTCTACTACACTGTGGGGATTCTAGCACCCTCATATTATAGCACTGGGGTTGAAAACTCCCGTCAAATGAAACGTCGCCTCATCTGAGAAAAGGATACGTTTTGGAGAGTCATCATCTTCCTCAGTTCCGGCCAGTGTGGCAACAGCACTGTAACCCGATGGCTGGAGGGACTACACTATCTGGATTTCGTACGCCAGGAAATGAAGTTGTTTACGTAGGGTGTGGTGCACTGATGTCTTCAGAATGTGCAGCGCACTTGAGGCTCTGCGGACAGACTTCTTGACACTTCTCACGAAGGCGTCTCTATCTAACTTTTCTGCGTACGAGGTCGAGGCCCGCCTGTTCTTTGGAGATTACAGACGCTCCATGTTTCCTTAAACTTCGCTTACGGCATCTCGATGCTTTTCACATTTGGTATGCCGTCTGGAATTTTTTCTCGACTGTTTTTGATGACTCTCCCGGTTTGAGTACATGTTGTTTGCAAATGGTGTCCAATTCCACTGTTGTTATGCCACTGGGCCCTTAACAAACGCCGGCCTTGGTGGCCGAGCGGCTCTAGGCGCTTCAGTCTGGAACCGCGCGACCTCTACGGTCGCAGGTTCGAATCCTGCCTCGGGCATGGATGTGTTGATGTCCTTAGGTTAGTTAGGTTTAAGTAGTTCTAGGGGACTGATGACCTCAGATGTTTAGTCCCATAGTGCTCAGAGCCATTAGAACCATTTGAACCTTAACAAACAACGTACCAGGAAGTATGTTTGTACACAAAAACTTGAATATGTCACACGAAATTATAGATTTTATACCTTTCATTATTAATTATAGATTTTATACCTTTTGTATGCTTGTAGTCTGGAAAAGACTTTTCGGATACCCAGTATAATGCTTCTCGTTGTAGCTTCAGCGAAAACTACAAGAACGCAAGACTCGCTTGACACAAGATTTTAATTTGAAACTGTGGAAGGCTTTTACGTGAGTGACTAGAAAAAAGCATCATACTGAAAATGATAATAAGACTATTTTTGAGATATAAATGTTTACAAGAGATATCTGAAGCCTTTGAGATTAGAGAAGGAGTTTATCATGGCGATCACGTGTCCTTTAGTTTTCCAAATTGCGTGATACAAAAGGGGAGTGAGAACTGCAAATGAATAATATAAAAAATGAATGTATATTTCGTTTCTAAAAATAAAAATAATTCACAGGTACGTGACAAATTCTTACGTGCTCAAAACACTGCATCGCTCTTTCAGTCATGCGATATGAAACTGACCTATAGACAGAGAACCAAGAGACAGTAACAAAGAGTAGTTTGTAAGAAAAAATTTCTTTCCGTCAGCGAATATGAAGCGTGTGATATTCACGTAGTTCACCGCTGCAGACAGCCTGAGTGACTGACTGATTTTTAACTAGTAACATTAATCAACATGGCCTTGCCATGTGAATTTTGAAAGCTAGGGAAAACTACAGACATTATTTTTCCCTATGGCATTGAGCTCTATTGTACGGCTTAATGATGATGCCATCCTCTTAAGTAAAATGGTCTCCCATTCTTATCCCTGGGTAGGAATAATCAAGAGGTTGTCGATAGAAAAGAATAAGACGTGTTGTTCATGTCGAGGGTCGAGTGGTAGATCGCTTAATCGGGTAACGAGGTTAAAGAATTGTAAAAGGGGATGGACAGATTCAAGTTATACGTAGTGGCAGTTGGTGAAATTCAGTAGCAGGAAGAACCACCGTCTGATCAAGTGAGTACAGGGATATGAATACAGAATTAAATAGGGGTAATGCAGGGGTAGGTCTAAAATGAATAACAATATAGAAATACGAGTAAGCTATTACGAACAATGTAGCCAAACCAGACAAGAAGCCAACAACCAATTCTTTAGTTCAAATTTATAAGCCTACAAACTCCATAGACAACGAGGAGACTGAAAGAATGAGATAAATTACTCAGATAGTTAAGGAAAACGAAAGTGTAGATGTTATAAGGGAATTGAGTTCAATACGAGGAAACGGAGGGGAAGAAAAACTAACAGTAAAATGTGGATGGGGAGAAAAAAATGAAAGACAAAAGCTCGTGGTACAAATTTCACAGCGTATAATTTAATCGTTGCTCACACTAGCGTTAAGAATGGCAAAAGAAACACGTATACATGCACGAGAGTTGGTAAAGCTCGAAGGGTTAAGTTGAGTTATATAATGGTAAGACAGAGATTACGAAACTAAGCCTTAAATTTTAAATCATTTGCAGGGGGCAGATGTGGAACCGGAAGGTCATGAACAGTAGATTAAAATTGAAAAAAAAGTGGATAAGTGTGGGAAATTAGGGAGATGAGTACAGGGAGATGAGTCCTGGAAAAATCGGAAGAACCAAAGCTTATTGAAAGTATCGAAGGGACCATTAGACAACGGTTGACCGAAAGAAGCGAAACTGATATATTAGAAGAAAGAGAATCTTTGAAAGATAAAAAAGTGAATGTAACAGAGAATGAAATAGGCAAAAAGACAAGGCTTTGCTGAAAACCTTGCATGATAGCACCTAATAAATTTAATTGACTAAAGTAGAAAGATAAGAATACAGCAAATGAAGTAGACCAGTCAATACAGAGGGGTAAGGAATGAGACTGACATATAGTGAAAACTATGCAGGATTGGTCAGAAGATATTCACAAAGCTGTAGAACCATGCACTCAAACCAAGCCCGCCACATGGCAATACGCGTATGCAACCGCTCCCCAGAGGTCAGCTAACAAAAAAAGAGGCCCCAATGAATTAAAATCTTATTTATGTTCCCTCGGGATATTAATTCCTCCTTTAAAATTAACTTTCTGGAGTATTTAGTTTTTTATATTTTTTATTTTATTTATCTTTTAATGTTTCCATAGCTTCACAAGCAAGTTTACCGACGACCAAAATTGGAGAGTGAGGACACAATCATAGCTAGAATCCTTAGATACTGCAGAACAGTATACCGGAATGTGATCTGCGATACCATCAATGTGAGAGAAGTTAGCAGTTTTCTTCAAAATGATAAAAACCGATACAATCCGCTGAAAATTTAAAATGCACTTTATTCCTTAAAGAAGAGGCACCTTGATGTAGAAAACGCCTTCCATTGTACCCGATGGCGGGTAGGTATGACGGGAAATCCATGAGGAAAGAAAGGATTATCTGCAAATATAACTCGGCCGCTGTCTTTGTCAGCTGTTGGCAGGAGACCTATTTTTTGATGTCGTAAGCTCATCGATCATTCCGATGTCGTAAAGCTACGGGACACGGCCGTCTCGTGGCCCATTCTCCTGATAGGTCATCAGCAATTGCACGTTCTGGAGACTTCAACGTTTACCGCATTCACGTCAGGTATTTGCCGCAATAATTTACAGTATTTTGAACGCGATTTGATAGTGGATTCGGCCGACAGCATGAAGGACAATGTATCGCTATATTGTACTAGGTACGTGTAACAAGAAGACAGCGACGAACAAGTCATAGACAACGACTCTTCGTGGAAAATCATTTACGAGTGATAAGACAGTACTCAATGGAGAAAGAATGATGCAGGCCAGTGCTTTTCAGTACCTGGGACCTATAACAATTGTGAACAAATTTATTACTGACTTCCAAGGAAAGTCTGGGAACATGAAAGAACTCACCGCATACATTAATAGAGACTTTCGCGAACGTACGGGGAGAAATCGTAAGATTAACATTCCTAAAGGTATCTTAAAAAATAGAGATATCATGATGGTGCAGGTGCACGACACTGTCACATACGACTAATACACTAAATACCGGGTGATCAAAAAGTCAGTATAAATTTGAAAACTTAATAAATCATGGAATAATGTAGATATAGAGGTAAAAATTGACACACTTGCTTGGAATGACATGGGGTTTTAATAGAACAAAAAAAAAGTCCACAAAATGTCCGACCGATGGCGCTGGACAGCAAAACGTCAGTGACTGCGCATGACAATCGTGTATAAAAGGAGCTGTAATGAGAGAGAGAGTCAGATGCGCCAGCAGTCACAGCATGTTGACATTACGTGAAAAGGCGCTTTTAGTGAAGCTGTATTATCAGAATGGGGAATGTGCTAGTTCAGCGTTACGATCCTATCGCCATAGGAAGGAGATTCGAACGGGTAAAGGTCCGTTGACAAATGCAGCTGTGGCGGGAATGATTTCGAAGTTCGAGGCCATGGGTTGTTTAGACGATAGACCCCGTAGTGGCCGTCCGAGCACAAGGCGTAATGCTGCTGAGACAGTTCAGGAAGAAATGGAGACTGTAGCGGGTTCGTCTATGCACGGGGAAGTCAGCGCTTGTGCAGTCGCACGTCGCACCGGCACTCCATACACTACTGTTTGGTTGACACTGAGGCGTACCCTCCGATGCTATCCGTACAAAATCCATCGGCATCATGAACTGTTACCTGGCGATTTATTGAAGCGGAGGGCATTTGCGATGTGGGCGTTTCAAAAGATGGCGGAAAATGACGATTGGTTGAGTAACGTATTGTGGACCGACGAAGCTCATTTCACGCTCCAAGGGTCTGTCAACGCCCACAACTGCAGAATTTGGGCTACCGAAAATCCTAGAACTGTCGTGGAAACTCCATTGCACGACGAGAAAGTCACGGTATGGGTTGGTTTTACCACGTCTACCGTTATCGGGCCTTTTTTCTTCGAGGGTATGCGTGATTCTGGTTTTGTAACTGCTACCGTGACGGGTGAGAGGTACGCCTATATGTTACAGAATCACGTCATCCCCAGCCTGGCTGATAAACACCTGCTGGAACGTACGATGTTTATGCAGGATGGCGCTCCAACCCTTATTGCTAGACGCGTGAAAGATCTCTTGCGCGCGTCGTACGGTGATGATCGTGTGCTCAGTCGCCACTTTCGTCATGCTTGGCCTCCCAGGTCCCCAGACCTCAGTCCGTGCGATTAATGGCTTTGGGGTTACCTGAAGTCACAAATGTATCGTGATCGACCGACATCTCTAGGGATGCTGAAAGAAAGCATCCGACGCCAATGCCTCACCATAAGTCCGGACATGCTTTACAGTGCTGTTCACAACATTATTCCCCGACTAAAGCTATTGTTGAGGAAGGATGGTGGACATATTGAGCATTTCTTGTAAAGAACATCATCTTTGCTTTGTCTTACTTTGTTATGCTAATTATTGCTATTCTGATCAGATGAAGCGCCATTTGTCGGACATTTTTTTAACTTTTGTATTTTTTTGGTTCTAATAAAACTCCATGGCATTCCAAGCACGTGTGTCAATTTGTACCTCTATATCTACATTATTCCGTGATTTATTCAGTTTTCAATTTATACTGACTTTTTGTTCACCCGGTATTTGTAAAATATACGGCACCGAGGCAACGGAATCCTTCGATATCCACCTGTAAGTGACCTAAAACGTTACTTTTCTGATGTACTATGTGAGGTACATAACAGTATGCCTTACGACCTAACAAAATATTGTTCGTAACGTACGTGATTAAAAGTATCAAACAATGATATAGGTTTTGTTGTTAAAATGCGTATTTATTCATTTTATTTATTTATTTATTTATTTATTTAACCTGGCAAGATTAGGGCCATCTAACCAGACATTCTACTTATTTTACATTCATATGTTTTAGTAGGCATGTTAAACTACATCTAGTACAAAAAGTGAAATAAACAATTAGAAAGGTACACCTGAAAAAATACATACATATAGAGTTTATATTCGTAGATCATAAGTACTGTTATAATTAGACATTATTGAAGAGACAGATTTTAGATAGGAGTGCTAGCAGCAGGGAGTATGAGGGAGACTCATGGTGAAGGGAGGAGAAGAATAGAGAGACATGATGAAACATAATTAAGGAAATATAAAGGAAAAGAAGATTGCGTGGCTAATAGAGATAGATGAAGAAGAACGCATCTCAGGAGCAAGATAGGAGACGCTAGCTTTGCTATTTGACAGATGAGAGGATTAGCCTTGTACATGAATTTTGTGGAGAACGTTATGAGGATGATAGTAGGAAATGCTTCTTCTTAAAAGCAGGAGGAGATTGAAATTTGCGCAAGGTAAGGGGCAGTTTGTTCCAGAGGCGGACAGCGGCAACTGAGAAGGAGTTTGCAAAAGTTTTTGTTTTGTGAGTGGGCACAGTTAGGATACCAAATAAGAGTGACCTCGTGTTTCGATTATGATGGCATGATAGGTTTTTAATCTCTGAAGCAAGGTACTGGGGTGCTTGCGCGACGAGGAGTCGGTGAAGTAGACATAGAGTGTGGTAGTCACGCAATTTGTCCGGCCGCAGCCACCCTAGCTCGGAGTATGAAGCACTAACATGATCATATCGGCGAATATTGCAGGTGTAACGCACACAGGCATTCATGGTTAATTCTAGCCGTCTTTTGTTTTCACTACTCATGCCTTGTTGAATCAAATCACAATAGTGGGGGTTCGGTAGAACGAGTGCTTGCACGAGCTGGCGTTTCAAGTCCTGTGGAAATATGTTCCGAAACGTTTTGAGAGCATAGAGACAAGCAGACTTCTTTCGGCACATTGCGATTGTATTCTCCACCCAGTTGAGATGCTCATCCAAAGTTACACCCAAGTTCTTAACTGTTTTCTGATATGGTATTGGAGTACCATCGAGCAGAATAGGAGGTAGCCGTTCGCGGAAATCTGAACTTATTAATTTCTGATGGGCTATTAAGTTTACTTGCGTCTTTTTTGCATTTAGTTTAAGCCCCAGGTTTTTCGCCCATGTCACTACTGAAGACAGATCATCATTCATCTGAGCGATTGCAGTGTTGACATCTTCAGGTCTGACGCTTAGGTAGAGCTGGAGGTCATCGGCATAGAAATGATATTTACAGGAGGACAGAACCAAAGAAATATCGTTGACATATAAAGAAAACAAAAGTGGTCCTAAGACTGATCCTTGTGGCACTCCCGAGGAAACATGTTTCCAGGAAGATTTTTCATTTACGCAGTAAAGTACCTTTCAAACCATCTCATTGCACTATCAGAGAAATTAAGCTGTTGCATTTTTCTGAGCAATGTGTCAAAGTTAACAGTGTCAAAAGCTTTGCTGAAGTCCAGTAACGTCAATATTGTTGCCTTTCGATTGTCGATGGCATATTTCAGGTCATCAGTTACTTTAATTAGAGCAGTGTTTGTGCTGTGATGTTTACGGAAACCGGATTGAAATTTGTCATATAGGCTGAATTCATGCAAGTGTTCAGTGATTTGGTGTTGAACAATATATTCAAGTGCTTTGGAAACAGCAGGTAGTATGCTAATTGGTCGGTAATCACTAGGTAGTTGCGGGTTTTCGATCTTAGGGATGGGTCGAATTATGCTTCTTTTCCATGCAGTGGGATATATTCCGTTCACGAGGGAAAAATTAAATATGTCAGTTAAGACAGGTACTAAGATATCGGCAACATTCTTAATCATGGTTATACCGATACTGTCGTTGCCTATTGCATCAGAAGAGATTCTTATTATTGCTTTTCTTGCCGTATTTGTTGTTACATGTTTTAGATGGAAGGTATCGTTGTTAGTTATCCTGTTTGGGGATTCTTGTGGACGGTAATTATCAGCCGTGCGGGTATTCAGAGGTGCAGAGAAGAATTCATTTAATTCGTTAGCTGACACATGAAAAGTAGTTTCCGATTTTGCCTTTCCAACCCCCAAGCTACGGAGATTCTTCCATAGAGTCGTGGGCGTCAGATCGCTGCATACAAGGGAGCGAGCGTGCCTGATTTTAGCATTGCGAATGCATTGTTTCACTCTGTTCCGTAGCTGTCCATATTCTTCGAACGTGCCTGATTTTAGCATTGCGAATGCATTGCCTGATTTTAGCATTGCGAATGCATTGTTTCACTCTGTTCCGTAGCTGTCTATATTCTTCGAAACGCTCGGGTTTCGGATCTGCCTTGAAACGCCTGTGGGCAGCATCCCTATTAGTCATCATTTGACGTAATTCAGCTGTCAGCCATGGAGCAGGAGATTTTCTTACACGGATTTTGCGCACAGGTGCATGTTTGTCATAGAGGGCAGTGAGTTTATCACCAAGTTCATTAATTTTGCCGTCGATTGTAGGTTCTCTGATTATTTGATGCCATGAGATTTATGAGCAATCGGCTGTTAGAGCGTCAAGGTCAATACGTTTCATGTTCCTACAAGTTATGTAACGCGATTTGATCCTTGGGGGCTGCACAGAGTAGGCCAGGAATATTACATCATGTGCTGAGAGGCCAGCGGCCGATGTTTGACCAACATCTCTTACTTTGTCAGTCTATTTCGTTGCGATTACGTCTATAAGAGTGTGACTGTGCGCAGTATGGTGTGTAGGTTGTAATGGAAGAATGTTCAAGCTATTGCAACTAAGCCGGCTGAAGTGGCCGTGCGGTTAAAGGCGCTGCAGTCTGGAACCGCAAGACCGCTACGGTCGCAGGTTCGAATCCTGCCTCGGGCATGGATGTTTGTGATGTCCTTAGGTTAGTTAGGTTTAACTAGTTCTAAGTTCTAGGGGACTAATGACCTCAGCAGTTGAGTCCCATAGTGCTCAGAGCCATTTGAAGCCATATTGCAACTAAACAGTGTTCTTAGGTTTATTGCGGAGGGAGTGTCTCTTAGCAGGTCTATGTTCAAGTCACCCATTACGATGACATGTTCGTATTGACACTGAAGTGAATGTAATTCCGACTGGAAGGAACTCACTGAGCTTAATTTTGGCGGCTTGTACACGACGCCAGTCAAGAACTTCCGACTTTGTATATTTATTTCAATGAACATGAATTCTGCCTCTTTTTCTGCAGCAGGATTTGACGTACATAAGACTTTCGCTTTGAGGTCTGTTCGTATATACGCGCCGACCCCGCCACCTCGCTTTTTTGATCTGTCTGCCCTAAGAAATGTGTACCCTGGGAGATGAATAGATATGTGTGGTTTCAACCACGTTTCGGATAAGAGGATTACGTGGTAGTTTAGTTGGTTGAAGAGGAGGCTAAGTTCTTTGTAATGTGCAGGTAAAGACTGGATGTTGCAGTGAGCTGCTAAAAGCTCCAGCGCGTTCCGCTGAGCAGCCTGGAGTAGGGTGGCAGACTGGTTTGTCCCTTTGTTAGGCACTACCTGCCGCGAGGGGCACTGGCCGCTGCTTCCGCCAAGTGACATAAAACAGGGGTGCCCGAGATTTTGCGCGCCCTGTTTGTGACTCCGCGAGTGCCGAAAGAAAGTCGACTGCAAGAGATTTCCTGAGGTTGCGGGAGAATAGAAAATGGATTAGTGGTATTCGGTGCAAGGAGAATATGACCAAAATAGTGACGGCTGTGTGTCACTGTGTATCCTATGTCGAAAGAGGAGAAATGTAATTAGCGTATTTGAAACAGCTTAGGGTGGAAATTTGGGAAAGGGGAGTGATTTAAGAGGCGATTCTGCCAGCAGAGAGAAGTAAGCTTAATAATTAATAGATTATCGTAGAAAGCTAGAGTTAAATTGAGATTTACTAAAGTGATACTGGTAGTGATTATCGTAGGACGTTACAATTAGATTGAAATTTGCTAAAGTGACACTGATAGTGATTTTTGTTATGAACAATTTAAACCGAAGAGATGGGTGATTAATGAACTAAACGAGAGACTAATAATTGCAATAGAACTATTACAGAATGGCAGAGAATAAACTGAGAAAATGAAAAAAGTATTAGCAGTAACTAAAATTAAATAATGGTTAGAGCTACAGATACAAAAAAATAGTAAAAAGTTTATACAGTTACAGAAACAATTAGTTGAAGGTACAAATATGGGTATAATTAAAAAGTTAATACTATTACAAGACTGTATCTGAGTATAGGGGTGTTACAATTTGCAAATGGTGTTAAGTTTGCACTTTTGGCTGGAGTAGCTTCACTTAATACTATTCAGTTCTGTCATGTTTGTGACTGTCTTCTTTCCAGCTGCTGTCTTAATGATTACTCTGCCATCCTGAGTCCACACATTCTGAAGACCGAAATGGGATATGGCACTGTTTAAAATCTTTAGCCGTTTGTGTGTCAGGTCTTCCCTTATTGTAAGCCCTGTCCTTGCTAACTTCTTCTTCTGGGTAAAGATCTCTGCCCTTTTTCGGTACGAGACAAATTTAATTATTATTGGACGAGGTTTGGTAGCACCTGGTAGTTTTCGTTCCACCCGATGACTCCTGTCAATGTCTGCCTTGGTCACTTCGACGCCTAATTTTTCACGCGCAACCTGTATAAGCAGGTTGTCGGTGTCTTCTTCCTTATTTTCTGCTACTCCAAACAGTCGTAGACTATTTCGCCTTTGGTACTGTTCTAGCTCGTCTGTTGCGGCAGATAGTTTCACTTCCAACTCTCGTGCCTTTTTCTCGTATTCAGACACAGACTTTTTTGTGCTGTAGTTTCGGCAGTATTGGCCTCAACAGTTTCACGCATTTTGGCCAATACTGCTGCCGTTACAGTATCTGATATAGTACCTGCTATCAGATCGAGATTGTTTTTATCGCGAAGCGCAGCGTTTACCTCAGAGCGGACCAGCTCCGCTATGCCGGGAGCCGCGGCCACACCTTCCGCCAGCTGCTGGACGCACTGATGTTGACTCTTCTGTTTACCATTTTCTCGAAGATATTGGCAGAGCACAGAAAAAAAATAGCACTACTGCACAGAACACTGTTGTTTACACAATTTCCACTGGTACTAGACAACACCACCTGCGAGAACACCTTCGAATTCAACTAAATTTCGCGAGCCGAACTTAACACGTGTTACACTGCAGCCGCCATATTAACATATTTAGTATGTTATAGTAAAAACAAGCACTTGTTATAGTAGGCAGATGTTTAGAGCCCTAAATGTGGCTACATAATTACTCAATAAACGTGGTGAACTGTTAAATGCCAGTATTAATCAAGAAAAATTAACTTAAAATTTGAAGTATGGTACATACATACGTGTAAAAAACTATTTCATAAAGTATAATAGCACTATTCAAGGGGAAAGAAATAGCAAAACGAATTGTAATGTAATAAAAGATATTAAATTGATGTAAAGTGAGAGAATTAATTAAGAAGAGTTTTGCAGTCGTGATGCCTTACAACTAATTACGTTACAAACAAAACGAGGCAGAGCCCGCTGCATCTGACGACTTTGAGTTCGCTTTCGTGTAGACTTCTTGGAAGACCGGAATATATAACCCTGTCTTGCGCATAATTTTATTTAAATAAGGTGTTACATGTTAACAAAGGCATAGATCCACTTTTCGACAATTAAGCTATATATCGAACTTTGACATAACGTTACGAACAACACAAATGTTAACATGCAACAACAATTTTACCCACTGATGATAGAACAAAAGTGCTGAAACTTGTATGGGTGAAACAAAACAGAAAAAAGGTGTCTTGCATAAGGTGGAACTTCTCATCCCATTTTCGTAACAAGCCCGGACATAACAACAAAAACTGCAACACAAGATGATTAATGAGCCTGTGTTTTGTTCCTCAGATTGCTCAGCTTGCCTGTAAACCTTAAGTTGCTTAATTGTTCTACGAATGCTCCCAGTGTATATTATGCGAATTGTCTCGGCAAATAAAGGAAAAAAATAATTTTGGTGTATGCTCCAATTGCGTTTAGTCCTCCCACTCTAGCAGCCCGTGTCTTGCTTACCTGCTATATCAATAGGATGGGACGGAAATATTAAAAGTGAATTAATATTTCGAGACGTCAGCGTTCCAAAATTTCTTTCACTCATGTAGTTTTATGTTTCTCATGAATTTACTGAATCGCTTTAGGCGACTGCAGGTATAATTCTTTAGGAAAAAGACCGCGTACGTCATTCCCCAATCTTCCGCAAGCGCCGTCTGGAACAGCGCGACCGCTACGGGCGTAGGTTCGAATCCTGTCTCGGGCATGGATGTGTGTGATGTCCTTAGGTTAGTTACGTTTAAGTTGTTCTAAGTTCTAGAGGACTGATGATCTCAGATGTTAAGTCCCATAGTGCTCAGAACCATTTGAACCATCTTCCGCAAGCCGTGCTTGTGTTCCGTCTCTAACGACCCCGCCGTTGACGCAACTTTAAACATTGACCTTACTTCCAACCTTCCTCTGAAACATTAGTTGGTTTTAGGTACGGTATTCAGAAAAAGGTTGTAATGCAGAAATAACTGATGAGCAGAAAAAGCGTATGTGGAATGTAGCAGACGTGCTTTCGGAGACATCCAGAGAGACAGAATTGATGACACTCACATCCAAGCTAAATTGGCATCTTGAATGAGTAGAACAGAGAGCTAACAAAACGAATGCCCCTCGTATCTAAACAGGATGAACAGCAACGAGCTTCAGTGAAAAGCTTATTTTCACCACTGCAAGAAATTTTGGCTGACCACAAGATAAACGACGACTACAATTCTATTAATTGTGGTATGGCGTCTTACGAAGCTTAGTGCCAAAGAAAAATTAGCAGTAGACCTACATTAAACCATGACTTACGTCCATCGCAGAGCAGATATGTCAGCACCTACACGAAAACATTGCGGTTGCCAGACCGGTAAAAGTAGGCGTCACCAACTGTGTAACTAATTTGCATTGTCACTAGAAGCAGCAATGACATACGAGAATGATATTCCGAACCGCGTTATTATGTACACCAGTAAAATGGCTCATTACGTATTCCGCGCAAGTGCAGCTAGTTAGAAGCATCAATTACCGGGACGAAATTTCAGAGCAGTCCATTGAAACGTATCGAATTGATAACGTATGCGATAATCATGCGGTGTCATTGTACTATTCTCGAGTGATAGTGTAACTCTTCCAACGCAGAGGAAATATCGGCTTTCATGTGCATATCGCCCGAAGCTCGATACAGTTTTTCTCTGGGAAGCATTACAAACTAGAGCTAACAGGGCCACGAGTCAATTTTTACGCCAGACTTCATACTTGTGCTCACAGTTTTACGGACTGTTCGAAAAATCTACCCCTGTATGCAGTCATTACTTAAGTTTGCAGATTTCAAAACTAGATTTGCAGAAACGTTTCCTTCGCCTGCAGATTTCATTAACGTTGTTCTGTAATATAATAGTTGCAGGGGGCCAGAAAACCAGAAAGCCTGAAAAAAAATAAATCTGAGGTGTTCTCATCATCATGGACTCGTATTACCAACAATAGCGGAAAAAAACAGTCAAGTGACGTATGGAAAATTGCAACGATAAAAAAGTTCAAGAGTGCATTATCTGTTACTCAGTTATCATCAACAAGGAACAAGCACCCTTAGCGGAAAAGATAGAAGGAGAACTGATTTTGTATGTAATCCCTACCATTATTGATTAACTCTTCCACTCATGTAAAACAAAATTTAGTTCTAATACGTTCTACACATATGGTTAGTGTTTAGTACATACAGTACAGCTCAAGCTTTTTATCTCAGTGACAGCATACTTTTTTACATCATTGGATTCAAAATTTTATTTGTACCAAGGCTAACAGTGGTAAAGTGAAATGTGTAAATTATCGTTAGAAGTACATTTCCCGAAGTCACTAGTAGTGCCGTGTAGAACCAAGTGCAGTTTAAGAAGACAAATTTTGAAGTTTGTCTTTGAAATACAATATTGTCGAATGACACCACAGAATTCACATTGAAGAGAATGGTGGAGTGGGAAGGTATTGTTTCCTACACTTTATTGTTAACAAACGTGTGGATGGTAAAATGCTTGAAATTTGGCATCATCGGCACACTTTTGACGCTGTGGATCTCGGAACATTGAATTCGCTAACGGTCTTCAAAACGAAATGTGCTACTATGATTTCGCGTTCAAAATCTGTTAATTCGCATCGTGTTATCACAATCACATCAGAAACCATTTTACATGAATCACCTGAGTCCAAAAGACAGCTCCGCCAATGGACTAGCCTTTTGTACCTAGTGTACGCTTTACTACCGCAATCTGGGATTGTGCATACAGCTATCCCATGCCTTTTGTCACCTCATTTTTTAAGGGAAATTCTGGCAAAAAGAAGGAACGGGATGATAGGTCGTGAGATAAGATGTCATGGAAGAAGTTCCCTGGTACTAGAGGGAGCTACAGAGGATAAAAACTGTAGAGAGTCAGAGATTGGAATACGCCCAGCAAATACTTGATGATGTCGGTCGCAAGTGCTACCCTGAGATGGAAACGTGGGCACAGGATAGGAATTGATGGCCCAACGCATCAAACCAGTCAGAAGACTGATGGTTAAAAAAAAAACTGTTTCTAAATAACAGCAAATACATTTATAATAAAAACTTAGACGTTCGCCGATGACACTGTAATTCTGTCAGAGACACCAAAGGACTTGGATGAGCAGCTGAACGGAATGGACAGTGTCTTAAAAGGAGGATATAAGATGAACAGCAACAAAAGGAAAACGAGGATAATGGAATGTAGTCGCATTAAGTCGGGTGATGCTGAGGGAATTAGATTAGGAAATGAGACACTTAAAGCAGTGAAGGAGTTTTGCTATTTTGGGAGCAAAATAACTGATGGTGGTCGAAGTAGAGAGGATATAAAATGTAGGCTGGCAATGGCAAGGAAAGCGTTTCTGAAGAAGAGAAATTTGTTAACATCGAGCATAGATTTAAGTGTCAGGAAGTCTTTTCTTAAAGCATTTCAATGGAGCGTAGCCATGTACGGAACTGAAACATGAACGATAAATAGTTTGGTCAAGAAGAGAATAGAAGATTTCGAAATGTGGTGCTACAGAAGAATGCTGAAGATTAGATGGGTAGATCACATAACTAATGAGGAAGTACTGAATAGGATTGGGGAGAAGAGAAGTTTGTTGCACAACTTGACTAGAAGAAGGGATCGGTTTGTAGGACATGTGTTGAGGCATCAAGGGATCACCAATTTAGTATTGGAAGGCAGCGTGGAGGGTAAAACTCGTAGAGGGAGACCAAGAGATCAATACACTAAGCAGATTCAGAAGGATGTAGGTTGCAGTAGGTACTGGGAGATGAAGAAGCTTGCACAGGATAGAGTAGCATGGAGAGCTGCATCAAACCAGTCTCAGGACTGAAGACCACATCAACAACAACAAAATTTATAAATAAATGTGTGGTTCCTGCGATAGTCGTAATGGAAATGCGCAGGCACACAGCGTATCACAAGTAGAGCAGAGCGAACCACATGAATGCCTTTTCGATAGGCTGACTGGAGGGTAATGGAAACGGAATACGACACGAAAGCACCATTCCGCCAACCGTAACGCGACGAGAACTGATTTTCTTGCAGCCGAGCGCCTCGAGTAGCTCGGCGCTCAGGCCGGCCGCGGTTCCGGCCGCTGGCGTAGGCGCGCCCGGGCCGGCCAGGCGGGCTAATTACTGCCACTGCTATTAATCAATCACCAACTTGCGTAATTACATTATCCAAGTTTGCGGTGCGCCGACACCGCACTCGAGCCGCCGCAGAGCGACGCAAACCCCGACGCCGGAGTGCGGACGCAGCAGGCGGCGGCCTTAACGTGTGCGTCGCTGCCAATCGTATTCTTCGGACGCAGTGGTTCTGTTGGGACCGCAACGTTATATCTGCAGCAACTGCCTTCCGTAGGTGCCGGCGCTACTGAGCACGGTTGGATTGTACAGGGAGAACCGGAACTCCAACGACGAAACTACTGTCGCCACTTGCAGCGAGCCTTCCGCTTGACTCTGTGTGCTCAAACTGTCGGAACATACAAAGCGGATTCAATAAGTAATGAAGCATACTTTTTTCTCTTCTAACTTCATTTGAAAAAGTGTGGATTTTGCTGTGGAATATCGTGGAATATTGCTGCTTCAGACCCTATAGTTTCACCAAGTTCCGATAGTTGGCGGCGCTATATGGAGTCTTCAAAGTGGTGTATGTTCCAAGCAGAGTGCTGTTGCTATTTGCGACTTCGTACAGAGCGATAAGGAGAGATGGGCTGCGGAGTGGTGCACTAACTGCTGTCGTAGGAAACCCGAATAGGAGCAGAAATGACGACTGACCAAGACATCACAATACACAGAAGATTTACTTGTGTTTCTCCAAACGTACGAAGACACATTGCAAGTAGAGCGGCAAGAATTACCGTCCAGCTATCTCTGTGTCCACAAGGAAGTGGCTCCCTGCACTACAGCATGAGTTATGGTGTCGACTAGGCCGCGTCTGTATAGGAACACATAGTGAAGTGGCTCCGACCGTGAACGGGCAGAATGGGGTGTAAATTTTAAGTTGACAAACAGAATAACTCGAAAAATAAGCTTCAGACGAAAAAATGTGTAGAATCCAAAGTTGATTATTTTCGAGGGGGACATCTGCTAGTGCTAAAATTAGCCTGCCACCTCAGCACCCTGGGGGTGAGGCGGGAGGCAACTTTCAAATTTCAAATGGGAACTCCCGCTTTTATTGCAGAATCAGATTCTATATAAAAAGCTCCCTATATTTTGTCTTAAACATTTATTTTGATTCTTGGTAGTTGGCGCTATAATTCTAGAAAATTAAAAATGGTTCAAATGGCTCTGAGCACTATGGGACTTAAGTGCTGAGGTCATCAGTCCCCTATAACTTAGAACTACTTACACGTAACTAACCTAAGGACATCACACACATCCATGCCCGAGGCAGGATTCGAACCTGCGACTGCAGCAGTCACGCGGTTCCAGACTGTAGCGCCTAGAACCGCACGGCCACCCCGGCCGGCTCAAGAAAATCCATGTTCTCATTTTTGCCTGGAAAATGGTTACGGATAAATAAAAAGCACTTATTTACTTCGTAAAGTTTGATTCGCTAAAACTAAACCTCTCTCCCCATAGGGTGGGGTCTGAGAGAGAGGAATTAAGAGTTTTACAAATGTTGACCCAAATATTAATTTTTTCCGGAGATTCGGATAAGTTTTGTTTATTTCGTGGTCATGAGGCCATACAACTTTTAATTATCAAACAAATCATCTGACTATCTAACTGACTAACCAAACATCCTACTCACTAAAGAGTGAACTCATTAACTAAAAAACTAACTTACTCACGAATCTATTTTTTTATTAGATTCGGAGTAATTACTCTCGTTTGTCGAGAAGTCTCACAACTGGCGTACTTGCTTAATTTGAGTCGTTTAGTTTCGTGTGGAAAAACGTAGAAAACAGCATTCATAAATTTATTGATTTAAATCACATTGTTCACAATTCTATTTTATTTTGTTTCGGAATATCGAAGCTGTTACGTCGTTTACATTTTCTAAAATTACAGCGCCAACTACGAAGAATCAAAACAAATGTTTAAGACAAAAAGTATGTAGTTTTTTATGTAGAATCTGATTCTGCAATAAAAAAAAACAGGGGTTCTCATTTGACATTTTAAAGTTGCCTCTCGCCCCACCCCCAGGAGGCTGGCTGGGTGGGCTAATTTTAGCATTAACAGATGTCCCCATCGAAAATAATGAACTTTGCATTCTACATATTTTTTCGTGTTAAGCTTATTTTTCGAGTTATTCTGGTCTGTCAACTTAAAATTTCCACCCTGTATATTGTGGCGGCAGAAGGCGCTCATGGTACCTAGCCACGAAGACGTGGACTCAGCGGGCGTGCATCATGGGGTCCTCCACATCGCGCACGACCCCTAGCGGTGTTGGAGGGAAACTTACCAACTGTGATACGCCAGTATGGTGGTATCGATACATGATATCAAAGCTGTCATTGAATTTCTTTTGATGGAAAACCAGAGCATCACAGATGTTAATTTCCGCTTTCGAAACGCCTACGGAAACCTAGCAATGAAAGAAAGCAGCATGAGTCGTTGGGCAAGGCGTCTGTCATCATCGGAAAAACGTCGCGCAAACCTGTCCAATCTCCCGCTTGCTGGCCGGCCATACACAGCTGTGCTACCCACAGAGAACTGAAGTAATGACTTTAGCATGTTCGTCGTCAAAAAAATGCAAACGAACTTCTGCTTCTCCATGACCACACAATGCCTCACACAATTCTGCGCACATGGGAGGAGCTCACAAAGACTCTTTGCAATGTTCTTCCTCATCCACCAGGCAACCCGGATTTCGCACCTTCCGACTTCCATCTCACTGGCCCAATGAAGGATGCAAACGGTTGTGAGCAGTACGTGGATGATGCGGTGGTCATTGATACAGCAAGACGTTGGATCCGACGTCGACCAGCAGAGTGGTGCTACGTGGGAACACGGACCCTCCCACTAAAATCGCGTAAGGGCGCCGCTTCAGAAAAAGAATGTGTTGTATTCCTAATTGAACGACCCACACATTTCCACGGAACCGAGCTGTCAAATCTTCCTTCTTTCCCTAGCGCGTAGGTCTGGTCCAGGTACTCAGGTATGGTTTCATATGTGCATCTGTGTGCTTATTCTTCCGAAGCCACGATACAGTGCATAGCGGAGGGTGTTCTGTACCAGTATTAATGACTTTTTCGCGTACTAAACCCATGTATTGTGCTAGAGAAAGATGCATGTCTATATGACCCTGTATGCACATTAAATTCGAATGAATTTATCCAAAAGCCGCTATCGAAAAAAAAAAATCTTTCTACGAAATATAACGTATTCGTTTAGATTCCCCGTTCATCTCTCTTACAATTTCATGCTCATTTTCTCGATTTGTTACCACTGGAATAGTAATTCTCTGATTTAGTTCGCTATATGCTGAGACCCCTACCTGGTAAGGACACTTATGGAGTATTCTACAATAAGTAGCACTATTAGCTTGTATATGGTTTCCTTTACAACTGCACTTTAACAGAACCTTTCGGACTAATTTGTCTTTAATCGCCTTGCCTAATAATAATTGAATGTGTTCGTATCATTTCATATCAAAGACCGTGACGGAAACCATCATGAATAATCCCCAAATTACTGTGTTGTGTCAATCCTCACTCTGAGATCCAGAAAAACATTTTCTCTACGTAGCACGAATGGCAATTACAGTTATTTTACAATGGTATCACACGTAAACGTCGCCTCCAGAGTCGGAGCGAGTTTGTATCGTGGGCACTGAAGTGTTACACACGCTCCCCAAAATTTTCTTCAGATGATTCACATGGTTCTGAGCACTACGGGACTTAACATCGGAAGTCATCATTCCTCTAGAACTTAGAACCACTGAAACCTAACTAACCTAAGAACGTCATACACATCCATGCCCGATGCAGGATTCGAACCTGCGACCGTAGCAGTCGCGGGGTTTTCTTCATTTTCATTGATCGATGTTTAAGATTATTATTGACTTAAAGTAATTTTAACGCATCAGAAAAGTCAGTGTCTAGGTATTGCCTTCCACTTACATACCGCATGATAGCCACGACAGTAATGAAATATGATCCGACGCGGCACGAGTAGTGACAACACTAAACGGTCACTACTAAACATGAGTGCTGGTGGGTGTTTCATCTACGGCATTCGTCTGTATGACTGTTTCAGTGCTTCATAAACTCAGTTACGTTGGATGCTGTGAGACAACGTACGTAATTACCGCGCGCTACGTCTACTCGATCGGTTCCTCAGTGCACCAGCAGCAATACCTCGAATTAGAACTTAAGTACCTGTCACCTCATCATAATGGAAACAATCGGTCTCTCTTATTCAGTATCCCAGCTGTGCTCTGTCGTAAAACAAAGAAATATTCACAAACTCTCTCGCTACTGCGGCTGGCCGCCTCGGAAACAAACTGGCCTGCAGCTTTTTCTGCAATTCAGTGTCGAAGCACTTCCTTCAGCCACCCGCGTAACGTGTCCCCAAAACTCATTGCATGTGGCCTGTTTCCCCTGCCAAACAGTAAACCCCCTGCTCCTCTTTTCTCTGAGATATTCCTCTTCTGCTCTTACTTTCTCTATGGGTCACGGCGCTTTCTATTCCCTTAATTAATTGTGCGTTATAACATTTTTCCTTTCACTCCCTCTTCCACTCAATTCTGAAACGGCCACGGCTGCTAGCACCCATACTTGAGACCTACCTTTCCAGTAATTTGCATTTACAGTTGTACTCCCCGTGAAAGAACGTAAATTGTGTGATTTTATCTGCAATATTATAATTTTTAAACGTAGTATTCTGTATTAGACATAACTTATAACATACTTATCGTAATACACAGGAGCCGGCCGGAGTGGCTGAGCGGTTCTAGGCGCTACAGTCTGGAACCGCAAGACCGCTACGGCCGCAGGTTCGAATCCTGCCTCGGGCATGGATGTGTGTGATATCCTTAGTTAGCTTTAAGTAGTTCTAAGTTCTAGTGGATTGATGACCTCAGAAGTTGAGTCCCATAGTGCTCAGAGCCAGTACACAGGAGGTGGACAAAAATAAGGAAATGCCTGAGACACGACACATTACCATGCCTCATACGGCATAGGAAAACCTTTGGTATCCAAAACAGACTGGATAAACACAGGTCACGCATGGCTTTCAAGAGAAACTTGTACGATTCTTGCTGCGAAATATTGGCAAGTTTAAAAAACGATGATGTAGGTGGGTAGCGATCACGCTCCCAGGTTAACCTCTGCTGTGAATCAATGGCTCTGCCAACTAGTACTTCTTGACCTAACCAAGCACCAGACGAAGGATGTAGTACAAATGGGGTGACAAATGTTACCTAATTTGTGCGTTCTGCGTAATGACTGTATACACCATTTGTAACTGTAGAAATATCACATTGGTCTTATCAGAATCTTACTGTTACCTACCATGTGGGTGTTGTAACTCTTTAGCAAGAGACCGATGTTTTTCTGATGTAAAGACGTTCAGTGTACTCCTATGTTTTATTTTCATACTTTAATCCAGTTAAAAAGAGATTCATCAGTTGCAACTCGCATAATAACACACTTGCATTTTATTTCTCTGAAATTATGTTTAATGATCATATACAATGTTCTGATATTTCTAAGCTCGTCTATTTACAATGCCTTTAAAGTTTGTCTTGTTCATTCTTCGGCCTCCTTGCCCTTTATACTAATTTCAGTCCTAGACTGGTCTCCAGTCTCTATCTTGGAAATGTTTCGTTCGTTCGTCGATATGTTGAAGTGTTCACAGGGTTAACCATGGTATTTATGTCTGTCTTTTCTCGCTGGCTATGGCGAATGTTTTAATTATTTCATTACTTATTAAATTCCACCCGTCTGTGACCAAACAGCTCACGGCGCTGTTAATTAGGTTTTAGATCTCTCTGACGGAGAATTTGTACATCGTATCATTCTATTCTAAACATTGAGTTTCACGTTTCACTGTAAAATGCTTCCTTAACATCTTGAATTTCTGCCTGTTATACACTACTGCTGACTAGTTAGGTACTCGATCGGAGACCCATCAGAGTGTGTTGACAGTCGGCAGCATAGAGGGTGGCGCAGCGCGATTCTGGAATAGACAGTCCTTACTCCCTTATCAGCGTATTCTCTCTTTGGGTTACTGACACGTTGAAGTTATACATCGAAAATCGTAACAAATATTACTTGTGGGCCAGAGTACAACTATAATTCAGACTCTGTTATCCTCTCGGGTAGCGAACTACAATTAAAAGCAGTTCCAAAAGGAAAATTAGTTTCTCATTCGTTGTCAGATGTCAGAACCTGCGACAGGCTCCAGCTGTGTTTCGCTTTCGCCACATCTGCGGCGTCGGCGGTGGGGTAGACACCGACTCTTACACTACTGGCCATTCAAATTGCTACACCAACAAGAAATGCAGATGATAAACGGGTATTCATTGGACAAATATATTACACTACAACTGACATGTGATTACATTTTCACGCAATTTGGGTGCATAGATCCTGAGAAATCAGTACCCAGAACACCCACCTCTTGCCGTAATAACGGCCTTGATAGCCTGGGCATTGAGTCAAACAGAGCTTCGATGGCGTGTACAGGTACAGCTGCACATGCAGCTTCAACACGATACCACAGTTCATCAAGAGTAGTGACTGGCGTATTGTGGCGAGCCACCATCGACCAGACGTTTTCAATTGGTGAGAGATCTGGAGAATGTGCTGGCCAGGGCAGCACTTGAACATTTTCCGTGTCCAGAAAGGCCCGTACAGGACCTGCAACATGCAGTCGTGCATTATCCTGGTGAAACGTAGGGTTTCGCAGGGATCGAATCAGGGGTAGAGCCGCGGGTCGTAACACATCTGAAATGTAACGTCCACTGTTCAAAGTGCCGTCAAGGCGAACAAGAGGTGACCGAGACGTGTAACCAATGGCACCGCATACCAACACGCCGGGTGATATGCCAGTATGGCGATGACGAATACACGCTTCCAATGTGCGTTCACCGCGATGTCGCCAAACACGGATGCGCCCATCATGATGCTGTAAAAAGAACCTGGATTCATCGGAAAAATGGCGTTTTGCCATTCGTGCATCCAGGTTCGTCGTTGAGTACACCATCGCAGGCGCTCCTGTCTGTGATGCAGCGTCAAGGGTAACCGCAGCCATGGTCTCCGAGCTGATAGTCCATGCTGCTGCAAACGTTGTCGAACTGTTCGTGCAGATGGTTGTTGTTTTGCAAACGTCCCCATATGTTGACTCAGGGATCGAGACGTGGCTGCACGATCAGTTACAGCCATGCGGATAAGATGGCTGTCATCTCGACTGCTAGTGATACGAGGCCGTTGGGATCCAGCACGGCGTTCCGTATTACCCTCCTGAACCCACCGATTCCATATTCTGCTAACAGTCATTGGATCTCAACCATCGCGAGTAGCAGTCTCACGATACGATAAACCGCAGTCGCGACAGGCTACAATCTTACCTTTATCAAAGTCGGAAACGTGATGGCACGCATTTCTCCTCCTTACACGAGGCATCAAAACAACGTTTCACGAGACAACGCCGGTCAACTGCTGTTAGTGTATGAGAAATCGGTTGGAAACTTTCGTCATGTCAACACGTTGTAGGTGTCGCCACCGGCTCCAACCTTGTGTGAATGCTCTGAAAAGCGAATCATTTGCATATCACAGTATCTTCTTCCTGCCGGTAAAATTTCTCGTCTGTGGCACGTCATCTTCATAGTGTAGCAATTGTAATGGCCAGTGGTGTAAATTCATTCTCTCTCCTGATGTGTACATGGGAGGTAATGGACGGGGCTTGTTAACAATCATTTCTATTATAATTTTACTACAGTTAATAACGTGTACAAAATTAGCTCCCTCTGCAAGTGGTGCTTTACGGCCCAAACAAGATTTCATTTTCCAAGACGGTATTGAAAAGAAACAGGGAGAGTTATTTCCGGACGTAGCGAGACATTGTGCTTCTCAAAGGATGTAGTGTCAGTGGATTTTTGCAGTGTCATTCCGTTCAGCTTGGATCTCTGCACCAAATGAAATCCACCGACGCTTGCTAATGCTTTATGCAGACGCCACCGTCGATGTGAATATTGTTAGGCAGTGGAAACTGAGTTTCAGTATCTATGAGAAGGATATGCACGAGAAGCTACACATCTGTCAGTTCTGCTCAACTTCAATCACTAGCAATGAACAGCATAGCGATCGGCTCACCCGTCATTGCGACAACGGAAGTGTGTGCACAGCTGTTATTGGGCTGTAATGTCTTAGACGACGTGTTACCGCAACCCGGGGTATCGTAAAGTGTATGCGAAATGGGCTCTGCGCTCGTTTACACTAGAAGAGAAAAATAATCGAACTGAAATTGATCGACATTCGCTGGATCGATGCGTGGCTGAAGGTGACAATTTTCTGATCATCATTTTCGCCGGAGACGAGACTTGATCTTACCACTGCCACTCTGAATTCAAAAGACAGTCTATGAGGTGGCGACGAGCAAATTTTCACCCAAAACAGAAGTTCAGGACACAACCATTTTTAGCACAAGTGACGTACACACCCTTCCAGGATAGGTAGGATGATGTTCTTTCGTATACCTTGGAGCGTACAACAGTCAGTTCAGAACGCTATGGCAGGACAGGAAAGTAAATACACTTGCGGTTTCAATGCGATAAAACCATGAACCACAACAATTTTACGAGCACGGAACTCATTACCAAATTTTGCTGGGCTGTCGTACTGCACCCTCTGTACAGTCCTGATTTAGCACTTTTCAGTTTCTACATCTTTGGACCTACGATTATGGACTAGGTGGCCAATATTTTTAAGATACAAAGCCGTCGTCAAAGCTGTAAGACAGCGAATCACCTCACCTGATTCAAATTTCTTATAACTGCGGCAAGCAGGCTCTTGTTCATCGTCGTCAAAAGTGCGTAAAGATTGATGGTGAATATATGGAATATGACAGCATGCAGTTGATCTCTTAGTCCATTTAACTGTGCTGTTACACTTTTCCTTGAAAATAAGTAGGTGGCATTCGTTTCAGAATGGTCCTCGGAATATAAGCCTCAACAGAGATCTAACGTTTGATGAAAATAGAAATGTTAGATTATGACGGCAATCGCTTGTAAGTTTACCGAGGGACGTGTCACAGTTGAGGACAGTGGTTCAAATCCTTTCTGGGCATCGAGATTTAAGTTTTCTGTGAATTCTCTGTCATCCAAGCAAATAGCTGGATGGTTCTTTTCAAAAGGACACGGCAGATTTCTTTCTCCATCTTTTCGTAATCCAAGTTTGTGTTCTGTTTCTAATGACTGCACTGTCGAGGGAGTGTTAAACTCTAATCTTTCTTTCTCGCTTCGCTTGTGGGTTTGGCTGAGGTAGTCACGACTGGGGTTACCCAGTGTCAGATGTACGCCTGCACGGTTACAGGTGTGTTTATACTCTGCAGGCCATGTTACAGTCCGTAGCGGAGTATGATTTGCACCAACGTTAGAGATTTTCTCGCCTACTTAATGATAATTTGAACTAGCGAAGAATGTCTGTCTATATGACACTGTATGCCCACTTATCTCGAATAAATTTACCCAATAGGCGTATGCGAGAAAAATTTCACCTTTCTTAAAAATACTCTCATTTATGTTCCCTGCACATGTCTGTTACAATATCATAAGGATTTTCTCTATCTGTTGCAATTCGCGTAGGAATTCTCTGAAATAGTTTGATATATGCTGACATATCTATCTAGTAAGGACTCTTGCGCAGTACCATTTCGTATACAAACGCTCTCATGAAAGCTATTTTGGAAAATACCCCTATCATGGGGTTGTGGAAAAGTTCACTCTAAGATCGAGAGAAATGTTTTCTCTATGTAGCGAGAAATGGGAACTGCAATTACTTTGCACTGGTATACTCGGTAAACATAACATAACCTCCGAGTTGCATGCTGAAAGATTTTGACAACTTCATCGAGCTTGTAAGTTTTATTCACGTTCCCCAAAATTTTAATTCTCATGTGATTGACGTTTTCAATCATAATTAATGTCATTGTAATGCAATAAAGAAGTCAGTAACTATACCAGGTGTTTCCATGTACAAATAGCACATAATGACCAAGACATTACAGATACATAAATTAGGACCCAACCAAAGCCTAACGGTATAACTTCTTATCCAGACTACTTACGGTGCAGAACAAAGGTACACAATGTTTATTCAGTCACACACCATATGGTTGTCTGTAAGTATGTAATCCCTTCCATCCTGAGTAGTTGTTGATACCATTTCCCTGTTTCTCATGACCGAGACGAGACTTTTATACGAAAAGGTGCGAACAGATTTTAGAAAATCACTCGTTAAATGTAACTTAGCTTTGGCTTTTATTCCCTCATGCATATTACTGCACGGGTTGAAGAAATTTCTGAGCTTGGAAGCTAATGTTCCCATTCAGATTCCCGTGGGTCTCCTTGTCAAATTGTAGAGGAGTTTCAGGAGCTCCTGGCAAGAATCCATCGTCTCTTTAGATATATTCACTAGTTATCCTTAAGGCGACATAATCTTCTGGCAGTGCAGACGGAGAAATTACTTGAAAGTTTCCAAGGAACAGTGTAGTTCCTCTGACTGTTCTACGTGAAAGTGTAATACAAGGGGACATTTTAGCGGAGGATGTAATTTACTGTCGACTCTTGCCTCTGGGAAAGAACATTTCTCGCAAACGGCGCAGTATGAAGAACGTTTAAAAGTTTTAATGGTTCTCATTACAGTGATATATGTGTATTATTTGCTGCTATGTTGGCTGGTAGTGTCGTTAATTACTGTTGATACTGCTATGTTTCGGTTGATATCTCCATGACAATTGTGTACTAATCTCTCTAACATGTCGCACCTGGCATACGGTCAAGACAGTTGTAATTTTTGTGTATTATCGAATGGCTGAAATGGACTCAGATTAAATACGACAAGAAAGAGTGTACGAAGAATTTCTTAGAGGTAGCATACACGTGTTAGGTCACATTCAGTTGCACATGTTCAGTGTTGGCCTAATTTCTCTCCACTGTAAAACCGTACAGAATGTTATTCTGTGTTTGGTTAGTTACCATTAACAGAAGAAATTCCAATCCCAATTCTACATTTATCATCTACCTCTGCCATCTATACGTGTTTGCTATGATTTAGTCTAATTACTCATCTAACAAACCTCTAAGCAGCTACCCTACAACGCAAAAATCTCTGCAAGTTATTGTGCATCTACCTAAACATTCCCCCGTTCTACCGAAAAACTCCTTCGTTGACAACTTCATACATTAATTAGTGTAATTTGCGAAAACGTTTTTTATACATCAGGTGCAATAAAACAGCTCATATATTCGCCATCCAGCAAGTTACTCAGAAACTGAAAAGGAGAACTACTAAGTAATACATTGTACATTTATACATGAAAATCATTCTGGTGCATGCTCGCCTTTGCCTCTATAGAATTTCGTCTAAATGACTCATCACTGATATTTTTGATCATAGACAATAAATTGTGAGCAGTACGAAAGGTTATTCGCAATCACATCTCCTTTCTGACGACTCTGCCCACCAGTCAGCCTTTCAACATAGTCTGTCACAAGATATTTATCCCTGGATACGTGAGACACATTTCTCAGCTCCTGCTCACGTGGAATCTCGAGTAGATAGAGAAATGCACATATGTTACATCACAAAATCTATCTTCAACAATCTGAAATCTTCTTGTTCATCAATTTTCAAGCTTCTTCGGTCATTTCCTAAAACTCCAGTTGCGAAGATAATGAAATCACCAGCACAGGTTGGCATATATTACTCTGAGGATGCGCTACTTTACTGTTCTGATTTCTCGATAATAAAAGTTACTACTCTTGATTATCTCGCTGTTTGTCGATTTCTTCATTCCTTCCTAATCTCTATGGTTCGTCGTGGTTGTTTCAGTTCTGGAATTTGTTCTGTTTCGGTGTTGTAAGCTCATTTACAACCTACTATTGTAATGATAGCAAAATATACAGTTCTTCTGAAAAACAAATGTATGAAAGATCTTTCCCTCAGTTTCCATTTTCATTTCAGACAAATTAGTCTGGAGATTACATACACCCTTTAGTTTTCAGCTTTCCTCAAAAACATCACTAACACAGTGCCTGCCCGGCATTAAAGAAATGAAAAATCTACAGTTCGATGAATCAGCTCGGCGCTTTCTATTGCTGGCGTAGCCTCATCGCTTCCTGAACAATAGTATTCAAAAACTGCTACACTACATAGCATCACACATCAGATCATGTATTCTCGATAGAAACCCTACATGTTTCCTATGGCCTTAGAAACTGTAAGTGTGTTAACAAATTACACTCAAGCCTTTGGAGCATCACTTAATAAGCCGCACGAAGTGGCCGTGCGGTTAAAGGCGCTGCAGTCTGGAACCGCAAGACCGCTCCGGTCGCAGGTTCGAATCCTGCCTCGGGCATGGATGTTTGTGATGTCGTTAGGTTAGTTAGGTTTAAGTAGTTCTAAGTTCTAGGGGCCTTATGACCACAGCAGTTGAGTCCCATAGTGCTCAGAGCCATTTTCACTTAATAATCCAGTCCTCCTCACGTACTTCAGAACGGACGCTAGCGGTCACTGTTCAATAACAAGTGCCAAAAAATATTCAACAAACAGAATTACATAACTGCCATGCAAAGATGAAACACACACACACGCATAATGGGACACTAGATACTCAGAAGCATCGACAAACAAGAGCTGAAAGGAAAGGAAACATCAAATACAGCTTCAGCAGACAATGACAGGAGTTCAAGAACAATTCACACAAGCGTCATTTAACTTATTTATTCCACAAGAACATTATGGCTGGAGATGTGCTGTACTCCAGGAGATTTTCTCGGCCATAAGGTCTAAGTTCCGGCTACATTTCGACGTATAATTCCTCTTACAATTAAAGGATAAGCACGTGAGTTAAGGAATTTATTGCACAAGGATTTTTTTCGACGATCGATGTAATTTTACGAGAACTTTCTGCCCTATTCTTAGAATGCATTTGGTACAGTAGATCATTCTATCGGTGCTATTTTCTTTCTGCCTCTCTGTCGATGCTTTCTTCTTTCCTCCTCTTTGTAGTGTCAAGTAAAAAGACTTGCACAGTGCAGATGAACGATGACGCATAGTGTTTTCTGGTCAGTAATGTCGAATGGTAATTTCATTTCATTTATGTGTTCAGTAATACGTGTGATAACGTCAGCATGGCGGGACGTCTCAGTAGGTGAATAGTCCAATAGTTCTGAGAATTAATTGGGCAGCAATACTAGGGGAGTCACTCAGTCAGTTCGTTCAATTCCCTGAAAGTCGTTTAAGAACATTTCCCAACTGTGATTCTGCTAGTGGCAGTACACCGAACACAGTTTCCTAACTTCATAATTAGTTTGGGTGGGTTTGAAACTAGATGACATTGTTAAATGAATACAAGTTTTATCCACCAACTCTTGAGAAGAGCTTGTCTACTGCTGTAGCTGGAATTGGTGCCTTTCTGAGAAAATGACCAGCGAACGCCGTGACTACTGTTTTAACTGTTGCGCTGCGCAAAGAAGAATACTAATGAATTTGGAACCAAGCCACGAAGACATATTGGGATCACATATGGTCTGTGGTAGTGACCCAGAGAAATAAATAAAATGGAAGGAATATTAGAGTTTAACGTCATGTGGACAGCCCTCTAGTTAGAGATGGAGCACAAACATGTATTATGAACGGACGTGGAAGGAAATCGGTCGTGCGCTTGTGAAAGGAACTATCCCAGAATAACAAGTTAAGGAAATCATGGAAAACCTAAATCTGCATGTGAGCCCAATGTGCTGACAACGACACCAGCTCTTTTAAGGAACACCTGAATCGCTGGAAATTCACGAAGTCTTGCTGGAACAATTGCGAACGGCTATCCTTTCCGAGAGGTGGAAGATGCTTTCGCGTTTTTGCACATCGTATAAGTTGCAAGTGCATTCCTGATATGTGTTTCAACATTATCATAACAGAACACTTCTGTCAGCTTTGCAGAACAGTTTTATGGGCCGATAAGACCATAAAAATGGTGTTCATACCGTATCAGCTTATTTATCAACTCATGTGACTACCCAGTTTCTGCAACCAGAATTTCTCCTGTGGAACATTATATCATTCTTAACGATTCAGAAATTGTGCTGTGCTGCTTCCCATTTTACCTCTAATTTAGATTTTGCTATCTCTAATGTGCAGTCTTTGTTCTGCTCACATGTGAGATGTAAAATGGTTGCTCCCATGTAATTTTCGAACACTACTCGATACTTGCACCTTGAATTACAATTGTTCTCATTTCCCTCATCAGCCAGGATGTTTTGTGGTTGCTCCATGCAAATGATTTTATGTTGTAGGTAGAGAGCCCAACACGCTAGCCACCCATGAATCTATTTGGCCAACATCAGAAGTTGTAGGTGTTTATGATCAGAATACATATTAGTTGTGCTACCGAAAGAAAAGTACCTATTTTGGTAAAGCCCCACACAATGGCTAGTACCTCTACCTGTGTAACAATAGTTATTCCCTACTTTGTTGAGGATTTGGCTTGTAAATGCAACGCTTCGTGGAACAACTTTTCCATGTCCTTTAAATTAAGTTCCCAGTTCAGCTCCGGAACTGTACATTGATAGATATAATTCCTTACTTGGAGAGGATGAGTCTATACTGGAGGAAACTAAAATTACTATTTTTATTTCCACAAATTCGCTTTGTGCACCCTCACACCAGTTACAAATCGCGCTTTTTTCAGCCAGGCTACACAGGTGTGGTGTCGTTAAATTTTTCGTTCTAATAGTTTTTATAACAGATTATTAGGTCGAGAGATGATTGCGCATGTCGCATGGTACAGAGTACGACAAAGTTCCTAACTCCCAGGTATGGACGAATTACCTTAAATGAGACAACATGGACAAAAAATTTAGTTCATTCTGTCAAGGTGACGCAAAGCATGTCAAACCGATGCGCTCCTAGCCCCCGAGTCTCGTGGCGACTACCAGCACCCTCGACTCGCCTCAGCTGGCCGTGATACGAACCGTGACAAGCAGCTTAAAGACGATAAATGACACGTCTTCGGGTTTAAGCAAAATAGCACATAAGAAACAGTGGGCACATAGTTTCATAATGTAACTGAAAATCCTTTCCGCTGATTGCAGAAATGAATGACGTGTAAGTATTTGTGGCCTAATCCTACAGAATCAGTGGGACAGCAGAGAAAATTCCGTCAGTGGACTCTGAAAAGTATACCGAAGCATGAATGGTGTCACAAGAGTGATCAGTGTAGTCAAGTACAGTATGCTGAGTGCGCAGTTTCAGAATCAGCCAGTAACTAGAACTGTACGAACTACACTGAAGCGCCAAAGAAATACAGAGATACGCAAAAAGGAAGAATACAGCGCTGCGCTCGGCAACGCCTATATAAGACAAGTGTCTGGCTCAGTTGTTAGATCGGTTACTCCTGCTACAACGGCAGCTTATCTAGATGTGAGTGAGTTTGAACATGGTGTTGTAGCGTGTGCGCGAACGGTGGGACACGGCATCTCCGAGGTAGCGATGAAGTGGGGATTTCCCCGTACGAAAATTTCACGTGTGTACCGTGAATATCAGGAGCCCGGTAAAACATCAAATCTCAGACATCGCTGCGGCCGGAAAAAGATCCTGCAAGAACGGGACCAACGACGACTGAAGGGCATCGTTCAACATAACAGAAGTGCAATTCTTCCACAACTTGCTGCAGATTTCAATTCTGGGCCATCAAAAGGGTCAGCGTGCGAACCATCATCGATATGGGCTTTCGGAGCCGAAGGCCCACTCGTGTACCTTTGAAGACTGCACGACACAAAGCCTTCCTCTCCGCCTGGGCCCATCAACACCGGCATTGGACTGTTGATGACTGGAAACATGTTGCCTCGTCGGACGAGTCTCGTTTCAGATTGTAGCGAGCGGATGGACGCGTACGGGTATGGAGACAACCTCATGAATCCATGGACCTTGCATGTTACCAGGTGACTGTTCAAGCTGGCAGAGGCTCTATTACGGTGTCGGGCATGTGCAGTTGGAGTGGTATAGAAGCCCTGATACGTTTAGATACGACTCTGACATGTAACACGTATGTAAACATCCTGTCTGATCATCAGCATTCATTCATGTTCATTGTGCATACCGACGGACTTGGGCAATTCCAGCAGGACAGTGCGACACCACACACGACCAGAATTGCTACAGAGTGGCTCCAGGGACACTCTTCTGAGTTTAAGCACTTCAGCTGGACACCAAAGTCCCCAGACATGAATATTATTAAGAATATCTCGGATGCCTTGCATCGTGCTGTTTGGAAGGGATCTCCACCCGCTCGTACTCTTACGGATTTATCGACAGCCGTGCAGGATTCATGGGGATCAAATTCCTCCAGCATTAGTTGAGTCCTTGCCACGTCGTGTTGCTGCACTTCTGCTTGCCGGCGGGGCCTCTACACGATATTAGGCAGGTGTACCAGTTTCTTTGGCTCTTCAGTGTATGTGGAGACTTGAAGTTCGTGATTGTGTCTGTGTAAGTATTCTGCCTCGTAATCGTCGGAGCAGCACCAAGACAAATTCGGGGTCTGAATTTCTCCGAAGACTAGAGGTCTGTTAGGGCGCCGCCGCTACGTCAAGAGAATTAGCGATACGGTGTTCCAATTAGTGTGTCGAAGGGAAGCAGTTGTAGACATAGACGGTGTTCTTCAGATCGTGCGTGAGTGTGTTCTGGCTTCAGCCGTCAGGTTGCCTGCGTTCGTCATGCTGTCTGCCGTGCCGGATCGGGCGAGAGTCGAACCAACGCCCTCATAGTCACCGAGACGTGGGGCCCTGCCAGAATCCTACTCTCACCTCGGCTGCGCTAGACACAGCCGAACCGCCAAAAGAGGAATAACGACCTACAATAACCGCATCCGACAAAACACTGCCGAGGAATGTCGGCGATGGTAGGTCTTCGCGCTACTGCTGCAGCAGACACTGCTGTCCTGGTGATAGCGCTTCTCGCCAATATGGGCTGCGATGTTGACGCCTGAGCAAGCCTACGGAACATGGAAGCCGTGGGTCGACGCTGGGCCGCGCCACCGGTCGAAGGGATGAACTGTTCTAGATTGTTGGAGTAATAAAGAGTTTACAAGCACCCCGTCTTACTGCACCCATCTTCACCACCGCCAGTCCCTCGCAGCCCTTGCCAACTCAAAGGACTCACAACGCTCAGTTAGGAGAACTATCGAAGTCCTGGCCGCTGTCCCACCCCTCCTTGGTGGGGGTTGTATGTACACCCGAGATCACCACACATTCGTATTTCGTGAGTGCAACAGGGAAGGGGAAATGACAGCAATTACAGTAATACCCTGTGACACCAACCAAAATGTGGCATATGAGGTGTATTTTTAGATGGATATCTTCGCTCCGAAACTGGTTGAGGCTGACTTGCATTGACACATTTCTGTCACTTACAGTTAGAATTGTTTTACGAACAACTTAGTAATAGTTGTTACGCACCTTGTAAGTACTCCGAACAGTCCGCGTTTATTTATCAAGAAATCGCGCAACCTCTGGGCACGTTGAAACACGGCAGCACCTTTCCGCCATTCTGCCATTTCTCCATGCCCATCCATCTTACAACGCTGTTTTCTCACAAGTTACTGACAATCACACGCATCCTCCCCGTCATGACTTGCGTCGGCGGTGGCGGAGCCACTTGACCACTTCGGGCCAGTTCTACATCATATACGAGGTGTAAAGCTGAAAAACCAGATTAGCTCGAAAAAGCTTCACACGAAAAAATGTGTGTAATCCAAAGCTGATTATTTTCGAGGGGGACATCTGCTGGTGCTAAAATTAGCCCGCCACTCACGCCCCCTAGGGGTGGGGCAGGCGGCAACTTTAAAATTTCAAATGGGAACCCCCATTTGGTATTGCAGAATCAGATTCTACATGAAAAACTACTTACATTTTGTCTTAAACATTTTATTTGATTCCTGGTAGTTGGCTCTGTAATTCAAGAAAATCCACGTTCTCATTTTTGCGTGTTTACAAATGTTGAACCAAATATTTGGGTCAACATTTGTAAAACTCTAATTCATCTCTCTCAGATCTCACCCTATGTGGAGAGAGTGAGAGTTTTAGTTTTAGCGGATCAAAATTTACCAATAAATAAGTATTTTTTATTTATCCGTAACATTTGCCACGCAAAAATGAGAACATGGATTTCATTGAATTACAGCACCAACTACCAAGAATCACAACAAATGTTTAAAAAAATGTTTGTAGCTTTTTATGTAGAATCGGATTTTGCAATAAAAAATGGGAGTTGCCATTTGAAATTTAAAGTTGCCTGCCACCCCACCCCCAGGGTTTGTCGAGCTAATTTTAGCACCAGCAGATGTCCCCTCGAAAATAATCAACTTCGGAATTTTACGAGTTATTCTGGTTTGTCAAATTAAAATTTACGCCCTGTATAGGGCTGCAAAGCGACCAGTGTCTTCTATGAGATTATATACTGAGTAAAGGACATATATCTGCAGCGGTTAATTGAACGCCATAGCTGGTTTGTTGAATAGCAAAACACAGAGTTTTTTTCTGCGAGTTCCGTTTTGCATATTCTGCAGTGCTCAAAATAAACGTTGCATATTTCAGAACCTTTGATGTTGAACGTTGTGATGCAGAAACATGTTATGATATCAATGCATTGGTTTGTTTGTAATGTAATTCTGGCGGTAAGAGTTCATGCTTCTACTGTGAGGGGTAGCATGTGCAGTCTACTGCGACAATGCCACCTGTAAGGATTGCTGTAATTCTGCTGTTTCTCATTACGAGAGTTGTGTCGCTTCAGCATGGTTCGGAAAACAATAACTTACGATAAGAGTCTCGGTGAAGTCACTCTAATGTAGCAGGGAACGAGACAGGTGGACGTCGCAGCCAATGTCGCTGTGAGTCAGAGTGATGTCTCTAGAACACGAAACAGGTCTCTAGCGACAGAATCGGTTGCGTATCGTCAGAAAAGTGGCCACGGAAGAAGTGTTTGGAACACCGATACCTGTGTATAATATCAAGCAGAAATCCTCAACACAATGTTATACGTCTACGGCGGCAGTTCCAAGCAGTTACAGGAGTCCAGAAGTAAACACAAACGATTAGAAATAGGCTCCTGAGCAGGAATTAAGTGCCAGAAGACAAGGCACTTCCTCTAAATCGGATTTGGAGAAGGGCTCGTGTCGCATGGGAAGAAAACCATTCTTTGTGGGCTATGCACAAGAGGGACCCCCAGTGCTCTTTTCTGATCAGACCTGTGTCATTCTGACCCCAACATTAATGCTATTCGTGTGTTGAGGCAACGAGGATAATGTTTACTCCCTAACTGAATCGTAGACCGTCACATATCAAGGAGCTTCAGTCATCTTGCCCACATGAATCATGTATGTGCCAATGAATGAGAGGACGTCTCGTGGGAAGTATCGGGACGACATCCTTGCATGCACCGTGTATCCATTTGATGAACATATTGGAGCAGCATGCACACCTATGGACGGCAGTGAAGACCCCCATCATCAAAATCTTGTGTACGCCTTCTTAGTGGTGCCCAGAATCAGTCGGATGGAATGGCTTTTATATTTTTCAGATGTCAGCTGCATGGGTCAATCTAAAACGAGCGGTTTGCAATCGTCCTGACCTATCCGAGTCCTTACAGGGCATCATAGACACCACAGGCTTATCTGCAGAGTTTGGTTCAAATGGCTCTGAGCACTATGAGACTTAACTTCTTCGGCCATCAGTCCCTTAGAACTCAGAACTGCTTATACCTATCTAACCTAAGGACATCACACACACCCATGTCCGAGGCAGGATTCGAACCTGCGACCGTAGCGGTCGCCCGGTTCCACACTGTAGCGCCTAGAAACGCCGGCCCTGACGGCAAATGTGTGTGAAATCTTATGGGACTTAACTGCTAAGGTCATCAGTCCCTAAGCGTACACACTACTTAACTTAAATTATCCTAAGGACAAACACACACACACATGCCCGAGGGAGGACTCGAACCTCCGCCGGGACCAGCCGCGCAGTCCATGACTGCAGCGCCTGAGACCGCTCGGCTAATTCCGCGTGGCGACAGTTTGGTAGGGAGTATACCTAACCACGTTTAAAAGTGCCTCCAGTTATGAGGAAGGCCACCTGGTTCATAAAGAACGTGTTATGTATGATGACAGTGAGAAGAAATTGTATCGTTCGCATTGGATTCATTTAAAAGGGATTTTTTGTGTATATCAAATGGAAATGTGTTTTCCTTCTCTACTTTTATTTTCTTCTGAGTGAAGTTGACGGCCAAAATCAGTTTCTTTTCCTACCATGGCCGTTATTGACAATAAAGAAATATGCAACATTTATTTTGACCACTGCGTATAACATGCTACAACGATGTCCTAACGTGGCAGGCTACGGTACTGAATGACGAAAAGCAGATAAACCCCAAGAATGATAGGTTTGGAGTGTCAATGAATATGAAATGCGATATCGACTCCTACAAACTGAGACATTTTTCAAGTTTTAGCAGTTACGGTACTTACCCTCTTTCACGCCGTATTTCATTCGGACAACGTTGTACCACAGGGAACGAGAACTGGGTAAGCAAGGTGTAGAATGATTGTATAGCATTTATTGACCAAAACCAAAATAATATCTGACAGTTGAAATGTAAATAATCTTAAGGCACAGCAATAGCCAATGTACTGTTTAAGTGCAGTACAATGCGCTAAGTAGCTTCCGTGGCTGTCTAAAAATTATACTTTCCTCCACGTGTTAGGTACCCAATACTTGGTGTGATTCATAACCACTCGCAAAATGTTATGCACGACGGATACTCTGCTCGTTTGAAACATGAATGGCATTAAAATTTGGCCAAGACAAATTGATAGACCCATTAAGCGCTCAGAATTGTAGCAACTGCATTTTTTTCTACCCACATACTCGTATTAAATTAGTTCATATCCTAATTACACACTACAGGCTTGAAGTTTTCTAAAGAGAAAACGGTACGCTAGTGACCAAACAAATAACACTTCGCAAAATAGTTAGTACGTGAAGGAGGACATAGCTCCAAAGGAAACCGCCATGTTAAAATGAAACAGTTGATAGTAACAATTTATAAAATGTCTAGCATGTGGAGCTCCACCTAAATTCTAAAACCACAAGACAACGTCCAATACCACGCAAGCTGTCACATATAATTAATAACCACAAGAAGTACTTGTTTAAATTAAAGACTAAATTCTTATATAGGCACTTCGTGGCTGCCCCTGGGGATAAGGAAAGCACCAGGTTAAATCTTCGGTCAATATGCCAGTTCCTACAAATGGGCCCCATTCACGCACAAAGCACACAGTGGCAACACGCTCCATCAGCACTGACACCATTTCCTAACTAGCTCCTTCGGTAAAGACTTTGTATGGCTGTCCATCAGAAAAAAAAGACATCGGACGGTATCCAAAGAACCCCACCCAACATGACACCAATGAGCCTTCTACGCCCATCAAAAACGGTTTTGTATCATCTCAGTTCCGAGAGTTCCAGAACTTGCACAGAAAATTGGAATAGAGATCAACATAAACAATATTTCCGCCCTTTTTATTGCTAATGAAAACGACATATTACATGTTGTGCCACCATACAACGAGACGTTCTTAGGTGGTGGTCCAGATTGCTGTACGCACCGGTTCATCTGATACTCAGTAGCATGTCCTCTTGCATCGATGCTTGCCTGTATTCGTCGTGGCATACTATCAAAAAGTTCATCAAGGCACTGTTGGTCCAGATTCTCCCACTCCTCAAAGGCGATTCGGAGTAGATCCCTCAGAGTGGTTGGTCGGTCACGTCGTCCATAAGTAGCCCTTTTCAATCGATCCCAGGAATGTTCGATAGGGTTCATATCTGGAGAACATGCTGGCCACTCAAGTCAAGCGATGTCGTTGTCCTAGAGGAAGTCGTTCACAACATGTGCACGATGGGGGCGCAAATTGTCGTCCATGAAGACGAATGCCTAGCCAATTCGCTGCGGATATGGTTGCACTATCGGTCGGAAGATGGCATTCAAGTGTCGTACAGCCGTTACGTCTCCTTCCATGACCACCAGCGGCATACGTCGGCCCCACATAATGCCACCCGAAAACAGCAGGGAACCTCCACCTTGCTGCACTCGCTGGACAGTGAGTCTAAGGCGTTCAGCCTTACCGGATTGTCTCCAAATAAGTCTACGATGACTGTCTGGTTGAAGGCATATGCAACACTCATCGGTGAAGAGAACGTGATGCCAATCCTAAGCGGTCCATTCGGCATGTTGTTGGGCCCATCTGTACTGCGCTGCATGGTGTCGTGGTTGCAAAGATGGACCTCGTCGTGGACGTCGGGAGTGAGGTTGCGCATCATGCAGCCTACTGCGCACAGTCTGAGTCGTAACACGATTTCCTGTGACTGCACGAAACGCGTTATTCAACACGGTGGCGTTACAGTCAGGGTTCCTCCGAGCCATAATTCGTAGGTAGCGGTCATCCACTGCAGTAGTAGCCCTTGGGCGTCCTGAGCGAGGCATGTCATCGACAGTTCCTGTCTCCCTGTATCTCCTCCCTGTCCGAACAACATCGCTTTGGTTCACTCCGAGACGCCTGGACACTTCCTTTATTGAGAGATCTTAACGATGCAGTCGCGACCGAATTTCGGTATTGACCGTCTATCCATGGTTGAACTACAGACAACACAAGCCGTGTACGTCCTTCCTGGTGGAATTACTGGAACTGATCGGCTGTTGGAACTCCTCCGTCTAATAGGCGCTGCTCTTGCATGGTTATTTACATCTTTGGGCGGGTTTAGTGACATCTCTGAACAGTCAAAGGGATTGTGTCTTTGATACAATATCTGCAGTCAACGTCTATCTTCAAGAGTTCAAGGAACCGGGGTGACGCAAATTTTTTTTTTATTAAAGAGACATACAATATTTAACATACTTTCAAAAAGGGACAGGAGTGAAGAGAATTTCAGGTTTTAGATCACTGCACAACACCGTAAATTACAATGAATTAACCATTATTGTGGGGAATATGCATTCTTCCTCAAAACAATTGTAAAGTTACTTCCACATAAGTGTTACCTAAGAATTAACTCGAAACTTCCTGGCAGATTAAAACTGTGTGTCGGACCGAGACTCGAACTCGGGTCCGTCCGAGCTAACCAAGCACGACTCACGACCCGTCCTCACAGAAAGGATCTCCTTTCTTCCAGGAGTGCTAGTATTGCAAGGTTCGCAGGAGAGCTTCTGTGAAGTTTGGAAAATAGGAGACAGGGTACTGGCGGAAGTAAAGCTGTGAGGACGGGTCTTGAGTCGTGTTTGGGTAGCTCAGATGGTAGAACACTTGCCCGCGAAAGGCAAAGGTCACGAGTTCGAGTCTCGGTCCTGCACACAGTTTTAATCTGCCAGAAAGTTTCATATCAACGCACACTCCACTGTGTACTGAAGATTACGTGAAAGTGTTAAATGTTTCAAAAAAAAAAAAAAAAAAGAAAAGAAAAGAAAAGAAAGTGGTCAGCTCAGCTGGTTCGATTATCGTTACTTATGGTGTTTTATCTTCCTGGGATGGCTGGTACTGGGTGAATTTGGCCTCATCAGACGACATCATGGTTATTTTGTTATTTCAGTCATAAATCTTGTAAATGGTTTGATGCGGCCCACCATGAGTTCCTGTCTGTGCCAATACTTTCACCTCAGAATTGCACTTGCAACCTGCGTCCCCATTTATTTGCTGAAGGTATGCCGATCACTATGTTTCTCTACAGTTTTTACCCTCTACAGCTCCCTCTAATACCACTGAAGCTAATCCATGATGTCTTAACAATGTTCTACCATCCTTTGCACTCTTCTTGTCAGAATTATCCAGATATTCCTTTCCTCGCCGATTCTGGGCAGAACTTACTCATTCCTTTTCAGTCAGGCGCTACTCGACCAAAAAGCAACAATTCCAAGGTCAAGAAACCGTAAAACGTGTTTGTGCATTTTTGTATTGTTATTTTCTTGAAATATAACTTCCGATAACATCGGAATAAACAATTCTGCAAAAAGACGAAACAGACCTGGCTTCCACAGTATGAAGAACGCGAGTAGTCTGAGGAAGCTCTGCCATGTTAAGTCATCTGAACCAGGAGCTGTCTAACCCTGACCGACCGTCTGAAGCTCCTGGTGCCAAAGAGTCGCATATATAAAATGAATAATTCTTATAGAAGAAATTAGAATCAGTAGTAAATCAGTGTAATAATTGAATAATTTTCGTTACTGGAATGATTTAACGGTTTTGTCTTGGGATGATAATTACTTAAAGAAAGGTGTATAGGCCCAATGTTTACTGATAGATTACAAATTTTGAGAAGTGACAATAAAAATTTCTCATTTATTTATATGGTAAATTATGAATGAAGAAGAATGTTTGCACCAAAATTGAAGACTAAACATTTTGTCTCTAATGCAGACTTGTATTTGACAGAAAAATTTATAAACTTTCATTGATGAGAAATAAACATCTCAAGTCTGTCTTAAGTTCAAATGGTATCGAACATTTCATTACGTGAGCATGAGTTCCGAGGAGGCTAGATTTATTACAAAATAATGTTTATTACTCGCTTTCCCTATAGTTTATGCCTGTTTTCCGTAGAATTACAAAGAGGCTGCTCCATTTTACACTGTTGAATACTGATTCTAGGTGTACAAATAGCAGTAGGATGGGCGTCAGTAGGTCACTTTATTGTTGTAGCTGGGGTTAGGGCAGATACAGCCATTTGGGGAGTTGTTGCCTCTCATATGGAATAGATTCACAAGCAACGAGGATGATTAAATAATTTATCCCTTGCACAATAAATTCGGACTTCTTTACCTACTTGCAGGAGAGGTTACTGTAATGTAATTTTGGTCACAATGGATTTCCAATTTGCCATGTCTTGCAAGGGATGATGTAACACTTTACTGACGCAATTACTCAACACAATAAAAGTTTCTGTTCATGAGATACAAACAAATCAAAGGAGTTATAACGCTTTAACTATGAGAACATACACTACTGGCCATTAACATTGCTACACCACGAAGACGACGTGCTACAGACGCGAAATTTAACCGACAGGAAGAAGATGCGGTGATATGCAAATGATTAGCTTTTCAGAGCATTCACACAAGGTTGGCGCCGGTGGCGACACCTACAACGTGCTTACATGAGGAAAGTTTCCAACCGATTTCTCATACAGTAACAGCAGTTGACCGGCGTTGCCTGGTGAAACGTCGTTCTGATGCCTCTTGTAAGGAAGAGAAATGCGTACCATCACGTTTCCGAACTTGATAAAGGTCGGATTGTAGCCTATCGCGATTGCGGTTTATCGTATCGCAACATTATGCTCGCGTTGGTCGAGATCCAATGAATGTTAGCATAATATAGAGTCGGTGGGTTCAGGAGGGTAATACGGAACGTCGTGCTGGATCCCAACGGCCTCGTATCACTAGCAGTCGAGATGACAGGCATCTTATCCGCATGGCTGTAACGGATCGTGCAGCTACGTCTCGATCTCTGAGTCAACAGATGGGGACGTTAGAAAGACAACAACCATCTGCACGAACAGTTCGACGACGTTTGCAGCAGCATGGACTGTCAGCTCGGAGACCATGGCTACAGTTACCCTTGACGCAGCGTCACAGACGGGAGCGTCTGCGATGGTGTACTCAACGACGAACCTGGGTACACGAATGGCAAAACGTCATTTTTCGGATGAATCCGGGTTCTGTTTACAGCATCATGATGGTCGCATCCGTGTTTGGCGACATGGCGGTGAACGCACATTGGAAGCGTGTATTCGTCATCGCCATATTGGCGTATCACCCGGCGTGATGGTATGGGGTGCCATTGGTTACACGTCTCGGTCACCTCTTGTTCGCATTGACGTTACTTTGAACAGTGGACGTTACATTTCAGATGTGTTACGACCCGTTGCTCTACCCTTCATTCGATCCCTGCGAAACCCTACATTTCAGTAGGATAATGCACGACCACATGTTGCAGGTCCTGTACGAGCCTTCCTGGATACAGAAAATGTTCGACTGCTCCCGTGGTCAGCACATTCTCCAGATCTCTCACCAATTGAAAACGTCTGGTCAATGGTGGCCGAGCAACTGGCTCGTCACAATACGCCAGTCACTAATCTTGATGAACTGTGGTATTATGTTGAAGTTGCATGGGCACCTGTACCTGTACACGCCTTCCAAGCTCTGTTTGACACAATGCCCAGGCCCATCAAGGCCGTTATTACGGCCAGAGGTGGTTGTTCTGGGTACTTATTTCTCAGGATCTATGCACCCAAATTGCGTGAAAATGTAATCATATGTCAGTTGTAGTATAATATATTTGTCCAATGAATACTCGTTTATCGTCTGCATTTCTTCTTGGTGTAGCAATTTTAATCGCCAGTAGTGTAGTTGTAATTGGCCTACCCGAACCGTGTTCATTACATTAAAATTCGATCCCAGCTCTGAAGAAGTGGCTCATTGAAATTAAATTAAACGAAACACGGAACAATGAAACCCACCCATATATATATATATATATATATATATATATATATATATATATATATATGTGTGTGTGTGTGTGTGTGTGTGTGTGTGTGTGCGTGTGGGTTTCATTGTTTCGTTTAATTTAATTTCAATGAAGCATTTGCTCAGAGCTGGGAGCGAATTTTAATGTAATGATCACGGTTCTGGTAGGCCAATATCAACTATGTTCTCATAGTTAAGGCGTTAATAACGCCTTTGATTTGTTTGTCTGTCATATATATATATATATATATATATATATATATATATATATATATATATATTGGTCTACTAAAGCTTTCCATACCAAGGAGCTCTTTATGAAGAGCGTAATCAAAGTAGAAAGAATGGGGTGTGGAACAAGAGAACGTAGTGATGGGCTTATCTCATGGAAAGCTGTCTCCACATGTTGGCTCGTTGTTGCCCATGGAGACGGACGAAGAAACATAATATAAGAGATTTTGTAACAAGGTACTGATGGCCTTATAGCTTCGCCATTTATCACCTGTGTCCCAAGTGAGGGTTGACCCCTCCACTCTTACCTTGTCCATTGCAAGGTCACGAAATTACCAAAGGGGCAATCCGTGATTACGAAGCGACGCAAGCAGCATACATGCATTCGGTTCTGTACCCTTTTCGCTGGTCTCCACTGACTTTCGTGACTTTCCGCCTAAAATCCCAAACTTGGGCTCTTTTTTATCGCGCCAATGCTTTCTACGCAACTTTCTTGTGCTTATTTGGAACATTACTATGAACTTAAATAAGTTCACCATCGACATCGCACGTCATATGACAAAAGCAGAAGTGGGAATTGTCTAGTGAAGTGATCAGCTGTCCTGGCCCATTAAAAATTCGTACTACAAAGATAAGTAATTTTCAATAAAGGCACACACTTATTTCTCTAATTCGCAAAACCCTGCTAAAACGTGTATTTTTGTTAGTATTTTTGAAGAGAGGACAGAAGTGCAATCTGTTGCATATGTTTTGGAAACCAAGTGCTACAATTCGCTGTGAATATGGAATGAAATGATTTAAAATTAAATCTTATTTCTTCCGATGTCTTGCTTCCCACACCACGTGCATAATGGTACCTTTACCTTGGTGAAGCTAAAAAGGATCTGTGATCTTCTTTCCATTCATGAATGTTTTGTGCTTGTGAGGAACTAGGATGCATGAGCTGGTAAGCTAATTTTCCGATAGTTTTCTACTTATCTAACCTTACTGTCTTCGGCATTGTGTATATGGTAGTTTTCTGAAAATGTCTTTGTGTGAGCCCAGTCTCATAGATCCTACTCTAGAGACTGAATAGTCGTTTGCTTACCACCTCGCTCAATAATGTGAGTGCTCAAGGAATACCGCTACTTAATCATAATTTTAGCGAGCACCGCAGAGTAATAAAGTGTAACTTTCCAAGCTCCGTGAGCATGCAGTAGCGGATTCCCGCAGAGGGACAGAAGAAGGGGCGGTGTGGGTCGCTGCCGCTGCTGCTGCCGCGCCCGGACGGAGAACCGACAGTATTTTCGCTAAGCTGCGGCGGGCTGGCGGAGTCGGGGGGTTCGCCCCCAGCAGCAGTTGCAGCGCAGCGGCGGCGGTGGCGGTGGCGCGCTAACTTGGCCGCGAATTATGAACCGTAAACGTCTGTGCGCCGGCTGCAGCCAACAGGGCGGCAGTGCTGCCAACTTTCCGGCAACCGCCGCCGCCACTGGCGCTGGCGCGCGTACTTCCGACCGCCCACCGGCTTCAGGGGTGACGCCGGCCAGACGGCGGACAGGCCGCGACTCCACGTCCCCCTACTTGCTGCTGACGAGGGCACCTTTTGCACTCTGACGTCAGCACCCAATTCGTCATGCCTATTGCCTGTAACATAGCATTCTTAGGATTCCTCACCGACGTTCGTAAGACGCCTGGAAAAGAACTGTTTTAAGCCACTAAAGTACCTTTATTCTTTCTATAACATTCCACCACTTTTTTATATTATGTTAGGGAGTGAAAACCCATGACGTCTAGATGACACATGAAATATTCTTTTTGATACTTGTTGCGGCTAATAATATAGCCATCTTCGAAAATGGCTCTGAGCACTATGGGACTCAACTACTGAGGTCATAAGTCCCTTAGAACTTAGAACTACTTAAACCTAACTAACCTAAGGACATCACACACATCCATGCCCGAGGCAGGATTCGAACCTGCGACCGTAGCGGTCGCACGGATCCAGACTGTAGCGCCAGAACCGCTCGGCCACCAGCGGCCGGCTATAGCCATCTTCGGATCATAAAATATTTTTGATTAGTGTTGGTGCTATTACGGCCACACACATCATTAACTCTTTCTTAAAATGCTAACATCCGTACATGACATAATGAAAAACATCTTTTCTTCGTTCGTGGCCAGTGTAATTGAACGACGATCGTAAAACAGAGGCCTTATGCAGCTACAACATAGTAACTGCCACAGTGTTTACAGCGTTTCGTAACAGAGATCATCGCTTATAAATTTTGAGACATGTATATGACAATCTCTGTTACGAAATGATGTAATACTGATTGTGTCAATTATTAAGCTGTAACAGCATAACGCCTTTTTTTACCATAATTCAATTACACTGGCCACGAACGATGAAAAGCTGTTTTTAATTATATCATGCACGGATGTTGTCATTATAAGAAAGATTTTAGCGGTATGTGAAGCTGTAATGGCACCAACATTAATCAAGAAAGTTTATTGACCTGAAGATGACTAGATTATTAGCTGAAAATTGTAATCAATCAAAATAAGGATTTCATGCGTGTTCTTGACTTCATGGGTTTACTTTTCCTAACACAAAAATTTTACAACGGATCACATATCTCCTGGTTCACAATGTCAACAAATTTGACTCCATCATCTTTTTAAATCTTCAGTTTTTCTCTTCCATTGTCCATTTCCTTCTCATTCGCCCCAACGATTCTTGTGCTTTGTTTCTTTCGTAACTCCAACAAGACTACCCGAAACTGTCTCCCAGGACAGGACGATTCTGCAGAAATTTGAACCCATTATCCTACATCTGATATTTCAGAGCTGGCCGGTGTTGCTGAGCGGTTGTAGGCGCTTCAGTCCGGAACCGCGCGACCGCTACGGTCGCAGATTCGAATCCAGCCTCGGGCATGGATGTGTGTGACGTTCTTAGGTTAGTTAGCTTTAAATAGTTCTAAGTTTTAGAGGACTGATGAACTCAGATGTTAAGTCCCATAGTGCTCAGAGCCATTTTGATATTTGAGATATCTGGACAAGAACAGAATGTGGTGTTCTGAAAACAACAGAAGGAACGTTAGCAGCTCTTCTGTATCATTTTAGAGCTCGAATGACCCAGGCATTGACATGCTAATTAGAGAATCGATTCTGTTTTGTCTTACATATAGTTTTCACTGTCGTGCAGAACAATACCACAACACGCATAGAAACCGATAAATTAGGTACAATATTCAGTCAGGTCTTAAACTTCGTGTATTCTGTAAAATCAAAATAACGCAGACACCTCTCCTACAATACTGACATCGTATTTCTCTCAGAAGTACATTAAACGTCGAGTTTTCGGGAACATTATTTAAACTTCTGGGTACTAAAGTGTCTATTTTTGGCCATATACAGACATATGCAAAGCGACAGATAATGTATTTTGCGAACAGTGTCATGAATTATTAGAAATTTGCTGCAGTATGTAGACAATATAGATACAAAATATTTTTGGACCACAGAATTTTTTCTACCTTTTTCACGAACAAAACTACAAAAAATTTCTGTGAAATTTCTGTCGTATGCTAATGAAGGAATTGCTACTTTTTTGGCGTCTGGATTTTAGTGCTGACCAGCTAAGTGCTTCAAAAAAAAAAAATACTGTTAAAAAATTTACAGCAATAAATAGGTAAATAATGTATAAACTGATGTATTCTTTTTGTTTAACTGCGCTGTGGCACTCTTTGTAGGTAAAGGGATCTGCAGCCCAGTTCTGCGCTACTGGGTCAGAGGCAGCAGCCCAAGCCGAACAGAGCCACTATCTGTACTCTATGAATAGGAAAATTTGCGTTCAAAAGAGTAGAGGGTATGAGGAAGAAAAACAGTACTCCATACTAATGATATGGATTTCATACATTACTCCATTACCAGTCTCGCTCAGCATATTTTCAGATACGACTGCTATTTGGAAAGCAAAGTCCGATCGAGCGCGAAATAGAAACCACAGTGAAAATCCTATGGAGATTTGGAAAGACCTGTTGGCCAGTGTCTGGCGCACCCGTCAATCGCGTCACGTCGTTCTCTTTCCATTTTTGTTGGAAGTTCCTGCCAAAATGCAGAATGTTGCTTTTCGGTGTTCTGAGTTCCCAATTTTTCGTTGGAACTATTTCTCCGAAGAGGAGTACTCGATAAAAGAGTTTTCTAGGAAACTGTTGTCTAGCTTCGTCCACTTATGGGGATGAATTCTGATGTAAGCTTAAGTCAAGAACGGTACCTGGGAGTTTCAGCTGTGTGTTCTGCACACACGCCAGAAAAATTAAGTTTTGAGTTTATAAGCTGATTTTCCTTCGGTATTTATTTTACTGGTCAGTAATTCATAACTGATGTGCTTAAATCTCTAAAATGACGCTTTCTTCATTTAAGGTACGTACAGTAGTTCGTCTATGCAAAAAAATCGCCCTCAGAATCTAAAAAAAAATATCACTAGGAATTACAGGTCCTTTACTGCATCATTGTCCAAATTTTTCATTAAGCGTTATTCCTCCGAAACCTCAGTTTCATACATCCAGGGTCCGGAAAATCACATGCCAACATGCTTCTTCTTTCTCTGGTTCATTTTTCTTTCAGTAGTCCCTTCCTCATAGTTTACAATGATATTAATCTCACTAGGCATAGCGCTCAGTCACTCAACAGGAAATACATGCTGATCAATCCTTAATGCTGCTGCCTTTTGGTGGAGACCTTTTTTTCCTGACGGTTGGCGGCGACGCGGGCGGGAAGTACAGGGACAGGTCAATCAAAACACATCTAACATGGACACAATTAATCAATGTTCAAAAATCAAATAACACTAAACAAAAAAGCGTATACTTCAACTTTACTAGCAAGCTTCAATAATAAAAATATAGATCTGACATTTCCCCTCCACTTTGCGCAGGCAGCACTTGTTAGGCGACGTAATATAGTGTAAATGAAACATCGAAATACAAGTATTCTGTTCGACAAAGACTTTACAGATACCAAAGACAAGAAATCTATTCGCAATTGCGAATCACCTCCAGCTGTATAATGGAATGAAGTCAATGAAAATTTGTATCAGGCTAGTAAACGAAACTGGGTTTCCCACTTTACATGAGCAATCACCTAATAGCTTTGGTTACCTGAGCACAGCTCTCGGTCAGGCCCAAATTTTCATGTCGTCGACCTTGTGCGATACCTGCACTCGTACATCACATTAATATTATTCCCGTACAGAGGAGACATATTATTTGCAAGTCGCATGCCTGGTAACAGCCAATCAATACGGAATCGGAATGCCAGTGTTGTCAAGAAGCACATGTAGCCTGTCAGTTGCAAATAAAATGTCTCCCCTGGATGGGAATAACATTACTGAGATGACAAGGATAGGTATGAGACATGGACAACGACATGTGCAAGTTAGGGTCAGGCTGTGAGACATGCTCGGATAGCGGAAGTCGCTAAGATCCCCGCTTGAATAAAGTAAGAGATTCAGTTTTGAGTCCCAGTCCACCAAAAATTTTTATCGTCATTCCATTATGCAGCTGCAGGTGGTTCACAGTGACAACTACGAATACATTTCATGTTTTTCATAGCAGTTGCAGCCACCACTATTATTTTGGACATGCATGCTTGCCTGAAGGTGCTTCTTGACAAAGGCAATATAATTTCGTAAAGAGTATTCACGTATGATTAATACATGTGTACAGAATCGTTGTGTGCAGCAAGGATATTATTTAAGAGAAATTTCCTGATGTTGCAGTTGTTAATCGGAGTACGGTTCATCTACTGATAAACAAATTTCGCGACACGAGAAGTGCTCTTAACAAGAAACACGGATAACCAAGCACAGTACCCACAGACGAAACTCGGGCTAATATTGGACATGCTCTGGAAACGTCTCCTAAACAATCAGTACGATACCTTTCTCAGCTAATGGGAGTTACTGAAGTTACAGCCCCATAAAAACACTGCAATGCAAGAACATAAACCAGCTGACCCCACAAAAAGGTTATGGTATTGTGAATAGATTTTGAATAGGGTGTGAGATGGAGAAATCGACGCTCGCCTAACTTCATTTTTGGGCAATCATTTTTCCACGTAAGTGGATGCTTTAGTTCACAAAATAATCGTTAACTGAGTTCTGAGAAGCCTACCGTAATACACGAGGCCCGCCCTGTATGATCAAAAAATAGCAACGTGATGCGCTATTAGCGGTGAGGGAATACTAGTCCCCATCTTTTCCAGGAAGCAATTAACATTGAGAGAAATGTGGAAAAGTTTTTGCGGGAATTTTTTTGCGAGTTAAATGAGAGAGAACGTGCTTTCATGACCTTTCAACAGGACTCTGCGACGGCAAATACAGTCAACTTCTCATTACAGGGAATTCTTAACATATCTCAAGAGATTTCACTAGACACATATGGCCTCTTCGTTCCCCCCAATTTAACTCACTGCATTTTTTATCTCTGAGGAGGGGGGGGAGGGTATAACACTAACTTGACGTGAAACAAGCGAATGTTAACCCTCTTAGAGGATTTCGAATTTTGACTGCGCGTATGTCTAATGGACAAAGGTATTGGACAATAATTCTGAATACAGTGAAATTAACAGAAAAACTAAACGTACTTTAACCTTGGGAGTTAATGAAAGTTGTAAAATCATAAGTGAATAAAAAAAATGAACGGTTGGCAGCCCAATTAGGCACATTAATTTGGAAATATACGTTTTAGAAAATTGAATAGTGGTTTCATTAATATTCCCTTTGAATAGCACACAAGATACAAACTGACACAGTGCACTCAGCACTGAAATGTTACTCTACCAAGTGCAGAACTAAATTTGCACATGAAGGGGCTTCTATCTTAACTGACGTGAAAAGTAAAAGAAATAAAGTTAATTAATATCATAAATACTGTTTAAACTTCTCTACATGTATCAGTTTTCCTTAGCAGCAGTAATAGTTCAATTTTCTTTCAGATAAGTGGAGTATATGATGGGGGCCCTTAAACTACTATAGTTTCACTAGTCAGGCTCTATGATTACTCCAGTAGAAAAGACTACTGAAACAAAGCTAATCATTCACTTCACTTGGAGCTGTTCATAATTTACTTTGCAAGACAATATAATTCAACACTGAGCTTAATTATCTTCATAAATGCAACCATTCATGATAGTAATCAAAACCACGCTATTTTTATAACGAGATTAACTAGTTTGCTTTTTATAACCTATGAAACAGTATTTTAGACAATAATATTTACAAAATCTTGCGCTGTGTTCCTATAAAACTATACTTTGTAATAAATTAAGAATACTGCAGCAAAATCCTATCTAACTTCACTTTTGTGGTTTCAACTTCAACTTTTTCTACTCCTTTTACATTTGACAAAAAATCACTTTTAAACACTTGAATGCAAGAATGTTTATTTAAATCAGGACACACGGTTTTAGTAGCCCTTAGGTGAAGACACTGCGTAGGTTCGTGAAAATATAATGTGGTTCTGGGCATAAATTTCATTTTGTTATTATTATTAAAACGACGCATAAATTCACTGGTCCATACCTATATACATTACTGAATGTATGAAGTTAGTGAAGGAATGGCGAAGATTGGTGGCAAGCGACATGGCGGCTAACTGTACTCACGGCTCTTGATGTTCGAATGCTCTATAAATCTCTTCTTGGCGTCGGATTCTCACCATATTAGAGCCATTCCTTTTTGCCGAGAATACCAAATAACAGCCAGATCCACATCCGAGGCAAATCCTTTACAAAGCATCTTCCAATGGCCTCTCTTGGCACCGTCGAAGTGTACGGTGGTACGGCTAGCCGCATACTGCGTACCGTTCACACCAAGTTCGACCGCCAAAACCACCTTTTACATTGCGCCATGTCACTTACGTTTCGGAGGGACTTCCCTACATCTTTTACATATTACAAACAAAAGTGCGCTAAGCGTGTACCAGCTTTCAATAAACATTTCCTTTTTTGAAAATAAACATATTATAATAATGTATCATTTTAACGAATCATTTTGCTTGTTTCATATATATATTACAAAACTCTAACTTTCCTGTCACAAATCGAGGACTTTAAATAACAAAGAATACACACGCCACAATTGTAGGTACACAGTTACGTAATATAAACCTACTTGTAATCGATATAAGTGTTACAGGGGGAGCATTAAAAGAGAAAGTGTACAAATCAAGTCCACATACATCAGATGAACTTAAAGTACATTCGTTAAGAAATTGCTGCCTTTTCTCAGAGTATAATAAACAATTTCGTAAGCAGGTGTCATAAATGCTTGACCAACGAAGGGAAGCAGTTCTCGTGTCATCCTTGCTTCACAAACGTAATTCACTTTTCTTTTTTCAGTGTTTATGTTACGTATGTACTCGACAAACCGTGCTACATTCACTGCGGTCCTCCTGTCACCAGCACCGCAAGCACAGCAGCCGGCCTCGCCGACGGTCGCACGCCTCGAAAGCGATAGCGTTAAGGATTGATCACCTTGCATATGTGTGAAGTGCTTACATAAATACTGATTTACATATTTCAGGTAACACAGATAATATTTATTTGAGCAAAAAGTATGTATAAATCATCATGCCAGGAATAGTTACGTCTCACTAAGGCGTTCTGGTGTGTGTAAGAGATTAGTGTTTTAACTTTTTCATCGTCCAGTTTGATGTCTGAGTATCAGCGATGGATGCAGGAGGATTAAAATTTGAAGGAAAATGATATTTTGTGCACGCCATGTTTGTGCGAGTGTCCGAAACTACAGTGTCATACACTATTGGCCATTAAAATTGCTACACCACGAAGATGACGTGCTACAGACGCGAAATTTAACCGACAGGAATAAGATGCTGTGATATGCAAATGATTAGCTTTGCAGAGCATTCACACAAGGTTGGCGCTGGTGGCGACACCTACAACGAGCTGACATGAGGAAAATTTCCAACCGATTTCACATACACAAATAGCAGTTGACCGGCGTTGACTGGTGAAACGTTGTTGTGATGCCTCGTGTAAGGAGGAGAAATGCGTACCATCACGTTTCCGACTTTGATAAAGGTCGGATTGTAGCCTATCGCGATTGCGGTTTATCGTATCACGACATTATGCTCGCGTTGGTCGAGATCCAATGAATGTTAGCAGAATATGGAATCGGTGGGTTCACGAGGGTAATACGGAACGCCTTGCTGGACCCCAACGGCCTCGTATCACTAACAGCCGAGATGACAGGCATCTTACCCGCATGCCTCTAACGGATCGTGCAGCCACGTCTCGCTCCATCTGCTCGAACAGTTCGACGACGTTTGCAGCAGCATGGACTATAAGCTCGGGAACCATGGCTGCGGTTACCCTTGACGCTGCATCACAGACAGGAGCGCCTGCGATGGTGCACTCAACGACGAATCTGGGTGCACGAATGGCAAAACGTCATGTTTTCGGATGAATCCAGGTGCTGTTTACAGCATCATGATGGTCGCATCCATGTTTGGCGACATGGCGGTGAACGCACATTGGAAGCGTGTATTCGTCATCGCCATACTGGCGTATCACCCGGCGTGATGGTATGGGCTGCCATTGGTTACACGTCTCGGTCACCTCTTATTCGCATTGACGGCACTTTGAACGGACGTTAGATTTGAGATGTGTTACGACCCGTGGCTCTACCCTTCATTTGATCCCTGCTGAAACCCTACATTTCAGCAGGATAACGCACTACCGCATCTTGCAGATCCTGCACGGGCCTTTCTGGATACAGAAAATGTTCTACTGCTGCCCTGGCCAGCACATTCTCCAGATCTCTCACCAATTGAAAACGTCTGGTCAATGGTGGCGGAGCAGCTGGCCCGTCACAATGCGCCAGTCACTACTCCTGATGAACTGTGGTATCGTGTTTAAGCTGCATGGGCAGCCTGTACACGCCATCCAAGGTCTGTTTGACTCAATGCCCAGGCATATGAAGGCCGTTATTACGGCCAGAGGTGGTTGTTCTGGGTAGTGATTTCTCAGGATCTGTGCACCCAAATTGCGTGAAAGTGTAATCACATGTCAGTTCTAGTATAATATATTTGTCCAATGAATACCCGTTTGCCGGCCGGGGCGGCCAAGCGGTTCTAGGCGCTACAGTCTGGAACCGCTCAGCCGCTACGGGCGCAGGTTCGAATCTAGCTTCGAGCATGGATGTATGTGACGTCCTTAGGTTAGTTAGGTTTAAGTAGTTCTAAGTTCTAGTGGATTGATGACCTCAGAAGTTAAGTCCCATAGTGCTCAGAGCCATTTTGAATACCAGTTTATCAAATGCATTTCTTCTTGGTGTAGCAATTTTAATGGCCAGTAATGTATATCGTCCTGGTTAGTGAGTGGTAAACAGAGTGGACACGAATGTACAGCGCACTCAGAGTGCCACTCATTGCAGTTGTTTCCGGAGCGTCAGTTGTGGTCTACGAGTGTTGGTGGTAAAATGGAACAGTACAGTGATATGGTGTCTGTGTAAATGAATTTTATGGATGCTAGTGCTAACGGCAATGCACGAGTGGCTGCACGTTTGTACCAAGAATCGTACACTGCTCGAAGGCACATCGAGAGTCCATCGTTTACAATGGTGCATCAAAGCCTCCGAGAAACTGGGAGCTTTTTACACGCTGCGGGAGCGGCTAGTCTTGCATGAATTGCACCTGTGCTTGAAGATGTGGCGCTGGACACACTCGAATACTGTCCGAAAATTTCAACAAGGAGACTTGCCACACAAATTCCTGTAATGAGAATAACGCATCTCGGGGCAATGAATCCGTATTCACTGTCGTAGCGCGACGGACTTTGATCCCAGACTAATGTTCTGTCAGTGGGTGTAAGAATAAGCTGTAAGCAGCTCTACTTTTGACAGTAATATTTTATTTACAGATGAAGCAGGGTTCACTCGTGATGGTGTGTTTGATTATGTCACTAGGCTCCAACCCGCATGCTTGTATGAGTCTCCACATCAGCGACGTTCCTCGCTGAATGTGTGGTTATGGGTCCTATGTGACTATCTCATTCGACCGTTCGTGCTACCAAAGCCACTCAGTGGACGGAATTACTTTTGATTTCTGTGGCATAATATTACACAACTGCTTGAGGATGATCCCTTAGGGCAACGCCAGAGGATATGGTACACGGATGATGAACACTGGAGCATTTTGCTGCTGTGATGGGACGCTATCTGAAGTGCCGATATGGCCAAATATGGAAAGGCCGTGGAGGTCCTGTACCGTTGCCTCCAACGTCGCTGGATCTGAACCACAATAATTTCTGTGTTTGCAGACGCCAAAAAGGTGTATTGTACACCAGTCTGGTTAACAATGTTGAAGAATTGGAGCAGAGATCTATCAGTGCTTGTCAAGCATTTCGAAACGATCTAGGCGTGTTTGAAAAGATTCGAAACTCTTTGCAGCTACGGGTGCAGGCCTGCATCGGTGATACAAGGACGACACTTTGGAAACCTCCTTTAACTTCGAGGACAGTCATGTGAGTCTTCATTCAAAGCATCTGCACTTCTGCCGAAGTATCTCTAATAACTTTCCTTAGTGATATACAGTATTGTTAACTTCGCCCAACTGGGATGATGTCTACAGAGAATCAAGTCAGTGGTGGCAGGTAATCACAAAGCCTCAATCATCTCCAAACAGTTTGTTTGCAGACGTATGTTTACCAAGACTCTTTTTTGATTGAAGCACTTTCAGCGGTACCCCCATGAACTATGGACGTTACTAGTGCCTCAGCGATACAGACAACCGTAGCGTAGGTGCAACCAGAACAGAGTAGCATCTGCTAAGAGACCAGACAAACATGTGGTTCCTGAAGAGAGGCAGCAGCCTTTTCAATATTTTTAGCGGTAACAGTCTGGTTGGTTGACTGACGTGGCATTTTAACATCAACCAAAAAGGCATCGCTGTTTTGTAATTTTTCGCGAGGGCATGTAGCTCTACAGTATGGTTAAATAATGATGGCGTCCTGCTGGGTAAAACAGTCCAGAGGTAAAATAGTTCCCCATTCGGATCTCTGGGTGGGGAGTACTCAGGAGGATGTCATCAGGAGAAATAAAAAAATGTTGCAATGTGTGTGAATTCTTAAGGGACCAAAGTGCAGAGGTCATCGGTCACTAGACTTACACAATAATTAAACTAACTTACGTGAAGAATAACACACACACACACACACACACACAACCATGCCCGACGGAGGACTCGAACCTCCGGCAGGAGGGGCCGCGCAATCCGTGACATGACACCCTAAACCGCGCGGCCACTCCGCGCAGGCACGAGAAACAAAACCGGCGTTCTACGGGTCGTAGTGTGGAATGTTAGATCCCTCAGTCTGGCGGGTAGGTTAGAAAATTTAAAAATGGAAATGGGTAGGTTGAAGTTAGATATAGTGAGAATTAGTGAAGTTCGGTGACGGGAGGAACACGACGTCTTATCAGGTGAATACTGGCTCATAAACACAAAATCAAATAGGGGTAATGCACGAGTATGTTAAGTAATGAATAAAAAAGAGGAATGCGAGTAAGCTGCTATGAACAGCATAGTGTAAGCATTATTGTAGCCAAGGAAGACACAACGCCAACACTTACTATAGTAGTAAAAGTTTATACGCCAACTAGCTCAGCAGATGAAGAGATTGAAGAAAATATTATGAGATAAAATAAATCATTGAGATGGTTGAAGGAGACAAAAATTTAATTGCTATGGGGGACTGAAATTCAATAGTATGAAAAGGAACAGAAGGAAAAATAGTAGCTGAATATGGACCGGGGGGGTAAAGAAATTAAATGACCAGTCGCCTTGTAGAATTTTACATGGAGTATAATTTAATCATCGCTAACGCTTGGTTTAGGAATCATGTAAGAAGGTTGTATCCGTGTAAGAGACCTGAAGACACCGAAAGGTTTCAGAATGATTATGTAATAGTTGTTGTTGTTGTTGTGGTCATCAGTCCTGAGACTGGTTTGATGTAGCTCTCCATGCTACTCTATCCTGTGCAAGCTTCTTCATCTCCCAGTACTTACAGCAACCTACATCCTTCTGAATCTGCTTAGTGTATTCATCTCTTGGTCTCCCTCTACGATTTTTACCCTCCACGCTGCCCTCCAATGCTAAATTTGTGATTTCTTGATGCCTCAAAACATGTCCTACCAACCGATCCCTTCTTCTAGTCAAGTTGTGCCACAAACTTCTCTTCTCCCCAATCCTATTCAATACCTCCTCATTAGTTACGTGATCTACCCACCTTATCTTCAGGATTCTTCTGTAGCACCACATTTCGAAAGCTTCTATTCACTTCTTGTCCAAACTAGTTATCGTCCATGTTTCACTTCCATACATGGCTACACTCCATACAAATACTTTCAGAAACGACTTCCTGACACTTAAATCTATACTCGATGTTAACAAATTTCTCTTCTTCAGAAACGATTTCCTTGCCATTGCCAGTCTACATTTTATATCCTCTCTACTTCGACCATCATCAGTTATTTTACTCCCTAAATAGCAAAACTCCTTTACTACTTTAAGTGTCTCATTTCCTAATCTAATTCCCTCAGCATCACCCGATTTAATTTGACTACATTCCATTATCCTCGTTTTGCTTTTGTTGATGTTCATCTTATATCCTCCTTTCGAGACACTGTCCATTCCGTTCAACTGCTCTTCCAAGTCCTTTGCTGTCTCTGACAGAATTACAATGGCATCGGCGAACCTCAAAGTTTTTACTTCTTCTCCATGAATTTTAATACCTACTCTGAATTTTTCTTTTGTTTCCTTTACTGCTTGCTCAATATACAGATTGAATAACATCGGGGAGAGGCTACAACCTTGTCTCACTCCTTTCCCAACCACTGCTACCCTTTCATGCCCCTCGACTCTTATAACTGCCATCTGGTTTCTGTACAAATTGTAAATAGCCTTTCGCTCCCTGTATTTTACCCCTGCCACCTTCAGAATTTGAAAGAGAGTATTCCAGTTAACATTGTCAAAAGCTTTCTCGATGTCTACAAATGCTAGAAACGTAGGTTTGCCTTTTCTTAATCTTTCTTCTAAGATAAGTCGTAAGGTTAGTATTGTCTCACGTGTTCAAACATTTCTACGGAATCCAAACTGATCTTCCCCGAGGTCCGCTTCTACCAGTTTTTCCATTCGTCTGTAAAGAATTCGCGTTAGTATTTTGCAGCTGTGACTTATTAAACTGATAGTTCGGTAATTTTCACATCTGTCAACACCTGCTTTCTTTGGGATTGGAATTATTATATTCTTCTTGCAGTCTGAGGGTATTTCGCCTGTCTCATACATCTTGCTCACCAGATGGGAGAGTTTTTGTCATGACTGGCTCTCCCAAGGCCATCAGTATTTGTAATGGAATGTTGTCTACTCCCGGGGCCTTGTTTCGACTCAGGTCTTTCAGTGCTCTGTCAAACTCTTCACGCAGTATCTTATCTCCCATTTCGTCTTCATCTACATCCTCTTCCATATCCATAATATTGTCCTCAAGTACATTGCCCTTGTATAAACCCTCTATATACTCCTTCCACCTTTCTGCCTTCCCTTCTTTGCTGAGTACTGGGTTGCCATCTGAGCTCTTGATATTCATACAAGTGGTTCTCTTCTCTCCAAAGGTCTCTTTAATTTTCCTGTAGGCAGTATCTATCTTACCCCTAGTGAGACAAGCCTCTACATCCTTACATTTGTCCTCTAGCCATCCATGCTTAGCCATTTTGCACTTCCTGTCGATCTCATTTTTGAGACGTTTGTATTCCTTTTTGCCTGCTTCATTTACTGCATTTTTATATTTTCTCCATTCATCAATTAAATTCAATATTTCTTCTGTTACCCAAGGATTTCTATTAGCCCTCGTCTTTTTACCTACTTGATCGTCTGCTGCCTTCACTACTTCATCCCTCAGAGCTACCCATTCTTCTTCTACTGTATTTCTTTCCCCCATTCCTGTCAATTGTTGCCTTATGCTCTCCCTGAAAATCTCTACAACCTCTGGTTCTTTCAGTTTAGCCAGGTCCCATCTCCTTAAATTCCCACCTTTTTGCAGTTTCTTCAGTTTCAATCTGCAGTTCATAACCAATAGATTGTGGTCAGAATCCACATCTGCTCCTGGAAATGTCTTACAATTTAAAACCTGGTTCCTAAATCTCTGTCTTACCATTATATAATCTATCTTATACCTTTTAGTATCTCCAGGATTCTTCCAGGTATATAACCTTCTTTTATGATTCTTGAACCAAGTGTTAGTTATGATTAAGTTATGCTCTGTGCAAAATTCTACAAGGCGGCTTCCTCTTTCATTTCTTCCCCCCAATCCATATTCACCTACTATGTTTCCTTCTCTCCCTTTTCCTACTGACGAATTCCAGTCACTCATGACTATTAAATTTTCGTCTCCCTTCACTATCTGAATAATTTCTTTTATCTCGTCATACATTTCATCTATTTCTTCATCATCTGCAGAGGTAGTTGGCATAGAAACTTGTACTACTGTAGTAGGCATGGGCTTTGGGTCTATCTTGGCCACAATAATGCGTTCACTATGCTGTTTGTAGTAGCTAACCCGCACTCCTATTTTTTTATTCATTATTAAACCTACTCCTGCATTACCCCTATCTGATTTTGTATTTGTAACCCTGTAATCACAAGACCAAAAGTCTTGTTCCTCCTGCCATCGAACTTCACTAATTCCCACTATTTACATCATATACAAGAACCAGATGGCAGTAATATGAACTGATGCGCATGAAAGGGCAGCAGTGTCTGAGAAGGGAATGAGACAGGGTTGTAGCCTATCCCTGATGTTGTTCAACTTGTACGTTGAGGGAGCAATAAAGAAAACAAAGTAAAATTTGGTGTAAGAATTAAAGTAATGTAAATGTAATACTTAGACAGAGATTTCGGAAGCATATTTTAAATTGCAAGACATTTCCACGGACAAATGTGGACTCTGACCAAAATTTATTGGTTATAAACAGTAGAGTAATACTAAAGAAATTGCGAAAAGGTACAAAATTAAGGAGATGGGACCTGGATACGTTGAAAAAACCAGCTGTTTTTGGAAGTTTCAGAGTGTACATTAGGCAACGTTTGACACGAAGAGGGGTAAAGAGTACAGTAGAAGACAATTGGGATAGCTTTCAGAGATGAAACAGAGAAGGCAGCAGAGAATCAAATACATAAAAAGCCAAGGAATAGCAGAAATCCTTGGACAACACAGGAGGTACTGAATTTAACTAATAGAAGGAGAAAATATGAAAACGCAGCAAATGAAGCAAGCGAAAGGAAATATAAATGTCAAAAATGGGATTGACAGAAAGCCCAATACGGCTAAATAGTAAGGAGTAGAGGACAAATGAAAGGATCTAGAAACATATTTTACTAGGGAAAATTAAAGAGGCCTTTGGAGTAAAGAGAAGGAGCTGTATGAATAGCAAGAGCTCAGACAGAAAACCTGTCCTAAGCAAAGAAGGGAAAGCCAAAACGTAGGAGTATATAGAGGGTTTATACAAGGGAGATGAACTTGATGGCAATGTTATAGAAACGGAAGAGGACGCAGATGGACATGAGATGGGAGACATGATACTGCGAGAAGACTTTGACAGAGCACGGAATAACGCCAGTTGAAACAACACCCCGAAAATAAACGACATCCCAGAATTACTGATAGCCTTGGAAGAGCCAGTCATGATGAAACTCTTGAATCTGGTATGCAAGATGTATGAGATAGGCAAAATACGCCCAGACTTTAAGAAGAATGTCGTAATTTGAATTCCAAAGAAAGCAGTTGCTGGCAGATGTAAAACTTACCATACTATCAGTTTAATAAATCACAGTTGCAAAATACTGATACGAATTCTTTGCGGAAGAACGTGAAAAACAGGCTGAAAATCAGATAGGTACATCACATAAATGAGGAGGTACTAAGTAGAACTGTGGAGAAGTAATGTATGGAGCAGTCTGACTAGAAGAAGCGATCGGCTGATGGGACACATTCTGAGATATCGAGGTATCACCAACTCAGTACTGGAGGGAAGTGTGGGGGATAAAAATCGTAGAAGAAATCTAAGAGACGAATACAGTAAGCATATCCGGAAGGATGTAGGCTGCAGTATTTGTTCGGAGATGAAGAGGCTTGCACAGGATAGACTAGTATGGGGAGGTGCATCAAACCAGTCTCCAAACAGAAGACCACAACAAAAACAACAACAACAACTTTCAACGGTATGCGTTTACGCCTTTAATTACGATACAGCCTGTATACATTGTAAAATATTGCATAACACCATGAATATCGAATACGTGAGACCTATTGAGAATTTCAAGATTACAAGTTTAAAATTCATGTCAATAAATTGAGTTGAATTGAACTGAATACATTATCCCATGTCAGTCTACGCTGCTAACTACGACACGATCTGTATCCTGTGAATATTTTTTAGTGTGTTGTGTTCAGACACATGGACCCAAGCCTGCTGTCTGTTGGTGCTGGGTTTAAGTACCAAAAACATTAACGTGTGCTGCACAGCACTGTGGCTTCGGAGCAATCTGTAGCCTTGGCGACGCACGTCGCCTATTCGCCGTCGGGCTGTGCCATAACTTGGACCGGGGGATCCGGGCGGGATGAACTTGCAACCGCTGCAGTCGCAGTCTGCGACCCTTCTTACAACTGGCCATTATCCCGGTCTCTCCCCCCTTAAACAATTGTTGCCGCAACTTAAGCCCGGCTCGGCTTCCTGTAATGCACAGCTCTAAACTCTCTTGCCTATTGTAATTACAGAAGTTGTGATTTATGAATCAAGAGAGCGCTAATTGCCCCCGCGGCTGCCGTTCCAATAAAATCCAGGTTACAAGGTAGAGACCAAACTTTGTTCCGCGCATTATCTGGTGCCTCTTATCGTAAGCTCAGGAAAATTTTCGTGTCTGTCAATCTAATTTCTTGTTAGAAGTGTGTGCGACCTCGTGTAGGCCGCCCTACTAGGCAGTTCATTTCTGAAGAGCATTAGTGATAGGTAATAAATTCAAGAGGGTAGCCTTCTCGCAACATCCCTTTTTTTCTTTGCTTTGTTTAATCCACAACCATGCTGCACTAAAGTTGGTAGCCGACCGGAGTGACCGAGCGGTTCTAGGCGCTACAGTCTGGAACCGCGCGACCGCTACGGTCGCAGGTTCGAATCCTGCCTCGGGCATGGATGTGTGTGATGTCCTTACTTAGTTTTAAGTAGTTCTAAGTTCTAGGGGACTGATGACCTCAGCAGTTAAGTCCCATAGTGCTCAGAGCCATTTGAACCATTTTGAACTAAAGTTGGCATTTTCTTTTTCTCTTTCTCAAAAGTAATTTCTTGCTCAAAAGTAATGCCCCGAAATTTGTATGTGAAAACTCTTAAGGCTTGTTAATTACGAGAAATTAACGTTCTGCACCTTTGTTCTTCATGCCTACATATTTATTTCTAAACAGTCACCCTGGCGACGAACACGTTTCGCCCAACGAGAGAATGGTTTGTTGTACCCTCACTGTAGAATGTTTGACAATGTTGACGGAGTCACAATCCAACTTCTATAATGAGCGGAGTGTGCGCTGATGTGAAACTTCCTGGCAGATTAAAACACTGTGCCGGACCGAGACTCGAACTCGGGACGTTTGCCTGTCGCGGGCAAGTGTTCTACCAACTGAGCTACCCAAGCACGACTCACGCCCCGTCCTCACAGTTTTACTTCTGGCAGTACCTCGTCTCCTACCTTCCAAACTTTACAGAAGCTCTCCTGTGAACCTTGCAGAACTAGGAGACGAAATTTCAATCCCGCTTCGTCCCTGTCAAAGTGAAGTCCTCGAAGTTGTTTTTTAAGTTTTTGAAACAGATGGAAATCAAATGGGGCCAAGTCCGGACTGTACGGAGGCTGATCGATGACATTCGGATTGTTGCAGATCCCGCTGTGTTCGTGTGTGGTCTGGCATTGTCATACTGAAGGTGAGATGGAATTCAATTCGCAATTCGGAGCTCGTGGTTTTGGTATTATAAACGCTATTACAGCATAGTGTTTCTCACACATCGACAAAGCTGCCTTACATACCGCCATGTTACACGTTGCAATTCGTAGCCCTCCAGCAGCACCGAGTAATATGCATGGCATGTAATATTTAGAACACACGATAGGTCCAAAGGCATTACTTTTCAACACGCCCTAGTCTATACGTACAAATTTTGTGTAGGTTAGGAATAAGTTAACATCAAAATTTGCTGTTGTTTCATTTGTATTTTACATTGTTTTTTACATTATGAGTGCGCTGCGGAACTGCTTTATATCCGCAATACTATCTATAAATACAGTAAAATACCAAACAGTTTTGCGAACCAAAACCTCACAAATTTTACCGATGTCCACACGTCAGATTAAACGTATAGATAATAACAACAAAACAAGCAAATAATAATCAACAGGTCAACTAGAGCAAGGTAAGCGTCAGAAAGGGGTATTTGCCGTGTTTTACCAGAATATATAGTTTGGAGGTTATATTCTAAACAAAAATCGAATTCAGATGTTGCCCTGTCGTCTTTGTGTTGCAGATGACGTGCTGTGTTGGTATAGACATATGACTGATTTCTCTTGTCAGTCACAGGGCGCACAAAAAGGAAAAAAATGTATAGTGCAAATTTGATATAAATAAAAACAAAATTTGTTGTCAACGTACACCAAATTTGCATGCATACATTCCAGACAAAAATAAAAGAAAAAGTACCACTGAAGATGCCACAACTGTGCTACAACATGTTTATGTAACGAGGAAACGAAAAAAGGGTATTCTTGAAAGAAAATAAACCCTCTTTAACTAATTATTGTTGCTGCAATCGCGTGAACAGAACGTACAATTAATTAGGATAACTAGTTATAGAAGAGTTGAGAGGCACCCACTTGCCTTTCTCATACTGTGGCATCAAGCAGTCAGGCCTGCAAGATGGGTGGTTTGCCAAGCGAGTGGATTCTTCCTTAATTTATTGAGCAACATGAATTCTCGTATCTTACTATTTAGTTACAAATTATCCTCCTACATGAATAATACGCAACGGAAACACGCATCTGACTATCAGTGATTTATAAAACTCTGACTGCACACTACGCACTGGCAATACCACACTTACTTTTTTGTCTTTGATTTAACGGCTTTTATATAAATTCGGGACATTATGATAACATACAATTTAATGAAAAAGGCCACCAATCTCTTTCTTTTTACTATTTGATTTATTCCTAAACACACAAATTCTACAACCTACAACAAAATTACAAGAGAAATTCCGCCCAGTGGGCATGGCTTTACGTTAGTGAATCTCTATACTATGGTCTCGTAATCTATTTACCGCAACAGTGCACTCCCTGGATCGGATGGTGGATCTTTTATTATACCTCACACTTCGCCTCTCACATTCATCCTCACGAAACTTTCCTCCAGATCGAGCGATACAGAAGGAACAAGCATAACCCACAAATCTTTCGAAACTACCTTGCTACTCCCATCCAAAACACACATACCCAAATTACAAGACATACACAACACAACAATATGAAATATTACACAACGAACGGTTACAACTTCATCACTTTCCGCTTTCCCACTTCAATCAATATCTATCCCAGTTTCACACGACACTGCCCCACTTTGTAATACTACTTTCCTACTGTGAACTCTGGAGATAAACGCACGTCTTCCTGTGCAATGCAAGCCAAGTGGCGTTTCTGGAAAAACGGCCGACTCACCTTGATTCTCTCTCAGAGTTTAAATTTAGCGTCACACGGAATGATATTTCTTAAATACTTCAACTTATGATACACACGCTATTTCTTAAATATTTCAGCTTATTGTACACGCGCTATTAATTCTTAAATATTTCAGCTTATTGTACACACGCTAGTATCTCAACTTATAACTACACGTGGTCTCATTGTGACCGTTGGTTTACTACAATCCCCTTAAAATTACCTGCCTCACTTTGTAATTTTCCCCACAAAAGTTCCTAGGAAAGAGAAATGATTAGTTCTAACTACTCTTAAATATTCCACATCCATACCATGCCTCCACACTTTCATTACGGAGCACAACAAAAAACAGGTCTTTACAGCAGAAGGTTCAGCGCCAGAGTGCCGAAAACATGGCCGTATTCCGGTTCTCTCGCACCTCTGTCGAAGTGGGAGAAGCACCTTGCTACCTTATTGGTCAGCCCCATTTCAGACGCTCAAAAGCTCTGGTAACTTCCATCTCTTTGGTCTCACCAAAGGTAGCCAAAGGATCGACTCAAAGATGATCATATATTCCGATTCACTATCTGTGGTTAGCAGACGACCATACATTCATTCATTTCACAGATCTCACCAAACTGGATGTAGGGATTTATTTTGAGGGAGTGCACATGTGATCAATTAAATAAATAAATTGTCATTCTTTCCCACACTGGTATCCGGCTTCGCTGTATTAATTGAAATTGAGTTACTTTTACACAAAAAATGTGTTGTTCTGACAAGAATTTCGTACCTATTTTCAATGTTGGGCGGTACTGTACCCTTTCAGAGTACCTACTCACTTATTTCATAGAATATTTTTTAAACGTATGTCTGCAAGACGGCCAGATTTTCTGATGAAAATTTCTTCTCACTCCCTCTCCCCCTCCCCCGATTGAGAGCTAACTCATGCTGCTGCGCGATCCCAGTCTTCATGTACAAGACTAATACGACAGTCAATAACATACTTTCTTTATATCAACACACTTTCTTTACGTACATACGGCTCCGAATCCCACAGAAGCATTAATCGTAAGTACTGGTCGATCTACAGTGAGCTGACTGTCAGTAAACGGACGAAATGGAAATGTTGAGCATGTTGCCCTTCCTTAGGCAACCTCCACCACAACTGATACACCGATGACACGTCACGCGCAACTTAGTGGAAAGTGATACCTCCACCTGTGACGCTATTTTCTTTTGTAAGCTAATAATTTTTGTTGACGTACTAAATAAATCATACTGTTTCCATACTACGTACATAAATGTTCAAAAGTAAAAGTATCGTAACATGCTAAAGTTTACTTATGTTGTTATTGGCTTCAGTGTCTAATGGAGCTATCGTGCAGTCCAGTGTAAAATATCCAGGGTTGGTGAATAAGTCAACTTGTAGTCTACATTTGTCTATTGAATCCTGATGTTTATTTAAGGATCGATGCTATACAGTCTCTTTGTCCACAACATCGCATCTTTATATCAGAAATGGTATTTTGAAGAATTTGTTATGACACTACTTTAATACACGTCTCACAACGAACTTCATAGGTACTGCCATAAAACTAACCCAACCATGCCGGCCTCGACCGGACTCGTGTAAGCAGTAATAAAGGAGGCTACAGTCTTTCCCTCCTTCTATTACAGATGTTACTAAAAAGACTCTAACACCATATACTGTTTGAGAATACGTATTATATTTGATTTAGTGACCCCTTTCTCACATTGTTTGTTTAATTAACGTTTTTTAGGACAGGAGGTTAATAGCAAAACTGTGGACATTTGTCGTTACTGAGTTTTCGAATTTCTTGTTAAAATGTAATGACTATATTGTTTCGATTTGCAACATAAAAAGTTCAATTTGTAACTTAGGTCGTGCCTGATATAGGAATGAGTGTGAAATTTAACAGTGAATACTGTAATCTGTGTTGTACTAGATTTTCTGACGAATTTGTAAAAACTAATTTTCAGAGTGTTTCTTAGAGCGGTGAAAAAATCGATACATAAATAAAATCTATAAACACAGAAAGTTTTGAGAGCAATACCTAGATACGTTCGTAAATGTGCGCTAAACTAGTTTACCTAGTTTAAAAACGAAAACCAGTTCAAATATCGTCGGAATTTGGATGGTATCGTAATTTTAGTTTGTTTATAAAAAGGTTCCGTTAGATATTGATTCATTATACACTCAGTCGTAGGACTACAATATAAACCCCACTGCGGACAGTATTATCTTGCCATAGAAAAGGATATCCACAATCGTTTTTACAGCCATCGAAACGTCCAGAAATCTTAATAAAGCTGTTATTCGCTAGAGTGGCCATGATTACGGACGCTTAGAACATCATTTTCCAGCAGCTCCTGCTGGAAAGAGGTCATTTGCCAGGTTTTTCCTGGCGGTTCCTCCAAGTTTCATGACAGTTATCTCCATGAACCTTCACATTCATCATCGATCTGTGACCAGTCAATGTTACCCATGAGAAGTATCTATCTTTATCCTCATTGAGTAAACAACTGTTGTTCTAGAGGCCTGGAAATCGAATAAACTTGAATTTCCTTCTAATTAATGTAGTTCTTCTCGTTCAAGCCACAAATCACTTTTATCAAAGAACTCACAATGTCTCATACAGTTCGTATCCGTCCACGCAGTCATTCCAGGATTGCACAACGTCACGTACAGCTGCCGACGGAATAGATAATTCATTCAAATTTCTCTTGAGTACAACTTTTTGCTATATGCAATTCCTTACGGGTAGTCCAATTTGATATCCCGCAAATTCATAGCAGTGAATAGAGTATTAGCCCCAAATATACCCTCATATCAGTGGTACTGGACCCTTATAATTCTCCTTGTGGCGTCGGATGTCTTTTATTAGAGGTAACCTGTGAGTAAAACTATGATATTCCTTACAGACTTACTTTACTGAAGGCGGTCATCTCATTCTGCTACTCCACCAAAATCAATTAACATGTTATCAAATAGATACGTATAACCCACACAGCACTATATTATATCGCCAGCTGATTTCAGACTAGTGTTCGTTCTCCAAGCAGCGGCTTTTGCCCTACGTTGTTGTAAAAAGTGTCTATGGGACACAACAGGAATACTTTTTTGTTCATCTGGCTTCAGTTATTACATGAGGATTCTCACAAGCTGTACTGCTGCATCAAGAAAGTTGCGACGCCTGAAGATTTTAGCTAAATGCAGAAACACTGTTATGGATCAACGATTGAGGTGTTCTATGAAATTGTAGAATATATGCCCTGCGTGTGCTCTATGTCGAGAACTGTTAAGGTGGAGTGGACATACATAATTAGTTGGAGGAAATACAGTTGCTAGTCCTCCTAATGGCAAGAAATGTAATTGATCCACGGAAGAAGCTGGCTTTAAAATTTTCAGCCAGTCGATTTTTGAGGAGTGCTTGTCATTCTAGCACTATGAGGTGGAAGCACGTTTCGTCCCATCCTCGATGTCAGGAATATATTTTTAACTGTTGTGTTTTATTGTATTTCGTTTGTTGTCATTGTGTATGTAAACTTAAACTGTAACTTTCATGTATGACTGTGTTGCAATATTAATCTGAACAATACAAGTGGTGTGCTTACGTAAACGCTGTCTGATAAAATGAATCCCCATATCTCATTGTAACTGTATAACTGTGTTACAATAAAATTTTACCAGTAATAATTATAAAACATAAGTCTGTATGCTAAAGAAACTGTCCCGTAAAATTCTGTACCTTGCAGTGCAGTGAACAGTGCTAAAACGTGTGACGTCAAACTGTCTGGCAGTTTCAACACACGACATCTACATCTACATGGATACTCTGCAAATGAACACGTAAGTGCCTGGCAAAGGATTCATCGAACCATTTTCACACTAATCCTCTATTATTCCATTCTCGAAGAACCCGCGAAATAAACGAGCACCTATATCTTTCTGTGAGAGCTCTGATTTCCTTAGTTTATTATGATGATCGTTTCTCCCTATGTAGGTCGGCGTCGACAAAATAGTTTCACATTTGGAGCATGAAGTTGGTGATCGAAATTTTTTGGGAAGACCCCGCCGCAACGAGAAACGTCTTTGATTTAATGATGTCCATGCCAAATCCTGTATCTTGTCCGTGATATTCTAGCCCCTATTTCTCGATAACACAAAACATGCTGCCCTTCTTTGATCTTTCTCGATGTACTCCGTTAACCCTCTCTGGTAAATACCCCATACCACGCAGAAGTAGTCCAAAAGAGAACGATCAAGCGTGATGTAAGCAATCTTCCTAATGGGTCTGATTCATCTTCTAAGTGTTCTGCTAATAAAACGTGGTCTGTGGTTCATCTTCCCCCCAGAATTTTCTATGTGTTATTCCCAATCTAAGTTGTTCGTAATTGTAATTCCTAGGTATTCAGTTGAACTTACAGCATTTAGATTTGATTGATTTATCGTGTAACCGAAGTCTGACGGATTCCTTTTAGCACTCCTGTGGATGACTTCATACTTTTTGTTATTTAGGGTCAATTGCCAATTTCCTCACCATACACATACTTTTTCTAAATCTTTTTCAAACTTCTGATGCCTTTTGTAGACGATAAACGACAGTATCATCTGCAAACAACCTAAGACGGCTGCACAGACCGTCTGCTAAATCGTTTATACATATGAGAAACAGCAGAGGGCCTATAACACTACCCTGGAGAACGCCAGACAACTAACACAGTAAAAAGTCTGCATAAAATTATATGCTTGTTGAAAGAATAACTGTCCAAAACGATCGTTTTAAAATGTCCTGTAAATTTACGTACGCAAACTAAGTAAAATTACAAACAGTAGACGAAACAAAACCAAATGTAACACTGCACTCTAAGACTAAGAATGTCTGCATCAGAAACGAAATCTGAGCTGAACTTTACCTGAACTGCCGCTGATAGTAATTTTGAACCTCAGTGCTTGAATGTAAATGATCTTACTGTGTTCTAACACTGATGTTAATCAGTCCCTAACAAACTTTCATGACTTACCTTGTGGCAACAGAAACTCGGCGCAGGTAGAAAGTGGAGAGTGTTAAAATGCAACGCAGCGGCAAACCAACTAAGGAAAAAAAGAAAACAAAAACTTTCCTAAGTACAATGTAAATAAAAGCACCTATACGAAACACAACACGCTGCATGTTTTGGGCAGCTGTTTCAGCTAAGTGCAATTCGGCAACACACAGTTACAAAACAAATTTTCGTGAGCAGATGATGGAAGTAATTAAACTTACTGAATTATGTAGAAGACATAGGAATTCAGAAACTGTATTGTCAAACTCAGAGTGCTTAAAAATTACAACAATCTTTGTAAAATCCATTCCTTGTAAAAAAAAAAAACAGTTACTCTTACATGTAATACCCAACTGAAATGGTAAAGAAATGACGAACCTGTAACTCCAGTCCAGCCTATGTGAGCAAATAACTGTCTTTAATCATGCCTCGATAATCAGACTAATTGACCCGAATCAATAGAGAAAAAGTTGTGCTAAACATTTGACTTTCTCAAATTCATGATAAATTACGCACATACATGCAATATAACTACCACATTACCTGAATATCTCCACAGATCTCGAACCAGTCTTTAGAAAACCACATTTCAGAAAAGCTGCGTCCTCTGCTTTTGCATCTATATTCTGCTGGCTATTTCCTGACCGCTCAGCAGCGTTACCAATACGCGATTTTCTCAGTTCTACCTGAATGCAATGCTGGCAACCACAATGCCACTGACAACCAAAGGTCAAATTGCCTATACTCTGAAACTCTGTGGCGTAACATATGGACTACTGAAGACTTCCGTTTGAAAAAAGCCCAGTTTACAGGTAATAAGTATGACGTACCGAATAACAAGAGTGCTCACAACAGTTTCATAGAATACCAAAAATAATAACTGCCAGTGGCGGCGGGCAGATTGGAGGGATACTCGTGTGGTCGTGGGACGTTGCTTGTGACAGCATGACATCCACTTTCTGACGTTGCACTGGTATAGACAGATAAAATCGTAGGCCGAAAAACGGACTACACGTCATTTAGTTTCAAAGATGGGACTATCTCCATGTGTCTGTTAGTCTACAGTGGAATGACACACAGTCTTCCGGCTGTCGGCTTACTATTGGGCTATAAAACGAGAAATAAAGGAATATTTCTCTACGGAATTTCAGACTTCACAACATGGACCACAGTTTCAAACGTCAACAGCTTCAGTTTATATTCTGGGCCGTCGGCACCGTACCTTAGCTCCTGCTGGAAATTGGCTAATGAATGCCACTCTTCTCCAAAGCAGATAACTCGTCGGCGGCCGGAGGCGCGCTCTGACGCCAGAAAAGTCGTTCCAGAGGGCGCATCTAAATTCCGAACGGGTCTTCTGGCACAATAAATAGAGAGAAGGGGGAAAAATTAAAAAGCAGTAAGCGTCCGCAGATAATTTTTATCGAGTTAGCTCTGGCCGGCCGGGCGCACAGTGAGGTCAGCGCGGCGGGATCACAATGGGAGCGCCGGCAGTGGCGGCGGCAGCGCTAATGGGATTAGGCCCGTCGCTCGTCCAGTCCGGCCGCGCGTGCGCCACAATGCACTTGTTAGGGGACCGCGGCGGGGGCGGGGGGCTGCGGGGGGCAGGCCGGGGGCAGACAGGTCGCGAGCGAAAAACGCCACGTTCCGGCCTTCCAGCGTCCGGTCATCCTCATTGCCCTCCCTCCCGATACCCACATTTCGATCACGGTTTGTACATGGGCAGTACGTCAGACAGACAACGGGACTGAATGCACTAGTCCAGTTTCTTCATGCTTGTAGTATTTTAAGGTCAGTGCCCGCACATAAGTTTCCTAAAGTAATACGACGCAGTTCTAAAAACAAAACTAAAATATAAATAAAATATCTCCCTTAAAAATTAATTTCCGACCGCCGTTAACTACAATATATTTCAATCTACTATACGTACACTACATGATCAAAATTATCTAGACACCCCTATATAATGTAAAGTTGATTACTAGATATCACAAGAGACAAATCCGCTAATGCAAAAGTTGGGGAGTATTATGAGTGTTGTGTTGTCAGTACAGAAGCAACAGCAGCAAAAAGTCGGTCAGGAGAGTTCAGCGACGTCGGATATGGACTAGTCATTGCAGTAGCAAACCTATAGGGACGTTTCAACCCTTGCAAAGCTGTACCAGTCGACTGTTGGCGACACGTGGAAAATCGAATGAACTCCGACAGCTAAACCGACACCAGGGTCGTTATAAAAACAGCATGAAATCAGAGATGAACCAGAGTGCTATAGCCGTCCAGCTAGCACAATGATATCGCGTAAGACGTTAAAAAGAAATCAAGCAGCTTCTCAATTCTCTTGTCTGGCCTCGTTATCATCAAGTTCTTCGTTGTTAACTTCCGTATCAATGTTTTCAGGGTGGCTGTTTCAATGTAGCTGTACTTATCATGTTTATGCTGCGTTTATTTTATTATGCTCTATATTTATTTTTCATTAACTTACTCATCATGCTTATGCTGCGTTTGTTTTATTACGCTCTATATTTCTTTATATATAAGAAGATAGTAACTGTTCTCGAAAGAACAGATACCACTGATGACCGTGCAGCTTCTCTAGCGTAAATGATAATTAATTAAAACCCTCAGCTACCGACAGGTGTAGTTGATATGCCTCGATGGAGACAGCTGAAAACGTGTGCTCCAGCCGGCCGGTGTGGCCGTGCGGTTCTAGGCGCTTCAATCTGGAACCGCGTGACCGCTACGGTCACAGCTTCGAAACCTGCCTCGGCCATGGATGTGTGTCATGTCCTTAGGTTAGTTAGATATAAGTAGTTCTAAGTTCTAGGGGACTGATGACCACAGATGTTAAGTCCCATAGTGCTCAGAGCCATTTGAACCATTTTTGTGTGCCCCGACTGGGACTCGAACCCAGGATCACCTGCTTATATGGCAGACGCTCTATCTATCTGAGCCAACGAGGACACAGATGAATAGCGCGACTGCAGGGACTTATCCCTTGCTTGCTTTCGAGAACAGTTTCTGTCTTCATATATATAGTTCAAGGATACCCAGTCATTGACCTCAAAAAAAGGCTCTGAGCACTATGGGACTTAACATCACAGGTAATCAGTCGCCTAGAACTTAGAACTACTTAAACCTAACTAACCTAAGGACATCACACACATCCATGCCCGAGGGAGGATTCGAACCTGCGACCGTAGCGGTCGCGCGGTTCCAGACTGAAGCGCCTAGAGCCGCTCGGCCACATTGACCTCCGTCTGTGCGAATGCGCACAGGCTGCCCGAACTATTACGGGAATCGTCACCTTAGTGTGCGCGAACAATGAGTGGATGGGCGTATAGCCATGAGGTACATTACGTATGTAGATTGTTGACAGTTGGGAATGTGAGTCTCACGGTAAGTGTGCAACGGATAAGTCCCTGCAGTGCGCTATTTATCTGCGTCCTCGGTGGTTCAGATGGATAGAGCGTCTGCCATGTAAGCAGAAGATCCCGGGTTCGAGTCCCAGTTGGGGAACAAATTTCCCGCTGTCCTCATCGAAGTATATCAACAACACGTGTCGGCAGCTGAGGGTTTCAGTTAATTGTCATCTATATTTTTTCATAAATTTACTTATCATGCTTATGCTGCGTTGGTTTTATTATGCTCTATATTTCTTTTTCAGTCATTCTCTTGATAGTAACATGTTTGTTTCACAGTTGTTTTGTGGTTCTTTATATGTAAGGATGTTTTCGGTTTCTACAATGTGGTTTTCTATGTATTGGTTGTTCAACCTGCTTTTGGTACAGTATTCCAGTCCTTTATCCAAGAGCAGTTTTTCTTTTTCGAGGAGTTGTGTATCGCGTCTACTAAACGAGGGTGAAATTTATGTTGATGTTCTCGTGGCTACTATTCTAAATGTAAATAAACAGGAAACAGTAAAACTAAAAAAAAAATGACCGAAACATAAATTTACATCTAAAATGCGAAAAAACAAATGAACCTGACAGTGACACAACTACGCCAAAACGAAAAATTGCTCTTGAAAAAATGATTGAAACACTGCACCAACAGTAGGTTAAACAAGTATTGCATAGGAAATCTATCCTAGCAGTAGAGGTAGGAAACATACAGCAGACCTCAGTAGTCACCGATAAAATAGAAACAAGAAGGTTCTGCTATTAGGTAGTCCACATTGCAGAGGTGTAGGCCAGCAGTTGAAGGAAGTGTTGGGGAGTGTGCACTAGGTCACCAGGATTGTGAAATCTAGTGCAAGGTTGGCTCAGATGACTGTTAAACGGAAATTACGTGGGAATTTTACGAGAGGATCAAGTTTTGATTGTGGGTGGAATAGTCTTGATAGGGACGGGGAGTATGATGAAGGTGGTGCCCTGGGAGAGATAGTCATTCAAACACATGACACAAATGTGCACGTCGTACATCTGTTTCAGCTTTATCGTCAGGCTTATCCTCATGCTGCTGCTAGTCGTGTTAACATGAGGCTTGAGAAGACACTGATGGTGGAGGGCATGACTCACATTGCTGTCGTGCCAGCTGAGTCCATCAATAAATCATGTTTCACTGGGAATGACCTGCACCTTAGTAGGAAGGGGAGGCTGATACAGCCTATAGGTGGCGCTGTAGTGGGTAGTGGTGGCACTCATCGGAAAATTCCTGTAGTAGTTGGTTTTAGAGCTGCACCTTTTTTTAGACTGAAGTCATCTGATGGGTATCCCTCCTTAAAGGAAATCTCTCTAACAAACGAAACACCTTCGAAGAAGGCCAAATATCCAATTAGTGAAGGAATTAGCATCTTTTATCAAAATAAAGGAGGTATTAGACATAAAGTTAGTGAACTGCTTATAGATTTTAACTTTTTACCTTATTGGAATATCAGAGCACAATTTAAATAATGTGATAATTCAGAGACTTCCTTTACCAGTATATAGATTAGTTGGCTGTTTTGCATGGAGTTCTTTGCAAAGTGGGGAAGTGGCTACATATATAAAAAACAGTATTCCTCTTACGTCTGTAGATGTATCAAAACACTGAAAATGAACAGCTATTTGAATTATTTTCAGGGGCAGTTGAACTTAGTGAAACTAAAGTTTTAAATATAGGTATTTACAGGTCCACTAGCTCTGGCTTCAGAACATTTCTGCTCGAGCTGCAGGGTATCCTTCGTTCACTTTATAGGAAGTACCAAAAATTAGTTGTATGTCGTGACTTTGATATTACTTTTGTATATGAAAAGGACGTCGGAAGACGTCCTAAATTCATATGATCTGGAGGAGACTGTATTTTTTCCATACAGGCTGCATAGGAACAGAAGCAAAACCATAGATAATATTTTTAGTCATTCTTCATTACTAGATCGGCATTGCGTTAGTAAAAGCGAGGTTGGCCTTGGGTTCTTGACTAGTGGGATAAGGATATCACGGAAAACAAAGTGGGAGTTATATAAAAATGTTAAAAATATTCACAATCGAGCTACTGTACCCCGTTAAAAGCAGTACTGAATGATGATTAAAAGCGTTATGAGGAAGGCAAACAGTATGCACAAATAGAATAGCTAATTCACAGGAAGTTGAAACCATATGTCAGTCACGACGGAAGTGTCAGGTCAGAAGCACAATTTGAGGATATAAAGTACGTATGTAGTAAAATTTTTCTGTTACTGATAAGTCAGACATATGTACAGTACTTGAAATCACTTTCTGAACGTAGCTGGTGAATTAAATAAAACTTAGTTTCTACAGGTAATCACATAACTTTCTTGGAAAATGGCTTCCCAAGAATGATATCTGAAATACTCCTCTGTGATAGTGACAAGGAGGAGATGAAGCCAGTAATTAAATCACTGATGTGTAAGGACTCTCATGAGTGTGATGGAGTATCTGATAGAATACATAAGTGCTTTGCTGCATATGTTAGCCCAGTACTTAGGCATATATGTAATTTTTCCGTTAGGAATGGCCAGTATCCTGAACGATTAAAGTACTGAGTAGTGAAGCCACTTCATAAAAGGGGAGAACGGGATAATATAGACAATTTTGGACGTAATTCTGTGCCTCTTAATTTGCTAAAGCTATTGAAAAGGCTATGCCTGTAAGTGTAATTCATTTCATTTTATTTCACGTAATTTGCTGTCAAATGAACAGTTTAATTTTAGAAATACACTCCTGGAAATGGAAAAAAGAACACATTGACACCGGTGTGTCAGACCCACCATACTTGCTCCGGACACTGCGAGAGGGCTGTACAAGCAATGATCACACGCACGGCACAGCGAACACACCAGGAACCGCGGTGTTTGCTGTCGAATGGCGCTAGCTGCGCAGCATTTGTGCACCGCCGCCGTCAGTGTCAGCCAGATTGCCGTGGCATACGGAGCTCCATCGCAGTCTTTAACACTGGTAGCATGCCGCGACAGCGTGGACGTGAACCGTATGTGCAGTTGACGGACTTTGAGCGAGGGCGTATAGTGGGCATGCGGGAGGCCGGGTGGACGTACCGCCGAATTGCTCAACACGTGGGGCGTGAGGTCTCCACAGTACATCGATGTTGTCGCCAGTGGTCGGCGGAAGGTGCACGTGCCCGTCGACCTGGGACCAGACCGCAGCGACGCACGGATGCACGCCAAGACCGTAGGATCCTACGCAGTGCCGTAGGGGACCGCACCGCCACTTCCCAGCAAATTAGGGACACTGTTGCTCCTGGGGTATCGGCGAGGACCATTCGCAACCGTCTCCATGAAGCTGGGCTACGGTCCCGCACACCGTTAGGCCGTCTTCCGCTCACGCCCCAACATCGTGCAGCCCGCCTCCAGTGGTGTCGCGACAGGCGTGAATGGAGGGACGAATGGAGACGTGTCGTCTTCAGCGATGAGAGTCGCTTCTGCCTTGGTGCCAATGATGGTCGTATGCGTGTTTGGCGCCGTGCAGGTGAGCGCCACAATCAGGACTGCATACGACCGAGGCACACAGGGCCAACACCCGGCATCATGGTGTGGGGAGCGATCTCCTACACTGGCCGTACACCACTGGTGATCGTCGAGGGGACACTGAATAGTGCACAGTACATCCAAACCGTCATCGAACCCATCGTTCTACCATTCCTAGACCGGCAAGGGAACTTGCTGTTCCAACAGGACAATGCACGTCCGCATGTATCCCGTGCCACCCAACGTGCTCTAGAAGGTGTAAGTCAACTACCCTGGCCAGCAAGATCTCCGGATCTGTCCCCCATTGAGCATGTTTGGGATTGGATGAAGCGTCGTCTCACGCGGTCTGCACGTCCAGCACGAACGCTGGTCCAACTGAGGTGCCAGGTGGAAATGGCATGGCAAGCCGTTCCACAGGACTACATCCAGCATCTCTACGATCGTCTCCATGGGAGAATAGCAGCCTGCATTGCTGCGAAAGGTGGATATACACTGTACTAGTGCCGACATTGTGCATGCTCTGTTGCCTGTGTCTATGTGCCTGTGGTTCTGTCAGTGTGATCATGTGATGTATCTGACCCCAGGAATGTGTCAATAAAGTGTCCCCTTCCTGGGACAATGAATTCACGGTGTTCTTATTTCAATTTCCAGGAGTGTAGTTTAACAAATGAAAATGCTATATTCTCTGTGAGGTACTGGAGGAGTAGTTACAGGTGTTATAAAAGCCCCAATACACCTCATGCCTCAACATTTCCAAAAAATAATCACAAAATTATGTATATATAAAAAACACACAACAGTGATAAACATAGAGAATTAATAGGACACATACAGAATATAGACTTGCCACAGACAGCATCACTGACTTAATTCAGCTTAGAAAACATGTACATATCCATCTGAAGAACAGGAACAATAGGAATCATAGTACAAAATCGCACATCCTACAGCAACCTCACTGCAGGAGCCATAACAGGGATTAGAAGTGTGCTCAGATTGATTACTGAAGAAAACTGCTTATAATTTCAGGATGGATGTTACCTACAAAGCTATGGGTTACCCATTGAATACCCCAATATCAGGAACTCTAACCAACACATTTATCTTTTAGAAAACCGATGTTTGAAAAGATAGGAACTGATGAAGGATTTTAAATTGTACTTTGACAGAGATATGTGGGTGATGTTACTTGCCTGGCACACGAGCCAATGAAAAAAATTCCAAAACGTCAAACACATCAGAACATAATGTTCACACTTGAAAAAGCAAAAGAAGATCAAAGTAATTTTCGTGACACTACAATAAAAAAAATAAAATAGCAGACATTCTTGTAATATTTTCAGAAACCCAAACGCTGCAGACACAATAACACATTCCATATTGACTCAATCCCACAACCGGAAGCTTACAGCACTAAGACTTGTGCTGTATTGAAGAAAAATGGTTCCACTGCATAAGAGAAACTATGTAACAGAAATGAGTACAGTTATACAAACTGCTAGGAAAAATGGGTGTGACACACATGTAGTACACAGACTCAATCAAAAAATCAAAATATGAAACAAACACACCACATCAAATATATCCAGAATGCAAAAATTCCTCACAAACTCTAAATCCACTAATACACACAACACACATACACAATGACAACACCATACAGCAAATAATTACATGGTACACCATGACTTATGCACATAATTTAACCCACAGAGTGGCAAACATACAGATGAAACCCGCTACGGTCGCAGGTTCGAATCCTGCCTCGGGCATGGATGTGTGTGATGTCCGTAGGTTAGTTAGGTTTAACTAGTTCTAAGTTCTAGGGGACTAATGACCTCAGCAGTTGAGTCCCATAGTGCTCAGAGCCATTTGAACCATTTGAACAGATGAAACCGGGATGCTAAATAGCATAGAAAACTTGGCAAACCCTCCAAGCAAAGTTAAGGCAACCCGCAATCAAGAGGGATACACAAACTTGATCGTCAAAGTTGTGATATAGTATACACATTCATAACATGCAGGAATTATAAAACACACTAGGAAGAACACATTAGTTGTTGGAAATATGAGAAACAAACCATTCCACATTTGCTGAGCACTTAAAACGCCACAACCACTATGCCGCAAACATGGAACAAGATTTGAAAATAGTCAGAATAAACAGCCACAACAGATTCTTTATTCCAGTGCAAGAAAATCTAGAAAGCCGTCGCTGAGAACAAACATGTGATAATCGACCAGACACACATCAGTTCTGACTCTGTCATGCACGATTGTTTACGTCTTTTGGCGGGTTTCGTGACATCTCTGAACAGTCAAAGGGATTGTGTCTGTGATACAATATCCTCAGTCAACGTCTGTCTTCAGGAGTTCTGGGAACCGGGGCGATGCAAAACTTTTTTGATGTGTGTGCATCACAGAAAAACAAAAAGTGCCAAAAATGTTTGTAATGTGTATTTACAACGTCGTGAGTGTAAATTAAACAGTATAAACAAAAATCTGCAAGCGTAAGTTACAAAAATTTTGTTTCATTCGATTGTGAATAGATGGACCCATCAACATGCCATAAGAAATAGGAATTTATCTGTCTCCAATGCTGTCTGAATGCTTTGGCATGTACGTCTGGCGGTCTATGTCACCCTGGATAGTATTTTGGAAAAGCTGGAATCTGTCTCCAAACCAGTTGCATGAAGATCAGACATACCACCCAAGAAACAGTTATGATATTTATGGCGTCTGGCTTTTAGTTTCCGGCTGTTTCTCTAAATCTGACAAGGAAGATGTTGCACTACTTCTGTTCGAAATGATGAGGCTGGCCTCCGTTCCCACCCTTCTTCTGCCTAAGCTTCTGACACCTCTCCAGTGACATCACTACTGGCAGAATGATAAATCAATCTTTTCTCATTATCATATAAACTATTTAAGAGAATCTTTGAACAAAAAGCTTTTGTCTGTAATAAATCTGCCTAGATGATAAATTTCAGTACCATGTATATCTCCAGTTTACCATTTTTTCCAAAATCGGAGCTACTATAAATGATTCATTGTTATAAGTACGAAATCCTGTAACCTTAAGGAAGAAGGAGATTGGGTATACAAGAACAACACACAAGACGTGGATGTGCTCCTCAAGATTCACGCCCCTCAATTACTCTAAAAGAGTACTGACTTTAGTTAGAATAACAGAGAAACCGCACAGTAAATTCTGTTTCGGAGCTGGTAACAGCAGGTTAAGACTACTGCTATTTTGCCTCCCTGCGCAAATCAGATCAAAGCAAATCAACCCATTTTGTGTCTGTGTATGTGTTGTATGTTGACATGTTTCACATTATAACGTTTATCGTTATAACGTTTACCGTGATTATTATCTGTAGGAAAGCTAACTATTAACAAACTAATTTAGAAGAGTGACAATGTTCGATTGACCACTAGCCGTAATATGTGACGCTCACAAAGATTATTACACAAAGATTTAGTTTATTCCCATATTCTCATGACACGCAAATATATGTAAATACAAACAACAAATTTAAATACAATAGAATTATTTCACGCAGCTGCGCGAGCAGTCAACAGGTAGCTCCACAGACTTATTAGGTCTTACATGTGCACAGTAAGGACGGGAAAACATCTACTGAACAGGATCTAGTTCTACAGCTAATAACCACAGCTTTTGACTTAGCTATGCTATTTATCTAAACTTGGTAATAATTAGGGTTTTTAGTCACATTATCATACAAGGTTTTATAGTGTAACGTTCGCTAAAACATTAGCCTGACGGTTACGTTGAATGTATGATCTGTGGAATGAGTAATGAACTCGAATTGTCGTATGGCGTGTTATAACTGCAAGTGGTGTGCTTACTCTGTGTTATTGTTAGCAAAAGTTTACGAGAATCGATTGGGCAATGCAACTCCTAATGCCAATAAAGGTTTCAGTCACTGCGAAATACATTCAGCCCCTTAGGCACTGAATCATCTGGCCCCGTTCGAAACTGGTAACTGTGGTCCCTCTGCACATAACAAATTAATTAAACTGTCTTACCTCTAAAGCAGCAACGGTGGAACGCGATATATTCTGGTCGCCCACATAAAAAAAGTAAATGCTACCTAAGGGCTCAGCAGTTTGCAATGCTGGCCATAATACTTGAAATGCACATGAAATTCATTTGGCTGATAAACGAGAACATCTAAGAAAATTTAACTACTTTGAAAAATATGTGACCAGGACTGGGAGGCGGTACTGATTATGGTGAATTACTAACACTCATGTAATTTTTCAAGCTTTCTCCCGCGAAGCGTTGTCATCTTCATTAATCGGGTTTCTGCCGGTTATTCGCGTCTTTCCTGCACGATATTTCAACTGCGTGACTCGCAGTCCTCTTCAGGTGCTGTCTGGTACTGATTCCAGTGTGGAACGCGTCCGGTATTTATGCCTACGTTGTGCCAGGCGTTCCCTCTACGGTCCGCGCCGCGTCTGGCTCTCTGTCCGTGGTGTGCGCCGACCAATAGCAACGGATGTAGCGTTTTCTTCTATCCCCGGCTGTTCCGAAGGCTGTGCGCGTACTTTGTGGTTGTTATCCGTTATCAATATAGCATAATTAAGTTCTGAAAGGCGTCCAAGCTGTGCTAGACATTTTATCTTCCGATTGTCGTCATTTAAGTCCTACTGTGAGTTAGGACGTTCTGTTACCATGTTGTTCCGTGTTAGGCGTTCCTCCGTAAGTTCTTGCCCCTCAGGAGCGGCTGCAGTGTTATCTTCAGGCCGATTGTGTTCAAATTGTCACTACAGACTCGGAAGAACGTCCTCAGATATTGTGTCTGTTGTCTGACGTATCATTTCACCTACATCCTTTGTTACATATAATGGGCTGTTATCTCTAAGTACATCTTTATACTTGCGTCCCTTAGGGTTTGGATCGAGTGCTGGCTTCCAAGCCGAGCTCAGCTGGAAACCGGTGCCCCGGTTAATGAGATTCTCCACGACCTTAATCACAATAAATTCTTTGATGACACCGTCCCAGTATCTCGATGTTTGTGTTAATATATTGGCATCATTGTACTTCATAGAATGATTGAGGCCTCAACAATGTTCGTCCATCGCTGACTTGGTTGCCTGTCTCAGTCTGGTGTGCCTTTGGAGATCTTTTCACCTGATGTCAACGATACTGGTCGTCTGGTCGATGTATGCCATTCCACATTCACATGGTACGTGGTAAACGCCTGGTTCCTGTAGACGCAGGTCATCCTTGACACTACCTAGCAGATCCTTAATCTTGGTATATGGATGGAACACGCACTTAATGTTACTTTTGAGGAGAATTCCGCTGATTTTGGAAGATATCGGCAGAACATATGGCAAATGTGCAACCTTTTGCTTTTCTTCTTGTATCTCTTCAGGAACTTCTGGTGGGGGAAACAGGGCGCAGTGCCTTTTGAACATCTCTAAAAGAGTATCCAATCTGTAGAACACAGGTTGTAGATGTTCTGTCTCGGTCGCCAAATTATCCGGACCTGACAGAACTCGTGCCCGATGAACCAGTGTTCTGCGTACACCATTTTTTTGTGCCGAGTGGTGGAAACTGCTGGCTTGCAGGTACTAGTCGGTGTGAGTGGGTCTGCGGTACACGCAGTGACTGAACGTATCATCTCCGTTCCTCTTAACTAGTACATCCCTCTCCAGTTCCATGTCAAATTTAATGTAACGGTGGCGTGAGTGTAGGTGGTCTTAGAAAGCATCGAGCTCTTTTCTCCCGTTGGCCATATGACAAAGGTGTCATCCACGTAACACTGCATGATCCACTTGAGCTGAGTGGAGAAACGTTTGACGGCACTGGGCCAAAATCAGCAGAATTCTCCTCAAAAATAACATTAAAAGTGTGTTCCATCCACCCACGAAGTTAAATGCTCTGCTAGGGAGTGTCACGTATGACCTGCATTTACAGAAACCCGAAGTTTACCACGTATCATATGAATGTGGTATGGCATTCATCGGCCAGATGACCAGGACCGTTGACATCAGGGGCAAAGAACACCAAACGCACACCAGACTGAGACAGCAACCAAGTCAGCAAATGCCGAGCATTGTTTGGAAGTAAGCCATTCTATGATCTATAATGATGCCAAGATTTCAACCAAACTTCGAGATACTGGGACAGCGTCATCAAAGAGTCTATTGAGATGAAAGTCAAGAAGAATTTCATTAACCAGCTGAGCTCGGCTACGAACCCAGCACTCGATCTTCTGAAGACGCAACGTAGGCAACATCCAGACCCCAAGGAATACAAGTATAAAGATGGAATTACAGATAACAACCAAGTACTTGTAACAAAGGACGTACGTGAAATGATACCTCTGTCCGCAGCTCGTGGTCGTGCGGTAGCGTTCTCGCTTCCCACGCCCGGGTTCCCGGGTTCGATTCCCGGCGGGGTCAGGGATTTTCTCTGCCTCGTGATGACTGGGTGTTGTGTGCTGTCCTTAGGTTAGTTAGGTTTAAGTAGTTCTAAGTTCTAGGGGACTGATGACCATAGATGTTAAGTCCCATAGTGCTCAGAGCCATTCAAATGATACCTCAGGCAGCAGGAACAATATCTGAGGACGTTCTTCCTAGTTTCGAACGACAATCTGAACGCAATCGGCCTGAAAATAACACTGCAGCCGGTCCTGTGGGACAAGAACTTCGGACGGGACGCTTAACACGGAACATCACGGTAACGGAACATCCTAATTCACAGAAGGAAGCAAATGACGGCAATCGGAAGATAAAACGTCTAGCGCAGCTTGGATGCCATTCAGAACTTGATTCTGCTATTTTGGCAACGGCTAATAAACACAAGGTATGTTCACAGCGTTCGGAACAGCCACGGCTAGAAGAAAACGCTACAACCGTTGCTATTGGTCGGCGCACACCACGGATAGAGAGCCAGACGCGGTGCGGACCGGAGAGGGAACGCCGAGCACAACGTAGGCATAAATGACGGACTCGTTCCACACTGGTATTAGTAACAGACAGCACCTGAAGAAGACTGCGAGTCACGCAGTTGAAATATCGTGCAGGAGAGACGCGAATAAACGGCAGAAACCCGATTAATCAACGTAATAACAATCGTTTTTTTTGTGGCATAATTATATTGCAAGTTACATTTGGCTTTTCAAAAACATCTGACAATTGAAGTTACATTACTCACAATTGATTCAGAAACAATGTGATTTAAAGAGCATGTACCATCTAACTTCATTTATCCAACGTAAATGCAAATCATCGATTTACACATAGCCCTGTTAATAAATCTTAAAAGGATTACAAAGATGAAATATGTTACTAGCCTTTTTATCAAAGCCGTTTGCTTACATTCTGGTGTTACTCAACAATTACAAATTATCACCAATTCCTCTATACTAACGCGCTGGATAAAGCAGAAATCATAATTATCGAACATATTTACCTTATTTGCCTGAAGACTTCTGCTTCCATTTTCAACAATACTGACATACCCACATTAATCTAACCCTTGATGGCTTCACACAGCACACCCCCAAAACCACCTACTCCATCGTCTTTCCCTCACAGACAGCTACCTACAGCTGTGCGCCCAGCGCTCTCTTACTCCAACACTAGTATTATCTCTGGGTCTGCGATATAAAGCCTACCAAAGATATACATCGTTTATAAAATCATATTCGTGTGCCACATACAGATGTGGCCCAGTATACTCCTTTCAATTACACATTACCTTCAATATGTATCAAAGTTATACACGTAGCCAGTAAATTTATATAGCTTGTCACGTGAGGATATTCCGTCCATTTATTAATGATCTTGTCTCAGACGTTTTGGCATCGTTCGGCTAATACGATACAGAGCTCGCAGTTAGGGAGCAGTTCGGATACACCCAGGAAATTATTCGTGAGATTGTACTGTAATTTCGTCATGCAGATACAGTTCAGAACGTAACAACCTCAGCAAAATTTTAAATGTTACTTGCTTATCTGCTACATCATTCCAAATAATAAATAAATAAGTGAAAAGAAACTACAAATCTCTGCAAGTAGTAGAACCTAGTTTTCGTCGCACGATGGTCGTGGTTATCCGACCGTCCAACTGTTGTCAACACATGTACAAATTCTCATTTTCATCTCCACTCATCGCTTCTAACGCTAATTTAAATTTCTGCTACACAGTCCATAAATTTCTGGATCTAAATAAAAAATCTTATCTCTGCAAATCAGATAACAGTAGAAGTACTTTAAAGATATTTCTCGATATTACATTTCCTCTGAAGTTCTTGGCATAATAAGCTGTAACTTCACATGGTCACTAACTATGGAGCTCTCTAGCTTTTAGCCTACTCGTTTATATTCTGGGTAATTTTACCTTGTCTTCTTTCTGGATTTAGCCTAGAATTTTAGCATAGCTCCATTTTTTTTTCAATATCTCCTGTAACAAATCGAGTATCGATAAAGAGATTAGGTTTTCCTATTTGTGATACGAAAAGTAGCTGAGTTCTGAATTTGGTTCTGAAAACTTTTCCAGTTTTCCACTTGCTTACACTTTTGCTTCTGAGACATTATATTCCGAACATTATTTACTTGAGCTATCTTTCTATTTATTCATAACTGTGTGTTTATTACCGTCGTAAAATTCGACTTTATTATCGTCGTAAAATTTTTTACTATAAAACTCATAATGGACGCGTAAACTCTGCAGAGCCTCCTTCTTTGTCAGTTGGATGCGCGTCCCCCCCCCCCCCCCCCAGAATTTTCTAGCTCAGCATGGCGTTGCACAGCCCCTCACTACGTCCTTGACACTGAATGGCCGTACATGCATAAAGGCTGCTGACGTTTGGGTTCAATAATGAGCATCAAAAAGCAAATACATTTATAAGTAATTTGTCTGATTTTTTTGTAGACGAACATAACCAACGGCACCTTCATGCTTGGTCTGTAAGCAAGTTTTTGGTTGTGCTGCTGAATCGAGAGTTAATGATAAGTTATCTCAAAACTACCACAAGGTAGAAAATTTAATTCGGTAGTGGAAGGATCCAGACTCACACACACACACCGAGAAAAAAACACGTAGGATCTTTTACAAAATTATATCAAATAACTTTAATTAAAATAGCCAGCTTCAAAAAATTAAAAAAACAACAAATACCACCAAGGGAAACGGTCATTTTCCTTTAAGATATGTACCAAGTAACCAATGAACTAAATACAATTTATTTGTGGGGTAGTCAAGCGGTTTGAGGCGTCTTGTCACTGTCCGCGCTGCTCCCCCCGTCGGAGGTTCGAGTCCTCCCTCGAGCAAAGGTGTGTGTGTTGCCTTTAGCGTAAGTTAGATTATGTAGTGTGTAAGATTAGGGACTGATGACCTCAGCAGTTTGGTCCCATAAGATTTTTCCACAAATTCGAAAAAAAAATTATGGATTCCAACTGCTCATACAAGCTTCAAAATAACTGCTGGATCCGGCCTCTCAAAATGCAGTGGGCTGTCTCATACGGGTTAATTATAATAAATAGGGAATCATACTCGTCAGCAACCTAAAACATACGTGAGAAACAATTACAGCACATGTCTTAAAGTGAAACAAGCCACTACATGCTTTACACTCCTAGGGAGGAAGACCACTTTCTTGAGTAATGTGATCTGAGACCCAAGTAAGGGAACTAAAACAAATCTTAAATCAAGGGGCCCATTGAACAGAATGCTATTCTTAACTATGACTTAAGTAACAAGATTTTACCAATGCTTGGACAACGATTAGGCATTAAAAGATTAAAACAACTTTGTCACAATACGATTTCAAAAGTAGCTTGCTTGACCTGAATGACTTAAGCCAAGATCTCTCTCGCTCTCTCTCTCCCTCTCTATCCCCCCCTCTCTCTCTCACTCTCTCTCTCTCTCTCTCTCTCTCTAAGGGCAAGAGGTGACTAATTTTAAGCAAGAGCAGAGATATAAAGTATATTTACTTTAAAAACAATTCAAAGGAGAAATACTTAGCAAGGCAAAGGACTTGCTCAAACATGCGTCTTTTCTTTTACAAAAAACATTAACATTAGTGCACAAAACTTGCGTCACTGAGCCGAAACCAAAATGCTAAAATCAGAGATCAGTCTGGGTATAGAGGGTACTACTCAGCTCTCATAATAGACTACAGACTTGAACAAAACGCTGTCAAACACCGTGCGACTCTTAAACAAGATTAATCGGTGACGTGCTTTAATACCAAAGCTGACAAATGTCTGCTATCAAAGTATAAAGTTTATTCGTCTGCAATCTCCTCCGCTTGTCATTATTAAAATCCACAGGCAATACGGTGGTGACAATCGCCCAGGTTACCAGTGCACATGAGCCGCACTCGATGCTCCTGTTGTGCTTTAATGAAAACAGGCAGCTCATTCAAGCCCTCACGCATTTGTAATCTCTATCGCGAAATAGCCAGGCTGGCTAGCATAACACCTTCCTATTAATGTTCAGTTTAAGCTCGAAGTATAGCTCGAAGTTCTTTTGACGTGTAAATGACCCTGAGAATATCTACTATAAAAGTGGCCACCGAATTTCCGTCCAAGGTACCACTGTGCCAACCCAGCCATAAGAGTTTCATATGCGTGCAGCTCCTCCGATGAGCCGGAGAGAATGCGGCGCCTTAGAGCCTCATCGCATGACCCAGCCGCTGCATAAGGCGACGCCTGGGAAGTCGTTACCAAGAGTCGCGGCTCTATCTTTCAGAATCGGTGGCGTACTTGCTCAAAACAGAATGGATTTAGTTTCTTTTAGGGACGTACTTTCCAGATTATCTGATGATCAGCATAATTTTGAACATGTAGGGTTTCCGCTGGAATTGTTTTGGTTACGAAGCTTTCTGTACTGTTAGTGGAGTACGTTGGAGTCAACAAAATCATCACAAGTAACTAAGCACTCTGTAATTAAAAGTTTTACGGAATGGTAAAATGACTCGATATCTCACGCTGACAGTTCTCATAGCCTATACAGTAGGAGTTCCGAAACAATACTTTGATCTAACATTTAGTGCTGTGTTGTCGATGTATAACTTCTTGTGTTCGCTTTCATTCATGGCATACTTAATTACTGCTATGGAAGAACTGGCAACATGGCTTCTGCAATAATCTCTCATTCATTCGAAAAGTCTAAGGTGTTTTCGCTGTAATTGTTCAAGAGATCCAGAAAAGTGTGCACCATGCTGTTTTACCACGTGACGTGTTACATAGTTTCACTGTATTAGAGCACTGCATCCACGTGGCGAAGGCGAGTGAGTGGGAACAGTTTCCGGTCACTCGCTATACACGTGGTTCGGCCTCTCTCGCTTTCACGCTGGCGAGCACTCTCCGATTACGAATCAACAGGCATGTCGCCACTTTCTCCTGACTAGGGAAACTTGCCGGTTGGCGATCTCAGAACACGAGGTCTGTTCAAAAAATTACGGAACATTCAATATTTCGGGCCAATCGTTTGTTGGAGAGAAATGCGGCTGATATCCCTGCACAGGCCTGTGTTCAATGTATAACTACCGGAAGTTCCATTGTCGTATGTCTGCTTGTTATTGTTTAGTGTTGTATTGAGTACAATGTTGTATCGCACAGTTTTCGAATTTCGAGATGGCTGAATTAGAGGAGCAACGCGTCTGCATTAAATTTTGCTTGAAACTCAAGAAAACCTTTACAGAGACACACCAAATGAGGCTGAAAGACTACGGTGATGAGTGCTTAAGCCGTACCCAGTGTTATGAATGGTTCACACGGATTAAAAATGGCCGGACGGGAGTTAAAGGTCACCCTCGTTCCGGACGCCTTTCGGTATTTACCGACGACACTGAAGTCAGGAACATTAACGAAATTGTGCGTGGCAACCGAAGACTGACTGTCCGAGTCATTGCAAAAGAATGTAACATTTCAGCTGGATCATGTCATGAAATCCTGACACAGCATCTTGGAATGCGCCGTGTGGCAGCCAAGTCCGTCCCACAGCACGTGAGTCAAGACCAGAAAGACCTTCGTCTTGCAATCTATGAAGAGCTTTTGGATCGCGCAGGTGAGAACTAGATGAACCTTAGGAGAACCGTATGACCTCTGCGGACTTACTTTTATTTTCAACGTTGAAAACAACGTTGAAAGGACGAAGATTTGCAACGACAGACGAGATAAGAGAAAATTCACCGACGGCGCTTCGAGCGATCCAGCAAGGGGCGTACCAAGACTGCTTCCGGAAATGTAAACGGTGTTGGGAGCGTTGTAACAGTTGTGAAAGAGAGTATTTCGAAAGAGACCATGCACAGTAAGTAAAGGGCAAGTGTAGGAAAATTTTGTGGACAATGTTCAAGAATTTTTTGAATAGATCTCGTACAGAACAAGGCTTGGAGGAAGATCATCGAGTCCGCGCGGGACCTCATGAGTTCCATGTGGCTATGCGAGCCGCGCATGTGGGTGTGTCATTAGGATGGATAAAGTCGATCAACTTCGATAAACTCCTAGAAACTCTGTCAAGTTTATTTGCACTCTCTCTTGCATTTACTGGTGGTCAATTACAAAAACTATTTTCTGGAGAAGTATGAGTGTTATTGATTACCATCGAAATGCGTTGGACATTTCAGCAACCTCCGCTAACACCTCATTTGTTGGGGCGGAATGCATAGCTCCTAGGCAAGCACTGACGCAGCAAAACTGGTTTTTTCCAGTTTCTAAATTGATTTCCTTTCGCCCCTGTAAGACATCATAGTCGGTGTTACATCATATTAGAGCCCTTACAGTAACAGAAAAGTATTATGATACAAGGGTGAATCTTCTCTATGAGATATGCAGAACGCGTCGTCCATGACACATGTAACCCGTGAACGTTGTTACATGACGACGAGAGCCATAGTGAAATTACTTGTAAAATTACGTTCTACATGCCAGAGCCAATTATTTTTATCGTTTGTGACTGTGAAGTATACTGAGAAGGCGTAGTCATTGACGAATACATGTACAGGACAAAGCATTTAAAATGCCTAGCTCCTTCATGGGTACCTGTATGACGTCCGCTGGTGAACGCCACATACGAGACACAAGCAGCAATAGCGAAGTAACAGATATTGTGACTTTTACGAGTTCCTAATCAAGAGCGAATTTTATAATATCATCTGTATGCCTTAATAGTTTAGTTTCCCAAGTCTCTGTGTGTTAATCTAATATCTAATAGGCACAGTTCTCGCGTTTTCGTTTGCGTCGGAAAGTAAACCGACTTTGTGACATATTGCAAGTTCCTATTCAGGGACGAATTACTTAGTTTCACTTGAGTGCTTCGGTAGTTAGGTTTTTGAATCTCAGCGTATTAATCTAATTTATTAGACACAGTTCACAGAGTTTTCGTCAGGGTCTACAGTAGAGTTGCGTAGCTCGTGTCGATAGTCCGTTTATTTGCATAGTTTAATTTTCCACAGTCTTTAGTATGGACAGGGTTTGCGACTGTTGTGTGTGGATACGAACCGAATTGGTGACACTTCGCTCTCAGCTTCGGGCTGTGATGGCTTCGGTTACACAGCTTGAGGCTGCAGTGGATGGGCACCACTGTTGTGGGCCGGCCATGAAACGGACTTCCGGGACTTCCGAATCCTCCGATCGGTCCTCGCAGATGGCCAGCATAGTTACTGCTCACCTGTGGTCAAATAGGAGGTCACCCCAGGGCATAGCATGCTACGAAAGACTTCCCAGGCGGCCACACGTAAAGTCTACACGATTTGTCTGTCAAATAGGTTCCGTGTACTGTCTGTGGCTGACAGTGTCGCTGAGCCAGATGCTGTCACCTGTCCTGTTTCAGAGGAAACCTCTCATCCTGCAAGATCCGGACAGTTACAGAGGGTGGGATTATCGATAGTTGGGAGCGCCAACGTAAGGCGCGTTATGAGGCCCTTAGGGACATGTCTGTCAAGAAGGGAAAGAAAACCAATGCACACTCCGCGTGCATGCCGGGTGGAGTCATTGCAGATGTTGAACGGGCCCTCGCGGATGCCATGAAGAGCGAAGGGTGCAACCAGCTGCAGGTGGTTGCTCACGTCGGTGCCAGTGATGTGTGTCACTTTGTGTCAGAAGAGATTCTCTCTGGTATCGAGCGGCTAACAGAACTGGTAAAGGCTGCCAATCTTGCTACCAAGTTGAAAGCAAGGCTGACCATTTGCAGCATAGTCGACAGGAACGACTGCAGACCTCTGGTACAGAGCCGAGTGGAGGGTCTGAATCAAAGGCTCAGACGGTTCTGCGACCGTGTATGCTGCAGATTCCTTGACTTGCGCCAAAGGGTGGTTGGATTTCGGGTTCTGCTAAATAGGTCAGTTGTCCACTATAAGCAGAAGGCGGCTACAGGCGTAGCAGGGGCTATGCGGCGTGGACTGGGTGGTTTTTTAGGTTAGAAAGTCACGGGAAAACACAAGAAATTGGAAATTTGTGGTAAGGTCTTATGGGACCAAACTGCTGAGGTCATCGGTCCCTAAGCCTACATATTACTTAATCTAAGTTAAACTAACCTACGTTATGAACTACATACACACCCATGCCTGAGGGAGGACTCGAACCTCCGACGTGGGGAGCCGCACGGACCGTGACAAGGCGCCCTAGACCGTGCAGCTACTCTGCGCGGCTAAAACACAAGAAGGGCTTCAGTCACAAAGGGTGCAGGTCGAACGAAGGAAGTATGTAGGTACAGGCAGGACCCACCCGTATAACAGTTGTAAATTTTCGTAGCTGTGTTGTGAAAGTACCAGAGCTCCAGGCGCTAATAAAAAGCACTGATGCTCTAATCGTTACAGGCATTGAAAGCTCGCTAAAGCCGGATACAAGCTGAGCCGAAATTTTTGCGAAGAACCTAACAGTGTTCCGAGAGGATAGGCTAAATACAGTTGCCGGTGGCGTGTTTGTTGCTGTTATAAGTAGTTTATTTCGTCATGAAATTTAAGTAGTTAGTTCCTGTGAGTTAATACGGGCAGAGTTCATTGTTGGCAACCGGAATAAAATAATAACTGGATACTTCTTGCTGAAAGGTTCAAAGAAAACTTGAGTTTGATTTCAAACACGTACAAGACTCATACGATTATAGTTGGTGGTGACTTTTAATTTACCTTCGATATGTTGGTGAAAATACATGATTTCGGAGGTACGCATAATACATCATCCGAAATTGTGCTAAACGCATTCTCCGAAAATTTCTGGAGCAGTTAGTTTATGAGCCTACGCGAATAGTAAACGGTAGAGAAAACACACTCGACCTCTTAGCAACAAATAATCCTTCAAAAATAAACGAATAGTATACCCACTCAAAAAGGCAGATAAAAACTTATTTGATGCCTCCCTGAGAGACCATCTCCACTCCATCCAAATTAATAATATAAGTGTAGACCAGATCTGGCTTGAATTCAAAGAAATAGTACCGGCAGCAACTGACAGACTAACGCCAAATAAGTTAACAAACGACGGAGTTGATCCTCCTTAGCACACAAAACGGGTCAGAACACTGTTGCAGCAACAACGAAACAAACATTCCAAATTTACACAGACGCAAAATCCCCAAGATTGTCGATCTTTTACAGAAGTTCGAAATTTAGCACGGACTTCAATGCGAGATGCTTATAACAGTTTCCACAACGAAGCTTTGTCTCGAAACCTGGCAGAAAATCCTGAGAGATTTTGGTCGTATGCCTTCGTTGAGCAATACCAAAGGAGATACTATCGAAGACGGTGCTGCCAAATTTGAGTTACTAAACACAGCCTTCCGAAATTCTTTCACAAAAGAAGACGAAGAAAATATTCCAGAATTCGAATCAAGAACAGCTGCTTACATGAGTAACGTAGAAGTAAATATCCTCGTAGTAGTGAAGCAACTTAAACCACTTAATAAAAGCAAGTCTTGTGGTCCAGACTGTATACCAATTAGGTTCCTTTCAGAGTATGCTAATGCATTAGCTCCATACTTCACAACCATTTACAACCGTTCGCTCGGCAAAAGATCCGTACCGAAAGACTGGAAAGTTGCTCAGGTCACTCCAATATTCAAGAAAGGTAGTAGGAGTAATCCACTTAGTTACAGGCCCACATCATTAACGTTGATATGCAGCAGGATTTTGGGACATATATTGTGTTCGAAGATTATGAATTACCTCGAAGAAAGCGGTTCACATGGGTTTAGAAAACATCGTTCTTGTGAAACACAACGAGCTCCTTATACGCATGAAGTGTTGAGTGCTATTGACAAGGGATTTCAGATCGATTCCGTATTTCTGGATTTCCGGAAGGCTTTTGACACAGGCGGTTTTTAGTGAAATTGCGTGCTTGTGGAATATCGTCTCAGTTATGTGACTGGATTTGTGATTTCCTGTCAGAGAGGTCACAGTTCCTAGTAATTGACCGAAGGTCATCGAGTAAAACAGAAGTGATTTCTGGCGTTCCCCAAGGTAGTGTTATAGGCCCTTTGCTGTTACTTATCTATTTATCCAAGCAGCCGTCTTAGGTTGTTTGCTGATGACGCTGTCGTTTATCGAATGATAAAGAGCAAAACAATTTGCAAAAGTATTTAGAAAAGATATCTGAATGGTTCGAAAATTGGCAGCTTAAATAATGAAAAGTGTGAGGTCAACTACGTGAGTGCTAAAAGGAACTTGTTAAACTTCGGTTACATGATAAATCAGTCAGATGTAAAGGCCTTAAATTCAATTAAATACCTACGAATTACAATTATAAACAAATTAAATTAAAAGGAACGCACGGAAAATGTTGTGGGGAAGGCTAAACAAAGACTGCGTTTTATTGGCAGGACACTTAGAAAATGTAACAGACCTTCTAATGACACTGCCTACGCTACGCTTGTCCGTCCTCTTTTAGAACACTGCTGTGCGGTGTGGGATCCTTACCAGATAGAACTGGCGGAGTACATCGAAAAAGTTCAAAGAAGGGCAGCACGTTTTGTGTTATCGTGAAATATGGGAGAGAGTGTCACTGAAATGATAGAGGTTATGGGCTGGACATCATTCAAACAAAGGCGTTTTTCGTTGCGACGGAATCTTCTCACGAAATTCCAATCACCAACTTTCTCCTCCGAATGCCAAAATATTTTGTTGGGACCGACCTATATAGGTGGAAACGATCATCACGATAAAATAATGGAAATCAGAGCTCGTACGGAAAGATATAGATGTTCTTTCTTTCTGCGCGCTATAGAATATTGGAATAATAGAGAATTCGATGAAGCCTCTGCCAGGCACTAAAATTTTATTTGCAGAGTATCCATGTAGATGTAGATGTGATTAATTTTGAATGGAACTTTCCACGGTCTCGTTGTGCGGGTGTTCGGTTTTCATTTGACTGTGCCTTACGTAAGAGGTAGGAGTGGATCCGAAATTTAATCCTTTCTACTCCCTTCGTGACTTCTGCCAAGATTGAAGTTTTCTACCCTTCCAACATTGTCTGAATTAATCAGCACAACTGTTTCCATTCGTTTTGTAAGTGTGATTCACACCAGATGTGCTTTAATTATCAGTTGCATCACACTTGAGTTTATCTAAGAGAGTAACATGATCTCCAGATCAAATGTCTTGGAAAAATCACAAAAATACAACAGGCGATGTTTTATTTTTTAAGGCTTCTACTATTTCATCGAAGATCTAAATAGCAGTACTAACCGAACAACAAGACAACTGGAGACAACATTCCGAGGGACTAACAGTGTCGTCGGCACGGACTCCACGATCTTCGTGTTGTTATTTCCTGTCAGGCAGTCTGAATCTCTGCGTGGATCTTACACAGAAGTCAGTTTCTGCTTTATATGTAGGACAACTGCAGCAGCTAGAACATTATACTGAAGGCTGTGGCCTTCACATTTTGACAGCTCTCGGTTAACATACGCTGAGGTGACAGTGACGGAAGCCATGATAGAGTGATAATCACTTATACAGCTGCCGGCAGTATCGCATACACAAGGTATAAAAGAGGAAGTCGTTAGTACTCTGGTGATTCATCTGAAAAGGTTTTAAACGAGATTATGGCCGCATGGCGTGATTTAACAGCTTTGAATGAGGAATGGTAGTAGGTGCTATATTCAGGGGAAATTTCATTTCGGAAATCGTTAGGGAATTCAACATACCGAGGTACACAGTGTCAAGAATATGCCGAGGACACCAAATCCGAGGAATTACCTCTCACCATGGACAACGCAGTGGCCGACGGCCTTCACAAGAGTAGTGCGTTTGCTTAGAGTTGTCAGCACTAACAGACAAGCAACATTGCGTGAAGTAATAGCAGAAATCAATGTGCCACGTACAACAAACGTATCCTTAGGACAGTGCGGTGGAATTTGGCGTTAATGGGCTATGGCAGCAGACGAGTGAAGTGAGCGCCTTCACGGCCTTCACAAGAGTAGTGCGTTTGCTTAGAGTTGTCAGTACTAACAGACAAGCAACATTGCGTGAAGTAATAGCAGAAATCAATGTGCCACGTACAACAAACGTATCCTTAGGACAGTGCGGTGGAATTGGGCATTAATGGGCTATGGCAGCAGACGACTGACGTGAGCGCCTTTGCTAACTGCATGATGTCGCCTGCAGTCTCTCTCCCTGGATAGTGTTAATCTCGGGTGGAAGCTAGACGACTGGAAAACAGTAGCCTGCTGAGTCCCAATTTCTACTGAAAAGAGCCGATGGTAAGGTTCGAGTGTAGCGCAGATCCCAGGTGGCCAAGGACCCAAGATGTCAACATGGCACTGCGCATTTTGGTAATGGGTCCATAATCGTGTGGGCTGTGTTTACATGGAACTAACTGGGTCCTTTGGCCCACCCAAACCGGTAACTGACTAAAAATAATTATGTTCGGTTATTTGGAGACCATTTGCAACCACTGAAGGACTTTGTGTTCCCAAACACTGATAGAACCTTTGTGGGTGACAATGTGCCATGTCACTGGACCCAAATTGTTCGTGATTGAGCTGAAGAATCCTAGATATTTCGAGCGAATGATCTGGCCAAAAACATTGCCCAACATGAATCCCATCGAACATTTATGGGACATAATCTAGAGGTCTGTTTGTGCACAAAATCCTGCACTCACCACACTTTCGCAATTATGGGCGGCTACAGAGGCATGGCTCAGTATTTCTGCTGAGGACTTTCAGCACCATGTGGAGTCCAAACCATGTCCAGTTGCTACACTACGCCAGGCTAAAGGGGGCCGACACTATATTCTACATCTACATCTACATTTATACTCCGAAAGCCACCCATCGGTGTGTGGCCGAGGGCACCTTACGTGCCACTGTCACTACTTCCCTTTCCTGTTCCAGTCGCGTATGGTTCGCTGGAAGAACGAATGCCGGAAAGCCTCCGTTCGCGCTCGAATCTCTCTAATTTTACATTCGTGATCTCCTCGGGAGTGATAAGTAGGGGGAAGCAATATATTCGATACCTCATCCAAAAACGTACCCTCTCGAAACCTGGACAGCAAGCTACACCGCGATGCAGAGCGCCTCTCTTGCAGAGTCTGCCACTTGAGTTTGCTAAACGTCTCCGTAACGCTATCACGCTTACCAAATAACCTTGTGACGAAACGCTCCACTCTTCTTTGGATCTCCTCTATCTCCTCTGTCAACCCGACCTGGTATGGATCCCACACTGATGAACAATACTCAGGTATATGTCGAACGAGTGTTTTGTAAGCCACCTCCTTTGTTGATGGAATACATTTTCAAAGGACGCTCCCAATGAATCTCAACATGACACCCGCCTTACCAACAATTAATTTTATATGATCATTCCACTTCAAATCGTTCTGTACGCATACTCCCAGATATTTTACAGAAGTAGCTGCTACCAGTGTTTGTTCCGCTATCATATAATCATACAATAAACGATACTTCTTTCTATGTATTCGCAATACATTACATTTGTCTATGTTAAGGGTCAGTTGCCACTCACCGCACCAAGTGCCTATACGCTCCAGATCTCCCTGCATTTCGCTGCAATTTTCCAATGGTGCAACTTCTCTGTATACTACAGCATCATCCGCGAAAAGCCGCATGGAACTTCCGACACTATATACTAGGTAATTTATATATATATTATGAAAAGCAATGGTCCCATAACACTCCCCTGTGGCACGCCAGAGGTTACTTTAACGTCTGTAGACGTCTCTCCATTGAGAACAACATGCTGTGTTCTGTTTGCTAAAAACTCATCAATCCAGCCACACAGATGGTCTGATATTCCGTAGTCTCTTACTTTGTTTATCAGGCGACAGTTCGGAACTGTATCGAACGCCTTCCGGAAGTCAAGGAAAATGTCATCTATCTGGCAGCCTGTATCTAATATTTTCTGGGTCTCATGAACAAATAAAGCGAGTTGGGTCTCACACGATCGCTGTTTCCGGAATCCATGTTGATTCCTACAGAGTAGATTCTGGGTTTCCAGAAATGACATGATACGTGAGCAAAAAACATGTTCTAAAATTCTACAACAGATCGATGTCAGAGATATAGGCCTATTGGTTTACGCATCTGCTCGACGACCCTTCTTGAAAACTGGAACCACCTGAGCTCTTTTCAAATCATTTGGAACCTTCCGTTCCTCTAGAGACTTTCGGTACAGCGGCTCTTAGAAGGGGGGCAAGTTCTTTCGCGTACTCTGTGTAGAATCGAATTGGTATCCCGTCAGGTCCAGTGGACTTTCCTCTGTTGAGTGATTCCAGCTGCTTTTCTATTCCTTGACACTTATTTCGATGTTAGCCATTTTTTCGTTCGTGCAAGGATTTAGAGAAGGAACTACAGTGCGGTCTTCCTCTGTGAAACAGCTTTGGAAAAATGTGTTTAGTATTTCAGCTTTACCCGTGCCATCCTCTGTTTCAATGCCATTATCATCCCAGAGTGTCTGGATATGCTGTTTCGATCCACTTACTGATTTAACGTAAGACCAAAACGTCCTAGGATTTTCTGTCAAGTCGGAACATTGAATTTTACTTTCGAATTCACTGAACGCTTCACGCATAGCCCTCCTTACGCTATCTTTGACATCGTTTAGCTTCTGTTTGTCTGAGAGGTTTTGGCAGCATTTGAATTTGCAGTGAAGCTCTCTTTGCTTTCGCAGTAGTTTCCTAACTTTGTTGTTGAACCACGGTGGGTTTTTCCGGTCCCTCACAGTTTTACTTGGCACGTACCTGTCTAAAAAATATTTTACGATTGCCTTGAACTTTTTCCATAAACACTCAACATTGTCAGTGCCGGAACAGATATTTTCGTTTTGATCTGTTAGGTAGCCTGTAATATGCCTCCTATTACTCTTGCTAAACAGATAAACCTTCCGCTCTTTCTTATATTCCTATTTACTTCCATATTCAGGGATGCTGCAACGGCCTTATGATCACTGATTCCCTGCACCATGGGTGAGGGGTCAACCTCAATGTGGGCAGTATCCCGGACAGCCACAGCCGAAGTCTGATCGGGGGATGCGTGGGACGAGCTGGCCGTCCCCGACAAACCCCCGTCCGGACCCCCACAGTGATGCCCATTGGCCACAGCCTCAAGCTGTGTGACCGAAACCAACACTGCCTGAAGCTGGGAGCTAAGGGATGCCAACTCAGCCCGCATCCGAACACAGCAGTCGCAGTCCCTATCCATGCTAAATACTGTTGTGGAAAGAACGTCTGAACTAATCTACTGAAGGGCACAAACAATTCGACACAAAATTTTAACGGTTATTAAAATACAAGACTGCCTAGTAAATCCAGTAATGCTGCTACTTGCGCACTGCTGACACACTGCTCGGCAGCAGAAGGCTAACTGAGGTATCCCATGACTTTTGTCATCTCTTGCACATTGTCATCACTGTTTCTTGGCATATACAGGGTTTTACAAAAAGGTACGGCCAAACTTTCAGGAAACATTCCTCCCACACAAAGAAAGAAAATATGTGGACATGTATCCGGAAACGCTTACTTTCCATGTTAGAGCTCATTTTATTACTTCTCTTCAAATCACATTAATCATGGAATGGAAACACACAGCAACAGAACGTACCAGCGTGACTTCAAACACTTTGTTACAGGATATTTTCAAAATGTCCTCCGTTGGCGAGGATACATGCATCCACTCTCCGTCGCATGGAATCCCTGATGCGCTGATGCAGCCCTGGAGAATGGCGTATTGAGGTCAGGAGAGCGTGGAGTCCATGGATTGGTCCGCCTCTACCAATCCATCGGTCACCGAATCTGTTGTTGAGTATCGTACGAACACTTCGACTGAAATGTGCAGGAGTTCCATCGTGCATGAACCACAAGTTGTGTCGTACTTGTAAAGGCACATGTTCTAGCAGCACAGGTAGAGTATCCCGTATGAAATCTTGATAACGTGCTCCATTGAGCGTAGGTGGAAGAACATGGGGCCCAATCGCCGGCCGCGGTGGTCTCGCGGTTCTAGGCGCGCAGTCAGGAACCGTGCGACTGCTACGGTCGCAGGTTCGAATCCTGCCTCGGGCATGGATGTGTGTGATGTCCTTAGGTTAGTTAGGTTTAACTAGTTCTAAGTTCTAGGGGACTAATGACCTCAGCAGTTGAGTCCCATAGTGCTCAGAGCCATTTGAACCATTTAGCCATGGGGCCCAATCAAGACATCACCAACAATGCCTGCCCAAACGTTAACAGAAAATCTGTGTTGATGACGTGATTGCACAATTGCGTGCGGATTCTCGTCAGCCCACACATGTTGATTGTGAAAATTTACAATTTGATCACGTTGAAATGAAGCCTCATCCGTAAAGAGAACATTTGCACTGAAATGAGGATTGACACATTGTTGGATGAACCATTCGCAGAAGTGTACCTGTGGAGGCCAATCGGTTGCCGATAGTGCCTGCACACGCTGTACATGGTACGGAAACAACTGGTTCTCCCGTAGCACTCTCCATACAGTGACGTGGTCAACGTTACCTTGTACAACAGCAACTTCTCTGACGCTGACATTAGGGTTATCGTCAACTGCACGAAGAATTGCGTCCATTGCAGGTGTCCTCGTCGTTCTAGGTCTTCCCCAGTCGCGAGTCATAGGCTGGAATGTTCCGTGCTCCCTAAGGCGCCGATCAATTGCTTCGAATGTCTTCCTGTCGGGACACCTTCGTTCTGGAAATCTGTCTCGATACAAACGTATCGCGCCACGGCTATTGCTCCGTGATAATCCAGACATCAAATGGCCATCTGCCAACTCCGCATTTGTAAACATTGCACTGACTGCAAAACCACGTTCGTGATGAACACTAACCTGTTGATGCTACGTACTGATGTGCTTGATGCTAGTACTGTAGAGCAATGAGTCGCATGACAACACAAGCACTGAAGTCAATATTACCTTCCTTCAACTGGGCCAACTGGCTGTGAATCGAGGAAGTACAGTACATACTGACGAAACTATAATGAGCTCTAACATGGAAATTAAGCGTTTCCGGACACATGTCCACATAACATCTTTTCTTTATTTGTGTGTGTGAGGAATGTTTCCTGAAATTTTGGCCGTACCTTTTTGTAACAACCTGTATGTTTCATGTACCAGGTCCGTAAACCTCAGTATTCTCCAAGCTCGTCCACAATTAACATACCATTGCATATGGACTCAGGAACCTTCAAAATCTTCCCATTCTGATCGCGGTAAGACCACTCATACGTGCTCAGCGATGGGGAACGAGCAGCCGTGCGTAATCGGAAAATCACCTGCAGCCGCGCTGCTCTGTGCCGTCTCGGGCGCGGCTCCTGGTCGCAGGTCGCGACCGTGGGACGGCTAGCGCGGCTGCAGTTTACGCGCTCGGTCGAAGATGTTAGTTTGATCGCGCATTAGGCGTTTAGCGGGCAAATCCCTTGCGGCGTGCCCGCTGATGGGTTTTGAGTGTAATTTGTAGGCGGGCGCACGCGCCGACCGCTAATTCTGCGGCACCGCGACACGGCGCGCGAGGGCGTGCGGGGGCGGGTCGAAGGGAGGGGGTGGCAGATCGAGGGAGTGGGGGTTGAGGGTCGGTCAGTGGCGTACCACCGCCGCGCCGCCGGCCGTGTTCCAAATCTAGTCGGAAATCCTTTGATGACTGCTGCAGCTAAATGATGCAGCGCGGCTAATGACACTGGCGCGGCTTTCGTTTCGGTGGGCGGCTTTCCGTGCTGCCGCGCCACTGGGACAGACGGGTGGCACTGCTGTTTGCCGTGGCCGTTCCCGCGAATTTGGTGTCAGCGGTCGGATTTCACTGCCGCCACTAGGATTAAGGACACTACTTTCTCGTGATTATCGGTGTTTGGTGCTCACTGTCTGCTGTGGTTCCCAATAACTAAACTCGGTTTGGTCTGTTTCTCGCTCAAAAGTATGCGGACGCCTATTAGTAGACATTAATATGAGATGTGTCAACTCTACACCTTTATGATGGCTTGAACTCTCTTGAGGAGACATTCAATGAGCTGGCTGAATGATTGTGGAGAAATAGCAGCCTATTGTTGCTCAGTAGCCAAAATCAGAGAAGCTAGTGATGTAGGTCGCTGAGATCTGTGTTACGCGCCTGTTTATGCAAACTGTCCCGTAACTTGTGTAAAACTGTAAGTGAGAAGCAAATTAAATCTGAATAAATTAGTCACCAATGAAGGAGCTGACTTTGACATCCAGTCGGTCGTACAAATAGCGAATACCGTCCTTGGATACGTTATGCCGCACCTGGTCAACGAGTTCGCGTAGTTTTGTGAAAGTGGCTGGTTGACGAGTCGCACGAGTCAGTTCTTCTCCCATCATATTCCACACGTGCTTCATTGAGACAAGTCCGGAGATGGTTCTGGCCAGGGAACTTGCTGCAGGTCTTATTGAGCATATTGAGTTTCACGGGCAGTGTGTGGGTGAGCTTTATCCTGCTGGAACATGGCATCTCCTTCCTCTTTCAAGAACGGCAAAAGGACGGGTCTAACAACATTCTGCACTGGCAGAGAACTGGTTAGGGCCCCTTCCAGAAATACCAAAGGTGAACGAGAGTTGTAGCTGGGGTAGGGCCAGTGTGGCTTGGACGAATGCATTCTACGTGACAGCGCTCACCAGGTTTACATTGTACGTGCAAACGACCATCATTTGCTTGTAGGTGGAGTCTGCTATCATCGCTGAAGACGATGGCGCCATTCTATCTTCCGAGTGGTCCTCTGATGGCTCATCGGAGCTCTGACATGAGTGAGAGACTAGCTAGAGGTTTGCGTGTCTGTATTATCATTCCTGTTAACCGCTTCGCAACAGTTCATGCTGACACGTCTGGGCTCACGTGTCCTCTTATCCATACTGTGACAGCTGTACGATCTGCCGCTACTATCCTTACAACACGACGATCCTGGTGGGCGTCTGCGCTGCATGGGCGTCCAGACGCAGACGACACTGAAACCATTATCAGTGCATCTACTACCTCCCAGGTGCCATACACCGTCATCGGATAAAACTCGACGTCGTCTCTCCAAGTGTACTAATTTTTTTCCAGCAGTCTGCCTAGATTTTGTTTTCATGTGTTAAATTGCATGGGTAGCTCAACGAGAAGCCCGTGTGGAGGCAGCTTGAACGCTGGAGAGGCCGAGGGACGCTCTGTATGCCATAAAACTCCAGAGAGTCTGCCCGAGCACTGTTGGCACGGCGAGCACTGTGTTTCGTTGCTAAGTAGTAAGGAAAGAATGCTAGTCTAGAGCCGTACGTCTGGAATTAAACAAGGCAGAGTACATCTTTGTATGCACGGGACAACAGAGTTTGTTTTCAACTAGTCATGTCCGTGGAGGGCGTGATGCGTAGTAACTAGAGACTTAGAAAAAGTGTTACTGTAGAGCGAAAGAGTGGGAAATCAAACTTCGACAAAAAATAAGGTCTGCTGAGACAGCATCTTAGAAAGCGAAATGGAAACAGAAATTTTTGGACATCTTTGTAGTGTGTGCGATGCTGACATCCGACCGAGAGACAGCAAAGTGAATGTATGAAGAAATGTAGAGACTGCTCCTAATAGTTCACATAAACAATATAGTATTGGGAGGAGAGAGAGTGACTGTACACCCATAGGTGCAACCGCATTGCATGACACCCAGACAAGTTCCACATAACAAGTGATCTGTCGTTAGCAGCGGCCTCGCCTGTACGGGCAGCTACTTCGCGGGTGACTAGAGGCACAGCGGTAGGATAACGATCTTATCTCATCTGGTGTCATGTTACACAACTGACGTCAGGTTGGGCGACTTATATTCAAGGCCACCGCCCAATGCCTCTTCCCTGGGGAACCCCTGGGAATTGATCAAGGTCATCCATCACCTGGGCCGTTGAACGACTTATAATCAAGGTCATGCCGTAATTAAATACTCATCAGGTGGCATAAAATTGGTGTAAACCCCTTCTCCCCCTCCCTTCCCCTTCCCCCTGGACCAATGAGGACCATGTACCACCTCTCCATCCTTCTCATCATCTTTCATAACTAGCTCAGCTGTGTGTGTGCCTCTGTGTTCGTCATCTGAGCATCATTGGGGAGAGGAGCAACTTTATTGTAGCCAACAGCAATAATTTCCTATATGTAGCTCAATTACTGCATGAGCCTAGCCAATTATACTCTGTAGTGAAAAGGTCTGGAAATAATAACAATGATATAAAAAGTAACTTACAATTTAATAGAACTATATAGTTCTTACTCAATACTTTTCGACAGTCATTTGTTTATTAAATTTTTTTATTCAAAAGACTATTTGTTTCTTCAAGATAAACACGGCGTATTTTTTATTTACAATATTTTTTTGTTTATTAATACCTTTTCCTTACAGAGTTATTTGTTACACACACTGCGTATTTTCTACAAATTAGTTTTTCCTTATATACAATAATATTCAATTTTTTTATATATCTATCCATATACAATTCTCACAAAGTGTTTTTTCTCGTGACCTACGTCTCATAGGTGCAATAACTTACACACTGTGTTTCCAATGTTTTCTGTATACACTTTTCTAAAACATTTAGATCTGCTTTATGATTGATTTCATTTAATATTTACATTTTCCTTCAATATATACATTTACATATAATCATGTATTTATAGTTATAATATATATAGTGCTTTCAATACTTCCAATACTTAAATAATTAGTTCTGTTCTATATACTTGGGAAATGGGGACTAGCAGCAGCAGGTGACAATCGAACCTTATACACATACGCACACAAAAATAAATACAATATATTTTATTTACAAGCACAATGTAGAGTCTTGTACTGCACAGAAGCAAAGTAGAGGATGTTGTTATGAGTGGCCTGTATCCTCTTTCTACACCAGAAATGCACACGTGGATTATTTACATGAACATTTACTCAAATGGAATAGAATCCCTGGTCTGCGGTACAAGCTCACCAGTAATAGTCCTCTTGCAGACATTATCGGTAATCTCGCTGTTACAAACATCAGTCTCACTACTAGTCGCTCTATAGGCTCTATTTTGGTTGCTATGTACTGCCATAACCTGCGATGAACTATACCCACTCTGCGAGTGAATGACAGATGCCAAACTGGCATGTGAGCCAGTCAGGCCCTCGGTCAGTGGCAGCGGCCTAAATAATTGCTGTTGAGAGGGCATTATCGGCGCATTCCTTGTCACTGTGTCTCTGGCCTCTCTCATGATTGGAGCTCTTGATCCAGCTCCTAATAATCGATGTTTTCTTCGTCTTTGCCGACTGGTGTGCTGGCGACAGCCTACGCCAGCACACATACATAAACCGTTCTTACTCTCTCTCTCACACACAAAAACTATGACAAACGGCTGTTCACATTATTCCACACATACACACCAGCTGTTTACACACACCCCTCACTCAATCACTCCAGTAAATAGTGTGAGCAACCATAGATGGACTGTTTGTTGCTATGATAGTACAGCCGTACTTTCTTTAACAGTTTACCGTGTGCCCCATGGCCTCGCAAAACAAAGATTACCTGGTGCACCATCTGTGGAGATGGGCAAGTGCCCTCGAGTAGGCACCTCCTGTAATCTTTGATTGTGAGAGCATTTGAGACTGCATGCTGCACATCCCTTAGCCCGCCTTTGGGTGACCCTTGCATCTATGGGTAGGTATATATCCTGGATATGAACCCCGCAAACCCCACAATCTGTGAACCATTCGCCTCATCTTTCATTGGTGTAATAACTTGGAAGTTGTGAGATGTTATTCCAAAAGGATGATTGGCTGCATAGTCGGACATGTCAAATTCATCGTCATTCAACCTAATTACTTCATATGGATCGCAGTCTTTCAGCCAGTATATGGAATTGTCTGTATTCATATAAAATAACTAGGGGTCGAAGACTTTTGGGTTAGCAAAGTCATAGTGAAAGTGGTACATGTTGCGTTTGAAGAGGCTGAGAATACACATAACGACATAGACAGGTTTCGTGAACTGTACTGAAACTTACCCATCTCCACAGTCCTTCATTGAAGATAGCGGCCCATTTGAAATTTGGCCCAGCAGCGTAATCTCTTTCGCCGTATCTCCTATCCCACTAGTAAAGTAAATGAACTTCGTCGTATTCTCTAACATTCTCCATAGTTTACAGAAAATTTAATTATTTATGAATTTGTAAAAGTCTTTCACGAAATTATACGTCACGAGAGCACTCCTCTGGCTTTTCAAATCAATGTAATCATTCAACCAGGGACGCTGCTTAAAGGAGATTCTGTGAGTGCTGCTAAAAAATTTCATTCCCAACTGGAGACGCTGCTGGAGTTTCTGTAATGGATAAAGTAGCGATGCTTGTCCCACCAGTGTTGTCTGCAGCTTCAGGATGGAACCGTTTTGCAGGACTAACACCCTTACATAGAGGCAAGTAACTGTGCTCGTCGTGTAGATTGGTGGGGACATTCCCCCTCTCCCTCCAGAACATATCCTTCACCAGCATCCGAAACCACACATGTAACCTTTTTCATGTGTCCTCCAGGAATCCTGCATTTGAAGAAGATCAATACTCCAATATTGGTCAAAATTTTGATGGTGATAAGTGTTCTTCTTAGCATTTCATTTCACGAAAGCGTAGGCACAATGTGATGAAAGCAGGATCCAGAAAGTATGTGCCCTAGCATACACTACAGAACTTCTCAAAGATGCCCATAAGCAGGTAAACATCAGTATTCATGTATAATCTGACATTCTCGTAAATCAGTGATTCAAAACTTTTGCCGAACATCCGCTTCATGTTCATATTTCACGTTTGTTATGGCAGTGCCTCTAAATTTAGTGGAGGATCTGGTTATTATCGGGCAACGTGTTTTCATTGAGTCTCTCCATCGAATCCAGATATTTGTATGGAAAGATCCCCTTCTTCGTCAAAAGTTGAAAATTCACATTATCATGACATGTGGCTCTAGTAATATGTATGTCCTTGGGATGCATTGTCTCAGCAAGCTTCTGAAGAGACGTGTGCATGAAACGAAGCAAGTCCAGGAAATGGAGTGTTAATCTTGGTGTGATTCTCTCTGGGAATGAGATGTACTTCTCAGTGGTATCAGGAAATATGCTGACCTGATCATCCTTCAACATGGAATTACTCAAGTGTTGAACTAGAAAGTAGGCATTATACCTGATCAAACTGTGAAAAATACGGGTATGTGGTGTAGCAGTTGGTACTTCAAATTACATGTATTATGAGCTACATCGTAGAACATTCCCACTAGATGACAGTAGTCTCTAGGGAGTGTGTCTACACAATGACAACCACAAATATGACACTCAGCTGCCTTCTTGTACAATGTACCATTCTCCTCAGAGATGGTCAGGGGTACGTTGTTCCCTTATATGCAATCACCTTTCCATGCAAGTTTTTGGAGATCAGTGAGTAATTATCTCGCAGAATCATCAGTGAAGTAAGATTCGAATTTGAACTATAGTCGTACGTGCGCAACCTCATAAGCAGTTGCATACAGTATGTGTCATTCTGTGAGGGTGTTGTGGAAGGCAGAGGGGTGGCCTTCACAACGTGCCTAAAAGCTATGAGGAGCTCGAAATCGGCGTATATGATGAAGGTACATCTCTTCTGTTGTTGGTGTTCTTAAACTTTAAGAACTTTTCATCCTCGCTAGGCATTTCAACAGGTACCGGGCTCTGATTTGAGTGAGGAGTCACTGAGGTGTCTTTCAAGGTACTTACTCTTGATAAGCGAACTGAGACATCCATGGCAAAAATGCTGTGTACCACAATGTTTGGTCATTTGGGTAGAAAAATAGGCGGTAAATGTTATTTGAATGACATCTATTCTAGCTCATCGTCCTCAGAGATAAGGAACAAGTCTACGTGGTTGGGGATTTTACCGGCTAATTTGGAAAAAAGGAGGCGTCCCACTATCTAATGCTTGACATCTTTTTTGTTCTCCACAGTGTATTCACGGTCGTCTTCGTCTTCTGGCTCATTAACTACCAGGTTGTAAATGTGACTCGAATAATCGAGGTTCTTCCTCTCGAACTTGGGAATATCCTGGAACTTTACAGGTAATTCGATGCCTTGAAAACTGTAGTGCCCGTGGGCATTGGCTGTTTGGTGTGTTCTCGGACTGCATGCATACTTGGAATAATTTCTATCACTGGCCAGAAGCAACAAGGCTAAGCAATATTTATCATCAAGTTTTCGGATATTAATGCAAGAATGTTTAGTGGGAATATCATTTGGAAGGTGAAGGTAACAGAACTCCCCTTTAAGTGGATCGTAAACATGTGACTAAAAGTCAAAGTAGAGTACACGGCCTGAGCACCTTACTGAATCCCCTACCGAACATCTCGGAAAAATGGCCCAGTATGACATACTCCGTAAAAGTTCCAAACCCCACAAAATCTGCACCGAATTTGGGCGATGGGCCTCTCCTCAACACTACCGTTCTCTTTTGGGCTGTGTGTCAGTTCACAGTACAGAACTGCCTTGTACTTACTGGCGTGGTGCTGCAGGTCATTGGTGCATCCCACGAGCTCCCTTTCCAAAACAGCTTCACAGGCATTGAGGAAGGTGGAAGGATCTCGGTACCCAGCGTTTGAATTATCAATTTGGGCAAGTCAAGTCCTGTCCCCAAATGCGCCAGCGATCTCTAAAGAGTCCATTGCGGCTGCAGGACGCACCTGGTGATAATGGCACAGGCAGGGTTTCAGCAGGTGCTAGACTCGACTTGGGGTCTTGTCCATCTGAGATGGTGCGCGCGAGACAGGCCAGAGTGTCGAGAGCGCTGTCCAGCCCACAGCAAGCAAGATGAAGTAGTAATGCTGTGCACAGGACGGTCTGAGACGTAGATGTAGATGAAGTTGGACGCTGCTGATGCTGCTGCTTCGGGGTCAGCCGCCGGGCATGCAGATCTCGATGTGGCCGGCTGCTACTGCTGCTGCATGGTTGGCGATCGAAACGCCATGGTTGGCTGCTGATACATCGTGAATGGTCCAGCTGCTGCATCCTTTTACCTGCACAGACAGCAAGAGGAGCAGTATTATCATGCATGACTTTTAAAGCAAAGATACATGTAGGGATCTATAGTTTTTCTGTTTATGTTCAAAATCAGTTAATGGGCTGGGCTGCATCATGGTGAGCAGCGATTACATCTATAGTTGGTGCTAGTACGATACTGGTGGTGGTGGATACTGCCATGTCTCAAGCTATACAACAAACTGTGGGTAGAGCTACTTGCCTGACTGCTGGTGCTATGACCAGCTGCTGCTGTATTGGCAGCTGTGGATAAATCCTCAGAGCTGAAAACGTCATCATCATAGGAATCTGCATCACCATCCATGGGCTTGCAACATGTCTGTCACCCAGCATATCCCCTGCCCAGGCTGGAGGAAGGACGAAATTAAGTATCTTGCATCATTTTTTTAAAGCAAAGTTGGGTCTATAGTTTTTCTACTTACATTCAAATTATTCAGGGGGGGGGGGCTGCATCATTATGGATGGCAGAGCGGATTGCAATTACACAGATGGCAAGCAGGCCTTCAACATAGCTGGTGGAGCACACTACAGGGGCAAACGTGGCACAGAGGGCTGCTGGATGCTCGGCAGTGGCGGTGCCATAGTCCACAGAGCTGCAGATTCACCGTTCAGCGTCTCCTGAGTATCACCTGTGCAGACAAAAGGAGGAAAAATATTAAGTATCACACATAATTCAAAATTTGTGCAGGCATATACTGCATTCCTACTAATGTTCAAAATTAGCTTCAAAATGGTTCACGTGTCTCTAAGCACTATGGGACGTAACATCTGAGGTCATCAGTCCACTTGACTTAGAACTAATTAAACCTAATTAACCTAAGGACACACATACAACCATGTCCGAGGCAGGATTCGAATCTGCGGCCGTAGCAGCAGCGCGGCTCCGGACTGAAGCGCCTAGAACCGCTCGGTAACAGTGGCCGGAAATTAGCTTCCTCTGAATGAAATCTTATTGGCCGCTTTCTCCATAAAAAGCCAGGTGAGGTGGTCCTGCACGTGGAGTGCTTCTAGAAACAAGGAGAATGTCACGTTAGTAATCCACACATGCAACTGCGTTAAAAGAAGGAGATGAAGGAGAACTGCTGCTCACTTATTCACTCCTCAAAGATTGCCGTCCTGCTCCATGAGCTAATGCTGGAGTAAGGGGTCAATACATCTGTTCATGACTCATTAGCAAGTTCTCCTACCAGGAAACAAGGACACTTAACGTTAGTATTGCAGTTGTGTGTGATTATGTGTGTGTGTGTGTGTGTGTGTGTGTGTGTGTGTGTGTGTGTGTGTGCATAGGGGTTTAGGAAAAGGATAGATTTACTACTACTGACATAGGCACTCGTCAACAAATCGTGGCATTCCCTATGAACTCGCTGCAGAAAATGAGGTCAGTGTGACAGGGATCTCCTGTAGATCATAATCACCATCGCTAATGACGATATCGGACAGAGTCAAATCGATTGATATGGGACTAGGTTGTGCTGCCAGGTCCACATCCGTTCCCTCATACTCCCTGAAGAATTCTAAAAAAAGGGCATAATGTGAAGTTCATGTACATATGGAGAGGGAGGGATGGAAAGAGAGGGTGAGAATCTGGTTATTACTTTCATAAGAGTCAGGATTATGTGAAAGACGTCGTCTGGAGCGGTAAGCTTCTCACCAGCCCCTCAAGTTCCCTCCAGCTCAACAGAGGTGACGGTGTTCATGTCTGCAAGAGATGAAGGAGAAATTGGTAAACACATACACACATACACAAACACACGCACAGAAAAAGCAACATAATTAATTTCCACATACCTGTATATCTCGATATGAATCAGAGCTCATTACCAACACCATCGTCGTTATCAGCAGTGGCAACATGGTACTCCAACGCGCTTGCAGGGGTATAGAGATGAAGAGACAGAACAGAGGTAACAGCAGCTGGGAAACAGAATCGGAAAACGGGCTACTCAGTGAGAGTGAGGGATGGCAATGCCGATGAGGAGCACCTAAGAGTAGCTTTGACCAGCCTAAAACACTAGTGTGAGGATGTGTTTCCTGTCTTGGACATGATTGAGAGGTCTCCTGTACTGAAGTGACTCTTAATGCAGACGACCGCCGCCTATCCCCGAAATGCATATCGCTACATATGAAGTCGATTCCTGCATGCACGTAGGTGCATGAGAGTCAGGACCAGTCCGCAGCTTACTGTTATGAAAAGAACAGCTTATTCTTGTGCCATAATGCAGCAGCACTATCACTCAAGTGCTGTGAATACATCCTGTGTTGAAAGGAGTTGTATTTTTCATCGCTACTCTGTGGCACAGCACCGGTGTTATTATATTACAGAGCAGATGCTCGGTATACGAAATTTGAGGCCATGAGTACGCTACTGTGCATTTTGAGCTGAATACAGTGCCCCTTCTGGTTGCACAGACACTGGTCTGGTGGAAAAATATTCATGTGCTGAAAGCCGTCGGCACAGAAAGGTTAGCAGCTATTGCCGCTGCCAAGAGAACCCCACCAACACATATTGATAACTTCAACTGGCAGCGACCTGTTCCGAGTACTATCTCAAACCCACCAGTACCAAACGGCTTGCCACCATCGCTGTAGCTGCGGAGGCTGCCTCACTCTACCCTGCTTGGCGTCTGATCCACCCGTGGCACCGAGCGCTTGCACGCAACAATTTTGGGGAAGAATGTGCGTTTCCCTCAAGAGATATGCACCTCAGTTCACGTATTAGGCGATTGGAAACTTGTCGTATACAAAAATGCTTGTGTGGGTCCCTGGATGTAGGCTGCTGTTGACAGACGGCGCTTCCAGAAACGTATTGAAAACATTTCAAGATTTGTAGGTCCACTAATGAGCGAACTGCACTGACAGTATATAATGAATACTTACCTGCACCCTGTAAAAGGAAGAGGAGTAGGAGGACAAGAAGAAGGATATGAATAAATAAAACAACGTTTCCTAGTTTTTTCCTTTTTTTAAAAAAAGGACGATATCATTTATAAATTATCCAACCCAAAAGTACCTGTACATTTCCTGAAGCACAAATATATTCATTTACGCGTCCACGCTTATTCCTAATTCTGCGAAGAGCTATGCAGTTAAGAACTTCAAAATTCCTTAGTGGTGAACTTTTCAAAAAGTGTCATAAAAATACAACTTTTAATCATGACCTTTGAGGTAAATATGTTATCTGTCTCATTATAGATTCGAAGCTTCATCACCATTTCTTCACACAGTAAATTGTTGCTATCCCACCATCTCCCACGATGAGTGAAGGGTAACCAACCGCTGTCAAACGTATCTTGAGACCCTACACCGTTCTAAATTGTTTTGGTGAAACGACGATTGTTGAGAACGTTGTCAGTAATCGTCCACAGTATTCAAATCCAAAGAATGCAACATCCTTGAACACAAATTATCCACACATGTCATGGAAGCCCCATTCATCCGCAACGATGCTCATAGAATAAGGAGCCATTGTAGAGTGTCTTTGCTGCTAAGCAATACCATCATATATATTTACTATTGACTGCAAAATTATACTGAAACTTGAGTAATTAATAATACGAATTTGCATCAATAATGCGTAAGTCACTGTTTTTGGGAGGAAATTGATTGATGATTCAATGATATAGCAGAGAAACGGGTGAAATTTAAAAATTTCCTGTACCACACTTTCATCCATTATTAAATTCGTGACCCCTTGATGTCTCATCACATAACTGATGAGGAGGTACTGAACAGAACTTGAAAGGAAAGGAATTTGTGGCGCAACCTGACTAGAGGAAAGGATCAGATGGGAGGACGGAAATATGTGGTGCTACTGAAGAATGCTGAATGTTGGACGGGTAACTGTGTAGGGCGTGTGCAGTTGGAGTGACCCCTGATACTATTGTGACTGGTAACCCATACGCTCCTGTCTGATCACATTAATCCATTCAAGTCCATTGTGCATTCCGACGTACTTGGGCAATTCCAGCATGACAATGCGACATCCCACACGTCCAGCATTGCTACAGAGTGGCTCCAGAAAGAATCTTCTGAGTGTAAACACTTCCACTGGTCATCCATCTCCCCAGGATTGAGGATGTCTGGGATACCTAGTAATGTGCTGTTCTCCACCCCCTCGTACTCTTACGGGTTTCTGGGCAGCCCTGCAGGATTCACGATGTCTGTCAATTTCCTCCTCCACTGTTTCAAACATTAGCCGAGTCTACTCCATGGCGTGCTTTTGTGGTGGGGGGTTTAGACGACATACAGACAGCATACGTAAATTTAATTGAAAACGGACTGCTTTCTCGCCTGGATTTCGCACCGTGTTGCGTGTGCTCCACATACTACCGTTCAAAATTAAATTTTCACGTACTCCTGTTGTCCTGGACTGAGATTTATACATTTCGATATCAAAATAAGTTTTACACATTTGTCAGGTACACTGATGAACATGAGTTTGAGTCTTATACATGACTTTCAAATTGTTAATCAAAGTACCTGATCCACATAACTTCGGTTTGGTTGAAACTCGGCCTGTTCAACGGGAATCTTTCCAAGTATCTCGATACGTATTCTGTTATTCAGCAGCCTCTCAAGTAATATTCAAAAGGCAACAGGACGGTAACCTGAGGTTTGTTGTTGGGTGCACTGTGACGGTCTATGCCTACGTAATTACGCCTTGAACAGCCCCTCGCTATTCTCTGGTAGCTCAGGATTGCCACTTCTTTTAATGTTCCTAAGTATTCAATCCTGTCAGTAATAAACACTCCTTGTACTGTTTTTCTAGAAGTAGGTTATAGCAGCGAACGATGCTGCACAACCTGAATCAGAAACAAAATGAGTAAGTATTCAATCAGCTTGAACAGGGCGTCAGATCAGACCAAATGGAAGGAACCAAACGATCAGAATGAAGAGAAAATATACAAATAAGATGTAGTATGTTTGGCTATGTATGAAAACGGCCTCGGCGCCGGTTGGAACCAAGACACTGCTTACATTTCGAGTAAAAATCACTAGCAATGGCGACCGATGACTTACAGCATAAGAAATCGCCTTCGTTCTGTCAACGGCCTTGCCAGAAATGATGAAGAGCGGATAGATGTTCTGGGAACTCTCTTCCCCTTGCGAAAGGCTGAAGAATCGGCAATGATTAACGGCATGAGGATGCAGCAGGCAATTAATCCACTACATTAAACACACATCAAGTGTATCCACAGAAGCTGTGGCCTGTAATTGAAACACTGTCATGATGATCTCTTCACTCGCAAAAAATCCCGCATTAGTCCGCTATTCGCATCTCCAGGAGGCGACTGCAACGTGGGAGGTGACCATGAGAAAAAATTTAATAGCTAACGAAAGGGTAACTTTCTGAGCGTTGAGGCGTGGAAGAGAAGCCAGAAAATCTGGAAAGGGAAATTCAGAGACTCAGTCTACGTATAGGGGGGATCAGTGAAGTGAAATGGAAACAAGACAAGGAGTTCTGGTGAGATGAGTATACTGTAATATCAAGTGCAGCAGGGAACGGTATAATTGGAGTAAGATTCGATATGAATAAGAAATTGTGGCAGAGTGATTTACTGCGAACAATTCAGTGATACGGTTGCTCTCATCAGAATAGACAGCAAACCAGTACAGACAGCAGTGGTTCAGGTTCACATGCTGACGTCGCAAGCAGAGTACGGAGAGATGGAGAAAGTATATGAGGATACTGAACGGGTAATTCAGTACGTTAAGGGAGATGAAAATCTAATACTTATTAGGGAGCCGGCCAGTGTGACCGAGCGGTTCTAGGCGCTTCAGTCTGAAACCGCGCGACCGTTACGGTCGCAGGTTCGAATCTTGCCTCGGGCATGGATGTGTGTGATGTCCTTAGGTTAGTTACGTTTAAGTAGTTCTAAGTTCTAGGGAACTGATGACCTCAGATGTTAAGTCCCATAGTGCTCAGAGCCATTTGAACCGTTTGAACTTATGAGGGGCTGGAATACGGTTGCGGGGGTAGGAGTAGAAGAAAGTGTTGCAGGACCATATAGACTTGATACTAGGATGGAGAGAGAACAAAGGCCAATTGAGCTCTTCAGTAAATATCAGTTAGTAGTAGAGAATACTCAGTTCAGGAATCACAATAGGAGAAGGTGTATGTGGAAAAGGCAGTGCGAAATTTACATCGTAGTCAGCCAGATATAACAAAATCAGATATCGGATTGTAAGGCTTACCCAACAATAGATGTTGACTCAGATCACAATTTAGTAATGGTGAAAAATAGGCTAACCTTTAAGAGACTAGACAGGAACACTCGGTACGCAAAGTTGTAGAATAGAGAAGTACTATGGAATAAAGAGACATGCTTGAAGTTCTTTGAGGCCTTAGGTACTATATAATGAATGGCTCAGTAGGAAGTTCAGTTGAAGAGGAATGGTCATCTCTAAAAAGACCAGTCACAGAAGTTTGAAAGAAAAGCTTAGGTTTAAGAAAGATAACTGTGAAGAAAGATGGATAACAGAAGAAGTATTGCAGTTGATCGACGAAGAAACAAAAATGTTCAGGATAAGTTCAGGAATACAGGAATGCAAGTTACTTAGGTATGAAATAAATAGGAAGTTCCGGGTAGCTAAGGCAAAACGTCTGCATGGAAAATTAAAGAAATCGAAAAAGAAACGACTGTCGGAAGGACTGATTCAGCATATAGGGAAGTCAGTATAACCTTCAATGAAATTAAAAGCCAAGGCGGTAGCATTAAGAGTATAACGAAAATTCCTCTGTGAAATACAGATAGAACGGATAGGTAAAAGGAGTACATTGGAGGTATATTGAAGGCTTTTTTCTGGGAGGGGGGGGGGGAGACTTGTCTGATGACGTGATAGAAATACACTCCTGGAAATGGAAAAAAGAACACATTGACACCGGTGTGTCAGACCCACCATACTTGCTCCGGACACTGCGAGAGGGCTGTACAAGCAATGATCACACGCACGGCACAGCGGACACACCAGGAACCGCGGTGTTGGCCGTCGAATGGCGCTAGCTGCGCAGCATTTGTGCACCGCCGCCGTCAGTGTCAGCCAGTTTGCCGTGGCATACGGAGCTCCATCGCAGTCTTTAACACTGGTAGCATGCCGCGACAGCGTGGACGTGAACCGTATGTGCAGTTGACGGACTTTGAGCGAGGGCGTATAGTGGGCATGCGGGAGGCCGGGTGGACGTACCGCCGAATTGCTCAACACGTGGGGCGTGAGGTCTCCACAGTACATCGATGTTGTCGCCAGTGGTCGGCGGAAGGTGCACGTGCCCGTCGACCTGGGACCGGACCGCAGCGACGCACGGATGCACGCCAAGACCGTAGGATCCTACGCAGTGCCGTAGGGGACCGCACCGCCACTTCCCAGCAAATTAGGGACACTGTTGCTCCTGGGGTATCGGCGAGGACCATTCGCAACCGTCTCCATGATGCTGGGCTACGGTCCCGCACACCGTGAGGCCGTCTTCCGCTCACGCCCCAACATCGTGCAGCCCGCCTCCAGTGGTGTCGCGACAGGCGTGAATGGAGGGACGAATGGAGACGTGTCGTCTTCAGCGATGAGAGTCGCTTCTGCCTTGGTGCCAATGATGGTCGTATGCGTGTTTGGCGCCGTGCAGGTGAGCGCCACAATCAGGACTGCATACGACGGAGGCACACAGGGCCAACACCCGGCATCATGGTGTGGGGAGCGATCTCCTACACTGGCCGTACACCACTGGTGATCGTCGAGGGGACACTGAATAGTGCACGGTACATCCAAACCGTCATCGAACCCATCGTTCTACCATTCCTAGACCGGCAAGGGAACTTGCTGTTCCAACAGTTCAATGCACGTCCGCATGTATCCCGTGCCACCCAACGTGCTCTAGAAGGTGTAAGTCAACTACCCTGGCCAGCAAGATCTCCGGATCTGTCCCCCATTGAGCATGTTTGGGACTGGATGAAGCGTCGTCTCACGCGGTCTGCACGTCCAGCACGAACGCTGGTCCAACTGAGGCGCCAGGTGGAAATGGCATGGCAAGCCGTTCCACAGGACTACATCCAGCATCTCTACGATCGTCTCCATGGGAGAATAGCAGCCTGCATTGCTGCGAAAGGTGGATATACACTGTACTAGTGCCGACATTGTGCATGCTCTGTTGCCTGTGTCTATGTGCCTGTGGTTCTGTCAGTGTGATCATGTGATGCATCTGACCCCAGGAATGTGTCAATAAAGTTTCCCCTTCCTGGGACAATGAATTCACGGTGTTCTTATTTCAATTTCCAGGAGTGTAGAAACAGGAGTGGATGTGGAAGAGATAGGGGATCCAGTGTTAGAAAAAGAATTTAAAAGAGTTTTGGACGACTTCATATTAAATACAGCAGAAGGGATCAATTACATTCTATCAGAATTTCTAAAATCTTTGGGGAAAGTGGCAACAAAACAATAAATCACGTTAATGTACAGATGTATGAGAGTTCGTGCATCCAAGTTGCTAACAAGTATGATATACAGAGGAATGGAAAAGAAAATTACGGATCTATTAGATGATGATATGTTTGGCTTTAGGAAAGGAAAAGGGAACAGTTTTGACGTTGCGATTGATAATGAATTTGTCGACCTGGAGAGAGTGCTCGACAATGTCAAATGGTGCAAGACGTCATAAATTTCGAGGAAAACAGGGTTAAAGAACAGGAAATGACAGATAATACACAATATGTACGAGAGGCAAAAGGAACAATAAAACAGGAATACCAAGAACGGAATGCGGGATTAAAAAGCGTGTAAGGCATGGGTGTAGTCTTTTGCTCCTATTATTCAATCTATACGTCGAAGAAGCAATGATAAAAGTAAAAGATAGGTTTAAGAGTGGGAAAAAGTTTAGGGTGAAAGGATATCAATGATAAGATTCGCTGACGATATTGCTATCCTCAGTGAAAGGGAAGAAGAATTACGGGATCTGTTGAATGTAGTGAAACGTCTCATGAATGTAGAATATGGATTGAGAATGAATCGGAAAGTACGATGAGAAGTAGCAGAAAGGAAAACAGCGAGAAACTTAACATCATAATTGGTGTACACGAAGTAGATATAATTAAGGAATTCTGATGTCTAGGCAACAAAACAACCCTTGACGGACGTGCCAAGAAGTACACAAAAAGCAGCCGAGAACTGACAAAAAAGGGCATTCCTGGCGAAGAGAAATCTACTAATATCAAACATAGGTCTTAATTCGAGGAAGAAGGTTCTGAGAATTACGTTTGGGGCACTGCATTGTGTGGTAGTGAGAACTGGACTGTAGGAAAACTAGAACTGAAGAGCGAAATTAGAATTATATTAATACCGTCAGCTGCTCACGGACGTGAGGACAGGTGAAAATGTGTGCCCCGACCGGGACTCGAACCCAGGCTGTCTTGTTTACATGTTACCATGTTACATGGCAGACGCTCTATCCATCTTTTTTTGTTTGTTATAAATCTCATTTTTGTTCGCTTTCGTTCGATGTATCTGCTTGGGGCGGACGTTGTAAGACATCTGTTTAAGTTCGTTGTTGATCGATTAATTCAGTTTTTTTTAATACAGAGGGCAGCTAACCCTCTGACCGAACACGCTCAGCTACCGCGCTGGCGAAATTCATTTGCATCCTGTGAGGATGAATCTCAGCCACCGAGGGCACAGAGGATAGTGCGACTGCAGGGACTATCTTGCGCACGCCTCCCGCGAGACACACATTCTCACCTTGTATGTCCACAGACTACATTCATAGTGTCCCACACCAACACACTCATTACTCGTGGGAGACATTCTTACCAAGTCCCGTAAGAGTTCGGGGAATATGTGTTCACCTGCCGGTACTACCAGAACTATATCCTTATATGGATATGGTGACTGTTCTTTCTGAGAGAATCGAAGCATTTGAGATGCGGTTCTATAGAAGAATGTTGAAAATTAGGTGGACGGTTAAGGTAATGGATGAGGCTTTTCTCCGTTGAATCGGCGAGGAAGCCGATAGGATGATTGTACATATGTTAAGACACCTCAGGAAATAACTATCTTGGTACTATAGGGAGCTGAGGGGGAAAAACCTCTAGAGGATAAGAAATATTGTAATACAATCAGTAAATAATTGAGGATGTGGGGTGCAATTGCTGCTCTGAGGAGAAGAATTAGTGGCGGTCTACATTAAAGCTGTCAGAAGAATGATGACTCATACATATTCTCTACTCTTTGATGTCACTGCAATCAAGGACAAGTTTTCTTTTTTTTCTTATTTAAGTTTCGTACAAACAGTTGAGAGTAATATTGTATCTGAACTGTCTGTTGATCGTCAGCACCAGATTTAGTCTGTAAGTTGCAAGTACTTATCTAGAATTTAAGTAACCAGTACATAACATTCGCTGCAGTTAATGTTTTACTGAAAGACGTAATAAGGCTAAACTCTTGCGGTACTAAAAGCATAATAAGAAGTGAAATTCATGTACCTCAAGTTCGGTAATTAGATGTCTCACTAATTAAATATCAAATACAATTACCATTCGTCACTCAAAGTTAATTAATACTGAGCCCACCTACCGCTTAAGGAACTTCCTTCACTTACGAAATATTATAATACATATAGTACAGCTCCTATTTAGATTGTGGATTAATGCCGACCATTTTAAACCGAGGAGAAAACTGAACAGTGAGCGATGCAATTTTTATCGATAACGTTTACCTCTGTTTAGTTTTGGTACGAAATAAATGTTTTATTGTATTCTTGTTACTTCCTTTTCCCAGATATTTTACGATGAAGTAATTCTTTTAATATTAATAACCTGTAATTATAATGTTTTCTTCTTTATTTATTTTCATTTTGTGTTAAATTCTACTCAAGTAATATCATCAAAACAGACATAACGCTAGACGTTACATTTCTGAACTTTGTTTCCTTCGTTCCAGTGAGTAGTGGCAAACTACACTACTGGCCATTAAAATTGCTACACCAAGAAGAAATGCAGATGATAAACGGGTATTCATTGGACAAATATATTATACTAGAACTGACATGTGATTACATTTTCACGCAATTTGGGTGCATAGATCCTGAGAAATCAGTACGCAGAACAACCACCTCTGCCCGTAATAACGGCCTTGATGTGCCTGGGCATTGAGTCAAACAGAGCTCGGATGGCGTGTACAGGCACAGCTGCCCACGAGCCAGTTGCTCGGCCACCATTGATCAGACGTTTTCAATTGGTGAGAGATCTGGAGAATGTGCTGGCCAGGGTAGGACCTGCAAGATGCGGTCGTGCATTATCCTGCTGAAATGTAGGGTTTCGCAGGGATCGAATGAAGGGTAGAGCCACGGGTATCGTAACACATCTGAAATGTAACGTCCACTGTACAAAGTGCCGTCAATGCGAACAAGAGGTGACCGAGACGTGTAACCAATGGCACCCCATACCAACGCGCCGGGGATACGCCAGTGTGGCGATGACGAAATCACGCATCCAATGTGCGTCTACCGTGATTTCGCCAAACACTGATGCGACCGTCGTGATGCTGTAAACGGAACCCGGATTAATCCGAAAAAATGACGTTTTGCCATTCGTACACCCAGGTTCGTCGTCGAGTACACCATCACAGGCGCTCCTATCTGTGATGCAGCGTCAAGGGTAACTGCAGCCACGGTCTCTGAACTGATAGTCCGTGCTGCTGCAAACGCCGTCGAACTGTTCGTGCAGATGGTTATTGTCTTGCAAACGTCCCCATCTGTTGACTCAGGGATCGAGACGTGGCAGCACGATTCGTTACAGCCATTTGCATAACATGCCTGTCATCTCGGCTGCTAATGATACGAGGCCGTTGGGATCCAGCACGGCGTTCCGTATTATCCTCCTGAACCCACCGATTCCATATTCTGCTGACAGTCATTGGATCTCGACCAACGCGAGCAGTAATGTCGCGATAAGATAAACCGCGATCGTGATAGGCTACAATCCGACCTTTATCAAAGTCGGAAACGTGATGGTACGCATTTCTCCTCCTTACACGAGGCATCACAACAACATTTCATCAGGCAACGCCGGTAAACTGCTGTTTGTGTATGAGAAATCGGTTGGAAACTTTCCTCATGTCAGCACGTTGTAGGTGTCGCCACCGGCGCCACCCTTGTGTGAATGCTCTGAATATATAATCATTTGCATATTACAGCATCTTCTTCGTGTCGGTAAAATTTCGTGTCTGCAGCCCGTCATCTTCGTGGTGTAGCATTTTTAATGGCCAGTAGTGTAATAATATCTGTATTTAAGTCTCTTTTACGAACTTCTGAAAGTTTCATTTTTTAATTTCATTATTATTTGTTTTCTATTTTTAATTTGGGCTCAAGTAACTTTTGGGGAGAATTCACCTAATTTCAAATAAGATTCGTAACTTCTTTAGTTTTGTTTGACATACCGAAGCTTTATTTTGCGCATCAGAAGTCGACGACATTGAACGAGTGCCTAACATTCCCTATCCCCCAGTACATTTCATTCCGAAATTACTTAGTGCCTCTTTAACCAAGTACGTTGCAGATTGACTCCCTATCGCTCAATGCAGCCACTAATCCGTTCTCTGTCACAATGGCGCACCACGCTACCCTCTTAGTGTACACAAATCGCGCAAATAATGCAGATAACACTCGATTCTGTCAGAGTGCGCTAGCCATATATAAAGAATTACAGCCGTACACAATTACCTCTGAGTTTGCTAAGCAGGACTACCACCTAGAAAGTGTGGAACAATACAAAACAGTATCTGATCAAGAATCCAATCACGTATCAATAATAAGCGCTTGTCTAACAATGAAATATTTCTCTCATCCAACAAACTAATTAAGCTCACTATTTACCATTACGTAGCCAGATCTCCTTAACTAGCCATTCAGTGATTCACGAAGGGAACCACTGGAGAGTATTTCGATGGTGGAAACTCGCGGAGGTAGACCAATCTGCTATCTTGAGCCAGCATTTACTCTGACCTTTAAGTAATCAGACTATACTATCACTGTAAGTTCCACTACGCTGCTGCGACTATCCATACTACAACTTATCGTAATTGTCAGCATGTCACCTGCACCGACAATGCGCCACTGTGAAACTGATCGATCACGATATATAACTAGAAGACCCATTTTAAACTATTTAGGAACCACTTATTACAAACAAACGTACAGAGATACTATTACCTTCAGCAGTCAAGTCATTCTTATAGATAGCTGTCGATTCTTTGAGGCCCGTTGCTACTACTGTAAAGTCTTTGTCACTCGAACTGTTATTGTTGTCTGCCACCGATGTAGGTATCAACTTTGTCGCTCGAAGCGTGAGTACGGTTCACCGATTCTGCATTGGTACATTACAATGTCTTTTAACAAACCCTCGTGAGTAAAATAATTATAATTGAATATTCAACCCATATCATCGTAAATTTAGCTACCGCACCAATTGGTTAAGATGAGAAAACTACCTTGACGAAAACTAAAATAAAACACCCCCCTTTGACCCGTCACATGGGTTTACCTGGTTTTAGTATATCAACGATCTTGAACTATTTAGCAAGTAATGAAATGGATCATCTTTTCAGACTATTGGAGAAATACTGGTCAAGCCGTGTTTTAGTACACTTACCACAGAGCAAAAGGGATTGTAGTTGTATGGGAATTCTTATCGTATGCCATTAAAATTTGAAGCTTTATGTAATTTAATATCGTGTACACCCTTTTGAAAAGTTTTCACGAGTTAATGAGAAAGAACTTCGGCTATGATGTAAACATCCTACCACCATGGTCCTCAGTTCGTGCTTCACTTAGCGTGGCGACGGGGAATAGATGGTTTACATATTGAGACGATGTGTACAGCAACTGAATTTGGTTTTATGAAGTCCTTATTGCATTTTATTCGATTTACACCTGCGAAAAATTATGAAATGTTTCACAGTACAAAAAAGGGGAAAAATCTGAAAATGTTTACTTTGTAATTACATCACACTAAAAATATTTTTCTTTTGTCCATTTTTAACGGACTTCGGACTTGTAATTCCAATGTTTTGGAAAGTCTTGGAATTTCCGGGACAGACATCTTGCCAGTATCAGTGCGAAAATCGTGGAGATTCTCGATTCTTAGGATGGATGAAATGTCTATAAGCATAGTGAAGTTTCTAAAGAACCCTCAGAGAGCGAGTGCTACTGGTACTTGGCCATTTTTTTTCTTTTTACATTAACACACTTATCGACAGTTCCCTCAACTAAGCCTGACTAATTATAGGTTGCACAGTTATTCATAAAATGTATTACCATTTTTGGAAAACGACAGAGTCACCTTCTTCATTACCCGACTCGGCAGAAAATTGTCGAAGGAAGAGAAATGGTAAATAAGAAACATGGACCAATTCTGGCATTTTTATTCAATAGTCACTGGTGAGACATCTAATTACTTCCGCGTTGATTCACCTTTGGTTCGCAGTGCAACAGCGAATTCTGCATGATACGGAACTGAAAGGCCATTAGCAGATTCCCGAAAGTATGTGGCGCGAGATGTTTACGGAAAAGTGAGTTTCCGTAAATTACTGTTCGGTAATTTGTGGGAGAGATGCTGGCAATCGATAGAGACCCAGATGTGTCTCACAGGGGTCAGTTCTTACCATTCTCCCCAAACAACTGTAGCACGAGTCTGGTCTTGTAACACGGACATTCATCCTGCGGAAGGTGCCATGGCCGTAGAGGAAAAAACCAGGCACTAGAGATGTCGATTACTGCCACAGTGTCTAATAAAAGCCCATGTGTCCGCACAAGTCGGCATCCGCTGCGTGATACGTATTTCCAGCAACCATTGGTCTGGGTGACGGCGCATCAGGACATGATTATCGATCTGGTGCAACTAGGAACGTTCAGAATCTGACCAGGCGACACTCTGATCCATAGTAGAATATCGATTACCGTGCCCACTGCATTTGTAAGTGACCGCTGTCGACGCAACATATGAACACGTAGTGATCATCAGCTTTCGAGCCCCAGGTTCAACAGTGTGCACTGAATTGTGTGCTCAGAAACACTTGTGACTGCTGCAGCTTCGTATACTGTCGTCAGATCTGCCACACATCGCCCCAAATGTCTCTGAGCACTATGGGACTTAACATCTGACGTCATCAGTCCCCTAGAATTTACTACTTAAACCTTACTAACCTAAAGACATCACACACATCCATGCCCGAGGCAGGATTCGAACCTGCGACCGTAGCTGTCGCGCCGTTCCAGATTGAAGCGCCGAGAACCGCTCGGCCACACCGGCCGGCCACATCGCCCCCCTTTCCTCTTTCCGAGCAGGCGAGGCTTCAACATCCACATTCTGTGATGAGTTGTGGACGTCAAACACCTCATCACCTACTCGTGGTTCCACCGTCCATCACTCATTTTTCATAGATGTTCATTTCCGTAGCACGCCGTTTCAGAGATGTTCGTTACCGGCTGGCAGGCCATAGTAACAGCACTTTGTCGAAGTCGCATACGTGAACTGATTTCCCAATGTGCTAACTGTGTAGTCGCTAGAATGACAGTCCTTTCATATCTGCTCCGCTTATATGGGGGAGGCGTCCAACGAGTAAGGCAGTACACTTTTTTCTCGGTCTGTTTCAGTTAAAAAATGCGAACTTTTGTTGTGGGATATCGTAGAGTATTCCCGTTTCAGGCAGTAAGGCAGTACACTTTTTTCTCGGTCTGTTTCAGTTAAAAAATGCGAACTTTTGTTGTGGGATATCGTAGAGTATTCCCGTTTCAGCCCCTATCGTTTCATGAAGCTCCGATAGGTAGCACAGCCATATGTAGCCTTCAAAACGGTGTCTGTAAAGGTGGTGCGCTCCAAGCAGAGAGCTGTCATTGAGTTTCTTTTGGCGGTCAAGCAGAGCATCGCAGATATTCGGAAGCTCTTACAGAATGTCTTCGCAGACCTGGCAGTGAACAAAAGCAAGGTCGGGCGAATCTGTCCTCTTTCCCGCTTGCAGACCGGCCGCACGCGGCTGTTACTCTTATGCGACATGTTCGTATGATCACAATCAAAGACTTGGCTGCACAACTGGATGTCTTTGTATGTAGTGCTGACACAGTCGTCCATCAGTTGAGGTAATGAATGGTGTGCCCCCGCTGGGTTCCTCGCCACCTAAATGATGGATCAACGAAGGACCATCTGTGCGGAAGCAGTACGTGGATGGTACGGAGGTTATTCATGCAGCAAGACGTTGGATCCGACGTCGAACAGTAGACTGGTACCATGTGGGCACACAGGCGCTCCCAGCAAGGTGGCGTAAGGCCGTCGCATTTAACGGAGAATCTTTTCAATAATAGTGTTTTGTAGCCAAAAATGTGGAGAATGATGTGGTTTATTGAATACTGAATAAAACCAACCTGCTTTCAGAAAAAGCGCGTTACATACCATGTTGAATATCCATCATACATTGCTTACTATGTCACTTACTCACAACGCCAACAGGAGGCATTCAACCTCGCAATGTTATTAATCTTTAGTGTATTTTGTAGTTGCGGCCAGATAGTTTACATCAAATGGTTTACAGCGAGGTGGTGTGATACCGTTTAACACGATAGCATTTGTTCGCTTTGTACATACTGTTCTTGAAAATTTGTGTCAGACGTTCCCTGAACAGTTGATAGGAAAATGAGGTCCTTTTCAGTGGTCATTTGTTCACCTTATATGGTCCTATTTCATTTCATCTCGCGATCTCACATGAATAATCTCGTACACGAACATACACTAATAGAGATTGAAGACGATGTCCTGATATGATTTCTATGTGTCTATGACTTCTTGTTCAGCAGCGTCCAACAAAACTCTGAGTATTCGTACATAAAAGTTTTTGGAGGAAGAGGGGTAGCTAAGCACTTAGAACAAATATTGTGATTGTAGCAGGGTCTTAAAGCTGTGCACTTATAAAAAAATATCTTCTTGGATTTCATCGTCAACAGACAAATTTTGAACCTGAAAGGTTCCACTCTCCGCATCTAGTATTCGACTCACAAGAGAACCGCGCTTTAATGTCATCACGCGTTTCGTCTAAATTTATGTTTATGCACGGCTTGTCCAGAAATGAAAGTGTCCAGATGGCCACGCGTTTAGAAAAAATAGCATTTCTGGCGAAGGTCGGGCGAGGCAAGAGTTATTCTTTCAAGGCACCGGTCGGAGTAGCAGAAAGAGTGCAGAATGGTAATAAGAGGTTCGGGGTTTCAAGTCCCTATGCTGAAACTTATTTTCATTTTCATTATTTACGTTTCTCACATTGCACATAAACCGAAATTATGCTTCCTATACAGTATTTACTAATATTTTCATGGAAGACATGAAAAGCAAGGTAGAAGAAAATATGGGATTGCAAATAAATTTCAGGAAGGTGTTTAAGCCGCACGGAGAGTGAAATTGGGTTGGTTTATTTTTTTACAATTTATGATTTACACAGTCTTTGGTGGCATTCATCGTACAAACAGGAACGCGGTAATTTTCACACATATTGCACTCGTCATAAACGGCGTATTTTTTACAATTACATGGTTGTTTCTATAGAAAAACTAACTTGGATTACGATTATGAGAGATCCTCTCTCTTCGCACAGATCGGTAGGAAACCACAAGTAGTCCATCATTTCTTGAAATGTTGGCACCGATAGCCGGTGATGAACACTCGGATGCATTTTGATGCAGTCTTGTCTGGGTGCGATTTCTTTTTCTCACTCGAACAGATAAGAGTAGCTTTTTCATCAAATTCTTTGTGTGATAATAAAAATAGACATTGTAGGATTGAATTAGCTGCCGAGGGGTTGCTCGAAGGCCAAAATGAATCCAACGGAGTATGAAATCCTTTACGTTTTACTCGTCGCTCTTTTCGGAAAGTTATTTGCGGAGTCCTCGTGGACGCTGTATATTATAGTTTATTTGTTATCTAAGATTTTTGTTTGCGTACCTTTGTTTCTCTTTAGTGAAAGTACTAATAACTACAGTATATGGAACACTATTTCGGAATATTTTCAGTGCAAGTAACGCAAAAATTGAAATTAAAAATAATTTCCAGAATGCGGACTGGAAAGCATGATCTTCGGTTTACCGGTGTGTATTCTTTCTGCTACGCCAATCGCTTCTTAGTTATTACGTTAAAATAATGCCCGATGCCTAGCCAGGCCCTGACCAGATACGCACTATTTTTCCCCTTTTTTTTGTATGTGTGTACATGCTTAGCCATCTGGAGCTCCCATTTCCATCATTGGCCATTTCTGGCCAACGCCCCGCATATACAGACATCTGGACGAAATAGGTGATGACGAGGAGGGGCGGTCCCCTTGTCAGTCGTATCCGTACCAGGATTTCCTATTAGGTACACTTTCCCTTCTACATAATCACTGAAATTTTTTTTGATTGTCGTGGATATACCCTACGAGGTTCGACCGTGCCAGTATATTCAGAGAAATTCGAGCGAACGCAAGCTCTTATAGACAGCAGTTCTCCCCATAGCAGTACTGATACGTACACACACACGCACTTTTTATGAATACATACGTGATCGAGTGTGTGTGGGCTTTATTTTGTGTTTTAGGATGATTAATATGGGGAAGGAACTGTGAAACTCTACCTTCTCCTAGATCATCAAATGTTCCCTAAACTTATAAGGGTGCAGGTGTGTAACTTCCTCGATAACCGCCGCTATTTTTATAAATGGACATTCAGTCGGTTTCAAGACATCATTTGCAGCGAGAGATGTCGGTTGCCTGGGCTGCGCCGATGTGGTTACCAAAAGTATTTGACATTTTCAACTCCCTCTAGTACCGTGCAAATCATTCCCTGATATCTTAACACTTGTCCTACCATCTTGCCCCTTTCATTAAATCAATATTTTTCACAGAATCCTTTCCTCGCCTGCTCTGCGCAAGTTCTCATTTCTTATCAGACAACTTAACTTTAAGTGCACTGCAACGCTTCTTGATTTCTCGTTAACTTTTGCTTCCATTAAGCGGAACGTCTTAAAAGGCTCTCTGGTGCCGAACTGACCATCATGTATAAGGTCCTCAACTTGTTTTCAGCTATCCAGTACATGGCTGAATGAACTTTTAAGCTGATTGTATGATTGTTCTTTCGTTAAACCATATCGATAACAAAAAAGGTTAACCATCAACACATGAAACACAGCTTGTTCTGTCCCTCTGTAGTTCAACAGCTGCCAGAGCACGACTTAAAGCAGAATTTGGGTTGATGAGTTCTCCACTACAAACCGTAAAGGAGTTTTGTGATCGAAGAATTTCAGTTACGACAAGAGAGCACTTACTTCAGTTTCAGGAGTACAGAATGGCAGTGTTGTAGCGCAATAACTGATCAAAATATATTACTGGATATTGTCGGAAGTTTTAAGAGGCTGTTTACGGTTGAAGTAATAGTATATAGAAAATCTTAAAAAAATTGTAGAGAAATGCTTAGGGTGTGGATTTATAGTTGACATTTAACAGAAACAAATTTAAATTACTGCTTACTTGTTGGCGGAAGAACCCATTATTGTTTGATTCTGCTGCTTCCAAATAAACACTCCAAAAAATGACAGCTATTCATCTGCCGGAAACAAACCTACTTGCTTTTGAAGCCTACCTATAAAGTACAGTTATAGGAAGCCTATGTAAATATTTTCTCTTTTTTTTGTTTTATTCATTATTTTAATGATCATTGTCATTACATTCAAATATTTCAGATATTTCTGTCTGAACGTAAATATTTCACTGAATATGTGTCTCTGAAGAGAACATGTAACGACTATTTAAACTAAACAATCGATATTTAAGTACCAGTTAAGAAGAGGCGGTGATTTTTTACATGATGGCGTAACTGACTGGTTAGTTTTCAAATGTTTGAGGACACGAATAAAGCAATTAACTTAATTAGTGCACCATATCAAATTGGAGAAAAACTGTAATTACTATTGAGTGAACTGTGAATTGTGCACTGTGCTGAACTAAAACATTTCTCGCGTGTGCTTATCGGTGGGTCACCGGTGAAACAATGCGTATGTACAAGAAATTTGATTTCAACATTATGAAGGCTGCTCTTTGCTTCCTTTCACAAGAAAATGGAACTGTTACACATGCGTCACAGAGTAAGGGCATCGTTTAGAGAAATGTAATCCGTAAATATAGTGCTGCATGTTTCACATTGAGCACACTCTGCAACTGCAGTCCCACGACATCAAGCTGCCGACGACAGCTGAGGTAGTAAGGTAGTCATGTCGTTACCTGGAACAGATCTGGAGACATTATTTTCGACGTAGAATCGTCCAGCACCATACGATACGTCGTCATGGCACACTATCTCGGAATCATTTGACATAAAATTTTCTGAGAATCGTACCGCGTCTAAATATGAAAAAAAAAAAAAAAAACTATACTGGAGGAAACCAACGTCTCGGCCTCCGTAGCCGTGGCCGAAACAGTGATTGCTCCCAGTAATTTTTTTTATTTTTTATTTTACATTATGACGCGATACGACACTGAGAAAAACTTCTTGTCAAGTGACTCTAGCCGGAATATTTGAAGTGGGTGAGATGCAACGAAAGAGGATATTTTATAACCGAGTACTAGATAGAATAACGCTCCCGATTGCAAAATTTGTGAGTTATGTGTCTCCCATTAAAATTTAAATGCTATTCTAGTTGTAACATGGTCTTAGATCGACATAATGATCGCGAATTGCCACAAAAATACTAACATATACACGTAGTATTTCTCCATATCCTTCATTAAATGTTCACTTGAATTATTAATATAGTGCTCACACATTTCATTCACTGCGTTTGGTGTGTTCTGCAGATTATGATTTCTGGGGTAATAAATAATATCAATTGTGAAGTGGACATATTTGCAAACCGCCATTATTCCGGGTGCGCGCGAACCTATTATATGTGAGCTTTGTTCTGGTTGCTCGAACACCGCAGCAGGTGCCGCATTCAGATCTGACAGCTGGTGTACAGTGTTTGGGGTGGGTTTGTTTACAGTATTACCGCAAGATTCATGGGTTGGGCAGATTTTTAAACATCTGAGTCGAGGTACAGTTCTAATACAGGTGAACAATTTTATTTATTTTGAGTCTGGCAGAAATGTTTCATTTTATTCTTTTTACCTCAGAAACCCAAATTAATCACTTTTGAGTAGTACACTACTCTTCAATAGGACATAACGAGATTAGGTCATTTCTTGATTACTCAGTCATTTACACTATAAATTCCATCTTGTTCATCTACATCTACATCTACATGGATACTCTGCAAATCACATGTAAGTGCCTAGCAGAGGGTTCATCGAATCTATTAGTGCAATCACGTACAGCGCACGGGAAAAACGAGCACCTACGTCTTTCCGTGCTGGTTCTGATTTCCCTTATTTTATTATGATGATCGTTTCTCCCTATGACGGTCGGCGTCAGTAAAATATTTTCGCATTCGGAGGACAAGGTTGGTGATTGAAATTTCGTGAGAAGATTCAGCCGCAACGAAAAACGCCTCCTTTTTAATGATGACCACCTCAAATCCTGTATCATTTCAGTGACACTCTCTCTCCTATATCGCGATAATACAAAACGTGCTGCCCTTCTTTGAATTTTTTCTATGTACTCCGTCAATCCTATCTGCTAAGGACCCACACCGCGCAACAGTATTCTAAAAGAGGACGGACAATCTCCTTAGTAGGTCTGTTACATTTTCTAAGTGTCCTGCCAACAAAACGCAGTCTTTGGTTACCCGTCCTCACAACATTTTCTGTGTTTTTTTTTCCGATCTAAGTTGTACGTAATTGTAATTCTTAGGTATTTACTTGAATTTACGGCCCTTAGATTTGACTGTTATATCCTGTAGCCGACGTTTCACAGATTTCTTTTACCACTCATGTGGATGACCTCACACTTTTCGATATTTTGGATCACCTGCCAATGTTCGTACCATACAGATATCTTTTATAAATCGTTATGCAATTGGTTTAATCTTCTGATGACTGCACTAGTCGATAAACGACAGCGTCATCTGCAAACAACTTAAGACGGCTGCTCAGATTGCCTATAACACTGCCTTGGGAAACGACAGCAATCATTCCTGTTTAAACTCGATGACTTTCCGTCAGTTACTACAAAATGTGACCTCTCTGACAGGAAATAACGAATCCAGTCACATAACTCAGACGATAATTCCATAGGCATGCAATTGTGTGGTACAGTGTCAAAAGCCTCTCGGAAATACAGAAATAAGGGATCAATTTTAAATCCCTTATAAATAACACTCAACACTTCGTGCGAGTAAACAGATAGTTGTGTTTCACAAGAAAGATGTTTTTACGTCGGTGTAGACTGTGTGCCAATAGACGGTTTTCTTCGAGGTAATTCATGATGTTCGAACACAGTATATGTTCCAAAATCCTGCTGCGTATTGACGTTAATGATATGGGGCTATAATTTAGTGGGTTACTTCTCCTACCTTTCTTGAATATTGGTGTAACATGTGCTACTTTCCAGTCTTTGGGTACGGACCTTTCGTCGAGCGAACGATTGTATATGACTGTTAAGTATGGAGTTATTGTATCAGCATACTCTGAAAGGAATCTAACTGGTATACGTCATTCAAGTTATTTCACTACTCCCAGGATATCTACTTCTACGTTACTCACGTTGGCAGCTGTTCTTGATTCGAATTCTGGAATATTTACTTCGTCTTCTTTGGTGAAGGAATTTCGGAAGGCTGTGTTTAGGAACTCTGCTCTGGCAGCACTGCCTTTGATGCTATCGAGCACAGATGGCATTGATTGTGTTTTTCCACTAAAATACTTCACATTCGACCAGAATCTTTTTGGATTTTCTACCACGTTTCGAGACAAAGTTTCGTTTTGGAATCTATCATAAGCATCTCGCATTGAAGTCCTGCAAAGGATCACGAACTTGGAAGTTTCGCTTTCGTTTACATTTGGCATGTTTTTTTCGTTGCTTTTGCAACAGTGTTGTGACCAATTTGCAACAGTAGTCTATTACAGACCACATGAAACTCATTATGGGACAATTATATTGTGACTGACATTCAGTGTAAGACCTTAAGGGAGTGTGGTCTAATGTACCAAGGTGGTAGCTTACAAAATCTGCTATTAGAGAACTACTTATCAGTTTGGAACCCTTAGCAGGTTGCACTGAAGCAGGAAATAGAGAAGAGCCAAAGGAAAGCAGCTCAGTCATGCATCATGGTGTGGTTTACTATCAAAATTCAGAGAGCCTTATGTTCTGAGAAGAATGAGATAACATATTACTTCCTCCTTCATTTATGTCATGAGATGAGAGGAACGAGAGGACCATGACAGTGAAACTAGAGATATTCGAGCTCATTTGGAGGCTTACAAACAGCTGTTGGTCCAACACAACATTCGCCACCGGAACAAGAAATGGGAGAAGCAATGAATTAAGAACAACCACCAAATGGGAGTAACTTAGAAGGAGATATCCCCGGTATAGTGAAACAGCTTAAATCACTTGATAATCAGCTTAAATCACTTAGACCTAATAATCGCAAGACCACAAGTCCAGATGGTATACCAGTCAGGATTTCCAGAAGACTTACAACACCGTTCCTCACAATCGACTTCTAATCGAATTGTGTGCCTGTAGAGTTCAGTCCCAACTGTGTGACTGGACTCTTGAGTTCCTGCTGGTGAAATACGCTCAGTATTTTTTATTCACTTAAATTTGGCATATTTCGTGACAGTACCTTTTCCGTTAGATGTTTACAAGGCAATATTTGTCTTGGCTTCAGTTGTCTAGTGGAAGTATGATTCCACAATGCATCTTTGTCGTCTGCAGAAATGACCTGGTTCAATGCGTTTGCCTCATTTTTGGTGCTTCAAATACCATTTCTTCGAAAGTGGTTTCTTCTTAAAGTTTATATAAAAAATAGTAACATAATTCTTTTTTTTTGTTTTTTTTTTGTTCACTAGCAAATTATTTATGACGGTGACCTGCACATTGTTCTACCGTCAACACACACCAATAGTTAACTGCCGACTGACTACAGTCAAAGACGACTCCAGCGTCAAAGACATTTTACACAACACACAAGCTTCCACTTGTAATCAGACTCTTTGATATTCTTCGTCACATTTACTAATAGTAATCAATATGCTGTCACTCTCAAAAATATAAGTAAATTGACATAAGATAAGGCAAATTACAATAAAAAAATTTTGACAAAAATATAAGAAAACATTTACAATTTGGTATCGACAAATCCGGTAGAAAATAACACATCTCCCAGATCCATTACACTGGGAAGGTTACAGTTCTTAACAACTGATGGAAGGTCATCGAGTAAAGCAGAAGTAACATCTGAGGTTCCCCGATGAAGTATTATAGGCCCTCTGCTGTTCCTAATTTACGTATAAGATTTAGGAGACAATCTGAGCAGCCCTCTTAGAACGTTTGCAGTTGATGCTGTCATTTACAGTCTTGTAAAGTCATCAGATGATGAAAACTAATAGTAAAATGCTCAATAAAATTTTTCCGGGTTTGTGACCGAATTGTCAATATATATAAAACTACCGCCGTGTTGCAGTAAGCAAAAACACCCTGAAGAAGGTAGCTTGCAAAGGGACCGAAACGTCGGTAGTTGACAATGCGGTCACAAACCCAGAAAAATTTTATGGAATCTGACAATGGCCGTGGAAGCCTATGTTTATAATAGTAAAATAATTTAGACAAGTCTGTGGTGCGAAAAGTGGCAAATTACACTAAATAATGAAAAGATACGAAGAGATCCACATGATTACTAAATGGAATCCGCTAAAGTTTGGTTAAACGATGAATCACACAAATCTAGAGGCTGTATATCCAACTAAGTACTTAGGGATTACAATTACGATTAACTGAAATTGGAACGATAACATATACACAATATTGTGGGGAAAGCATACCGCACTCTGCGACTTATTGGCAGAACGCTTAGAAAATGCAACAGGGCTATCACAGACACAGCATACACTACTCTTGCTGCCCTCTTCTGGAGTATTGCTGCGCAGTGTGATATCCACATCATACAGTGTTGACGGAGGACATTAAAACAGTTTAAAGAAGGGCAGGGCAGCTGGTTTCGTGTTATAGCGAAGTAGGGAAGCAAATGTCGCGGATGTGATACACCAACTGGGGTGGCAATTATTAAAAAAATAAATAAATAAAAAAAGAGAAAGGCGTTTTTCGCTGTGGCAGGATCTTCTCATGAAATTTCGATCCCAAGCTTGCTTCTGAAGTGAGAAAATACACTCCTGGAAATGGAAAAAAGAACACATTGACACCGGTGTGTCAGACCCACCATACTTGCTCCGGACACTGCGAGAGGGCTGTACAAGCAATGATCACACGCACGGCACAGCGGACACACCAGGAACTGCGGTGTTGGCCGTCGAATGGCGCTAGCTGCGCAGCATTTGTGCACCGCCGCCGTCAGTGTCAGCCAGTTTGCCGTGGCATACGGAGCTCCATCGCAGTCTTTAACACTGGTAGCATGCCGCGACAGCGTGGACGTGAACCGTATGAGCAGTTGACGGACTTTGAGCGAGGGCGTATAGTGGGCATGCGGGAGGCCGGGTGGACGTACCGCCGAATTGCTCAACACGTGGGGCGTGAGGTCTCCACAGTACATCGATGTTGTCGCCAGTTGTCGGCGGAAGGTGCACGTGCCCGTCGACCTGGGACCGGACCGCAGCGACGCACGGATGCACGCCAAGACCGTAGGATCCTACGCAGTGCCGTAGGGGACCGCACCGCCACTTCCCAGCAAATTAGGGACACTGTTGCTCCTGGGGTATCGGCGAGGACCATTCGCAACCGTCTCCATGAAGCTGGGCTACGGTCCCGCACACCGTTAGGCCGTCTTCCGCTCACGCCCCAACATCGTGCAGCCCGCCTCCAGTGGTGTCGCGACAGGCGTGAATGGAGGGACGAATGGAGACGTGTCGTCTTCAGCGATGAGAGTCGCTTCTGCCTTGGTGCCAATGATGGTCGTATGCGTGTTTGGCGCCGTGCAGGTGAGCGCCACAATCAGGACTGCATACGACCGAGGCACACAGGGCCAACACCCGGCATCATGGTGTGGGGAGCGATCTCCTACACTGGCCGTACACCACTGGTGATCGTCGAGGGGACACTGAATAGTGCACGGTACATCCAAACCGTCATCGAACCCATCGTTCTACCATTCCTAGACCGGCAAGGGAACTTGCTGTTCCAAAAGGACAATGCACGTCCGCATGTATCCCGTGCCACCCAACGTGCTCTAGAAGGTGTAAGTCAACTACCCTGGCCAGCAAGATCTCCGGATCTGTCCCCCATTGAGCATGTTTGGGACTGGATGAAGCGTCGTCTCACGCGGTCTGCACGTCCAGCACGAACGCTGGTCCAACTGAGGCGCCAGGTGGAAATGGCATGGCAAGCCGTTCCACAGGACTACATCCAGCATCTCTACGATCGTCTCCATAGGAGAATAGCAGCCTGCATTGCTGCGAAATGTGGATATACACTGTACTAGTGCCGACATTGTGCATGCTCTGTGGCCTGTGTCTATGTGCCTGTGGTTCTGTCAGTGTGATCATGTGATGTATCTGACCCCAGGAATGTGTCAATAAAGTTTCCCCTTCCTGGGACAATGAATTCATGGTGTTCTTATTTCAGTTTCCAGGAGTGTATTTTGTTGGTACCCACCTACATGCGGATAGGGGAGGGGGGGGGGGGAGGAATGCTTATCATAGTAAAATAAGAGAAATCAAAGCTGGCACGGAAAGATTTAAGTGTTCGTTTTTCCTGCGCGCTGTTCGAGACTGGAACGCTAGAGAACTAGTTCGACGAACCCTCTGCCAGGCACTCAACTGTGAAATGCAGAGTAGTCATATTGATATACAGGGTGTTTCATAATTCATGTTATACAGTTCTAGCGGTTGTAGAGGGACTTAGTATTTCAAGTTTTGCTAAGGGAATGCATGTCCGGAAACAAGAGCTGGAGATGTTTCCTACGCAGTTCTCCTGGAACAGTAGGTTACCGACATTCATAAATGGTATGATGACGCGATGTCACGTGATATCATCTGTTACCGTCTGCCTTGTTTTCTTGCTTCCTGGTGATGCGTCAATTGACATTACGGTGACTAGTACTCGTACTGCAGTAAGAGGATGCCTGATTAAACATTCGTAGAGTACATCGATATTTTGTTATTTTACGGTGAACTTCGTAGTAAAGGAAGAGAAGCTCATTGTCTATACCACGAGTACCTTCCAAATCGTGTGACTCCATCTCATCCCAAGTATGCCAGAGTAGAGCAACTGCTGCGGGAAAGTGGGAAATTCGCAAGCTGTAGAGCAAACTGTGGTGCTTCAAGAAGGAGGCGCATTGTCGTATTGCTTCATCGACTCGAAGAGAACCCATCGAGGAGTAGAAGAGCCACTGCACGTGACTGGCATGTGTCTCACTTGTCTGTCTGCCTTGTTCTGTATGAACACCAACTTCACTCATGTCACCCTCAGAAGGTATACGCCACGCTCCCGGCGGATTTTACGCCACGTGTCAATTTCTGTACTTGGTTTTTACACCGCTGTGCGGATTTCCCTCTGTTTCCTAGGCGAGTTTTGTCCACCGACGAAGTGCATTTCGGCAGGGAAGGTGTTTTAAACACTCGAAATAGCCACTTTTGGGATAAACGAAACCCCAGAGCCATCTGTACACGAAGACTTCAGCATACCTTAGGTATCAGTGTCTGATCAGGTTTTGTGACTGGACGAAAGTACTTCCTCCCCAGATGGCAGGTATTTGATACTGCTGCAAAAGTGCTGGCGGAGTTTACGGGAAATGTGTGACTGGATATTCGGGAAGAATTGTGGTACCAGTACATTTTGCAGTTCGTGTCCGAAACCATCTCAGTGTAGGCTAAAGGTACAGGTGGATCGGTCGAGGTGGACCACACGCTTGGCCAGTAAGATACCCAGGTTTAACACCTCTGGACTTTTGTTGTCGGGCCAGACGAAGAGTCTTATTCACGCCGGAGTGGCCGTGCGGTTCTAGGCGTTACAGTCTGGAACCGCGAGACCGCTACGGTCGCAGGTTCGAATCCTGCCTCGGGCATGGATGTTTGTGATGTCCTTAGGTTTAAGTAGTTCTAAGTTGTAGGGGACTGATGACCTCAGGAGTTGAGTCCCATAGTGCTCAGAGCCATTTGAACCATTTTTTTCTTATTCACGAGACCTCAGTCCAGTCGGAGGAAGACCTGGTTGCATGGATTATGGCAGTGGCAGAAGTGATTAACCATACACAACAGATGTTGGACACAGCTTATGTGAAAGTACTGTGTGCACCGAACTTAGTGGTCGTCATATCGAATTTATTTTCTAAAATTACAGTAAATAGGTGCGAAATCTGTACATTTTTGTTTTCCTTGTAACAAGAAAACGAACCGTTTCCGGAAATGGGTTCCTATGTAAAGTTTGCTCTACTAAGTCCCCTCTAGTAAGTCCCCTCTACAACCTCTAGAAATGTGTAACAGTAATTGTGAAATACTCTGTAGATCTAGTTGTAGAACCTCCGCCTAATACAGTAAGGGGCAGCGTACTGCAGCTGTGGATATAGAAATGCAGGTTTGGAGTTCCCTTCTTGCGCTGCATTGTTGTAAAGGGTTGACGGCATGTGCAACTGTCCCTACGGAGCACCACCTGACAACTCTGGACGGAAAATAAGAAGAAAAATGAGACAGGGCTAAACTGGAGGAAGGGCGGCGTGCCCTGGGCGGGCGGTGGGCGGCGCCGGCCCACCCGGCTCGTTAGCGACGGGCCGTGACCAGGGTGCACGACGAAGCCGCCCCCTGTATTCTAAACAACTGGACGCTCCCCGGCCGGACTCAAGATGTTTGCCCTGCATTCTTCCAGCCGGCCCGGCGACGTCTTCACAGGCGGAAAACGAGAGCGGCCGGGGCTGAAAAAGGAAGTTTCGCTTCCGCACTGCGCCCTATCGACCACCCCCACGACGCCCCCCCACCGTCGCCCCCTCAACTTCTGCTGCCATCCGGACTAAGTTGACAATGAGCGTAACTCGATTTGAAAGAGCCGGAGGCATCATGGTGCGCATATAACAGATAATTAGCATTCGAGAAAATTTTGTTCGGAAATTTAATTAGCTAATGATCGCAGTGTCAGCACTGTAATGAGAGCCAGCTGAGGCTGCGCTGTAGTCTTCGTTACCCTGCGCTGCGACTGATTGTACGGGGGAGATCCCTCTGAATATACAAACGAAAAGACTCTGATAGATCTGCGTGTCCCACTTGTTTACTTGTTTCGGCTTTCTATTTCAGAATCTCGCTTCGGATAATCATGGAATGCTTCGTAAAAAAAATGTCAACTACCAAGTTTATTTTTCATCATTAACTCAGATTCAGATATCTGGATAGCGATGGTGAGATTCGCTGACGACATTGCTGCCTTCGGTGAAAGTGAGGGAGAATTGATGACGTGTTGAATCCATTCAACAGTCTAATGAGCAAACGCTATGCACTGAGACTAAACCAAAGAAAAAGTAATGAGAAGTACCACGAATTAGATAAACATTGATAACCAGCAAGGGCAACAAGTGAAGAAATTTTACTACAAAAAACGAAGCAAAATAGCACATGAAGGACGAAGCAAGAAAGTTATAAAAAATAAGACCAGCACCAGCAAAGAGGGAAATCCTGGTCAAAACAGTATAAGAGGAAGAAATTTCTGAGAATGTACGATGGCGTGCTAAAAGTAATGCCTCCGAAATTTTATTCGTTGAGGTACAGCATGTCATGCATATTACACGGTCAACTTTCCTTCTCCTGTAACGCAAATTCGATGCAAATTGGGAGCTCCAACGTTAGGCGGGTGATGGAGCCCCTTAGGGAAATAGTGAAAAGGTCGGGGAAGAAGGCCAGTGTTCACTCTGTCTGCTTGCCGGGGGTCTCATCCGAGATGTGGAGGAGGCCCTACCGGCGGCGATAGAGAGCACTGGGTGCACCCGACTGAAAATTGTTGCTCATGTCGGCACCAATGACTCCCGCCGTCTGGGTTCAGAGGTCATCCTCAGTTCGTACAGGCGGTTGGCGGAATTGGTGAAGGCGGAAAGCCTCGCTCGCGGGGTGGAATCAGAGCTAACTATTTGTAGTATCGTTCCCAGAACCGATCGCGGTCCTCTGGTTTGGAGCCGAGTGGAAGGCTTAAACCAGATTCTCAGACGATTCTGCGGAGATATGGAGTGCAAATTTCTTGACCTCCGATATTGGGTGGAGAAATGTAGGGTCCCCCTGAATAGGTCAGGCGTGCACTACACGTCGGAAGCGGCTACAAGGGTAGCGGAGTACGTGTGGAGTGCACATGGGGGTTTTTTAGGTTAGAGAATTCCCTCCCTAGGCCCGACAAGACGCCTCCTGAGACGCGGCAAGGTAGGAGTAGGCAAAAAGCAACAGGGAATAACAATATTAATGTGCTAATAGTAAACTGCAGGAGCGTCTATAGAAAGGTCCCAGAATTTCTCTCATTAATAAACGGTCACAACGCCCATATAGTACTAGGGACAGAAAGTTGGCTGAAACCAGACGTAAACAGTAATGAACTCCTAAACTCAGATTGGAATGTATACCGCAGAGACAGGCTGGACAGTGAAGGGGGAGGCGTGTTTATAGCGATAAGAAGTGCAATAGTATCGAAGGCAATTGACGGAGATCCGAAATGTGAAATGATTTGGGCGAAGGTCACGGTTAAAGCAGGTTCAGAAATGGTAATTGGATGTCTCTATAGGCCCCCTGGCTCAGCAGCTGTTGTGGCTGAGCACCTGAAGGATAATTTGGAAAATATTTCGAGTAGATTTTCCCATCATGTTATAGTTCTGGGTGGATATTTTAATTTGCCGGATATAGACTGGGAGGCTCAGACGTTCATAACGGGTGGCAGGGACAAAGAATCCAGTGACATTTTTTTAAGTGCTTTATCTGAAAACTACCTTGAGCAGTTAAACAGAGAACCGACTCGTGGCGATAACATATTAGACCTTCTGGTGACAAACAGACCCGAACTATTTGAAACAGTTAACGCAGAACAGGGAATCAGCGATCATAATGCGGTTACGGCATCGATGACTTCAGCCGTAAATAGAAATATTAAAAAAGGTAGGAAGATTTTTCTGTTTAGCAAAAGTGACAAAGAGCAGATTACAGAGTACCTGACGGCTCAACACAAAAGTTTTGTCTCAAGTACAGATAGTGTTGAGGATCAGTGGACAAAGTTGAAAACCATCGTACAATATGCGTTAGATGAGTATGTGCCAAGCAAGATTTTAAGAGATGGAAAAGAGCCACCATGGTACAACAACCGAGTTAGAAAACTGCTGCGGAATCAAAGGGAACTTCACAGCAAACATAAACATAGCCAAAGCCTTGCAGACAAACAAAAATTACGCGAAGCGAAATGTAGTGTGAGGAGGGCTATGCGAGAGGCGTTCATTTACTTCGAAAGTAAAGTTCTATGTACTGACTTGGCGAAAAATCGTAAGAAATTTTGGTCTTATGTCAAAGCGGTAGGTGGATCAAAACAAAATGTCCAGACACTCTGTGACCAAAGTGGTACTGAAACAGAGGATAACAGAATAAAGGCCGAAATACTAAATGTCTTTCTTCCAAAGCTGTTTCACAGAGGAAGACTGCACTGTAGTTCCTTCTCTAGACTGTCGCACAGATGACAAAACGGTAGATATCGAAATAGACGACAGAGGGATAGAGAAACAATTAAAATCGATCAAAAGAGGAAAGGCCGCTGGACCTGATGGGCTACCAGTTCGATTTTACACAGAGTACGCGAAGGAACTTGCCCCCCTTCTTGCAGCGGTGTACCGTAGGTCTCTAGAAGAGCGTAGCGTTCCAAAGGATTGGAAAAGGGCACAGGTCATCCCCGTTTTCAAGAAGGGACGTCGAACAGATGTGCAGAACTATAGACCTATATCTCTAACGTCGATCAGTTGTAGAATTTTGGAACACGTATTATGTTCGAGTATCATGACTTTTCTGGAGACTATAAATCTACTCTGTAGGAATCAGCATGGGTTTCGAAAAAGACGGTCGTGTGAAACCCAGCTCGCGCTATTCGTCCACGAGACTCAGAGGGCCATTGACACGGGTTCACAGGTAGATGCCGGGTTTCTTGACTTCCGCAAGGCGTTCGATACAGTTCCCCACAGTCGTTTAATGAACAAAGTAAGCGCATATGGATTATCAGACAAATTGTGTCATTGGGTTGAAGAGTTCCTAGATAACAGAACGCAGCATGTCATTCTCAATCGAGAGAAGTCTTCCGAAGTAAGAGTGATTTCAGGTGTGCCGCAGGGGAGTGTCATAGGACCGTTGCTATTCACAATATACATAAATGACCTGGTGGATGACATCGGAAGTTCACTGAGGCTTTTTTCAGATCATGCTGTGGTGTATCGAGAGGTTGTAACAATGGAAAATTGTACTAAAATGCAGGAGGATCTGCATCGAATTGACGCATGGTGCAGGGAATGGCAATTGAATCTCAATGTAGACAAGTGTAATGTGCTGCGAATACATAGGAAGATAGATCCCTTATCATTTAGCTACATAGTAGGTCAGCAACTGGAAGCAGTTAATTCCATAAATTATCTGGGAGTACGCATTAGGAGTGATTTAAAATGGAATAATCATAGAAAGTTGATCGTCGGTAAAGCAGATGCCAGACTGAGATTCATTGGAGGAATCCTAAGGAAATGCAATCCGAAAACAAAGGAAGTAGGTTGCAGTACGCTTGTTCGCCCACTGCTTGAATACTGCTCAGCAGTGTGGGATCCGTACCAGATAGGGTTGATAGAAGGGATAGAGAAGATCCAACGGAGGGCAGCGCGCTTCGTTACAGGATCATTTAGTAATCGCGAAAGCGTTACGGAGATGATAAACTCCAGTGGAAGACTCTGCAGGAGAGACGCTCAGTAGCTCGGTACGGGCTTTTGTTAAAGTTTCGAGAACATACCTCCACCGAAGAGTCAAGCAGTATATTGGTCCCTCCTACGTATATCTCGCGAAGAGACCATGAGGATAAAATCAGAGAGATTAGAGCCCACACAGAAGCATACCGACAATCCTTTCCACGAACAATACGAGACTGGAATAGAAGGGAGAACCGATAGAGGTACTCAGGGTACCCTCCGCCACACACCGTCAGGTGGCTTGCGGAGTATGGATGTAGATGTAGATGTAGAAATTGAAAACATATGCAGGTCTCCGATTTGTAGCGCATGACATGTTTGCTTGAAACGTATCTATGTCGCTGCAACAGAGACTTTCTAATCACAGGAAACGAGCCTCCAATTAAAATACGTAGAATAATACATATATGTCATGCATATTACACGGTCGACTTTCCCTCTCCTGTAACGAAAATTGAAACCATATGCCCCTACAGGTCTCCGAATTGTAGCGCATGACATGTTGGCTTGAAACGTATCTATGTTGCTGCAACAGAGACTTTCTAATCGCAGGAAAGGACCCTCCAGTTAAAATCCATAGAAAAACGAAAGCTGTGTACTGACGAGTCTTACCGGAACCGAGTTGTTTAAGTCGTCAGAAAAAATCAGCGGACAACACAGATACAGCTTTCAGGTAAGAGAGGCACATCAAGAGAAGTTGTATGGGACAACACTGCAGAACTGTGCCGCAGAAAACTATGAGCACGATCGTTGCCTCGGATGCTCACATCTCACATGAAACAGAGCTGATTGGACACCTGTCAACAATTTCAATTGGGTTTGGAGCTTGACGTTGATCGATTCCTTAACAACATTGTGACAGCTGAGGAAAGCTGGTTTTACCATTTTGACACCGAAAACAAGTGATCATCAGTGGTGTTCCGCCACAGAGCATCACCGACGCCAAAAAAGGTCAAGACTATTCCATCAGCAGGCAAAGTCACGCTCAGAGCGTTCCGGGATGTTCAAGGTATTGTGCAAAATGGCTCTGAGCACTATGGGATTTAACTTCTGAGGTCGTCATACTCTAGAACTTAGAACTACTTAAACCTAACTAACCCAAGGACATCACACACATCCATACCCGAGGCAGGATTCGAACCTGCGACCATAGCGGTCGCGCGGTTCCAGACTGTAGCGCCTAGAACCGCTCAGCCACCCAGGCCGGCCAAGGTATTGTGCATTTCGAACTCATACCTAAAGGCATCACTACACATTTGGCGAGGTACAGCGAGAAAACTGAAAACTGAAAGCACGATTTCGAAGAGTTCGTCCACACTTGTAGAACTTTTTCCTCCAGCTTGACAATGCCAGACCACACACGAGCGCTGCGACTTCTGAAACAATGGGACGCCTTGGGTTCACTGTCCTCGATCATCCTTCATATAGTCCCGCCTGGCCCCATCCGATTTTCATCTGTTTCAAAATGAAATCCTTAGAGAACGTCACTGTAATAGTGACGAAGCAATGCAAGCAGCGGTGAGGTTGTCACTCCGTCAACGAAGTCAAACTTCCTGCCGTGACGGATTGACAAACTGGTCCCTTGTTGGGTGACTGCCTTGAGAAATAAATATGTGAACGTAAATAATAAAGATGTAGATTGTTAATAAAGTTCATTTTATTTAAAAAGCTTTGAAACGTTTCACGTAAAGAATTCGTAGGCATTACATTTCAGCATGCCCTTGTACATTTGGAGCACAGTACTGTGTGGAAGTGAATCATAGACTGTTGGAAAACCGGAAAGAATTGACTCGAAACGTGGTGCTATAGAACGATGCAATAAGAAATAAGTTAGTTCTCTGCAAAATCGGCGACAAGAAGAACCGGTGGATAACAGTGACAGGATGACAAGATATGTGTGAAGACCATAAGGTACAACTTCGTTTGCGTTTGGTAGAGCTGTAGAGGGTAGAAATTCTAGAGGAAGGCACAGACTAGATTATATTCAACAAATAACTGGGGACGTTCCCTGTAAGTTGTAGTCTGAGATGAAGAGTTTGGAACAGGAGAGGAGTTCGTGGTAGACCGCATTAAGCCAGTCAAAATACTTCTGATACGCAAACACACACACACACACACACACACACACACACACACACACACAATACGCACACATATGCATTAGCACCCGCCTCTTCGCTGGCGTGGAATGTGTGGTTTATACAGACTGTTTTTGTTTTCCTTTAATAGAATTTTTATGTTTTTCGAAAACTGTAACATCTTCTGCACTTTTCACACCAATTAAGGCAATAGAAGAACGGTATTTCCCGAATGTTCTTCTCACGAGAAAGCAATTCTGGGACCTGGATTCCAAGGTTTTTGTTAATCATGCGTTTTGCGTTTCTGCGGTGATATTTCCATAGAAACTTTCATACCATAACTCAGATATCTTTATATCTTATCAAGAAGTAAAATATCTGTTTTCATGGATTTAGTTTTAAATTGTTTTTGTATAAGTAAATGTTTTGCAAAAAATTTCGGCCTATTTTCGAAACACGTAATTTTTTTTAATTTTTGTAACTGATGAGCCAAATTCATATGTTCATAATTTATCTTCAAAAATGTTTTCATACTGAACTATTTCCGTATTTCACCTACTTAGGGGATGAATTTATAAAACACTGAGACAGGTATGTTTTAATTTCCAACTAAGAACTCAAGTACTTATTTTCATAGATGTGGTTTTAAAAATACTCTAGTGGTAAACTAGTAATGATCTATTTTAAAAAAACTTTCACGCATTATTTTACCCCCTTGGTGGCTGAATTTCCAGAAATGCTGAAACACATAGTTTTCTTATTTCTGACCGAGAAACCAAATACCTATTGTGGTAGTTATAGCTCCCAAATTGCTTTAATAACAACATATTAACAAAAAGCCTTTCATCCATTAATCGTCTTAGGGGTGAAATTTCGAAAAATCAGTTCTGGAACGATCAAACCCCACTCTAAATTTCAGGTTCCTATTGTTATCGAAGGCTGCAATTTCCGTATCAATTTTACAAATTGATGGTCATTGGCAGAGGAAATTCGATTTGTTCAAAAAATGGTTCTGAGCACTATGGGACTCAACATCTTAGGTCATAAGTCCCCTAGAACTTAGAACTACTTAAACCTAACTAACCTAAGGACATCACACACACCCATGCCAGAGGCAGGATTCGAACCTGCGACCGCAGCAGTCCCGCGGTTCCGGACTGCAGCGCCAGAACCGCTAGACCACCGCGGCCGGCTTCGATTTGTTAGAGTGGAAATTCCAGCACGGGGTCTCTCGGGTTTTCTTGGCGTGATTGACTAATAATATACTTTCGGGTGCTCAGATGTTTTATTGCTCTCATTTGATGCAAAGTATTTCGAAGATGGATCCAGAAGTCGTGTTCAGGTGTTGCGAGCTGCATTGTCATGTGTACTCGCCTGGACTCCAGATATTCGGTCTTGGACTCCAGCAGCGTCTACGTGTAACAACATAGATCTCAGCTCGTGAGGATGACGACTGGGTATCTCGTCGAAATATTATGCATAAATCTGGAATCAAAGACGCTGCTGAACACCCAAAAGCACAGCGCTAATTCCTAAACTTTATAAATATTCTAGAAGACGCAATCGTGAATCAATAACATATATTTTAATTCATCGAAACCAAATTGTTGCTGACCCCTTTCCTTTTCTTTTTGACGCAGTCCAGCAGGAAGCAATGGTGACCCGTACGACGTATCTGAGTAAAGTATAGGATTCTGGATGAACCCTGTGGGATCAATTAAAACCCACACATTCATGTGTAAATTTGCTTCCACGAAGAAGTCCTTGTAATTTATTCAAAAAGACTATGTTTCTCTGTACGTAGCTCCAGTGACTAGATGGTACGAAACTTGCTATGTGAACATTTTACCCTGTGAAATCTCTCATCACTGATATCTGATGTAAATTTTGCTCAGAAGATAGATGTTGGAACCAACAGCTTTTTCTAAGTTACGTGAATTACGTAAATTGCCGATTGCCTGTACTTTGCCTGAATCTTTGATATTATAGACATACTAAAACACCTTATCACTGTTGGAACTGCACGGCCGACCAGAACGTTTCGCCGTTCATCAACCTCTATGCTGATTAACCAGAACATTATGACCACGTATCTAATAGCCGGTATGTCCACCTTCGAACCGGGTAAGGGTGGCTACGCATCGTGGCATGGAAGCAATCGGACCTTGGTAGGCCACTGGGGCGAGTGGCACCTTATCCGCATACACAAGCCATCTAATTCCCGCAAATTCCGGGGGGGGGGGGGGATCAATCGCAACCCAAATGTGTTCGATAGGGTTCAGATCTGGCTAGTTGGGTGGTGGTGGTGTGGGGGGGGGTTGGGGGGGGGGACGTTACATCAATTGGAACTCGCCACTGTGGTCCTCGAAACACTCCATCACACTCCTGGCCTTGTGACTTGGCGCATTAAATTGCTGAAAAATGCCGCTGCCGTCGAGAAATGCGATCGTCATGAAGGGGTCTGCACCAGTATATGATATTCTTTGGATGTCATGTTGCCTTGCAAAAGTTCCACAGGGGCCATGGATGTTCCCCGCCGGCCGAAGTGGCCGTGCGGTTAAAGACGCTGCAGTCTGGAACCGCAAGACCGCTACGGTCGCAGGTTCGAATCCTGCCTCGGGCATGGATGTTTGTGATGTCCTTAGGTTAGTTAGGTTTAACGAGTTCTTAGTTCTAGGGTACTAATGACCTCAGGAGTTGAGCCCCATAGTGCTCAGAGCCATTTTTGATGTTCCCCCAGAGCCTATTGGAGCCGCCGTCAGCTTGTCTCCATCCCGCAGTACAGGTGACAAGGAACTGTTCTCCTGCCTCAAAAATGGCTCTGAGCACTATGGGACTTAACTTCTGAGGTCATCAGTCCCCTAGAACTTAGAACTACTTAAACCTAACTAACCTAAGGACATCACACACATCCATGCCCGAGGCAGGATTCGAACCTGCGACCGCAGCGGTCGCGCGGTTCCTAGACTGTAGCGCCTAGAACCGCTCGGCCACCCAGGCCGGCTGTTCTCCTGGAAAACTATTGATTTGCGCCCCCCCCTCACCCCTTTGGCATGATGAAGAAGGTATCGGTACTCATCAGACCATGCAACCCTCTGCCACTGCCCCAATGTCCAATGCCGATGGGTACGTGCGTATTTCAGTCGTAGTTGCCGATGTCGTGGTGTTAACATTGGCACATGCGTCGGTCGGCTGCGGAGACCCGTCATTAGGAGTATTCAGTGCGCTGTTTATTCAGACACGCTTGATCCCTGACCAGCATTATAGTCTGGTGTTAGTTCCTCCACAGTTCGCCAGGACACTCACCACAGCACTCCTCGAACACCCCACGACTCCTGTATTTTCCGGACTGCTCGTACCGAGCCTCCGTGCCATCATAATCTGGCCTTTGTCAAACTCAGATCGCACGCCTTGTCATTCCACATACAGACTGGACGCTCACTGATAATGCATGCACCCTACGTGTGTCTGACTAGCAGTAATTCCTCGCCAGGTGAGGCTGCTATCGCCTACTATCGATAGCAGGTCGGTGGTCATAATGCTCTGGCTGGTAAGTGTAGAGGTTCCTCACGATACCGGCCGTACGACTCAGATGCTACGAAGCTCGTCTGGTGATATCAATCGACGCACACGGAGTCAATTGTTAGCACACTGTTCGATAGACAACGTATCAGAAATGTGAAGCTGCACGAACACTGAAACACTGCCTCATTAGAATGCTGTGCATACCCGGTGGCGATGATTTAAATAAAATAATCGTAGAAAGACGATTGCGAATGGGAAGTGTAATTAATTGAACTGTCTGCCGCCGATTTCCTATTAGACAGAATAATTTAGTTTCACCTGCCAACCTATTGTAGCTGCCAGTCTCTTGTTGTATTGGCACAGGTGTCTGTCTGGTTTAGCAAGTGCTTCTATAAGATAAATAAAACATTTGCCATGTAGTATCAGGGAAATGCTACCGACCGGAAGACAAAGAGATCTTGTAAAAATTCAGATAAATTGGCCATAAAATATATGAAATGTGAGGTAGCCTGTTACATTCTGTTTTCAATTAAACACAGTCCATTTGAGTAGCAACATGGCACGAAAACGTCTTGCTGCAGTTCAAGACAAAATAATGGGAATCAGTGAAGATGTGAAATGAAATGTGAATAACTCATCTAGACCCTTTTTAGGGAGAAAGTGCAAATTGATAAATACGCTGGATGCTGTTAAAAGCCAAGAGGTCTACATCTGGAAAAAAAAATAGTTCAAATGGCTCTAAGCACTATGGGACTTAACATCTGAGGTCATCAGTCCCCTAGATTGGTTCAAATGGCTCCGAGCACTATGGGACTTAACATTTGTGGTCACCAGTCCCCTAGAACTTAGAGCTACTTAAACCTAACTAACCTAAGGACATCACACACATCCATGCCCGAGGAAGGATTCGAACCTGCGACCGTATCAACAGCGCGGTTCCGGACTGAAGCGCCTAGAACCGCTCGGCCACAGAGCCGGCGATCTACATCTGAACGGAATCCTGGCAGGAGCAGCGCGAACAAATTTATCACGGAAGTGTGGATAACTTTGTCATGTCTATCGATAGAGATGCTAGCGTAAGCATCAGCAGCAAATGACGACCGATATTACCGCGATCGTTCTACTGAGTATAACACTGCGTACCAAGTAATTGAGAATTAACACGGACTGCTTGTCCATGGTTGCTACCAAGTGCAGCAAGTATGCACATAGACATGGAAATGACGGGGACACCCGCATTAGTGCTCTCACGAAGTGGATCCTATAAAGAACTGCGACCGATTGGGGTGGTGAGAGAGCCTCTCTCCTCAAGTGCGAACGTCGTAGCACAATTGGCGTTCACCAGCAGAATTTGGACTCCGCAGACAACCTGACAAGGATGTCAATTACAATTTGTGCCAGCTATCGAAAGCCTGTCTCCCTGTGCTGGAGCTGGACGAAATGATGGCTGGGGGGGTCGGGGGGGTGGGGGGTGGAAGGGGGGGGGGACTGACGACTGACGTAGCGCCATTTGTATGGAGGCGGGAAGGTCTCTCATCCTTGCGCCTCGAAGAGGCCGTGCCTTGAAATTCAAAGTAACGGCTGAAAATTATTAGGAATAATTAAGCCGCAATCAGGAAAAATTCTCAACTCCCTCGAAACGAAACTTCTACATCTACATCCAAATTCTGCAAACCACTCTGGAGTGCATGATAGACGGTAAGTTCCTCTGTACCAGTAATTAGGGATTCTTACCGTTCTGTTCGCATATACAGCACAGGAAGAACGACTGTTTAAATGCCTCTGTGTGTGCCGTAATTAATCTAATCTTTTCCTGAAGATCACAACAGTACCGATAAGGAGGGGGTTGTAGTACATTGCTGGAGTCATCATTTAAAGCTGGTTCCTGAAACTTTGTTAGTGCACTTTGACAGCATAGTCTCCGTCCACCTTCAAGAGACTGCCAGTTCAGGTCTTTCAACATCTCAGTGACGCTCTCCAGCGGTTCAAGCAAACCTGTGACCATTCGTGTTACCATTCTCTCTGTACGTTCAGTATCCTCTGCGCCGGCCGGAGTGGCCGTGCGGTTCTAGGCGCTGCAGTCTGGAACCGAGCGACCGCTACGGTCGCAGGTTCGAATCCTGCCTCGGGCATGGATGTGTGTGATGTCCTTAGGTTAGTTAGGTTTAATTAGTTCTAAGTTCTAGGCGACTGATGACCTCAGAAGTTGAGTCACATAGTGCTCAGAGCCATTTGAGCCAGTATCCTCTGCTAGTTCTATTTCGTGCGTCCTCGCACAACGGAGTAATGTTCTAGGTTGGGTAGCACGAATGATTCGCAAGCGATCTGTTTTCAGACTCTATTTCCACAGTTTCTGCCAACAAATCAAAGATCTGCCACCTGCTTACCCGCGAATGGGCCTATGTGATGATTCCATTGTTCCCTACTCTGTGTTACTCCTAAGCATCTGTATGAGTGTACCAATTCAAACTCTGACTCAGTGACATTGATCATATTAATTACGATAGTTGAAAGTTGAATTACTCAAGGCCAGCTGTTTGAAGAAATTGCGGTAAATTAAGAGTTCTAATTGGGACTGGTAATCTGGGGTAACCAGAAACTGGCAATCTGAAACTGTTGTCATTTTTCGAACTGCGCCACTCCAGCATCTGGAGAAGTATTTACAAATCTTGTGTATTCATCCGCAAGAAATTTTGAATCCCATTGAAGGAGATCGTTTCCATGTCTTTATGATTTTTTAAAAAACCTAAATTCTTTCCCACCAGTGGAGATTCGTTTACCTGTCATCTGTATAATCTTAGTGTTCAAACAAATATTATATTTCACCCTATCTAGCAGAAAATCATGTTCGTATTTATGTTTGACCCAAGGAAACCAGAAAACTGAAAGCTGAGACATCTGCGGCGCTGCTGCAAAACATTCTTTATATAAACGACGTAAAACTGCACCCCATGTTACGTTTTACTCCCTGCGTAAGTAACTGAATACCACAGGTTTTGAACTCGCATGTTTTCTCGTTATGCAGTGGTTCTGAAACTATTACCATTAATCAGAAGGCACTTACGCGACTTGCATGTGTCAGACCAACCGGGAAAACGGCAGCAGCTACAGTGCAACGTGGAATCCTAGCCGTGTTTCGTTTACGGCGACTCTCCACATCAACGGGAGCTGAGTGCTAGGTTAAGACGCAGAGTGGAAGAAAAGTCACCCACTCTGGATTCGATCCTACAACCTTCCGAAATCCAGCCAAACGCTCTACCACAGCTTTCCTTTTTTCCGTGGCTCCATCCACCTCCACCACTAGATCATTGCACTAGACGCTCCCTTGAGTTATGACAGCTGTTCACTAGGTGGCATTAGTATCTTTTCTACTTGTTAACTTTAATTCGTCGTAATTCAGATAATATGTACAAAATATTAATAAATTGTACACAAAAATCTTTCTCGTAAATCAGTTCATTTATTGGTCTAGTATTTGTACACTGTTTATAGATGTTACTTACTTCGAAAACCAGTTCGCAGCGAAGAGTTATCGATCGCATAAGCACCAAAAAACCAAGCAGAGTTAGTGAGAGAGAATCGAGTATCTTAGAAACATTCGTTATCGTTGTGTCTGTTCGACAGATTGCGGTGGTAAACAGCATAGCCGTAGTATCATGACAGTGCTGATACTGCCGTGATGCCCCCCCTCTACCCCCCCCCCCCCAGCACTAAGCTACTAGCCATGTAACAGTGTTACGTGCGAAGGCTTCGCCTTGTTCTTGTAGGGCGACAAGACGCCCACCACCTGTCTCTGACTGGTCTGTATCGATAACTCGCCAGGTACAAATGATACAGAGTGCCTTCACAAAATATTATTTCTCTTGAAAAGAATTTCAGTTCTCGTTACATATGTTTAGAAGTATTCACGTACTCCCCTAGAACATTTACACGTTTTTCCAATGATTTTCCCAGGCACAGTACGCGAATTTGAAGTCGTCAATGGGAACCTCGTTCAGACTTGTCGACAGCTCGGCTTGGATCACCTCAGTGCCACCAAAACGGTGTCCTTTGAGGGCTGTCTCAGTTCTCGGAAAGAAAAAGAAGTCTGTCTGAGCGAAGTCCGATCCGAAAGGGGGGTTGGGATGGGATAGCGTTACTAAATAGTGCTTCGCCAAGATCTCGCAGACGCATAGAGCGGTGTGACTGGAAGCATTGTTTTGACAGAATGTCCACGGAGCGGTCATCTCTTCTAGTAGGCGAGGGACCCTTTTGCTCAATCTTTTCAGTACTTTCATGTAGGATGCAGCGGGATGTCCTGGAGATACAAATTTCGCATGGACCTCACCCTTACAGTTGAAAAGGACAATTAGCATAGTTCTCTCTCCTGACTTACTCGATCTTTACTTTCTTTGTTCGTGGGATGTTGTGTTGTACCATTAAGCACTCTGTCACTTTGCCTTCGGGTCGTACGAGAATGTCTATTTCGCCCCAGTATTTAAAAATTGTCCAAAAGTCATGCTAAATCTGAACACGTTTCAAAAGGTGAGACACAATCGAGACACAATCGCCGTTCTGAATGTCTGTCAATGCTTTTGGAAAAAACTTTCCTAAAGTTGAGATCGTTTGTCACGATGGTGGTGCGCAGTGACTTTTTGAAGGTGCACTGTCTGTGCAATTATACCAACGCTGATTCGACTGTCAGAAGAGTTCAACAAAGCACCACGCGAGTCACATTATCATCGGTGTGGTTGATTGATCCCATTTAGAGTAGGGACTGTGGGTCATCTCTTCCCGTCAATATTTAATCATCAACCACATTGAAACTTTCGGGGACGATAAGGCTGAGTCCCTGTATGCTAGCCGCAACATATGATTGGTATTTGTGTAACTTTTGGCGAATTTGTCGCAGAAGTTGGTCACATAATGTTAGAGCGTTTGCTCGATTGTGCGTCATGACATGTTCTTCTGAGACAAGTTCCACAACGTCAACGGTATTAACGCAAGAACTGCCCCGACCTAATCCATCCCCACTGCCCCCACCCCACTCCTCACCCCTTCATTCCCAAGCCCTGCGATCGTGATGCGACGTACAGTCTCTTTGCAAAAGACATCTCATGCTTTATGAACAGATCTTGTATGTTCTTAAATTTACGAAAGTGCAGCGATATGTGCGCCATAAGTCCCATGATCTATGAAATAAAACGGGTGGGAGATAGGAATCTGATAGAGGGGTTATACTTCAATACATTACTGGACCCTTCACTGCCTTAATTTTGTGAAGGAAGGCGAGGATCTCCACCATACATCACTGATGTAAGGAATTAAATGCTTTGCGGAAATGTGAGAATGAATGCATGACGTCAGCAGCTGTTAAGAGGGGACAGCTTTCCGATACACGAAGTGGTAAATCCCCCAGCTCCGCTCGAGGCCGCGAAGTGCGCAACTTCCTATTGTTAGAAGACTGGCGATGCAGGCCGGCAATAATCTATTAGCGCGGGGATGATGGCGCCAACTGAGCTGTTTTATTGGTGTCTCCCTAATTCCTTGCCCTCGCGCTGGAACGGTCGGAGCCCACGCCGTTAATCTGGATCCCGATTGCGGCTTATGACAGCAGTTGGAGAGGGGCCGGTGGAGGCGTCTTTCCCCGGTGCCGACGCTGACGCCACCGCCGCCGTCTCCAGCCTTCCATTGTTTGTGTCCGCCCTCGGTGTGCCGGCACAAACATCCACTCGTTCCCTCTTCCTCCCTCCATCTGTTCCTCTCTGTCCCCCCGCTTCGTACACTTTCGCCACACCTCCGCGTCGCTGTGTTCGCTCCTCGCGCGATATGTTTACCCGTGCGTGCGCGCGTGAAGGCACAGTTTCGCCAACACAGCGTGTGGTTTTCGCCATCTCCACGGGCGCCCGTAAACACTGGCGCAACTGCTCCCGCACTGCGGCTTCAGCCTCCGGACGTGGCGCGATGCGACGCTCCATCACGCCTCAGGAGCCAGCGTTGCTAGTCTTCCGCAGCACCTGAACCCATCCCACCGTTCCGCCCTCGTGTCCAAACACTGAACTGATACTCCGCGACCACCTTCGTCGGCTCCTACTTCCTCTTTTGTATCTGGTACGTAAGAACACTATACGGTAGATCGAACAACGTTTAGATTTCCCTGCAATAAAGTTTTAGACGGTGTATCGGGTAATACAATACTGAATTAGGTCTTACACATAAGGACACCATACGGCTGTTTTAATAGCAAAAAATCAAATGGCTCTGAGCACTATGGGACTCAACTGCTGAGGTCATTAGTCCCCTAGAACTTAGAACTAGTTAAACCTAACTAACCTAAGGACATCACACACATCCATGCCCGAGGCAGGATTCGAACCTGCAACCGTAGCGGTCTCGCGGTGCCAGACTGCAGCGCGTAGAGCCGCACGGCCACTTCGGCCGGCACTGAATTAGGTCGAACAACCGATAGCACAATATTGTTTAGCTCATCTCGGGCACTACAATAGAATACACACAAATGACGGCAAATAATACCTGCAGTGAAGATATACACATGAGAATACTATCCTCGAAATTTATATTTACACAATTTCATGATGTTCTCTTTATACCCTCGCGAACGGGTAAAGGATAGGAAGGTTGTGACGAACAGTAATTAGAGCCATATTCATTCACTTCGACGATGAACACATGTCTAAAAGCAGAAAAGCTAACCAAACCATTACAGAATACTTAAGTTGAACATAAAATTTTCTTAAAACGTTGCATATTTACATTTATTAGTTTATAGTTCACTGAAAAGCTCAGAGGAAGGAGTAAACACAATGCAGTGCAAAATATTTGGAAAGTGTTGAGTTGAGATGAAATCTAAATATTAAATGAGTAGGATGCGTCGCAAATAGAAAATCCAAAGCACATTTAACTCTTCAAATAACTGATACTAAAATCATATTGGGACTTTATAACACAGGAAAAATATATAGAACCTGGAATCTAATATTTAGAGAAAAGTCCATATTAAATTGCAATTTTGGTTTGACGAGTATCAAGAACATCCATCAAAATCAAATGACTCGAGCTACTGGGAACAGGAATGCTAGATTATATTCACACCAAATATTATCATTTCGAAGAAACAAAAATATTACATTAAATTAACTAACATTAATTTGTTATTGAATGAATATTAAAGACCACCGTAAAGAATGTAAAATAATGTTTTAATCTAGGAGCCAGTGCAACATGTTTTTCACGGAAACCAGAATTGAGATAGGAGACAGCCATTATGTGTAAATTCACTACATGTTCCATCGCTGCGCAGTGACAGCGCATAATGTTGATTCCGAGATATAAGTGGAGAAAATAGGCCTTAATAAACCATGAATATTATGGAAACTAATGGCCAACTTTTTATTTAAGACGATTAAATCCGTTGTGGTGGTTCCTGCTAATCCGAGACTGCGGGTCTGGGGAAATGAACTACACGGCTTCGACTTCTATTAGATTATCGAGAACAAAGCAAAGCACTTTCTGCCTACTTTTTCGTTGGACAAAAATGGAGTCTTTAGTGCTGATATCACATCTGACGTGACGACACGCGCTAATTCCCGCTGACAGTTCAAACAGTTTCTGCACGTCTGTTGCCAAATCTTATTCATTTAACACACACTACTGGCCATTAAAATTGCTAAACCAAGACGAAATGCAGATCATAACCGGGTATTCATTAGACAAATGTATTATATTAGAACTGACATGTGATTACATCTTCACGCAATTTGGGTGCATAGATCCTGAGAAATCAGTACGCAGAACAACCACCTTTGGCAGTAATAACGGCCTTGATACCCCTGGGCATTGAGTCAAACAGAGCTTGGATGGCGTGTACAGGTACAGCTGCCCATACAACTTCAACACGATACCACAGTTCATCAAGAGTAGTGATTGGCGCATTGTGACGAACCAGTTGCTCGGCCACCATTGACCAGACGTTTTCAGTTCGTGAGAGACCTGGAGAATGTGCTGGCCAGGACAGCAGTCGAAAATTTTCTGTATCCAGAAAGGCCCGTACAGGACCTGCAACATGCGGTCGTGCATTATCCTGCTGAAATGTAAGGTTTCGCAGGGATCGAATGAAGGGCAGAGCCACGGGTCGTAACACACCTGAAATGTAACGTCCACTATTCAAAGTACCGTCAATGCGAACAAGAGGTGGCCGAGGCGCGTAACCAATGGCACCCCATACCATCACGACGGGTGATACGCCAGTATGGCGATGACGAGTACACGCTTCCAATGTGCGTTCACCGCGATGTCGCCAAACACGGATGCGACCGTTATGATGCTGTAAACAGAACATGGATTCATCCGAAAAAATGACGTTTTGCCGTTGGTGCACCCAGGTTCGTCGTTGAGTACACCATTGCAGGCGCTCCTGTCTGTGATGCAGCGTCAAGGGTTACCGCAGCCATGGTCTCCGAGCTGATAGTCCATGCTGCTGCAAACGTCGTCGAAGTGTTCGTGCAGATGGTTGTTGACTTGCAAACGTCCCCATCTGTTGACTCAGGGATCGAGACGTGGCTGCACGATCCGTTACAGCCATGCGGATAAGATGCCTGTCATCTCGACTACTAATGATACGAGGCCGTTGGGATCCAGCACGGCGTTCCGTATTACCCTCCTGAACCCACCGATTCCATATTCTGCCAACAGTCATTGGATCTCGACCAACGCGACTATCCGACCTTTATCAAATTCGGAAACTTGATGGTACGTATTTCTGCTCCTTACACGAGGCATCACAACAACGTTTCACCATGCAACACCGGTCAACTGCTGTTTGTGTATGAGAAATCAGTTGGAAACTTTCCTCATGTCAGCACGTTGTAGGTGTCGCCACCGGCGCCAACCTTGTGTGAATGCTCTGAAAAGCTAATCATTTGCATATCACAGCATCTTCTTCCTGTCGGTTAAATTTCGTGTCTGTAGCACGTCATCTTCGTGGTGTAGCAATTTTAATGGCCAGTAGTGTATATACGCTGTCAATGGATCATCTCCGTTAAAATACGCGTCATCTATTAACAGGGGTTTGCATAACTTAGCTGCTTGGTAAAAACTCGTCCACTCACCGTACTTTCCTCGTCTCAGCCATGTTACTTTCAGAAAGCATCTATTCCTTTAATTGTTTCTTGTCATTGGTTTCTGGCCAAAAAGGTCTTGTTTTTCTGCTAGTTTACCTCTCGTAACCAATGAGAAGCTCCTGGATGACATACTTCTATACTTTCATGTCTAAGGGGAACACTCTGAAAACACTGGGAGTGCCTGCAGCCTGAGCAGTACTCCTCTCTGCATGCGGCCTGATTTGACTGCGGCATGTCCACTCCATAACTTAAGGTCCCAAACACTTGTGGCGAAACGAGCGAGGAGGCGCAGTGGATAGCACACTAGGTTTACATACGCGAAGACGACGGTTCAAACCTCTGTCCGTCCACTTAGATTTAGTTTTCCTGTGATTATCCTAAATCGCTCCAGACAAATGGTGTGACGGTTCTTTTGAAAAGGGTTCGGCCGATTTCCTTCCCTATCCTGTCGTGATCCGAGCTTGGGTTCCATATCTATCACCCGCGGTGTCGACGGGACTTCGAACTCTAATCTTCATTCTTCCCTTCTTCTTTACTTGCGACGGAGCTGAACATTGATGTGAAAATGGGATATTGATACAATTAGTTCCTGATAATCATTATTCGTTTGTTAATAGTGTCAGAATTTTCTGCATTACTGTTATGGTTCTCGGACAAATATGTGTAATATGAGCTACTAAATTCCATTATTCGTGAAGAATGAGACCCAGATATTTTCCCGTTTCACTTCTTCGCATGAAGACATAGTCTAGGTTTAAAGTGTGATTTCTCATAGGCTTGCCTATAAGTGCAATAAATGCCCTTTTATGTTCAGCTTCTGTAAATTTTGGTATAACCTCCATGTCTGGATCAAAGAGGATATATCAGAGGTTTGGCTCTCTACCTTGTCTCTGGAGTCATGGGTCGCATGTTGTCATCAACATAACTTCTTTTTTGAGTCATCAGTCTTCTGACTGGCTTGAAGCAGCCCGTCACCAATTCTTCTCCTGTGCCAACTTCTTCATCTCAGAGTAACGCTTTCAACCTACGTTGGACGTATTCCAAACTCAGTCTTCCTCTACAGATTTTGCCCTCAACAGCTACCTCTAGGACCATGGAAGTCCTTCCCTGATGTCTGAACAGATATCCTATCATTCTGTCCCTCCTCCTTGTCAGTGTTCTCTTCGATTATGCGAAGAACGTCCTCATTCCTTACCTTATCAGTCTACCTAATTTTCAACATTCGTCTGCAGCGTCACATCACAAATGCTTCGATTCTCTTCTGTTCCGTTTTCCCCACAGTCCATGTTTCACTGCCATACCATGCTGTGCCCCAAACGTATATCCTCAATTTCTTCCTCAAATTAAGGCCTACGTCTGATACTACCAGATTTCTCTTGGCCAGGAATGCCCTTTTTGCCAGTGCTAGTCAGCTTTTGATGTGCTGCTAGCTCCGTCCGTCATTGGCTATTTTGCTGCCCCGGTAGTAGAAATCCTGAACTTCATTTACTTCGTGATCACCAATCCTGACGTTAAGTTTATCACTGTTCTCATTTCTGCTTCTTCTCATTACTTTCATCTTTCTTCGGAATACTAAGACAGTATTAACTAATCAATTCTCTTGACGTATTTTTGATAGCGTTTCGAAAGTGACATTCCCAAAAAATGGGGCCACACACTAAATGCTGCGGTCATCTTTTCGCAATAATTCTTGTAACTTTGTCCTCGTTTCCCTCTGAACTACCCTACCACGACAGTAGACCGTAAAACTCCGCTTCTGGGACTAGGACAATTCATTTCAGTGAGAGTGCGAACACAACGGGCCACCATAAATTTTCAAATGCTCTGTCAATATGTATCACGATCCCAACCACGTATTTTACCTCTATATTGTCAACAGCAGATAATAAACTAAATTTAAACAGGGAGTGGATATACAATAGTGGATATGACAATTTTTTGTGATGAAGAATAGATGCTGCTGCTTCATACTCTAGAGAATAATTTGTCTACATCCAAATCATAATCCGCAAGCCACCTAATGGTGTGTGGCCGAGGGTACTTTCGGTACCACTATCTGATCCCTTCAACCCTGATCCACTCACGAATAGTGCGTGAGAAGAACGATTGTCGGTTAGCCTATAAACTGGCTCTATTTTCTCGAGTTTTTTGCTCGTGGTCAATACGCGAGATATATGTGGGGGAAGTAATATGTTGTCCGACTCCTCCTGGAAAGTGCTGTCCTGAACATTTCAGTAGTAGATCTATCTGAAGTTAAACTAGATGAGTATCAAAATACTTGAGCAAGAAGGTCAAAAGAGGAACTGTGGCAGCAGTTCACTACAGACCGCCAAGTTCTGACGACTAAGGACCCTTGGCGGCTGGCTGGCTGATGTGTCAGGCAATGGCGGTGACTCAGCACCCTCGCCCCAGGTGCTTCCATTTAAAGGCTCGCTTGCAGCTCTCACTTAGCAGACGCCGCTGCTTACACCCAAACCTCCAGACGACAGACACTCAGAATGGTACCAAACGTTGTCTGTAGATATAATAGAATATCAACCAAACAGCGATTAATTCCGCGCTGTGTGTTGTCGTCCTGCAGAAGATGGGTAAACGGTAATTAAAAAGTAACAGCAGAACCACGGAGCGCAGAAAATGCGTATCTGTGAGTGATAGTTTCGTGTATCTCGAATGGGTCAGTTAGTAAAGCGTAAGGTTGTAGTACCAAAGATCCTGCCTTAAAATTCCTCTGATGATATTTTAACTGTTTTCGTGTGAAAGTGTTATATGGGAGAATATTTTCCTGACATGTATAACAACTTTTCGAAGTTTGTAGTAATGTTCTTTTGGCAGCCTGATTTCGCTTCGTTAGTTGAAAGTAGCAAACCTATAGAGCACATTTGTATAGATTGTTGTTGTGTTCTGTCGGACATGTGCGACAGAACAGACGTCACTCCTCATGAGGCAGCTAATGCATCTGCAGTCTCACAGAATAAACACAAACAGTCTGAACAGTAGAATAAAGAAATAATTGCATCACATGTGCAGAACTATTAGGAGTCCTGTGTAACACTTTCACGCCATAATTGGTGTACGAACACAGGACCTTTGGTACGGCAATCTAACTCTCTACCAATATCCCCGCATAAGCTATACGTATTCACCACTCAGTTATGCTTTTCCTGTGTTCCTGTGTTTCCGTTTACGCCCTTTCTGCTGGACAACAGCGCATAGCACGATCTAAATTGGAGTTTTGGTTGATACTCTAAATAACTTTTGGTACCGATCTGAGTGATATCTAGACGTTTGGGTGTTAGTGAGGGCCGGTGCGCGCTGGCTGTACTTTCGAGCAGTGGCTGTTCAGGGTACTGCGCCGGTAGAATGTCGGACGCTCAATTATTTTGCCTGCTGGGCCTGAGTTATTTACGCTCACTCCAGCCGCGTGTCTTGTCGCAGGGGCAGGCTCCTGTCACACATTCAACTGTGGAATTGCAGAGCCATGCTACACCGTGTAGCAATACCTTTATGATAGCCTGAAGACAACTTCGTACAGCGTTACTTCAAGCGTCCAACTCCATAACTGCGATTGCGGCTCATCTGCATGTAACTCGGCTTGTTGGATGGGTCCACTTGCAGCTTCGGCTGTTACGGAGGAATGCTTCTTCTTTTATGTTGCAACCTGTAAACGAAAAATTGCGATCGTCGTGATGCTCGGACGATGATGACTGCCGAAGAATTAGATAGCCGTATTGCACGGCGATGAGGTATTTCTTTTCGAGTTAAGGGGATGTTCACTATCTTTTGGTTCAAAAAATCGATTTTTTAAAATTGCATTTTTGGATCCATAAAAGTGTTTAGAATCCACCCCTGAAACGGTTTTTCCGAATACGAAACGGAAATGTTTGTTATTCACGGTTGAACAAAACAATGCAATTGCCTGAAATCGGCCTTTTTCACGCACCAGTTTTTTTTATTTCGGAGGACGAGTTATTGTACCTGTGCTTGGGAGGAAACAAACAAAATTCAAATGAAAGTCCGAACGCGTGTGTTTGGAAGTTAGCCCCCAAGCATTGGCATTCTGGTGTGGAGATTGCGACTTTCCTGGAAGTGGACAGCTTCAACGAAGGGTATTCAGCAATTCTGAAGACCATGAAAAGGATGGACGTCACCCTGGGACTCTATTCCACGCAGTTCGCCAAGCATTCGGAGGACCACCGGATTCAAACGGCCGAAAACCGCTTGTCACCGGCCCTACGAGCGGCTCTGGAGCAGCGCAGGATGGCCCAGTTCGAGCAGAGCGCCCTCTTTGAGGAAGAGAAAGGACTAGTTTATGGACCCGGAATACCAGATTGAACGTAAGTTGCATAATATTGCATTTACATGTAGTCAAAAGTTCAAACGCGTTTTTCTCGAAATGTCTTTTTTTATCGCGTGGTATGGTAACTTCAAATCTAGTTTCCGACGAAGCTAACTAAATTGTCTAGGAGTTGTACAACTTTTATTCCGGCCCATCAACTATAAATAATTTTACTTGGCCGACGAATTCGAAAAATCGATGAAAAAACCCTATTTTTTTCAAATGGCTGCCACTTTGTTTTCTTTGGTGCAAATAACTGAAGCGAGGTACAACTCCTAAAGAATCTTATATACTTCGCTAAAGTCAACTCAATTTTGATTTCAGACAAGCCGGCTGACCTGTGACATACCGCGCGTGGAGGTCTACATCGAAATTTTGTTTCGTTCCGACGGAAGTACTGGCTTTGCTCTTCGACATTTCCGGTCGAAAAAATTCCAGTTTGTACACGAAATATCAATAGACATTTTGACCAAATTTGACAATGATATCTATAACACATCCTGAGAAAAAAATTCTCAAATAACACACTTTTTTCGGGTCAATGATAACAAACCTCCCGTTAAGGGCATTCCATCACAAGGGCTAACTACGGCGGAGTCCGACTACGGTATCCCTCTCTCCCCTCCAGGCCACTGATGCCACCGAATGCTGGAACGGATCTGTATGAGACCTCGAGCTCCTTAACTGTTGGAGATGCTTCACTGGGTCAATAATCAAGGAAGAAACATTATATTGTCAGCTAAAGTCTTCCGCTATAGCAATACAGGTAATTCGCTTAACGCGGCAGGAAGAGCTATTGGAAAGTAATAGGAAGATATTCCTATAATTGTGTTTAACTCATTGCATTTGTTCACAATGACTGATGGGCAGTTAATAGAACAATTTTATAAAGATGTATTACAAACAACTCTGTACGCTGAGCATCCGCATCTTGCGGTAATACGTCCCGAGAAAAGAACGCTGCGTTTTGCTGCATGATAACCTTTAATGAGATAGGAACTGTTTTGTCGCCTATGGAGACATCGTCAGGTATACATCTAAACACAAAACATCTGAATGACTATCCATATGGTCCAACGGACTCACGTTATAACATTACAATCAAAAAAATTTACTAATAATAATCACTAAACAAGCAATACTATGATTCATTAAAGACATCGATTTAGGAAAGAAGGCAGATCCAACCTTCACTGATAAAGCGTCATTACTCTCCAAATGCAGATAGTCATTTAGAAAAGGAGCCGAATGAAGCGTAAAACTACTTCCGTAAAATGGCGGAAGAATCTACAACCAATAATAGAAAAATATATTGAATTGAGGTACCCTGGACAATAACCCATAACATACGAACAGGATGAATACTTGAAACTTCCTGGCAGATTAAAACTGTGTGCCGGACCGAGACTCGCACTTGGGACCTTTGCCTTTCGCGGGAAAGTGCTCTACCATCTGAGTTACCCAAGCATGACTCACGATCCGTCCTCAAAGCTTTATTTCCGCCAATACCTCGTCTCCTACCTTCCAAGTTTCACAGAAGCCTTCCTGCGAACCTCGCAAGACTACCACTTCTGGAGGCACTTTCTTCCAGAGAGCTTCTGTAAAGATTGGAAGGCAGGACACGAGGTACTGGGGGAAGTAGAGCTGTGAGAACGGGTCGTGAGTCATGCCTAGGTAGCTCAGTTGGTGGGGCATTTGCCCGCGAAAGGCAAAGGTCCCGAGTGAGAGTCTCGGTCCTGCACACAGTTTTAATCTGCCAGGAAATGTCATATCAGCGCTCACTCCGCTGCACAGTGAAAATTTCATTCTGGAAGCGTGAATACTTACAGGTTATGCATCACTCTCTTGTACCGGTGCCACTACATTAGATACAGACGTAGTGGGTTCTGTGTTGAATGCCTCACGACAAGAATGTACATGTCTACTATAAATGAATCATTCATTTTCAGAGCTACATATTTTTCGAAGAATTACATGTACAAATATGATTGATGTACGAACAGAACCGGAAACTAATTAAGATTCCATTGCCCACTATAAAAATGTTCTATTAGGGCCCCTTTTGTTACACGACACACGTTCAAGGGGTGGTGAAGTTTGTTCCATACCCGCTGGACGTGCTGTATAGTCTGTAAGTATTCAACTGTAGCTTTGGTAAGGGCTGTTGTCCAGGATACCACTATTACATATTTTTTATTAGTACTATATTGGCTATAGATCCTTCCTCATTTTTATGTAGGATTATGAACGCAGCATTCGGATCTTTTTCTAATTGACTGATTTTTGATTGTAATGTTATGACGTGGGTTCACTGTAACGATAAAGTTTAGAAGCCTACTCGTGGATACTGCCTGGATATTTTGGTGTAAATGATCTCCGGTAGCTCGTTGCAGACCAATTCTATTTAATTTGGTATTTCATTACAGTTCATCTTTACGCCTGTATTGCACTAAAAATACCTGTATGGCACTGCAAATATCAACGATATGTCCTTTGTTTGGAAACAAACCTGCCCCAGTCAATCATCTTACTTCCTTTTCACAACAGTAGTGCTGCCCATTTAGCTCTTCACCGGCAAGCATGCGCTCAGTCTCGGTACTGTTTTTCTGGCAGTGTTCTTTGTACTAGTATGTCCAGGTCTTCCAATGAAGATTTGGCCTATATGCACCTCGCATACAGGACCACTGAACGCAATGGGACAGCAGCGCACTGATCGTCTGCTAAGCTGTTTCCTCATGGAAAGTAACCGACCCACATCACGGTTGCATTTGTACACATTCTCATACGAGAAACCATATTCTTCTGATGCTGCATAGTAAATGCTTTCCATTTGTTGTCAAGGTAATAGAAACACAAATGATTATGGCAAGCAAAAGCATAGATGCGTTTTTACTGTTCAACGAGCCACCGGTGGCCACGGTTCGCTTGATACCAATAAAATATACGTCTCCATCTACTTCTACATGGATACTCTGCAAATCACACTTAAGTGACTGGCAGAAGGCTCATCGAATCACCTTCACAATAATTCCCTATTATTCCACTCTCGAACAGCGAGTGGAAAAAAACGAACACCAATATCTTTCCGTGCGAACTAATTTCCTGTATTTTGTTATGATGATGGTTTCTTCCTATGTAGATCGCCGTCAACAAAATATTTTCGCATTCAGAGAAGGCAGTAGGTGAGTGAAATTTCGTGAGAAGATTTTGCCTCAACGAAAACGCCTCTGTTTTAAAGGTGCCCTCCCAAATCCTGTATCATGTCCGTGACACTCTCTCGCCTATTTCGCGATGAAACAAAACGATGTACTCCGTTCATCCTATCTAGTAAGGATCCCAGACCGCGCAGCAGTACTACAAAAAAGGGCGGACAACCCCATAGTATAGGCAGTTACATTTTCTAAGTGTCCTGTCAATAAAATGCAATCTTTGGTTTTCCTTCCTCAGAACACTTTCAATGTGTTCTCTCCAGTTTAAGTTATTCGTAATTGTAATTCCTAGGTATTTAGTTGCATTTACGGCCTTTAAGTTAGACTGATTTACAGTATAACTGAAGTTTAACGGATTCCTTTTCGCACTTATGTGGATGACCTCACACTATTCATTACTTAGGGTGAGTTTCGCACCATTTAGATATCTTTCCTAAATCGTTTTGAACTTGGTTGGATCTTCTGATGACTTTACTAGTCTACAAACGACAGCATCATCTGGAAACAATCTAAGATAGTTGCACAGATTGTCTCCTGTTTTTGTAGATAAGTAACAACAGAAGGCCTGTAGCAGCACCTTTGAGAACGCCATAAATCACTTCCGTTTCACTCGATGACTTTCCGTCGGTTACTACGAACTGTGACCTAACAGGAAATCAGAAATCCAGTAGCATAAGTGAGACGATATTCCATAAGCATGTAATATCATCACAATCTCCTTGTGTGGCACAGTATCAAACGCTTTCTGGAAATCTAGAAATACAAAATCAATTTGAAATCCGTTGTCGATAGTAGTCAACACTTCTTATGAGTGAAACGCTAGCTGAGAGATCAGCGCGACATAATGTCATGCCTCAAGGCCCGGGTTTGATTCCCGGCTGGGTCGGAGATTTTCTCCACTCAGGAACTGGGTGTTGTGTTGTCCTAAGCATCATCACTGCATACCCATCGACCTGTAAGTCGCCGAAGTGGCGTCAGCTCGAAAGACTTGCACCAGGCGATCGGTCAACCCGACGGAAGGCCTAAGCCACACGACAATTCCATTTTACGAGACTCAAGTTTTCTAAATCCGTCTTGACTGTGTGTCAATAGACCATTATCTTTGACGTAATTCATAACTTTCTGACACAATGTATGTTCCAAAATCCTGCAGCATATCAACTTTAATGATATAGGGTTGTAATTTAGTGGATTGCTACTGCTACCTTTCTTGAATACAGGTGTGACCTGTGCAACTTTCCAGTCTTTGGGTGCGGATCTTTCGTCGAGCGAGTGGTTGTATAAGATATCTAAGTATGGAGCTATTGCATCAGCATATTCTGAAAGGAACATAGTTGTCATATAATCTGGAGCAGAAGACTTACTTTTATTAAGTGATTTAAGTTGATTCCCTAGTCCGAGAATAACTAATAAGTTAATCATGTTGGCTGCTGTCCTTGATTCGAATTCTGGAATATATACTTCGTCTTCCTTCTTGAAGAAGTTTTGGAAGGCTGTGTTTAGTAACTCTGCTTTACCAGCGCTGTAGTCGATAGTATTTCCATTGCTATCGCGCAGAGAAGTCGTTGATTGTTTCTTGCCGCTAACATACTTCACATACGCCCAGAATCTCTTTAGATTTACGGCCAGGTTTCGAGACAAAGCTTTGTTCTGGAAACTACCGTAAGCATCTCGCATTGAAGTCCGCACTAAATTTCGAGTTTCTGAGAAAGATCGCCAGTCTTGAAATTTCGCTTTCGTTTGAATTTGGCATGCTTTTTTCGTTGTTTCTGCAACATTATTCTGACGCATTTTGTGTATCAAAGGTGGGGGAGAGGGGTCAGCACCGTCGTTTGTTAATTTATTTGGCATAAATCTCTCAACTGCTGGGATACTATTTCTTTGAATTTCAGCCACATCTGGTCGTCCGTTACATTGTTAATTTTGAAGGAGCGGAGATTGTCTCTCAGAAAGGCGTCAAGTGAATTTTGATCTACTTTTTTGAATAGCTATATTTTTCGTTTACTTTCGGAGGATTTTAGGGTTATGATATTCAGTCTAGCTACGACAACCCGGTGTTCACTAATGCCTGTATACATTTTGATACTCGTTATTAGCTGAGGATTATTTTTTGCCAAGAGTGTGTTTTCACAACCGTTTACTATTCGTGTGGGCTCCTGAATTAACTGCTCGAAATGATTTTCAGAGAAAGCGTTTAGCACGACTTCGGATGACGTTTTATTCGTAACTGCGGATTTAGACATGTATTTTCGCCAACATATCGAGGGTAATCAGTAATGTTTCAGATTTCAAGGTAGAATGGGATAGGAATGATGATGGAAATAGGATCACATTTGAAGAAGTGGAGAAATTGGTCAATAGATTGCAGTGCAATAAAGCAGCTGGGGTGGATGAAATTAAGTCGGAACTCATCAAATACAGTGGAATATCAGGTATAAATGGCTACACAGGATAATTGAAATGGCCTGGGATTCGGGACAGGTTCCATCAGACTGGACAAAAGCAGTAATCACACCAATCTTTAAGCATGGAAACAGAAAAGATTGTAACAACTACAGAGGTATCTCTTTAATCAGCGTTGTGGGTAAAATCTTCTCAGGTATTGTTGAAAGGAAAGTGCGAGTATTAGTTGAGGACCAACTGGATGAAAATCAGTGTGGGTTTAGGCCTCTTAGAGGTTGTCAGGACCAGATCTTTAGCTTGCGGCAAATAATGGAGAAGTGTTATGAGTGGAACAGAGAATAGTATCTATGCTTTATAGATTTAGAAAAGGCATATGACCGGGTTCCTAGGAGGAATTTATTGTCTGTTCTACGAAATTATGGAATAGGAGGCAAACTTTTGCAAGCAATTAAAGGTCTTTAATGGATAGTCAGGCAGCAGCTAGAGTTGACGGTAAATTGAGTTAATGGTTCAGAGTAATTTCATGGGTAAGACAAGGCTGCAACCTGTCTCCACTGTTGTTCATATTATTTATGGATCATATGTTGAAAACAATAGACTGGCTGGGTGAGATTAAGATATGTGAACATAAAATAAGCAGTCTTGCATATGCGGATGACTTAGTTGTGATGGCAGATTCGATTGAAAGTTTGCAAAGTAATATTTCAGAGCCAGATCAGAAATTAAGGACTATGGTATGAATTTTAGCATCTCCAAAACGAAAGTAGTGTCTGTGGAAAAGAAATATAAACGGAATGAGTGCGAAATAAGAGGAACAAAGTTAGAACAGGTGGACGGTTTCCAGTACTTAGGATGCACATTCTCACAGGATGGCAACATAGTGAAAGAACTGGAAGCGAGGTGTAGCAAAGCTAATGCAGTGAGCGCTCAGCTACGATCTACTCTCTTCTGCAAGAAGGAAGTCAGTACCAACAAAAATGGTTCATATAGCTCTGAGCACCATGGGACTTAACATCTGTGGTCATCAGTCCCCTAGAACTTAGAACTACTTAAACCTAACTAACCTAAGGACATCACACTCATCCATGCCCGAGGCAGGATTCGAACCTGCCACCGTAGCGGTCGCGAAGTTCCGGATTGAGTGCCTAGAACCGCTGGACCACCGCGGCCAGCTCAGTACCAAGACTAAGTTATCTGTGCACTGTTCAATCTTTCGACCAACTTTGTTGTATGTGAGCGAAAGCTGGGCGGATTCAGGTTACCTTATGAATAAGGTTGAGGTTACGGATATGAAAGTAGCTAGGATGATTGCAGGTACTAGTAGATGGGAACAATGGCAGGAGGGTGTCCACAATGAGGAAATCAAATAAAAACTGGGAATGAACTCTATAGATGTAGCAGTCAGGGCGAACAGGCTTAGATGGTGGGGTCATGTTACACGCATGGGAGAAGCAAGGTTACCCAAGTACCCAAGAGACTCATGGGTTCAGCAGTAGAGGGTAGGAGGAGTCGGGGAAGACCAAGGAGAAGGTACCTGGATTCGGTTAAGAATGATTTTGAAGTAACAGGTTTTACATCAGAAGAGGCACCAATGTTAGCACTGAATAGGGGATCATGGAGGAATTTTATAAGAGGGCTATGCTCCAGACTGAACGCTGAAAGGCATAATCAGTCTTAAATGATGATGATGATGATGATGATGGTGATCGAGGGTAAATTTAAGTCACCACCAACTATAATTGTATGAGTCCGGTACGTGTTATATTAAAATGAAGTTTTCTTTGAAACTTTCAGCAACTGTCTCATATGACTTGGGAGGTACGTAAAAGGATCCAATTATATTTTATTCCGGTTGCCAAGAATGACCTCTGTCCGTTACTAACTTACACGAACTGTCTGCTTCACTTTCGCTATAAGATAAACTACTACTAACAGCAACAAACACATCACAATCAACTGTGTTTAGCCTATCGTTTCGGAACACCATTAGGCTAGAGGGTATGTGATCTTATATCAGTGGTTATAAAATCGAGTCACATTTACGAAGACCTCGGCAGTGTCTGCCTACTTCTCAGCATGACGTTACACCCCCACCCCCCCTATGGCCTGGACGCATGCACTAATTCGCGTAGGAAGACTGTCACAATGGCGTTCCGTCCTCTCTGGAGTCAAGCGTGCTCGCAACTGTTGTAACTGGCCCTCGGTATCCTGTAAATTGACACTGGGGTGGAGTTGGCGCTCGAGCTCGTTCCACACACCTTCTAAAAGCGACAGATCTGCTGGCGACTGGAGCATCTCGACGTCATGAAGACAGTTCATAGAGACACACCATATGCCGATTAGCTGAGCATTGTCCTGTTGTAATATGGCACCACCATAATGTCGCATTAAAGGTGACACTAGAAGACGTTACGTGTTGTGACGTATCGTTGTGTCGTCCCAATTCCCTCAGTCACTACCAGACATGTCCTGAAATCAAACCCTGTGTTTCTGCGCACTTTTACACCAGGAGTAACAATGTTCTCCTTCTACCAAAACGTTGGAAGAGAAATCGTACCCGATGATTACGCGCATCTTTACATCACGCGTAACAATGCTGTCCTTCTCCAAACCATTGAAAGAATGGGACTTCACCCCAGGTCGCCACCATACTCGTCAATGTTGGTCGTTCGGGTAACTACGGAACCACGATTCATACCTGAACACAATGCGCAGGTCCGACACAGTGAAAGGCTCTACTCAGTTTCACATATAATACTCGCGTTATTTGGGTCCCAGGTGCAAATGACACAACGTCTTCCTTCGTGACAGTCCGTACGCTGACGTCTTTGACTGTATGCCAGTTACTGGCGAATGCTTTGTCTCCTGTGGGGCGTAAAGGGACACATGTTGCTCAGATTCACGTGCTTGGTGCTTATTACAATCTGAGCGCAGGTCACGTCCCGTTGAGCAAGTGTTTTCTTCTTCCAGTACATCTGCAACGCTTTGAAACCGCTAATTTTTGATATTTCAGAAAATATTATGTTGCACGCTTGGCATGCACAAATAACATTTTCTTTTTTTCCAGTGTTTTAATTATTCCAACTGGTCGAAACGGATCCTGCTGAATGACGTTACACCTCGATTTTTTTTCGAATGCGAGGAGGGAAAACGATATTTCAACAACATTTGTGTTATCTGTTTTTTTCTTCAAACTTCATAACAATCTATGTTATTCCCACACAAACAGTTCAAAACAATTTAAGTAATTTCCTGTTTCATGTACTTTAGCCATGAGTAAACTCCATTGACACTAGGTTCTGATTCGCGATGGCTAAGCAAAACTAGAAAGGACACTTCTGTGAGTCAATGTGTTTACAGAAGGCAAGATGTAGTGGAAACAGAGGTGACAGAGTGTTATTAGCGACCGACATATGGCAGTATGTTACCTCAACACAAATCATTTAAATAATAATTACAACAAAAAAGAATACAGTGAAACAGAAAGAACAATGTTTTTGGAGAACATCGATTTGTGAAGTTAAATAAAATGAAGAATTATAAATGTATGTTTGCTAGTAGATATAGTTGGTGATTGCTAATTTAAGTTGAGTTGGGTGATGACTCATTAATAATTTCATATTTATTTTTCTGATATATGAAAAAACTGCATAAAAATTTAACTTTTAAGCTGTTCAGTTCTTATTTTAGGTGAAATTTCCTTTTTCCTGTCGAAGCACGAAGGCATATTAAACTTCTCACGGCCAATTAAAGGACTTCCTTTGCAGCCCAGAGTTTTTCATCCGCCTCTCTTGTCAGACACGCCATGTTCACGTCCAGTATTATCTTGACGAATAACCATTTGTGGAAATGACTTAGATTCATGCTCTATTTTCTTCTTCCTCGCATTCTTCGTATCCACATTTGGAGGCCTTCCTCTTTTCTACCACATATGTCTTGATACATTTTCTACAGGTCGTCAGCTATTTGAAATGAGAAAGTGCCTGATTTTGAGGACACCAAAGTATGTATGGTCCATCCTGTGTAATAGCCTACGATTATTGAATGGATTGATCGTCTCACAAAGCACATGATTTATGTCATATACATAGACACAATAGACTGTTGGTCTGCCTTGTTCTATGCAACCCGCTTTTAGGCAGCTTCAAGTAGGGCGATGACACTTGAAAAACTAAACGTCGACAGATACCTATCTTACACGATTTCAGTGTTCTGGATTACTTGTAATTTACACAGTACTTAAAAACAGTGGCTTCACGATCAGCTACAAAGTCATTTGAGGCTTTCCGTTAGAGGATGCGAAGTCTAAGTGTCATCGTGGACCTGACATCCGCAGCCCGTGGTCTAGTGGCTAGCTACCCAGCTACATCTGGACCACGGGGTCCCGGGTTCGATTTTCTCCGCCCGGGGACTGGGTGTTTGTGTTGTCCTCATCATTTCATCATCAGTTGTGAAGGTGGCGAGATTGGACTGTGTAAAGATACGGGCGCTGGTAACCGTGCGGTTGAGCGCCCCACGAACCTAACATCATCTCATCATGGACTTGACGAGTCCGTAGAAGACGGTCACAGGGGCCTGGGCCTAAACTATTGCCTGCAGAGTGCCTGCCACTTCCTGTGTGCAACCGAGTAGTAAACAATCATCTACCAGGGATATTCCAAGGCAGGTCACCAACATAGATTTCCACATCTGCAGCCCGAGTCCCTATCTTCTGATGAATACTTCCTGAGTATGACTTGGTGCTTATGTTCCGTTTAATCCAAGGACGGGCGAGAATTAGGTGCAAGAGCTGTGCCCAGCTACGAGTGCCTTTGCGCTCTCACACGACAACACACTTCACCCACCGCCACGCCACACTGTCTCAGGTTAGGAGGAGGAAGAAGAGAAAACTGTGAGGGCACTGAATTTAGATGGAAATACAGTCGCACGGCATGTGAACTGTTTTTATGTTTGATATTTCTCAGCTGCATAGGTCACAAACGAAACAAATTGTTAGCGTTATTTAATAGTTTTACGCGCGGTGCCGACATAACGCAATTAATAATTGATACTAATTGTCGATATACAGACAGACCAAGAAAGTTTCACAGATTTTCGCATTTACGTTACCATATAATCGTGACTTATTAAGATTCATAATCACGAGAAGCCTCAAAACAGATACATTGATTAAAATATTTTGTCACGTTTGCAACTTCATTGTGGAGACGTGGAAACTCTTCCTGAAGGAACAACATAGACCTCCTGTACCGCTTTAACGTAAAATTATTCGCCTTTCAACTGGAACTGGGCTGCAGATCAACCCATTCCATTTGCACAAACATAGGGGCACTTCCAACTGCTACGTAAAAAGTGACGAAAACAGACGTAACATCGGCAGTCTCCACAAAACGTTTATAAAAATACTCTTGTAATTCTTTCGAGGCCACAATGAATTCTTTGAACCCCGGATTTTCTTGAACAAGTTTTGGACAGAGTTTTTGCCAGAAATAGTACCTTACAAATAACGCGATTTTCTTTTTAAACGCATCCCCATCAAATAAGAAACAACTGTTTCTCACATGGCAATGTCTTACTGCGGACAGTGTGCAGTCAAGTTCAATTAAAGTGTGAGGTCTACGATCCATTTCGGATGTTCTAATTGTCTGCCTTCTTTCTTTTAACCTTTACAAATTCATTAATAGCGAGTTTTAAGTCATAAAATCGCTCAAGGCATACCCCTTGACTTAACCAACGTATCTCGCAGTAACATATAAAGTCTTTCTACTCTTCATTCAGTTGCATCGAAAACTGTTGCCACTGACAATGTAATAAAGTGGACAACTTCGAAAAATTTGCTATTAGTACCACCATCTTCATGACATGAATCCCATTTGTTGATTAGTGTAATATTTTGCTCTTCATTGTCAATTAAGTCTTCACATTCTTGCTGCATGATGTTGTAACGTCGTTCCATAGCTAATATGCAGTATCGGTCGATTACGTGACTGCATGATAGATATTGAGGATTCTTATCCTTCTTTCCTGTCATTTCCATTCATTTTAAAGACGATAGATCGCCAGTCTGCCCCTCTTTGTACAAACAACCGCTGGACCTGTGAACTTCCTTTACATCATGAGCGAATAGCGCAGAGTAAATAGCGAATGGCACCAGGATTTCGCCAAACAGAGGAAGATCGTACGGACCGAAACATGCAGCACCGTAATAGTAAATGATTGTGGTGCTGTGCCTAGTACTTCCAAGAACGACTGAGGAAAAACGAAGCTGCCACATTGCACAAGTACCTGCACTTGCTGGCGTGTGGTCTGGCACACCTTGGTTCAATGTGTTGCTTACTTCGCCCCTAGATCATCTGTGTTCATGCGGGTCTTTGCGCTACTGCGTGTGTTTATGTGTGTGTTTGTGTATATGTAGCTGAAGTGTGTTATAAGAAATATCTGGCATAAACTCAAAACGGAAAATAAGTTATTTGTTTCATTATTGGCTTTACAATTTCAGTATTATAAGTTTATCAGTTAGTATACAGAGCCTTTTCCTAAGTGCCGTGAAACAGAAGTTTCCAGGAGGATTTCGGATGCTCTGATTATTCATGATATTGCGTCAATACCTAATGTGTGAGGTAGTAGAGTTTAAAGCAAGTAATGGCTATTGCGTCTCCACAGTTTTCGTGAACGATTCTTCACTTGATCCCCACAACAGTCGCCGCTAAATTGCGACAGATTCATTTTTAGTGTGGGCTTTCATCGCCGCACGCTCCGTCTAAAAACTCTTCAGAATTTCGGAGTTTTATGTGTAAGTAATGACTTGTAGACGGTGCCTTATCAAGGTCCTGGTAATGGGAACCAGTTAGGAGGCGCCATAAAAACAAGATGTGATTATGGGGGAGCAACGTTACTGCCGAGGGCGACTTCCGCTTCTTACGACCGTGGCTCCGCCCTGCGCAGCTCGTTAGCAGAGGGCGCCTGGCAGGGGTGATGGGGGGGGGGGGGGGTCGAGGGTCTCAGGATTAACCTGTGCCAACGTCTGTAGCTCGACTGCAGCGCCTGCATTGCGCCTATACTGCACACAGCGAGTACGTCGTCTCGATTCTGGATCAGCCGGAATTTTTGCTGCACTCATTGGCAGGTGTCACTTAAAGTGTTCAACAGTGCATTCAGATGTTACTGAAGTCTTCCAGAAGTAAAAGGATTATTCCACGTATATTTGTGCAGAACAAATTGTATTGCAGCTCATTCGTCTGGATGTAAGGACTGAAGTTTGTGCCAAACCATAGGGCAGGATCGCGTCTTCATGCAGCTACTTCTACATAATTATTGTGCAATTCACAATTATGTGCTGGGCGGAGGATTCATCGAACCCCTATCAATTTATTGAACACTACACCCTACAATAGATCGTGGGAAAAATGAAAACCTAAATCTCTCAGTGCGAGCTCTGAACTCTCCTATTTTATTAGGAAGGTAATTACTCTCTACCGATTCAACAAAAGTTTTGGTACTCAGAGAATAAAGGCAGTGACTGATATTTCGTTGAAAGATGATTCTACATAATAGCTGCATTTATTACGATTCCCCCTACAACTTCTCTCATCCACGACACTTTTTCCCTAACTTCATGATAGCACAAAACGAACTGTCCTTCTTGGACCTTTTGCGAAGTCCTCCTTTAGTCCTGTCTTTGAAGCATCCTACACCATGAAGCAACACTCACGAAGAGAATGAACAAGCGTTGTGGAGGCAGTTTCATCGACGTTTTGACGTTTCTCCTCTGCAGGGATCTGTTTTAGGATTGCCTCCGCACTGCAGGAGTCTATGACGTGTGGCTATGGCAAGGTGTATATAGGCGAGACGGGAAAGATTGTTAAAGCACAAATTAAGGAACAAGAAATACCACACAGGCTAAAACAAAAGTGTGAAATTGGAGGTAGCGCAACACCATTACAAATCTGTTCTTTCAATAACGTACGTGTGGTGGCTAAGGAAACCAACATTTATAGAGGAAAAGTGAGAGAAGTCATTGAAATTTCTAAGAACGCACGTGACTGTAATACAGAAGACGGCTGTAGGCTTTCGGCATCTTGGCTCCCCGCCATCAAAGAAGCAAATAAAACGCCGCGACGAGCGAGTAATAAAAACAACTTCCTTAACGCTACCTCTGCCGACAATAATATTTTGGACAACATTCAGCCTCTCTCGCTCTGCCAGTTTCTTCTTGTCAATGATGACAAATCAGTACCAGCACGAAGAACTTCAACAAATAACTCTATAACTCTTCTCCGGCGTAAGTGCGGGAAAAATCGTTTTCTAACCAAACACATGGTCTGCCTCCGGTAGCCACAAGACATTTAGCCAATAACTCCCTTCTTCGGCATTGTAGAAGGAAAAATTCACTTACTATCTAGTGACGATGGCCCACCGATGGTAGCCACAAGAATTTTACCCAATACTTCCATGTGAACAGTTGTTGTTGTTGTTGTTGTGGTCTTCAGTCCACAGACTGGTTTGATGCAGGTCTCCATGCTACTCTCTCCTGTGTAAGCTTCTGCATCTCCCAATACCTACTGCAGCCTACATCCTTCTGAATCTGCTTTGTGTATTCATCTCTTGGTCTCCCTCTACGATTTTTACCCAACACGGTGCCCTCCAATACTAAACTGGTGATCCTTTGATGCCTCAGAACATGTCCTCCCCACCGATCCATTCTTCTAATCAAGTTGTACAACAAATTTCTTTTCTCCACAATTCTATTCAATACCTCCTCATTACTTACTTGATCTACCCACCTCATCTTCAGCATTCTTCTACATCTACATCTACATTTAAACTCCGCAAGCCACCCAACGGTGTGTGGCGGAGGGCACTTTACGTGCCACTGTTATTACCTCCCTTTCCTGTTCCAGTCGCGTATGGTTCGCGGGAAGAACGACTCCCGGAAAGCCTCCGTGCGCGCTCGAATCTGTCTAAATTTACATTCGTGATCTCCTCGGGAGGTATAAGTAGGGGGAAGCAATATATTTGATACCTCATCCAGAAACGCACCCTCTCAAAACCTGGACAGCAAGCTACTCCGCGATGCAGAGCGCCTCTCTTGCTGAGTCTGCCACTTGAGTTTGCTAAACATCTTGGTAACGCTGTCACGCTTACCAAATAACCCTGTGACGAAACGCGCCGTTCTTCTTTGGATCGTCTCTATCTCCTCTGCCAACCTGACTTGGTACGGATTCCACACTGATGAGCAATACTCAAGTATAGGTCGAACGAGTGTTTTGTAAGCCACCTTCTTTGTTGATGGACTACATTTTCTAAGGGCTCTCCCAATGAATCTCAACCTGGCACTCGCCTTACCAACAATTAATTTAACACAATCATTCCACTTCAAATCGTTCCGTACGCATACTCCCAGATATTTACAGAAGTAACTGTTACCAGTGTTTGTTCCGCTATCATATAATCATACAATAAAGGATCCTTCTTTCTATGTATTCGCAATACATTACATTTGTCTATGTTAAGGGTCAGTGCAACTGAGTGCACTTTCCGAAAATAACCTTGAGCAATTAAACAGAGAACCGACTAGTGGAGATAACGTCTTCGACCTACTGATAACGAACAGACCTGAAATTTTCGACTCTGTAAGCGCAGAACAGGGAATCAGTGATCATAAGGCCGTTACAGCATCCCTGAATATGGAAGTAAATAGAAATATAAAAAAAGGAGGGTTTATCTGTTTAGCAAGAGTAATGGGAGGCAGATTTCATACTACCTAACAGATCAAAACGAAAATTTCTGTTCCGACACTGGAAATGTTGAGTGTTTATGGAAAAAGTTCAAGGCAATCGTAAAATGCGTTTTGGACAGGTACGTGCCGATTAAAACTGTGAGGGACGGGAGAAACCGACCGTGTTTCTACAGCAAAGTTAGGAAACAGTGCACTCAGTATAATGTCAGTCGATGCTCTGTCCCTACCACCTCTCCTAAACATCTGAGTGTCCCAGTCTATATCTGGTAAATTGAAATCTCCACCTAAATGTATGGGAAATGTATTCCAGATTTTTCTCTCAGTTGTTCTGCCACTAATGCTGTTGAGTAGGGAGGTCGGTAAAAGGAGCCAATTATTAATCTAGCTAGGTTGTTGAATATAACCTCCACTCATAATAATTCACAGGAACTATCCACTTCTACTTCACTACAGGATAAACTACTACTAACCGCGACAAACACGCCACCACCGGTTGCATGCAATCTGTTCTTTCTAAACACCATATGTGCCTTTGTAAAAATTTCGGCAGAATTTATCTCTGGCTTCAGCCAACTTTCCGTACCTATAACGATTTCAGCTTCGGTGCTTTCTGTCGGCGCTTGAAGTTCCGTTAATTTACCAAAGTAGCTTAGACAGTTAACAATTACAATACCGATTGCTGCTTGGTCCCCGCATGTCCTGACTTTGCCCCTCACCTTTTGAGGCTGTTGCCCTTTCTTTACTTTCCCCAGGCCATCTGACCTAAAAAACCGCTCAGTCAACGCCACACAACCCCTGCTAACCGTGTAGCCGCATGCTGTGTGTAGTGGACCCCTGACCTTTCCAGCGGAACCCGAAACCCCACCACCCTATGGAGCAAGTCGAGGAAAAAGCAGCCCACACGGTCGCAGAACCGTCTCAGCCTCTGATTCAGACCATTCACTCGGCTCTGTACCAAAGATCCGCAGTCAGTCCTGTTGACGCGGCTGCAGATGGTGAGCTCTGCTTTCGTCCCGCTAGCGAGACTGGCAGTCTTCACCAAATCAGACAGCCGCTGGAAGCCAGAGATGATTTCCTCCGATCCATAGCGACACACATCATTGGTGCCGACATGAGAGACCACCTGCAGATGGGTGCACCCTGTACCCTTCATGGAATCCGGAAGGACCCTTTCCACATCTGGAATGACTCCCCCGGTATGCACACGGAGTACACATTGGTTTTCTTCCCCTCCCTTGCAGCCATATCCCTAAGGGGCCCCATTACGCGCCTGACGTTGGTGCTCCCAACTACCAGTAAGCCACCCTCTGCGACCGCCCGGATGTTGCAGACTAAGGAGCCACCTCTGGAACAGGACAAGCAGCCATGTCCGGCTGAAGATCAGTATCAGCCGGAGACAGAGCCTGAAACCGGTTCGTCAGACATACTGAAGATGCCTTCTGTTCAGCCCTCCGGAATGTCTTTCGCCCCCTGCCACACCTTGAGACGACCTCCCACTCTACCATGGGTAAGGGGTCAGCCTCAATGAGGGCAGTATCCTGGGCAGCCACAGCTGTAGTCCGATCGGGGAATGCATAGTTCGAGCTGGCCGTACCCGTCTAACCCCCGTCTGTATCACCACATTTCTAAAGCTTCTATTCTCTTCTTGTCCAAACTGTTTATCGTCCATGTTTCATTTCCATACATGGCTACACTCAGTACAAACACTTTCAGAAACGACTTCCTGACACTTAAATCTATACTCGATGTTAACAAATTTCTCTTCTTCAGAAACGCTTTCCTTGCCATTGTCAGTCTACATTTTGTATCCTCTGTGCTTCGACCATCATCAGTTATTTTGCTCTCCAAATAGCAAACCTCATCTACTACTTTGTCTCATTTCCTAAACTATTTCCCTCAGCACCACCCGACTTAATTCGACTACATTACATTATCCTCGTTTTGCTTTTGTTGATGTTCGTCTTATATCCTCCTTTCAAGACACTGTCCAGTCCGTTCAACTGCTCTTACAGGTCCTTTGCTGTCTCTGATAGAATTACAATGTCATCGGCGAACCACAAACTTTTTATTTCTTCTCCATGGATTTTAATTCCTACTCCGAATTTTTCTTTTGTTTCCTTTACCGCTTGCTCATTACACAGATTGAATAACATCTGGGATAGGCTACAACCCTGTCTCACTCCCTTACCAACCACTTCTTCCCTTTCATGCTCCTCGACTCTTCATAACTGCCATCTGGTTTCTGTGTAAACTGTAAATAGCCTTTCGTTCCCTGTGGTTTACCCCTGACACCTTCAGAGTTTGAAAGAGAGTATTCCAGTCAACATTAAGGAGAAGTCTACGAATGCTAGAAACGGAGGTTTGCTTTCCCGTAATCTATCTTCTAAGATAAATCGTGGGGTCAGTAATGCCTCGTGTATTCCAACATTTCTACGGAATCCAAACTGATCTTCCCCGAGTTCGGCTTCTACCTGTTTTTCCATTCGTCTGTAAAGAATTCTCGTTACCAATTGCAGCCGTGACTTATTAAACTGATAGTTTAGTAATTTTCACATTTGTCAACATCTGTTTTCTTTGGGATTGGAATTACTAAATTCTTCTTGAAGTCTGAGGGTATTTAGCCTGTCTCATACATCTTGCTCACCAGATGGTAGAGATTTGTCAGGGCTTTCTCTCCCAAGGCTCTCAGTAGTTGTAATGGAAAGTTGTCTACTCCCGGGGCCTTGTTTCAACTTAGGTCTTCAGTGCTCTGTCAGACTCTTCACGCAGTATCATATCTCCGATTTCATCTTCATCTACATCCTCTTCCATTTCCATAATATTGTCTCAAGTACATCGCCCATCTATAGACCCTCCATATACTCCTTCCACCTTTCTGCTTTCCCTTCTTTGCTTCAAATTGGGTGTCCATCTGAGCTCTTGATATTCGTACAAGTGGTTCTCTTTTCTCCACAGGTCTCTTTAATTTTCCTGTAGGTAGTATTTGTTTTATCCCTACTGAAATATGCCCCTACATCCTTACATTTGTCCTCTAGCCATCCCTGCTTAGCCATTTTGCGCTTCCTGTCGACCTCATTTCTGAGACGTTTGTTTTCCTTTTTGTCTGCTTCATTTACTGCATTTTTATATTTTCCCCTTTCATCAATTAAATTCAGTATATCTTCTGTTAGCCAAGGACATCTACTAGCCCTCGTCTTTGTGAACAGTACAGGCCGGAAAAACTCCCCTGCATAAGAGAGGGCGACAGTGATCTCCGACAGTGTGCAATCAGTGGTGGACACCACAGCATCCTGACAGAAATCCCAGAATAGGGGTCGAAACATCGATCGTTTAGAAGAAATGTGGCGCTGCCTAATAACCAACTACATTTATATGAATGATCTGTCCTTTAGTTCTACATATAATTGTAAAACATTTCTGTTTGCTGATGACACTAGCTTGGTAGAAAAGGATGTCGTGTGCAATAATGACTCTGTTTCAAATAGTGTTCATGACATAAGTTCATGGGTTGTAGAAAATAAACTAACGCTAAATTACAGTAAGACCCAGTTTTTGCAGTTTGTCACACAGTTCAATAAACCGGACGCTTTAATTTCACAGAATGGGCACATGATTAGTGAATTTGAACAATTCAAATTTCTAGGTGTTCAGATAGATACTAAAATGTTGTGGGAAGCCCGCGTTCAGGATCCTGTTCAGAGACTTAAGGCTGCCGCTATTCGATCGGTATCTGAAGTAAATGATCGTTTGACACCTAAATTAGTCTACTTTGCTTATTTTTATTTGCTTATGTCGTATGGTGTTATATTTTTGGGTAATTCTTCCCATTCTCAAACGATATTTTTGGCTCAGAAATGGGCAGTTCGGTTAACCCCTCTTCATTAGTCTCTGTATTTTGACATTTGCCTGTCAACACACACACACACACACACACACACACACACACACACATATATATATATATATATATATATATATATATATATATATGTGTGTGTGTGTGTGTGTGTGTGTGTGTGTGTGTGTGTGTGTGTGTGTGTGTGTACGTGTGTGTGTGTGCAGTATACTGCTGCATCCATTTTCAGTAAGCTACCACAAGAATTCAAATATCTTAGCGGTAATCCACTCGTTTTCAAAATAGAAACTGAAGAGTTTCCTCATAGATCACCCCTTTTATTTGGTCGAGGAGTTCCTTGAAAAATCAAGCTGATTGCTATGTTACGTTGCTGATTTAGGTTACTTAAACTTATGGATTCTCTTTTTTTGGGTTCATAAACATTTTATTTTATCTGTTATTACTTTTATGTTGTAACTTCATGTACTGACACTTTCCATGACCTTGGAAATTTGCTCCTCAATTTGGTCCTACGGAACTATATGTCTAAAATAAAAAAAAAATAAAAGTTTTAACCTCAGCGACAACGGCCACGAAATCCTGCAGACTTACATTTGGTATATTGCAAGTGTTCTTCCAGTACAGTAAGGTCTTTGGTTTGCCTTCCCTAGCAACACTTTATACGCTGGGCCACATAAACGACATCTACCGGCACACTTGTTATCTTCTTGCTCGCCTTGCAGCTCGGAATGTCTGGCGCTCCTTGCGAACCAGATGGTGGATGCTTCAGTGCGGGGGCAAATGCCGCGCCACATCGAACTTTCCTGAGACGGTGCGACACATCGGAAAAGAGTCTGCGGTTTGGAATGTCAGTGGCAACATCAGTTTGGGGCAGATTAAGAGTCCGCTGTTTACTGACCCTGACAAGTTGTGGTACGGCTCCAGTGCATAGTATCGTGCGATGGAGGGGCTTACTCAAGGAGCTGCCGCGGCCGACGTGTAGTGGAGACGCAAGTCAGTGGGACGGTGCGCAGTTGGTCTCTTCAGCTTGTGCCAGCGCCAAGGTCCGCTGTGTGGCAGGCAAGCACCAGGTTGAATACCAGGTCTGGATGGCAAGTCACCATGGCTTCTCTTCATATTCGGCGTGACTGGCCAAGGATTGACAGAAGGTGTCAGCCGCTGACTGAAACGAGCCCCTGGACAGCTATTGACTTGAACAGATTGTACAGGAAACCGCATGGGGACCGAGCAGCGTGGTGAAGCAATAGTGTTTGGGGTGGCCAGCTGTACTCAGACAGAGTGGAGCTGGTTAGCGGATAGAACGTCTTGTTAGTGTTTGGGAGATGACAGAGCCTCACAGTCAATAAGGAGGGCGGGTTTTGTTTTTGTTTTCTTTTAGGGCGTAAAATCAACTAGCGTCCTACTCGCCGACGTCAGAACTGTAAAACACGAAGACAAGGAGAGGAGCTGAAAACGACTACACGTTAATCCCAGTCGACGGAAGAGAAGACAACTAAAATCAGGGACGTAGAGAAAGGTCTGTGGAATACGCCGTAGAGGAACGAAGCTGCTGAACTAAAAATTAAATACCTTTCGCCATATTGCTACGACGAACAGAAAGTAAAACGTTGTCGACAGTCCACGCGTCGTTCGCTAAAATGGCCGATAACTCAGATGGGAAAAGCAAACGAGAACGTGTTGTTGCTGTTGTGGTCTTCAGTCTTGAGACTGGTTTGATGTAGCTCTCCATGCTACTCTATCCTGTGCTAGCTTCTTCATCTCCCAGTACCTACTGCTACCTACGTCATTCTGAATGTGCTAAGTGTATTCATCTCTTGGTCTCCCTCTACGATTTTTTACCCTACACGCTGCTCTCCAATACAAAATTGGTGATCCCTTCATGCCTCAGAACATGCCCTACCAACCAATCCCTTCTTCTAGTCAAGTTGTGCTACAAACTCCTCTTCTCCCCAATTCTGTTCAATACCACCTCATTAGTTAAGTGATCTACCCATCTAATCTTCAGCATTCTTCTGTAGCACCACATTTCGAAAGCTTCTATTCTCTTCTTGTCCAAACTATTTACCGTCCATGTTTCACTTCCATACATGGCTACACTACATACAAATACTTTCAGAAACGAATTCCTGACACTTAAATCTATACTCAATGTTAAAAAATTCCTCTTCTTCAGAAACGCTTTCCTTACCATTGCCAGTCTACATTTTATATCCTCTCTACTTGGACCATCATCAGTTATTTTGCTCCCCAGATAGCAAAACTCCTTTACTACTTTAAGCCTCTCAGTTCCTAATCTAATATCCTCAGCATCACCAGACTTAATTGGACTACATTCCATTATCCTGGATTTGATTTTGTTGATGTTCATCTTATAGCCTCCTTTCAAGACACTGTCCATTCCGTTGAACAGCTCTTCCAAGTCCTTTGCTGTCTCTGACAGAATCACAATGTCTTCAGCGAACCTCAAAGGTTTTATTTCTTCTCCATGGAAAATAATACCCACTCGGAATTTTTCTTTTGTTTCCTTTACCGCTTGCTCAATATACAGATTGAATAACATCGGGGAGAGGCTACAACCCTGTCTCACACCCCTTCCAGCCACTGCTTACCTTTAATGCCCGTCGACTGTTATAACTGCAATTTGGCTTCTCTACAAATTGTAAATAGCCTTTCGCTCCCTATATTTTACCCCCGCCACCTTCATAATTTGAAAGAGAGTATTCCAGTCAACATTGTCAAAAGCTTTCTCTAAGTCTACAAATGCTAGAAACGTAGGTTTGCCTTTCGTTAATCTATTTTATAAGATAAGTCGTAGGGTCAGTATTGCCTCACGTGTTCCAATATTTCTACAGGATCTAAACTCATCTTCACCGAGGTTGGCTTCTACCAGTTTTTCCATTCGTCTGTAAAGAACTCGCGTTATTATTTTGTAGCTGTGACTTATTAAACTGATAGTTTGGTTATCTTCACATCTGTCAATACCCGCTTTCTTTGGGATTGGAATTATTATTATTTTCTTCTTGAAGTCTGAGGGTATTTCACCTGTCTCATACATCCTGCTCACCAGATGGTAACTCATTTTTGAGACATTTGTATTCCTTTTTGCCTGATTCATTTACTGCATTCTTATATTTTCACCTTTCTTCAATTAAATTCAATATTTCATCTGTTACCCAAGGACCTCTACTAGCCCTCGTCTTTTTAACTACTTGATCCTCTGCTGCTTGACTACTTCATCCCTAAGAAGTTACCCATTCTTCTTATACTGTATTTCTTTCCCCCATTCCTGTCAATTGTTCTCTTATGCTCTCCCTGAAACTCTGTACAACCTCCGGTTTAGTGAGTTTATCCATGTCCCATCTCCTTAAACTCCGACCTTTTTGCAGTTTCTTCAGTTTTAATCTACAGTTCATAACCAATAGATTGTGGTCAGAGTCCACATCTGCCCCTGGAAATGTCTTACAATTTAAAACTTGGTTCCTAAATCTGTGTCTTACCATTATATAATCTATCTGATACCTTCTAGTATCTCCAGGCTTCTTCCATGTATACAATCTTCTTTTATGATTCTTGAACCAAGTGTTAGCTATGATTATGTTATGCTCTGTGGAGAATTCTACCAGGCGGCTTCCTCTTCCATTTCTTATCCCCAATCCATATTTACCTACTACGTTTCCTCCTCTCCCTTTTCCTACTATCGAATTCCAGTCACCCATGACTATTAAATTTTCGTCTCCCTTCACTATCTGAATAATTTCTTTTATCTCATCATACATTTCGTCAAGTTCTTCATCATCTGCAGAGCTAGTTGGCATATAAACTTGTACTACTGTAGTAGGTGTGGGCTTCGTGTCTATCTTGGCCACAATAATGGGTTCACTATGCTGTTTGTAGTAGCTTACCCGCACTCCTATTTTTTTATTCATTATTAAACCTACTCCTGCATTACCCCTATTTGATTTTGTTTATAACCCTGTATTCACCTGACCGAAAGTCTTGTTCCTCCTGCCACCGAACTTCACTAATTCCCACTATATCTAACTTTAACCTATCCATTTCCCGTTTTAAATTTTCTGTCATACCTGCCCGATTAAGGGATCTGACATTCCACGTTGCGATCCGTAGAACGCCTGTTTTGTTACTCGTGATAACGACGTCCTCTTGAGTAGTCCCCGTCCAGAGATCCGAATGGGGGACTATTTTACCTCCGGAATATTTTATCCAAGAGGACGCCATCATCATTTAACCATACAGTAAAGCTACATGCCCTCGGAAAAATTACGGCTGTAGTTTCCCCTTGCTTTCGGCCGTTCGCAGTACCAGCACAGCAAGCCGTTTTGGTTAATGTTGCAAGGCCAGATCAGTCAATCATCCAGACTGTTGCCGCTGCAACTACTGAAAAGTCTGCTGCCCCTCTTCCAGAACCACACGTTTGTCTGGCCTCTCAACAGATACCCCTCCATTGTGTTTCCACCTACGGTGCTGCTATCTGTATCGATGAGGAGGCACGCAAGCCTCCCCACCAACGGCAAGGTCCATGGTTCATGAGGTGTGTGTGTGTGGGGGGGGGGGGGGGGGAGAGGAACAAGAACGTAAGTAGTTAAAAAAGGATCATTCCGTCAGGAAATGGTGGACCGTCAAAGGTTGAGCGCAATTAGCAGAAAGTGGTGGGGGAGCACCATTTACAAATGGCGATGGCTAAAAGACAGTGCCGGATACGCAACCTAGTCCTCACGGAGAGAGGGCTGAGAGGAGGTCGCCTAAGCCGCTGTGAGAGGCTTCATAACCCAGAGCCTCTTCCCACGAAGGGAGGACCAGTGGTGATACCACAGTGACACCACCTGCTGACAGCCGGGAACACAGAGATCATCAGAGGGAATGTGAGGACTAGAGTGAGCTTAGGTACGAGGACTGCAGCCTTGTCAGCAGCGTCAGCGGCCTCGTTTCCTGTCAGAAGGACGTGACCAGTAACCGACACAAATATGACAGTGGCTCCATCAAGACTGAGCAAGTGACAGCTTTCCTGGACCCATTGCACCAAGGGTTGGACGGTTTACACCTCACAGAGGCTTTGAAGGACGCTGAGAGAGTCGGAGCAGATTATGCAATTTAAAAGCCTGTGTCGCCGGATGTACTGCGTTGCCTGATACAGGTCGAAGAGCTGTGCTGTAAATATTGATCAGTGTTCCGGAAGCCGATACCGAAACAACTTCGGTACCAATGACGAAGGCACATCCGACACCACGGTCAGTCCGAGAGCCATCAATGTACACAAAGGTACCATCGAAAAGTTCCGTGCGAAGGTCGTGAAATTGAAGGCGGTAGAGTGAGACTGGTGAAACACGGAACTCAGGGAAGGCAGGATTTGGTGTGGACGGGGCCTTACTCAGTTACCATTGGTTGCTCAGTATTTTTTTAATCGTGTACACTTTATTTGAAAGCAATTGCAAATGAGGCTGACAATAAGGAACACTTATCAAATTTGACTATTAAAACACAATGTCTAATAACATAATTGTTAAACAAGTCGCACTCCCGGCTGAAAGCCGTATTGACCAGAAATTCAGATTATTTGCCGGCTGAAGGCCCCAATAATAATAACTCAAAAAACAATTTAACGGTTGAAGGCCCGGATAACAATTCTTAAGAATAGTTAAACTTCTCCAAGAGACACTAAAATATTTTTTAAAAAATGTAAAATTACACTCATCAAAATTTCACTTTTAAGAAACAATATCTAAGTAAAAAATTTCTCTAGACAAATTGCATTCACGGCCAAAGGCCTTATTGACCAGAAATTCAAATTATTTGCTCGCTGAAGGCCCCAATAGTAATAACTCAAAAACAATTTAACGGCTGAAGCCCTGGATAACAATTCTTAAGAACAGTTAAACTTCTCCAAGAGACACTAAAATATCTTTTTAAAGAAAACGCAATCATCACAATGTGATCAAACCAAGAGAGAAATGGGCCACAGACAGTGCTCAAAGGATCGCCCTGGGAAAAGTCGTTCAACTTCGTAACTGATGAGACAGGCAGCCAACAGATGTATTTACTTAACTCAAACTAGTGACAGTTGAAACGCAGACCAACACTCTTGCAAAATCTACCTAACTTCTGGTAACCAACACAACGATGGAATAACCCAGGCAAGGCGGAACCGGTGGACAACACTGCGTCTTCAGAATCTGGTGTTTAGAACATCCAGAAGCAGAAGGAACCACTACATCCAAGGAAATCCAAACGAGCAAACTATCCAAACCACAATCAAGGAGGCTGTCAAACTACACCCCTTACCGGACAGCAGCGGCAAGGCGAGGAAAAGTACACTGCCGCGGAAATACGCTAACCTCCAGGACAGGTAACTGGGGCGTTAGCGGCCACTAGGCAGAAAAATACCGCTGGTTGAACTTCATGAATAAACACAAGGAATTCAATGATTAATAATAATAAGTGGAGGATGGATTATTAATTTCTCCAACTCTAAACACTCCACTCATTCCTCTTCATCTCAGCGACCCTGTGAGCAGCAATGCACGAACAAACAGCGTGATCTCAGAATAGTGGAGGTTTCACTACTGGGTTAATGTTCACTCAACTCAAACGTTCTGGGTCCGGTGGACAATGAGGTTGTGGCTGTCGCAACTAGAGCCCCTCGATCCGGCAATACCTGCGTGCCGCAAGCGTTCCTGGCTTGTACCCACGCTGCCAACATACCTGACCCGGAAAACACTTGACGTCCTTCCAAAGATAATACCACGGTACTAGATATCGAAAACGCTGCTGCTGCCACTCACGGACAGACAAAGCTAGCAATGTAGTGGCGCCAGTAAACAGGAGAAGAAAACGAGACGCCACAATCCCTCGGCCATCCTGATTTAGGTTTTCGGTGATTTCCCTAAATCGCTCCAGGCAAATGCCGGGATGGTCCCTTTCAAAGGGCACGGCCGACTTCCTTCCCCATCCTTCCCTAATCCGATGAGACCGATGACCTCGCTGTCTGGTCTCCTTCCCCAAACCAACCAACCAACCACAATCCCTATCACACGATGCTAACCTACCAACAGCACCCACGCGAGCCGCACATGGCTCAACTGGAATAGAGTTCTTAGGAAGTGAATGAAGGCCAAGGTGACCATGGGAGGAGTGGTGGAGAATGAAGCCCAGGTTGAACACGGGAGGAGTGGTGGAGAGGATGGTTACAGCAAGACAGTGCTTTCGTGGGCCACGTGTGTCTGTAGTGAGCATTGACTGTCGCTGGGCGTTTAGTTTAGAGTGCTGTGGCCTACACGTAGAGTCTGTTGTGATTGTAATGAGGCATTGCTATGTCATGAAGAATTTTGTCATGTGCACTGCAGTACGGCACGACAAAGCCTTGGTGTAAGAGAATGTAATATTTTCACTGTAAAATTTTATACACAGTGAGATCGAGGTTCCATCATTGTATAATAGTGGTAAGTTAATTTATATTGTATTCCTATCCTTATGATAGATGTTGGTTTTCGGGGGTTGAGGGGACCAGATGATCCTTGTTGTAATTAGTTCTGTATACACCTGTTGTCTTTTGGGGCTGGTCTGACTGATGGTTAAGGTTGACAGCCGTAGACTGTAAATATCAGTGAGTTGGTCGTTTATTTAATGTGCTCACTTGTAAAGTTAATTACAAGCTTAAACAAGTTGCCATACTTAGTTGAAACCCGTTTGCGTAGTTTATCTCAGCCAAGTGAGTAAGTAATATATGGCTACGTTCGGTTAAAAATTGTTGTTACCTGTTCTAGTTAAAAATTATTATAATTCTAACTGTTCAAAAACTGTTTTCGTTTTGGTTCCAGGCCACGTTAGTTTACATATCCAGAAAAAATTTCGAAGAACTCTAGGTAACAGCGGAGCCGCAACAGTTCTACTGAAAGACGCTTAATATTTTGGCTCTGAGTGCAATGACTACCAATCTGAGGTGGTAGATCATTCCGCAGGTAGAAAATGGGCATCTCTGCTTTCGTGCATACAACACTTGCTACTCAGCAACGCAGACGTCTAACACGCACAGAACAAGTTGATCTTGACCTGCTCATAAATGACCTACCGTCAGGTAAGGTAATGCACTGCAGCAGCATTAAAAATATTCCCTGTCAACACTCTACTTACCTCAAAGCCGCAACTGCCACCCAGAAAAGTATACATGAGTTTTACATTTCTCTAATGGGCGTATCATCTTATTCTCATCACAGTGCAACGAATAGCAAATCTGTCATTAGAAGAAACAGCAATACAGACATAAATAACTATGCTCTAATACATAGCCTACAAAAATAATTTTAACCCAAACATAATAGAAAAATTATACAAAGGTAATACAGAACCCACAAATCATCCTATCGACAGTAACATAGCAGTAACAACAGACACACCAAGCAAACAAAAACTCACATACTTACCAGCGGTCCACATGGGAAACCAGTCAAACAAAATGAACAATGTACTACAAATCTATACTATAAAACTAGTGTTCAGAACCACCAACAGTCCAAACACGAAACTCCGTTGTGGAAGAACCAAATATCCTGGCGCATACGTGTGACAATTATAACAAATTTTACATTGGACAAACAGGATGAAATTTTGACATCAGATATAGAAAACATACTAGAGTTAGTGATAACAGTCAATCGTTATTGATAACAGTCAATCGAGTCTCTTCTGCATTTAAAGAACTAAAAACATAACGTCGACATAATTGGAATCGCACTTTAAATGTTACACATAATACAAAAAGGACTCGCCATGAACATATTGGAACACCTGGGAATTTATATATACATCAAAATCATCCGCAACACGTATTAAATAAATCGACGGGGTTCAAATATAAATATTACTTAAAAAATTTATTGACGTTCTGGAACACGAGAGCGAATAGAAAATAAGTAATAAATAATACAAAAAATAAATTATTTGCAACTCAAACAATACCACTGACTAGCTATAAACGTATGGCATCATTGAGAACTGTTATCTAGCTGTCAAATTACTACGTGACTTTATTTTACTGTCATAAAATAGCGACAATTGGCAAAAGGTTTCATCAGTGCTATAATACGAACGACTCGCCAACCTAGACGTTGGTATATATGTACAATTAACTCCATTCGGAAACATCTCAAAAGTAATTGAAATTTACCAACTGTAATACTCGGACGTGTACCTGACAATGCAGTACTGCCGAAATAGACCTATTGTACGAAATATAATAAGACTATTAACAGATAACTTGGAAGATACAGTTTAAAATGAAATACACTAAATCACTAAGTTCTTGTAAGAAAAACCCGGATGGATGAATAGACTGCGAAACCGAAACAGATTATCCAAGTCAGTTCCTGAATTCTGCAGCTTTGATACAAGATACTAAGTTAATCCACCTTATCTCTTTACTGTGGGCTGGATATCGCGATTATCACGGCAGATTTACCTCTCTAAACTGCAGTGCACCTAATTCACGCGTTTGTGTAGAATCAGACCGACACACAGACAAGCGTCTGATGGGCGAAGTGATAGGCAGCCAATTAACATGAAAGCACTTCCACGAAGCATTTAGGTGGACATGGCACTTGTGGAACACGTTCCCTATCGCTAACACACGTTGATTTAGCCCTTTTCCTCTCCAGTCCGGAGAGCGACGAATGCAGTTTGGTGCCTTTGATGAGAGACGTTGAGGGGTGGGCGATCGAGGCACGAGAGAAGTCTCTTCCGTCTGTCTTCCGCCATCAATACGGTATGCGTTTCTTACTTAGCACATCCATTAGAAAAATCTTTAAGTGAGTTCCAGAATGGTAATATAAATAGGAAAACTATTTGTTGTAATTTACTCCGCACATTAATTAACATACGAAAGAAAATACGTTATAAACGGAATTACGGTTGATAAAAGAGTTATATAAAAGACAAAAACGTCAGACGGCATTATTCTATGCAAGTTTCCACGCTTTCATGGCCGTTCTCACTGAAGTTAAAATCTTGTGATTTATTAGGCCGTGTCATATTTATTCTAAGCTATCAACAATTCGTCTCCTCTGCTGGGGTCTTCTTCAAGATCTTGCGGTGTCCACTGTTGATTGAATACAATCAGCCAACGGAGGACACCACAAGATCCTAAACTGGAAAACTGATCTGGGGCACAATCAGTCAAGAGTGGATATCACAATACCTTGAAGAAGATCCCACCAGTGAAGACGAAATGTCGATCGTTTAGAAGAAACATGACACGGTCTAACAAAGCAGACGACTATAACGTCACTCAGGTTGCTAGTTTGCTACATCTGGTAATGTAGACAGCAAACGTAAAAACGGTTCTTTTGTATATTCGTCCTCCTGATTGCAGGTTTCACGAACTTCGGCCATTCAGTTATCTAACAAAACGGAACACCTGCGTCCCCTTCTAAAGAACGTCTCCAGGTGTTTCATTTTAGTACATGAGTAAAAACGGATTTCGATTCGTTCACCTTTAAAAAGGAATACTTGCAAATGGGAATAAAGATTATGTAAAGGGAAACTTAAAGGTAGCTATGAAACAACAGAAAGACAATGTTACAATGGAATGAGATGGTCAATATTTCAAAGACACGCGAGTCACAGCAGAAGAACAAGCTGTGATTGCTCAAAGACTGGCAACGTCTAGCCGTGTCCTTTCGAAAGTGTCCAAACAGACGCTTGTCATATTGGTTAAGGGACACAGACAGTCTTTTGGAATGCGAGATGTTTGGCTTAGTGACTGAGCCTCATCGCTCATTAGGATTATTGAAGCCAAAAGTGAAGTGAAAATTCTATAAGGACGAGCTCTTGTTGAAATCTATACTCGCATATTATATCTTCTAATAATAAAGTTCTGCATCATCATAAACGCGTCCAGTTTTGGATCAGGCACCATTGCATATTCCAGTTTGAAATAGATTACAATTGATCTCTCCAGTTCTTCTTCGCACATCCAACAATCTTTTAACTAGAGGTGTACATTTGTATATTAATTTAGGTAGTCGTTCATGTAGCATTCTTTGAATATGTTCGTGCCATTTCTTTCTGTATTCCTCTATTTCCTGGAGCATACTAACCATCAGCTGTACAATGGACTGATGACAATGAAAACTTGGGCTGGACCGGAATTCAAACCCTGATTTCCAGCTTATCGCGAGCGGTCACCTTACATTTTGGTATTGGTTCACTACTCCCGGCCAGACCCAAACTTACATTTGTCGTTAACCATGCGTCTATGTAATGTAACAGGGGTCCATGGTAGGAAGCATTTAAGATCTAAAATAACAGCGATAAACTGCTAGTCGTTCTACATTAAGACACAATAGAAAAAGTGAAATAAACGTACAGGACGGGAATTATACTGTGTGAGAAGTAAATAACAACAATCGGGATTATAGATTTGTCTTTCTGGAAACAAGTAACAAAGTCTTAGAACACATGCCACATGATAAAAGCACGTTACTAATGAGACAGTACGCTTAAGAGTTAATGGAAGATACTATCATCATGATTACGATCATCATCATTATCATTTTCATCAACATCGACGTTCGTGAATAAGATTCGAGGAACCTGTCCCAGCTTCATCTTCTTTGCCTTATCGTTTACAGAACCGACTTATGTGCTTACTCCTTTGTGTATACATTGAAAAACACTTTTAGGATATCTGCTTGTCGTATTCTGTTTATATGTTCCTTTCATTTCTGCCTGCATGTGTCGATTATTTCTACCATTCCCAATATTTGAAGCTCATTTCTAAGAGCTTTGTTTCTTAATCTGTTTACTAGTTTACATCCTTTAACTGACCGGAGAAATATCATTCTCTGAAGTCTCCGTTCGATTTATGTCTTCAGTGTTTGCTATCCATCCTCGGATCTTTGAAGTAGAAGTGGTACAAGTAGTACTTTTTTAGAATTTCCGTTGAGTTCCTTCAGTAGATTTTGCATTTAATGTTCTTTTTCTTGTTCCACAGAAATCCTCAGATTTTACTGTTTTAATCCATAAATCTCTATGACGATCAAAATAAATGTAGCACCCCAGGAAGTTAAAATGAATTACTTGCTAGATTATTTTGTTCTGTATCAGTCACTTCAATCGCACCTGATGTTTTCTTCAGAATGCTATTTCTTTTATCTTTTCTACAGATACCTTAAAATTTGGTTCAATATATAACATCATTTATATACAAACTGAGTAGAATTAGGGGAAAAACTGCAACGTTGTTTATCTACTGGTTAGTAATCATGCCATTCTAACTGTTTCATGCTTTTATCACAAATTAGTTACAGCATATAAGCTTTCTGTGAACCAGTGCCATTTAATTCCATTCTCTTGTGATACTGATCATAATTTTGTCCTACACAATCTGTCAAGCTCTTTGACGTGTTCGACATAAGCTATATATTTCTTAATATTAAATTTGTTTCTTTTATTCGTCAATGTGTTCAAAGTGAATGTATTACTCATTGTTGTTCGTCCAAATTTAATTCCACTCTCGTCTACAGTTAGAATTGTTTCGGCTGTGGATCTGAAACTTAGAGTAAAAATTTGTTCCATTTACTTCTTTTTTAAACACTGAGCAGACAACTGCTGTTGACCAAATTTCCGGTATCTTTGCTTTCTCCCAGCCTTTATTTAAGAAATGTAGAAATCTTAGTTTACGGACAGTCCCACCATATTTTAATAACATTCTGTTAATACCATCTATGACAGCGGTCTCTCCATTGTTTCGTTGTTTCTAAAGTTTCTTTTAATTCTGCTAATGTTAGTACATAAATCCCTTTCCACATTTACATGCTTCTGCTTGTTCCATTAATTTTTGATCATATCGCAACTTTTTGTTCCATATTCTTAATCTGAACCGTGCATGCTCGCTCATCTCTATTCCCTCACTCGATGTACTTCTTTGGATTTCGTTACGGAGCTGCGGCTTCTCTGGCCTCTCGGTAGCTGGTAGCGTTGCGGCGCCCCGGGCGTGATTTTAAGTGCTAGTGGCCTATTGTCGGTTGAATGTCACTGAAGGAGTCTGTATCAGAGCCTGAATCTTATAACTGTGGAAACTCGCACGTAACCTTTAATTGGCCTACGTTTCCTATGGGGAGCATGGTTACATGTACTGGAGGGTCGCCACTTCCCCACCGTCTTTGCGGTAGCGCGTCGTACTTTGGAGTTCTTCTAGGTCTGTTTCTTGCTGTCGTGGTTGGTGGGCGAGGCCAAATACACAAACCTCTGTTCTCCTAGGTCTGGTACAGGAATAAACTAATCTGTACTGAGTCGAGCAACTTTTTGTGTCATGGGCCGAGCTCAGACCACTTAGTGTGTGTTGATTAACCCATGTGAGTTCGCCCCCTTGTTTGTCTTGAATTGTCTCCGGTTGCTCTGGTGAATAGTTGCTTAAGTTTGTTGATTTGACAATGTTCCCTTTCTTATTTTAAAGGTAATATATAAGTCATACAATCCGCAATTTCGAAAGTTTCTTTGAATGTATAAAACTGTTATTCGTATTAAGATTACTGTAATATTGATTTTCAAGATGCCAAAATAGTGCCTGTAGCTGAGTGCCTCTAACGACGATTTTCTAATGTTTATGAAGTTGAAATGTTTTCTTTGTAATAAGCTGGCCATGCGAATTCTCTGAAATATTTTAAAAGAAAGTAATTTAAAGTTTTGATAACTTAGCCCTTAAGGTTAATTGTTTGACACTGTTTACGTTAAATTTGGCCTCAGTTGCAAATAATTATTGCTTGTCACAGTTTTTGCTTAATTTGGTCTCTGTGACAAGAAAAAGTATGTTGAAAATGATTAGCTTTTTAATATTCTGCACCTTACCACTGTCAGTAGTAGCACAGCATGGTTCTCTTAGTGTGCTCATGTTACAAATGAATTACAGATATTTGGTACGGACCGTTTGTTTAGTGTTGCATAGTGTACTGCTTGTTTGGTTGCGTTCAGGTGGCTATAAATGTAGAATTGGCTACGGACAGGCAAGCTGTGCAGGGGACGTCCTACCTGACTAAAAACGAAATCCTGTATGATATCGCAATACGTGGTCTACCCGTAGAAGGCAGCGCAGCTGACTTAATGCTTGTGCAGTGGACTGAATTGCTGTCTGAACATTACGGCCAGTGACACTGGCGAGATAGGTCACGCCTGTGCCGTGCGCAGGCAAATACTGAGTTATTGAAGAGAGCTGTACATTCGCTTTCGCAGTTCTTTAGGATTCAGGCACATTTGAACACTTGTGCGGCCGTGTTCAGGATAACAGTGTAGTGAATACCGATTCCAGACAAGTTCCTCTCATGGAAGAGCTGCGCAGTAAAGTCGTTCAGTTACAACTTCATGCCAATTTGCTGAGTTGGCCAGGTACCTCGCGGTGGGATGAAGAAGGTGGTTCTCTTCTTGACGCAATTGTTCACGGTGAGGAATTAAGAATTTCGAGTAGGAATTGTGAGGGAAGGTAGGAATTGTTTAACAAATTACATAATCCACTCTTGACAACAGTGCAGAACAGTGATTGATTATCGACACGAGTAGTGAGATTTTAGATCTTTCGTGGTTGACAGTTCGTTTGTAAAATCAGTCCATAGTTCTGGAAAATAACCATTCAGTTCTATATGACACTATTTATCCGTTAACCCTTGATCAATTGAGCGGAACTGTGGAAGAGGTCCTCGATAAAGGCGAGCCATTGGTCGACTTCCATAAAAATTGCTAGAGAAAAATTTGTCAAGTTGAATTGAAAATGAGTTGGCCAATCAACATTTCTATTGTGTTCAAAAGCTTAGTGAGCCACTCATTCGACTTACTGAGGATGCTGAGGTAACTATGTCCGCTCTTTGTCTTAGGGTTACTGAACCGGAGGCATTAAATAGTACAATAGGAAGTATGCCTGCAGAGGATCGATCACCTTTACTTATATGGCAGAACCCTTTGTCGAGTTACATAAAGTAGTGGTGAGTATACAAAATGTTCGATTTAGAGATGAAAGCAGCAGCATTCATGAATGTGCGACGGAAACTTTTGCAGCTAAGGACACCCCCCCCCCCCCCCCCTGATAATAAGTCAATACTGGTGGCGTCTAACAGGAGGCATTCCTCTTCCCAAATAAAAGAACTTCTAAATTTCAACTATGGCTAATTTTATTCACCATTAACTTTTCACGATCCTGAGACAGACTAAACATTTCTGACACCATTGGACAGCAGCTCACAGTAAGAAAGAATAACGTAAAGTCCGTTTCTAGCTGAAGTTTACCATTCTTTTGTACCACCTTACGTTATGAGCAAATACGCACTTTACTTGACTTGGATCGTAACATCTTTTGCTCTATTATCAGTGGTCTCAGCATCTTCACATTTGTGAACTTCCTCCTTTACAAGGAGTAACCAAGCACTGTTGTGTGCTCAAAGGCAGGTTGTTGCTTACATTAGCCAAAATCAGTGTTATTTTAGTGATTCGCGGAATTTCGGGGCTGATGAGTTTTACTATTGTCAAGGCTCTGTCGATGATTGTATTTCTTGGTTATGATTTTTTTGAAGAAAACAGGATGCGTTAGATTACACAAGTAGAGAGTTACTTTTTAAGTTTCAACATAACAAAAGGCACTTTCTGTTTAGCCCTAACAACATGGAAGGGACGTATAATGTTAAAGGGAAATTTTCCCCTTCTACTGCTGCTCGGCAAATGCTTGATGTACTTAGGGAGTTTTCCGATATTATTACTGATAAATTAAGGGTCACATTTAAAAGTGGGTACAAAATTCAGGCCACCGATCAACTCCCTGTCCCCCCCATCCGCCAGTCAATTGTATCCTCGTAGAACAAAAGGCTACGTAAGATTACAGATAAGCTTTTGGCGGATAGTGTGGATCAGGCCGTAAATGCTACCGACCGCCTCTCAATCAAATTTTGGTATTAGATTCGTTTGCACTACATGACCTCTATAACTGATTTATCTGGTTTCCGAGAGTATTTTATCACTTCCGATTTTAATCTGGTCTATCATCAGATGCCATCGGCTTAAGAGTCAAAGCCTCTCCCTGTATTTTCTACTGAATATAATAACGTCCTGTTTGGGATGGCCACCGGGATGGCTGTGTTGTGTTTTCTGGACTCTGCGCTAGGTGAGCTCAAATTTAAGTGTCTAGGTGATTTTGTAATGTACAATAAGACCTTCGTTTAGCATTTTGATGGTTTACATAAGATCTTGTGCCATTTATACAGTAACTTCCAAGGCAAGTTTTGCCCCCCGGGAGATTTCCTTTTGGGACACATCGTGTTGGTTGATGGAATCAGGACTGATCAGAATCACACTGAGGCTATCTATTGGTTCCATACGCCCTCAGACGAGAAGGATTTGGCTAGCTTTATAGAAATTTATCACTAATTTTGGCTAACAAACCATCCCCTGGATCGTATACTCTGAAAAAGCGAAAACTTTCAATCGACTGACAGCCAGCAGTCAATGTTCCATGCCTGAAAAAAAACCTTGGTTAGTGGTCGTGTATTAGCTGTTCTTGATTTAGATCTCGAATTTATCTAGCGAATTAAGGCCTCTAGTACTGGGATGGCAGCTGTCTCACTTCAAGAGTGTGAAAGGCAGAGGAAGCCAGTCGCCTATTGACTGCAAGGCCTTGTCATTGGCCGAAGTTAAGTGCTCTGTATAAGAGCTGGAGGCCTTGGCTGTCTCGTTCAGACTCGAAAAATTTAAGTTCTGCTTTGGGCAGAAACTATTCCCGCCGGATACGGATAACCAGGCTCTGACCTGGTTACTGGATAGGCCCTGTAAAAGGAGAAGGATAGGTCTCTGGACGGTTACAATTTTCACCTTCTGTTTTAAAGTAAAGTCTGTCGGAGGCACAAACGACCAAGTTCTTGGTCCCCCCAGTCACATGATCCCACGTGACTTGGAAGTTGCTGAGATCCCGCAATTTAGCTAGGAATCCGTGGGTATTTCTGCAGTCCCGGACGAGATACCTGCATCTTTTTGTGACTTAAGTGAGAAACAAGACGAAAATGATCAATTAAGTAACATGAAACAACAGACTGGGGATGGTCAACAGGTGCGAGGATATTTCATCTGTAAAGGCCTTTTGTGTTACCATACCCGCTATCATGGAAAGATTAAGAGTAGTGTGTGTGGCGTCTGTTGTTTCGGATATGAATGGAAGAATAGACACGAGACACATAGTTATGGCGATGACCGCCAATGGTACCTTCATTATAGATGCACACCAAGCTCGAACTCTTACGGGATCGGCGAGATGCCACGAGTGATGAGGCTAAAGAGGAGAGGCACTATCTCAGTAGTGTGTGGTATGAGTTGAGAATTTGGTTCTGACGGGAGGCGTGCTGGGGTAGTCACTGTGGCTGTGATAACCATTGTGTCTGGTTAGTGTAATGGTGTGCGCATTTGCCTTATAAGCAGGAGATGCGGGTTCGAATCGCGCACGTATTTTCTTCTTGCCCCTTTGATGTATATCAGCGTCCACTGGCAGCTAATGTTCTAAATTTTGTGTCTTGATTAAGATTTGTCTACGAAAAGTGATTGCTTCCAGTGACTCTGAAGTACTTTCACCAGTCTTTATGTGTGGGACATCTGGGTACTGACAAAATCATCACGAGGATTAAAGTGCATTTAACATAGCCGACTTTGATGGCCGACGTCAGGGAGTTAGCCATCCAGTGCCAAGAAAGCAGAGTGTCTACATCTAATTCTAGTGCATGCCGGGCAGACGGCATTCCAGTCAGGTAGAGTACCCTAAGGATAAGCTGTTTATTGATTATTTGGGGCCTCTGTCCTGCACAAAAAACGGTAAACGATACATATTTGTTACGGTTAATGCTTTCTCGGCTTGTCTGATTGCTTAGGAGTAGATCAGTGACAACTGTGTTTATCCTTCAGCACCTATCCAAAATATTTTGAGTGCTTTGGCACCAAAGGTTGTAGTGATCAAAACTGCGGTGACCTTTTTGATCCAGGAATTTAGGAGATTTTGTTTTTAAATGCTCTGTCCGTCCCAGGAATTCATTAGGTTTTGTTTTAATACTAAGAATTCTCGCCAATCTCTATCATGTGTAGCCGTCATTTGTGGAACGAGTTAATCGCCGCTTGAAATTAGCCATGATTATTTTCCGTACCCAGTCTCAGGCCAAGTGGGAATAGGCCATCAGCTGGCCTAATTTCGCATTTCATACAGCTATGCGCGAAGTCCACAGAAGTACATCTTCTATGTTGCTGTTTTCGATTTCGTTAACTCGTGTTCATCAAACCTGTGGTTTACAAATGACTACCTTCCTGAGTATATTAATCCCAAGGTCATCAGGGAAAACTGGAAAACTATTACAGACAATATTAGCCTCACACACTGGAAGGAGAGTACCCAGTATCAACAGGGGCAGGCGCCCTCTACAACAGTAATTCAATACATTTCTCTTTTCGGCGAAATTCTGTAGATAAAATGCTGCATTTATTGTGGAACATCGTAGAACATTCCTGAATCAACCCATATAGTTTCATTTAGTTCCGATAGATGGCAGCACTTCACGTAACTTGGAAAAAGGCGCCTGTAACGGAGGTGCGTTGATGGCGAAGCGTTCCAAGCAGAGAGCTGCCTTTGAATTTTTTCTTGGTGGAAAACCTGAATGTCGCTTATATTAATAGGTGTTTGAAGAATGTATACGGAGACCAGACAGTGAACAAAAGTACGATGAGTCGTTGGGTGACGTGTCTGTCATTTTTGCAACAAGGTCGCTCAGACGCGTCCGATCTCTCGCGTGAAGGCCGGCCGAACACAATCATGACGCTTGCAGTGTTGGAGGTGCGGAAAATTCTTATTTGAGGTTATCGACGGATTACAATCAAACACCACACTGCTCAACTTCACGTCTCTGTTGACAGCGCTGAAATACTCGCCCACCAGTTGACGTATTCAAAGGTGTGAGCACGCAGGATTTCTCGCAGGGTAATAGAAGACCAGAGAGAGTAACGAAGAACAATCTGCGAGGAACTGCTGGCGCGTTGAGAGGCTGATCATGACGATTATTTTTCGAATATCGTCACAAGCGATGAAACGTGGTTTCATAATTTCTAATCGTAAACAAAACGACAATCCATGGAGTGGCGCCACACCATCTCCCCTCCGCACCGTCATCGAGGGTCATATGGAACTTTGAAACGGTTAGTATGTTTGGTGTGCTTCCGCATGGCATAAAGATTAACTCTGAAGTGTATTGCGCTACCCTCAGGAAACTGAAGAAATGACTTCAGCGTGTTTGTCGCCACAAAAATGCAAAAGAACTTCTCCTTCTCCATGACAACACTAGGGCTCACACAAGCCTTCGCACTCGAAAAGAGCTCAAAAAGCTTCTCTTGACTGTTATTCCTCATCCACCGTACAGCACGGATGTTGGACCTTCCGACTGTTTGGCCCAATGAAGGATGTACTCCGCAGGTAGCAATACGTGGGCGATGGGAAGGTTATTTATGCAGCAAGATGGCTCCGACGTCGACCAGCAGAGTGGTACTTTGCGAGAATACAGGCCCTCCCAAAAGTAATGTAACGCCGTCGCAGTGAATGGAGATTATGTTGAGAAATAGTGTTTTGTATCGAAAAGAATGGAGAATAATACGGTGTACTGGAATCCTGAATAAAACCAATCAGCTTTCAGAAAGAAATGTGTGGCATTACTCACTGAACGTCCATCTTATATTTAAATCTTGTTCTCAGTGTTTCAAAACCTGCTTTCTGAACAATACTACTTATAATCTCCCGTTCTATATCTTCACTTTCAACAGCAACTGTTGAGTTAGTACATTTTGTATCAGAGTAGTATGCTTTTAGTTTGTAGTAAATGTAATTTGAGATTTGTTTCTTTATTTCTGCGAGCGTTGCTGCTCCTTCTCCATTTTCTTAAAACATCCGTATTAGAAATTACTAAACAAAGATCGGAATATATATTGCTTCTTCAATAAGCTAATGTGTCTGTTATCAGTGACGGATCTACGTTGTTTCATGTAATCATTTAATGGCCTTTGCCCATGTGAACTTTTGAAGATTCTTTTTTGAAAAGTGTTAGTTATTTTAGGCTACAAAAATTGCGAATTTTCTTAATTATTTTCCGTTTATATTTGAAATACTTTTCCCCTGAGTGCCGCTTACATTAGTTATGGGTCCGTTCCTTAGCCTTGTGCTGAAGTTTCCAAGTAATATACTGTCGTTATTTTTGTTTTGCTTGTCTGTTCTGTTTTGCGATATAGAACATTCTTTCAATTTCCTTTCCTTACCCTGTTCTGGTGAATATATTTCCAGCATTTTTATACAGCCTCAGTTGTAATATAAGAAAAAATTACATGAGCGTATGGCATCGTTGGTCGGGAGGCCCCTCCAGGGGAAGTTCGACCGGCAAGTGTAGGTCTCACTTCAGTCGACGCTACATTGGGCGCCTTGCGCAGCGGTGATGAGCATGAAATGATGATGAGGCTCACGGAACGCCCAGTCCACGAGCGGAGAATACCTCCAACCCGGCGGTGAATCGAACCCGGGATCCCTTGCACGGGAAGCAAGCACAGTACCATCCTGTAGTGGACTGTTAAGGCAGCCAGTCCACAGTGAAGTAGCCGAAAGGGCACGCGTCAACTCACGCCGTCTGGCGTTAAGTCTGGAACAGGATTCGTAATGAATGTGATAAAGAAAAGAACGTAGCTACTAGAACACTTAACTTTTAAATCGTCCTTTGGTATACAGCATTCTTGATGATACAAGTGAGACTATCTTGAGATACATGCAATGGTACAAATGGCGCCTTGCTAGGTCGTAGCCATTAACTTAGCTGAAGGCTATTCTAACTGTCCCTCGGCAAATGAGAGAAAGGCTTCGTCAGTGTAGTCGCTAGCAACGTCGTCGTACAACTGGGGCGAGTGCTAGTACGTCTCTCGAGACCTGCCGTGTGGTGGCGCTCGGTCTGCGATCACTGCCAGTGGCGACACGCGGGTCCCACATGTACTAATGGACCACGGCCGATTTAAGCTACCACCTAGCAAGTGTGGTGTCTGGCTGTGACACCACACATCCAGTTAAACAGGCAAGCAGTTGTACCACAATCTCACAGCCATTCGTCACTCATTAATGGAAGTATGCGTCTATTTTATTTTGGATGCCATTTTTGGTCCACAAGTACAGCTACTACTGCTTGAGCTCTGGTCTAGCTGTACTCCACTGTAAGAGATTATCAGATCGTTGATCACCTTCGATACTTTTGCTTTTCCCTACTTTTTTTGTTGCAATTACCATATCTAATATCTTTTCTTTCATTTCCTTCGCTAAATCAAACTATACTGTGACAAATCCTCTGACATTACAAACATCTATGTTTAAGCTATTTTGTGGTACATATAATTTCTTCCTGCACCTTTTCATGCTATGGTCGACATGATGGTTAGTGGACCAGGTATTTGTCCTCTGAAGCTTGTAAGTAGTAAATTCTTTTAGTAGGTAAGCCTGTATTCATGGGGGATTGGGAATCGTGATTTCAGATGTTATTCCCATAAGTTTAAACTAAGAATCTCATGTTTCTGTGTTTATGAGGCAAAATTTCGCCTTTTAATAGCTGTCTAGAGTATATTACCGTCGTCTTTAATACGTATAGGGACTGTGATTGCTGTGTTCAGATGTGAGCTGAGTTGGTGACGTTTCTCTCACTTTTACCGGTGCTGCTGGCTTCCGTCATGCACCCTGAGGACATATGCATCCACGGTTCGCCCAGCGCGTCCCACGAGTCCCCCAATCGGTCCACTACCGTTGCCTCCCCGAGTGCTGCCAGCACCGAGGCTTACCCCTCACCTATAGCCGAGTGGAAGATCGTTCCAAAGTTAGGCAGGCAGTGAATGACTTCCCACGTGGCTAATCGAAGGGCTTACCCGGTTCACCTGGCGAACAGGTTTCAGGTGCTGCCTCTGATAAACGTCCTAAACGAAATGCAGTCGCTAGTCACTTGCCCGAGTAAGCCTCTCGGTCTCCAAGATTTTGGCAGTCATAGAGCTGTTGGCCCGAAAGGAGGAGGGCGTGAAATTAAACGGTATATGGATGCCTGTGTTAAAGAAGATGTGTACCACCCGTCCACTACTGGGTGATGGCAACGGCGATCCACGGCGACGGACAGCGGCCAACTACACTGACGTTTTCAAAACACGTGACGTCACGCCGCGTCGCGGGAGCGCGCGGACACGGAATTTAGCGGCAGTCAGTAGCGAGCCAGTGGGTGTGTTGGACCTTCCATCGAGCTACGGACCCCCTTGAAGATGTCTCCCGCAGTCGGAAACGAAACGTTGGGAATCACCACAGAATTCATCAACCGAACACGGCATAACAGCCCGGATAATCATAATGGACATGATATTTCCGGCCGTGAAAGTCTACATTTTAGTATCTCCATCCAAGGTCCAGTTGATCGTCGTCGGAAGGATGTAAGCCACGATTGTCCTGTAGATTTCACTGATCGGCTCTTTATGCGCTACACGTGCAGCATTCAGTGTCACGTGTCACCGCCCGCATGGAGACTGAACAGTGAGTATGCTGTTGCAGGATACACAGTCGTATCAGGAAGTTCATTTCCCGGGGTCGCTAAGTGCCCTCAACCAGTCAGGAAAACATTTCCTTCTCTCGCCTTTGCAAGAGAAGGAGAACGTCTTGGAAATGTGGCACTCTTCTATCTGTTAAGTACATCTGACCAATAGCAAGAGTGGCTATAATAACAATAATGGCTCTAAGCTCTATGGGACTTAACATCTGAGGTCATCAGTGCCTTAGACTTAGAACTACTTAATCCTAACTAACCTAAGGACAGCACACACACACCCATGTCTGAGGCAGGATTCGAACCTACGACCGTAGCAGCAGCGAGGTTCCGGATTGAAGCGCCTAGATCCGCTCGGCCACAACGGCCGGTGGAAGAGTGGCGTCGTGGGTACCAGAGCAGATAAGAATCTTGGTGCAACATGTCTGTACGTACCACAGTATATTCTGCGGAAAGATGAAACGGAAAATAAAGTAACGAAAAGAAATGTTCCTTCTTTTCTGTTGTTGAAGTTCGTATAGCGACAATACGTAACGCCATTCAGATCACTGTCAGTGAACCTCGTTTCTCAAATATCCGCTCAATGTCGTAGGTTACAGATTGTCAGAACTTGGTAGAATATCGTAATTAACAAGCTAGGGTACTCCAGTCTGTACATTTTGGAAAAATTTAAAACACCTTCTTCACTGACTACAATGCCGTATGTACCCGGAGGCTAACAAGGGAAGATGATTCATAATGATGGTGATGAGGGCTTTTCGAAAGTAGGTCGGGACGGTAACCACTTGAGTCAGCAGGATCCGAAATTGTAGTCGCGATGGTTTTCTCGACCAGCGGAGGGCGTAGTCAGCCGGGTGCGCAATCAGCGCCGAGACGCCGCCGTAATCACGTGTGCCGCCATGGCAACGCGTCTTGCGCTCCCACCAAACAGGATTAGGCGCGCCCAGATTAAATGCCACGCCGCGCCGCGCCGAGCCCGCGCAGGCCTCCCTTCCGGATTGGGCGAGCTGCTCGCTGCGGATTACCTAAACTGCTTAAGCATCCGGCGCAAAACACCATCTCGAGTCCACAGGCGCAGATGACCTTTTAATCCGGGTCACCACTTGCTGCGAGAGACGCTCGACGCGGTAATGATTCGTGTGATGTGATATAAAGGAGAGTTGGGGGAGTGGGGAAGGGGGGGGGGGGGGCGGCGGGCGTGACTGAGACGCCAGCCGTGCGTACTGAGGAGCTGAAAGAGGACGACCATCTCGAGCTCGACCTCGAGCGTTCTCTCAGCCAGTAGGTAATGTCCAGTAAACACAGAAAGATCAAAAAGGAGATGTGCGACATAAACGAAAACTGGTCGGCGTGTTTCTACCTCTGAAAAATGATGTCTATTCAAATTTCGTGCCACTCACGTAATAGTGGCGGTAGTAGTGCCATTATGAGGAGGAAAATAAGGTTTGCTTTAAATATACGCTGTATAGGTTGCGGGCGTTAGTTACCTAGTAAGTAGGCTGTTTAGGTTTTTATGTTGGTAACGCCACATAGCGCTCTCTATTAAAATCGCTGACTGCGCTGTGTGCAGCCTGTGGCTGGTTGGACTCGTTGGAAGTTATTCGCCAGTGTAATGTTGGGCAGTTGGATGTGAACAGCCCATAGCGTTGGGCAGTTGGAGGTGAGCCGTCAGCAATAGTGGATGCGGGGAGAGATATGCCAGATTTCTGAGATGTTAATACGAGCGGACGACCTGGACGTGTTTCCTTCAGAAAAGTGAAATTTGATAAACTGGATGTCACGAAATATATATATATATATATATATATATATATATATATATATATATATATATATATATATATATATATATAATGACTTTTGAACATTATTAAGGTAATTACATTGTTTGTTCTCTGCAAAAATGTTTCATTTGCTAACTATATGTCTATCAGTAGTTAATGCCTTCAGTAGTTAGAATCTGTTTTTAGGTGGCAGTATTGGCACTCGCTGTATTGCAGTAGTTCGAGTAAGGAAGATTTTTGTGAGGTAAGTGATTCATGAAGTGCATAGGTTATTGTTAGTCAGGGCTATTCTTTTGTAGGGATTATTGAAAGTCAGATTGCATTACGCTAAAAGATTTTGTGTCAGTTTAGAAATGAAGTAAAGAGAAAACAGTCTCAGCACGTTCAGTTTCATTCTGGAGATTGTAAAATCAAGTAACTTAAAAGTTTTACCAGCACAGCCATTCTTTTTATTCTAAGGGGAAGTTTCAACCTTTGAGATTGGACGCAGCGAGTTCATCTTAGTCAAGATGGCTTAAGGGCGACACAGACGGCATTATCAGCGTCTCACTGAGTTTGATTGAAGTCACGTAATGGGGATACGAGAAGCTGTACGTTCCTTCCGTGATACTGCAGGAAGTCTTCGCAGGTATGTAGCCACTGTGCATGACTGCTGGCAGCGGCGGTCACGAGAGCTTACGGTCGTAAGAAGACCGGGCTCCGGAAGGCCACGTGGCGCTGCCGAGAAGGAAGACCTGATGACCTCAGATGTTAAATCCCATAGTGTTTAGAGCCATTTTTTTACTTATTTCTGCGCAAGGAATCACTACCTAAAGTTTGTCAATGTTTTTTGGGACACCCCCTATAAATCAAGCATAAAGGCAGGCAGGAAGATGCAGTAATTCTTGTGCTCCAAAAAGCATTTGGCTCAGTGCCACATCCAAGCTTAGTGTCGAATTTACGATCATTTTGTCAAGCCACATTTTGTGACTGGCGCGAGGATTTGTTGGCAGGGACGATACAACATGAGCATGTTATCTTGGATAGATAGTTTGCATCCTGTGCTCCAGAGATGTGTGAAGGACCGGAAATGCTGTCCATCTACGAGGTAATTGCCTACACAACACTCTTACGATCCATCTTGGATCATTGTCGTGTGCGTATGATCCCTACCAAATAGGACTAACAGGGCAAATTAAAGAAGTTTCTACCCATCGAAAACATCAATAAATTGTTTCGATAATTTACGACGTAGTTTGCCTTGTCAAACTCCGCTTCCAGATTCAAAGCGACAAATCAAATACAACAACTGATAAATATACCAACCAAATTGTGTTGAGTCATTAGTTTGAAGTTTTTATAAGGAGTTTAGTTTTTGTGTGTTTTCATCCTTTCTGTCCCCATATCATTCTGGTTCAGTCAATATGTTACAATTATGATTTGCGCGTGGACAATGCCAGCAGTCTGTGACCATTCGCTGATTCTTTCTTGATCCACTAAATAACACTTATTCAATTGTGGTTTCCGTACAGACAAAGAATGTGTTAAACTTAATTCCGTACCGTAATGTGACATAAAATAATGAATCAGAACGTGTGCATCATGTCAAGACTTAAATATTTTCTGGAACATTATTCTGGGAAAACAGTCATGTCAGCTATATCAACAAAATTTGCTAAAAGACCGATTTGATCGCCTAAGCATTGTAGTTGAACTGCTAAGCGGTTTCGATCTATTGTACTTAGATCATCTTCAGACCTTGTCCTTCATAATGCTAACTAGAGCTGGGCTGTTTGAGCAGCCTTCTCTAGGGAGATATAATCGACAGTGATCGATTACATCTCTCTAGAGCAGCCTGCTCAGCCAGCCAAGCTCTTGTCACCATCAGGGAGTACAAGGACTGAAGATCATCTAAGTGCAAGAGAGCGAAACCGGTCACCAGTTTTAATACAACATTTAAGCCATCAAGGCTCCTTTTGTGCTAATTTTGTCAAGATTTAAAGTTGCAATCAGTATGATTTACTGTATAATTTTGAACAGCACTTCTTTCAAAAGCAGTGTGGAAAAATTAAGTACAGTGACTTTTTGGTCTTAACTTTAATTTGTTCTTTAAAGGTAACATATGCCTTTGCTGTAGCTCTTGTCACCATCAGGGAGTACAAGGACTGAAGATCATCTAAGTGCAAGAGAGCGAAACCGGTCACCAGTTTTAATACAACATTTAAGCCATCAAGGCTCCTTTTGTGCTAATTTTGTCAAGATTTAAAGTTGCAATCAGTATGATTTACTGTATAATTTTGAACAGCACTTCTTTCAAAAGCAGTGTGGAAAAATTAAGTACAGTGACTTTTTGGTCTTAACTTTAATTTGTTCTTTAAAGGTAACATATGCCTTTGCTGTAATATGAATCCATCTCAGCTTATAAGATTATACTTTTACTAATATATTTCCGAAAGATTAACGTACCATATTTGTTTTGTTTTTCAGGAACTGTTTTTCTAATTGTGCTTTCCATTTACAGTGAAATGTGATTTGTATGTATAGAACTTACACTATAAATAAATCAAAAAATGCATGTAAATTCAACGCAGACATATTTGGTTACGAACGTGGCGAACAAATCAAGAACAAGGAAACAATGATTGAAACATGTACGTCTGAAATAAGTAAAAGATATACGTTTGAAATACGATTGAAGTTACGTAACTGACAGTTGTCTGAAATACAGCTGTTAGAATGGGACTGGCATGTGAACATATATTTTATGTCGCCCCTTATGAGCTTTGTCATGTATTGAACTCTTCTGGCTGCGAGAGTGTAAATTTAATTTAGCTGCGAGAATGTAAACTGTCAATAATTTTAAACCAAACCAAGACAGCTTGAACTTACGTAACACAGAAACTGAATCTAATTCAACACTGTTGATATCAAATTGGTCCTGATAATAAAACAAACCTTGATCAGTTTGAAAATAATGGTCCCTGTGCTTAATGCAGGCTATCTATCCTTGAAATAGTAAAGTTTCTTACCTTTATCTGCGCAATGGTAACGCTCTTCACACTGATATCTGTAAGTCGAATATGACTGAGACAATAACTTATTGAGAAAAATAGTTGATCAAAAATGACATGGATCTGGGAACTAGTATTAACTTGGGGTAAGTAGCAATGCGGCGCTAACTTTAAAATTTGTAGTTTGAGTCTTTGAAAATTAATAATGCTCAAAATTAAGAAAGTCAATAAACTACTTATACATTAACAATTAACTTTGCAAAACTACTGGATGTGAGTGCTATACATTGTCTCAATCAAGACGTATGAATACCCGCATTGCATTAGTAACAAAACAACTTTCTTTACAGTAATTGTTTCGAACTTCTGTTGAGATTCCTTTTATAGTTAACAAACATCGTAGTATCTTGCAGATAAAAAAATCATAACTGCTCGTAACGAGTAAGTGTATATCCAGAACACATCAAAGACAACACGTCTTTACACTTGAGAGTCATCCATACATCTCTCGATCTAAACTTACATTAACACATTGCCCATAACATCCTGAATCAGCTGTTGAGCAGCGACCTACTACCCAATCGACACTCCTTTTGACCTTCTCTGGCCCAATGTGATATTTTCTTACAAAACTTGAATTAATTTGCGCTGTATATATGTATTTCAAGATGCCAATTTCCCGCGTGCTCGAGACTTTGTATAGTTTATGGTTCAAATGCCAACTGCCAGGTCAGAATAAAGGTGCACCTGACGTAACATGCACTAGATGTAATTCTGAACTCAGACAGTGGCTGAAAGGCAAAACAAATACCAATAACTTGGTGACTGCCTCAAAAACCACGTAGATGATTGCTTCTTCTGTTTGATCAGAGTAACCGGCATTTAATCAAAGAATGAAAATAATATCAAGTGGCCTAACTAACCCTCGGCAATGAAATGAGAAATGTCGTCTGGCTAGGGCCCTTCGTCGGGTAGACTGGTCGTCTGGTGCAAGTCTTTTTAGTTGACGCCATTTCGGCAACTTCCGCGTCGATCGGGATGAGATGATGATTATGAAGGCAACGCAACACCCAGTCCCTGAGTAGAGAAAATCTCCGACCCAGCCTGGAATCGAACCCGGTCCCCTTGGCATGGCATTCTGTCACGCCGACCACTCTGCTTTCGAGGCGGACACCCTCGGTAATTAGATCTGTTCTCCACAGTGAAACTGCACCAGTGCCAGCTCCTCCATCCGCATGGGAAGACGTTCTTTATTTCTAACCACAAATCTTCAGCAGTGGTTCTCAAATATTTTTGATTAAGTGCCAATATTAACATTGCATGGCGACACCTCAGGTCGCATGATTAAGGGCGACGGTTGTGGTGGTAGGTGTAAAGTGGCAACTCAAAGATAAATTAAGTTTTCACATAACCATGGTTACTAATCGAAGCTTACCACGTACACATTTTGAATCTACATATTATAAAGTATCAAACTAAATATTTTGAAGGGGAAAAGTAAATGATAGTCTATATTGGAACTACACGCATCTTTCTGAAGGCTTACGCTGTGAGTAATTATCCATAGGTAAGCGGCTATTGTGTATCAGTGCTATCGCGTCTAAGGAGTGTAAAAAGCCTATGTTGCTTGCACAAATTATATACTAAAAAGCATATATATAAATATAGGTAGATATCAGCAAGATGATTGGTAGATCCTAGAACTAATTGGTGAAATCTAAAACTTACCATCACGATGTGGTAAAAATCCGTAATTTCTTATTATATGCATAGATTTCGAACTTTTACCAAGAGCCGTGGGTCAATCTTAGGATGTACCCACACTAACTGGTGAGACCGAGTTCATTAAAAAAATTAGCTTAGTACTTTATTGAAATAATTTGTATTTATTGTAAATTTATGTATTTGAAACACTCTTGCATTCCAATGTGATTGTAACGAGCAATAGTCAATATCAGTGAAAATGCTGTAAAAATGTTATCTTGTGAACGTTAATTTTTGTTACAACAAGCCTGACTATTGTGGCACTTCGAATTACATAATATGGGAGACGATTTACATATGCAGTTTTTAGTTGAACACTTTTTTAAGCAACTGCACTTTTTGAACTCTTGTCCTCCAACAATAGGTTTTTTAGCAACCAGTTCCCAAAGACTAATTTCTTGCCGGCCGCTGTGGTAGAGCGGTTCTAGGCACTTCAGTCTGGAACCTCGCGACCGCTACGGTCGCAGGTTCGAATCCTGCCTCGGGTATGGATGTGTGTTATGTCCTTAAGTTAGTTAGGTTTAAGTAGTTCTACGTTCTAGGGGACTGATGACCTCAGATGTTAAGTCCCATAGAGCTCAGAGTCACTAATTTCTTCTCTTGCTACTTCTTTCCACGTTGATAAAATTATCCTTGTACAATGTAAATCGGTTCCTAGAGTACAGCTTTGGCACCAAGTTGATAAAAATTAGTCATCCTGAATATTCATCACTACTGATATTATAGATTTTGCATCAATTTTTGCCCTTTCTACATCTGGTACTTTAATTCTCATTCTGTCCAACTGGAGGTTTTGGAATTTTGTTACAAGAGGCTGCTTTCATTTTCTTTACCTGCAATTGAAGACTTTCTTTGGCAGCTTTTCGGATCCGTTTCACTTTTAAACCTTGTTGGAAGTTGTTAGCGTCTCGTCGCAACCATCAGCTGGTGCCGGCGTCTCGTCGTTAACTGTTGTCAAACACTGTGTCTGTGGTGCTTACTCGACTGCTGCAGCCGCACTTTCTATCTCCGTTTCTTCTGTTCCACTACTTGCTTTAGTGGAATCAATTCCTTGGCCGCCATTTCCAATTTCCTGTGAGTCAGTGGAAGTGGTGTTTAACATTGTTTTCAAGTCTTCTTCAGTGTTTATATTTTTTATTAAATCACGTGGAACAACTGAGGTTGCAATGCCCCTTTTCATTCGAACCCCATACATGGCTTCATATGGTGAACAGCTGATCCCCTTCATGATAAGCCCTATTTTTCGATGTTTGCACAAACCTCAGCCCTTCAGACCATTTCGAAGGTTCATTTGTTTCCATCCAAGGTGATAACATATTTTCGATATCTTGATTTGCTCTTTCCACTGATCCCTGAGACTGACTGTGCCTCAGCCAGTCCACAACCAACATAAACTTTGAATTACTTGGTTACTAAGCTCTCTACGATTATCAGAATGAAGGGTACTTGGGGCACCAAAGGCAGTAAAAATTTCCAAAATATGGTACGCTACTTCATCAGCCCTTTTCGAAGTTAGTGTGCTGAGGGTAAAAAATTTTGTCAAATGATTTGGTATACAAATGTGAACTTCGACTTATTGTCTGGTTTAGCCTGCATGTAAATTAAGTGAATTTGGCATCGTGAATTCATTTCACTGTGTATGATAGGTTTCACTGCTACACCCCTTTATAATGTTTGTTTCTTTCTTTTTTTTTCTGGCACGCTTAATATAATCTCAGTTAAGTAACGATTGATTCAACAGTGACATTCTTGTACTTACTATTCAGTTCCACAATCACCTGTGTTCGGCATCCATGCCCTGTGGCAATGTGGGTCTCATGTAGTAGTTTATAGAAATGAACGTCATAGCAAATTTCTTCTTTTCCAGCAGACGCCGGTGCTGTGAGTTTCTCCTCACCTCCGATGTTGAGAACATCATATCGCTTCTAACGTCTGTAGTGAACAGATTATTTTATTGGAAACGATTTTTGCATTTTTCACTTCACTTTACAGAATATTATATCGCTCAGCAATTACATAAAAATTGTTGTCCTTCTTCTTATTCACTGATTCACTTAAAAGTTCGTAAAATCTGTTACGCATAACATCACTTATTCTGATGCAACGCTGCAGAACAAACACGGCTGAAGCGAGTCGCAAAGTTGACCCTACGCACGACGCTCGACACTGACCGTAACTACGCGGCGGTCACCGGACTGAGAACTCATAATTGCCAACAAAGAAACTTATCTGAACACAAAATTGGCAACAATGAAACTTGTCTGTACCTGCACGACGGAGACGGGAGTCTTCGATCCAGCTTTTATTACCAGTTTGCGTTGGTAAATCCCAAGATTTAGCAACGTCTCTTGGTAAACGTTCGAAATCTCTGCATATAATAAGAAATTTATTACGTTTACCACACCGCGTTGGTAAATCTTAGGTTTCACCGGTTAATTCTAGGATTTGCCAATTATCTTACTTTTACAGTAACATATATACGAGGATGGGATGGCGCAGAAAAAGCAGCTCTTGTAAGTATAAAGAAAATGCAGTGAAATTACAGAAACGAAGAGCTGAAATGCACTCACTATTTATTTACAATGAAAAATAGAGTGAAAAATATAATTTAGAAGATGTTAAAAGTGACCCCCTGCAACATCAGTACACAGTCGTGCACGTCTAAGGATGTTTACGGTAAGTACACCCGTAAAATTCGGACATCGATGGCAGTAACTTCACGGCTGACGTTATCTTTCATTTCCTGTAATGGAAGTGGATTTGTTTCACACATGTTGCCCTCAAGTGTCCCCACAGGAAAAAATCACGTGTGATGCTCATGAATATCCGCTGACCGTTATTTCCTCTGTGAATACACAGTGGACTCGTTCCAAGGATACCCTAGATGTGTGGCATGTTGTCCTATCTTATTGGAGAAAGCAGTATTTTCTTTGATATTCAGTGAGCTGATCACAAAATAAATCAAAAATTTCCGTATATTTAGCAGTGTTGAGAGTAATGTAGAAAATATCGGTCCAAAGATGCATGTTCCTGTTACACCACACCAAACGCCGATTTTTTTCATCATGGAGTGATTGGTGACACACAGTGTTAGGGATATCCTTTGCCCGGTACCTCGTGTTCTGTGAATTCACATGACCGGGAAGATGAAACGATGCTCCATCACTAATGATGTAAACAAAAGGGTCTAGCAAACCATCGTTAACGTTATTCAAAAGCCACTTGCTATAATCCACCCGTCACTGACTGTACTCTCCTATGCCGGCCGCTGTGGCCGAGGAGTTCTAGGCGCTTCAGTCCAGAACCACGCTGCTGCTACAGTCGCAGGTTCGAATCCTGCCTCGGGCATGTATGTGTGTGATGTCCTTAGGTTAGTTATGTTAAAGTAGTTCTAAGTCTAGGGAGCTGATGACCTCAGATGTTAAGTCCGATAGTGCTTAGAGCAATTTGAACCATTTTGTAATCTCCTGTAATTCTTGCACAATCACCACACGATTTGGCTTTACATTGAGACATTTTAATATCCGCTGGCAACTCTTCCTGCTTATATATGCCTGTCTGATCAAATGCGAGCAGACTTCTTTGCCTCTGAATTATTCTTCCGCGACTGTCTGCAGTAACTTCTGGTGTAGGAACCAAATGAATTCATCGTCGTTTTACACGTTCTCTGATCCGTAGAAACATCAGTTATTATACGGATCTGTATTGCTCTTTCTACTAGGAGTATTCTATCCCGATACTTGACCCCAAATATTTTGCGGGTTTCCTTAATGGAGCCTGTTTTCGCGTATGCTTCACTATTTAAATTCAGTCTTCTATTGAGAAAGTCATTTTGCAGACCGCAAAGAGAAACGTCTAAATTCACTCATGAAATAAAACGAAATGCTGACAGAGGATTGCTAGAAATCGATTACTACATAAAACTGTCTATTGCTGCAGCAGTGTATTCGATGTCAGTTGTCGAAATATTGCATACACATTCAAAGGACAGGTGAGCTACCTTTAACTGCGCCACACTGTATGTACTAATACGAAAGTGATTATTTATGAAATCTGAGGAAGGTGCTCAACAGAGGCCTAATTTCTTGAATCAGCACAGTCAAAGGCGGGTGGTAACACGGTCGTATATATCAACGGACGACAGGCCCCTCGCAGTGCATATCTACGAGCGGGCGGTAATTTCGGGAGAAGCGAGGACGCTTATTCTGAGGGCGCAGCCTAGGTGGCGCCGCGGCGGCATCTCCGCAGCTCCGCTCGCTCCTGGGCCCTGCCTCGCCACCCTCGTAAATTATCCTGGATCTTTAATAAATCGCATTCCTGCGTAGCGTCGCAGACAATGCAGCCTTCTTCTAATGAGAGCACTTAACTCTTGGGCGGCGACAGTAACGGCAGTTGCGGAGCAGCGAGCGACGTCTCCAAAGTGTGCGGGAGCGTATTAAATTCCCACCTTCTCCCTTTTGTCCAGTCGCTCTGCCCCATAGCGGCGCTTTAATTGGCTTGTATAAATTTTATAGAGCGCTTCGCACTGTTTACAGCTTGCAAACCTTGTTTCCTGTCTCCATGTTTCTTCGCAAGCACCTTCGCATGCGGCAGTACGCGAGAAGCCGGGAGGTAGTTCGCACCTCATGGACACTCTGTCTTCTAAAGGTTACCTGCTACCGTTTGTTTATTTTCGTACCTCTAAACAGCTGGTTTCTGTTCAAAAGATACAGCGAAACAGCCTGATAATGGGACAAGTAATTTTTGTGGGGCTTCTTTGTGTGCACCGCTGACTAATAGCGAGAATTGAGTACAGCCCTCTGGAAAACGTGATGCGTCGTTCTCATTTCTTTTACATTAGGTGCATATTTTTCAATATTCTTCTGATCATAGGAAACCACTAAGAGCTGATATCTCGTTAACAGTACCTGAGAGGGAAAACATAGCATTTAATTGCACTTAGCAATAAGTAAAGTGTAGGATGACAGTCTGGATCTGGACTAAAGAAAAATAAAGAGACGTTCATAGGATTTCTCGACCCGGAAGGAGCGTTCTATGATGTCAAACGGTGCAAGATGTTCGAAATCCTGAGGAAAATAGGGGTAAACTTTAGGGAGAGATACGTAATATATAAAATGTACAAGAGCCAAGAGGGAATAATAAGAGTGGAAGACCAATAACGAACTGCTCGGATTAAAAATTACGTAAGAATGGGATGAATTCATTGACGCCCACTGTTCAATAATAATAAGGAATAATGGAAATAAAAGAGAGGTTCAAGAGAAGAATTAAAATTCTACGTGAAAGGATATTAATGATAAGATTCGCCGATGACATTGCTATCATCAGTGAAAGTGAAGAAGAATTACAGGATCTGCTGAATGGAACGAAGATTCTAATGAGCACAGTATGTGGACTGGCTGTAAAAAGACGAAACTAATCAGAGGTATCAGGAATGAGCTTACTTATCAGCAATGATGGTCACGAGATAGATGAACCTAAGTTCTGCTACCTACGAAGCGAAATAAGCCATGATGAACGGAGCAAGGAGGGCATCAATATCAGACTGGCACTGGAAATAAGGGCATCCCGGCCAAGAGAATCTATTAGTATCAAACATAGGTTTTAATTTGAGGGAGAAATTTCTGAGAATCTACATTTGGAGCACAGCATTTTACGGTACTGAAACGTCAACTGTGGGACAACCGGAATAGAACAGAATCGAAGCATTTGAGAATGTTGAAAATTAGGTGGGCTGATAAGGTATGTAATTGGGACGTCCTGCGCAGAATCAGAGAGGAAAGAAATATAAAGAAAATGCTGGACAAGAAGTAGGAACAGATTGATGTGACCTGTTTAGACACCAGGGAATAAACATGGTACTAGAGCGAGCTGTAGAGGGTAAAAACTGCAGATGAAGACAGGGATTGGAATAATCCGATAAATAATTGGGGACGTAGCTTTCAAGTGCTACTCTGAGGTGAAGACGTTGAGACGAGAATAAAAAGTCTGGAGTGAGGATTAAGCTGGATATCTGTCATGCTGTAATCAAAGGGAGTGGGAAGGTTGCTACTTCGGGTGCGAGGAGAGTGTCTGTTTGGATGGCGGTTTCCGGCGATAGAGAGGCTGACTGGCTGATCTAGCTCTGGGAACACGGTTCACGGAGAACTCATTCAGTCCTCGGAAACGTTCATCAAGACGCCTTGCGAATCCTGGAGTCTCTGTGGAGCCCCACCAGCTCTGGAAACTCCGAAGCTGTTTTGTAAACCCGGCTGCCAAGTTTTTCTTTCCCGTCGACACTAATACCTGTTGCTCTCAGGCAACCGTTATACTACGAAATTTCTCTGGAACGAACAAGAGAGGCAGTGGAGATCGCAGGGAACAGATTGACATATGACATCTCGTCGTTGAAGCTGTTTATGAGACAGCCAGTCATAAGAAGTCTCAGGCCAAGGATGGTGTGGCCGAGTAGAGGAGTGAAAAGAGTAGTGAAGGCACTCGGTGTTGGCCCGGAGTTGAAGCTGATAGTGCAATTGTGAAGTGGTGACAGCGGCGTGAGGACAAGAGGGAAGTTCAGCAAGGACCGGTGGGTAACGGAGTGGTGAAGCGCTGACGGAGAGTCATAGTTCTTACTGTCAGAGATAAAGCGACCTGGTAAAATATCTATAGTTTCATTTATGGATTGGATGGGGTGAGGGAAAATAATTCTGATTGGTCGAAGACGGGAGGACTGCTAGTTTGTGAGCCAGAAAGAACTGGAAGTGTCTAAGGCCGTAACAGAGGTTATTTTAAGCCTTGTTTGTCAAAGTGTAAACACGGCGGCCTTTATTAGACCATACACACGCAGACACTTGTTGGGGGAAGAGGCCAAACAGCGAGGTCAAATGGCTCTAAGCACTATGGGACTTAACATCTGAGGTCATCAGTCCCCTAAACGTAGAACTACTTAAACCTAACTAACTTAAGGACATCACACACATCCATGCCCGAGGCAGGATTCGAACCTGCGACCGTAGCAGCAGCGCGGTTCCCACAGATTAGGGATGGATGGGGAAGGAAGTCGGCTGTGCCCTTTCAAAGGAACCATCCAAGACTTGCGTATATCATGAATCTGAGGGAAATCGGAAATGACGTGTAGTTGCAGTCACGGTGCAAGGTAATTTTAGAAATCAAATACATTAGCGTATGGTAACATTAGCAGTTCGCCACTTCGGAAATACCATCAAATAAGTTTGATAAGGTTGGATTTTTTGTTACAATTACAACTGATATGTCTACTGGCCCAAGCGGTCGACTAGTAGTGGCTTGTTAACAAGATAACAATAAGACTGAAGATAGCATGTTTACCATTTAAAGCTTAATCATAGCTGGAATATTAAGAAGTATACATATGGTGCCGCCCGGGGTAGCCGCACGGTCTGGGGATGCCTTGTCACGGTCCGGGCGGCTCCCCTCGTCGGAGGTGCGAGTCCTCCCTCGGGCTTGGGTGTGTGTGTTGTCCTTAGTGTAAGTTAGTGTAAGCTAGATTAAGTAGTGCGTAGGCTTAGGGACTGATGACCTCAGCAGTTTAGTCCCATAAGATCTTACCACAAATTTCCAAAATTTTATATACGTATGATCATCCACAGTTAATCTGACTTTCTTCTCACCAATCACTTAATAAAGAGTTTCCTAAACCGTACCACTTTTGAGATTTTATTTATTATACCCTAAACAGTGTCTTACAAAATGATTTAAACAACGCCATCCTCAACTGCCGGTGTGGTTCTTGGTATCTAATCCAAAGAAAGAAAATTCTGAGAAAGTAAACATATTACACTTAATTTTGTAAACATCTATACCTCGTACACGTTAGAAATCTAGTTTCATAACGTTTACCGATGGGTGCATAAATTGTACCACAGGATCAAAACGTCGTTCTCTATATATTTGTAAGACACTACCTAGCAACAGCTGCGTGAATATTCTCACACTTGGGTGGACACATACAAATACAGTGCCTGACACAAAAAAGTGACACACCTACAAAACATGGACGGATGTCAATTTAGCTTTGTACATGTACACACCATCGGCGGCAACGTAAATTACTGGAGCTGCAATTCTCCGTAACAGGTAGAAAGGCCATCACGTTGTAATAATATTGTTGAAATTCATTGTAGTTACCAGGCTTAGTAGGGCATATTAGAGGCGTCCAGAGAGTCAGGTACTGAGTAATAACTATGAAGGCACGGAGATGTCGACTGGTCGCTTGAGAGACTTTTATCAGCAACCGAAAGCGTTGAAAGTAACCTCACGTGGGTCTCAGTTTGCTCGACTGGTCGAATCGTGCTACATCCCTTGAGTAGGCTGCCGTTAACGTCACAACACAAATGGCTACGTCTAGAATCTTGTCATGACCGGGATGATGAATTGCGTCGCATTTTGTTCAGCGACGAATCGCAGTCCCGCTCTTACCCTGACGGCCTTCGCTGGCGAGTACGGCGGTCACCTGTGAGAATCTCCAATTCTTCCAGTGTTTTGGGGAGACAAACAGGTGTTACTTCTGGAGTGATGGTACGGTATTATTTCAGGTCACCGCTGGTAGTGATTGAGGGAACTGTCACAATACGGCAGTACATCGCGGACATACTGCTTCCTCATATATCACCTCTCGCGTAGTGTCATTTTTCATCAGCGCAGTGGCCCCTACGTACTGTGTACTTGATGTTGAGGTACTCCCAGAAAGACCCTTAGAGCTGAACAACTGTAAGTGCTGTCCCACTGCTAGTATGCGGGATATCAAGGATCAATCACAACTGTTGTCGGCCAGTTTTCCTCAGGAGAGGGCACAACGGGTTTATTTCACCCTTACCGAGCAAATAAACACATGCGTCCAGGCTAGAGGAAATACATTATCATAATGATAAGTGAGATCATAACATCACATATTGTCTTAACCTGTTAAGATTAATTTCGTTTACTTTTCCCATTTGGGGTGATTCAATTTCTTGTCAGGCTGTGCACATAAAAAATGCTGTACAAATGGATCTATTAAGATCACTGTGACTGTAGCAGTCATGCATTATTATCAATGCAAAGAACTGAAATGTGCCTTGTGACAAATTTACTAAACTACTCATTTACCAAAGAACTGTGTATTGTTATAATGTAGAAATAATTAATGTAAACCAACATAATCCGGTAATAACATTTTGAGAAATAGCAAAACGAATAAGTCACTCTTGTAGCCTTACAGTCCAAAATACTAATGAGATACTTTTCTCATTCGTGCCTGATGAGTATCTCTGCAGTAACAAAAGAATTTTACATTTCATTCTCATCAGCAAATTAAGCACCATAGATTGGAGACCCCTATAAAGGGGACAAGCACACATCACATACAATACAACAGTTCTCCACGACAAAACACAGTGACGTTTAAACCAACGTTTGGGATGAAAACAATGACTTTTTTATTTTATTCGACACAACAACATTGTAGATGAGAAGTGTTTCACATTTTTTTACTAAGCACAGCGCCATCTGATTTATGGTGTGCAACAGTGCTGTGGGTTGTGACTGTACGTTCACAATACACACGTGACAAAAGTCATGGAATAGCGATATGCACATACACAGATGATAGTAGTATCGCTTGCACAAGGGCATGAAGGAAATTTTGACATTCAACGCTGAATGGTAGGTGGAGCTAGACGTATGGGACGTTCTATTTCAGAAATTGTTAGGAAATTCAACACTCCGAAGTCCACAGTGTCAAGAGTCGGTCGAGAATACCAAATACGGGCACGACGTCTCACCACTGGCAACACAGCCGCCGACGGCCTTCAATTAACGACCGAGGGCATCGGCGTTTGTGTAGAGTTGTCAGTGCTAACAGATAAGCGAGACTGCATGAAATAACCGTAGAAATCAATGTAGGACGTACACGACTGACGCGAGGGCCTTTGCTAACAGCACAGTATCGCCTTTGGGCTCGTGACCATATTGATTGGGCCCTAAACTACTGGAAAACCGTGGCCTGATTAGATGAGTCCCGATTTCATTTGGTAACAGCTGATGGTAGGGTTAGACTGTGCCGTAGACCACGCGAAGTCATGGACCGAAGTTGTCAACAAGGCACTGTGCATGAATGTGTTGGCTCCATAGTGGCGTGGGCTGTGTTTACATGGAATTAACTGTGTCTTCTGGTCCAACTGAACGAATCATTGATTGGAAATGGTTACGTTTGACTATATGGAGACGGCTGGTAGCCATCCTGTGTGTCCCTGGGCCACATTTGTTTTCGACTGGTTTGAAGACCATTCTGAACAATTGGAGCGAATGTTTTGGCCGCTCCAGTCCCCCAACATGAATCCCATCGGACATTTGTGGGACATAATCGACAGGTCAGTTAGTGCACAATATCCTGCATCACCAACGCTTTCACAGTTGTGGATGGCAGTAGAGGCAGCTTAGCTCAATATTTAAGTTGGGGACATACAACAGCTTGTCGAGTCCATGCCACGTCGAGTTGCTGTACTACACCGCGAAAAACTAGATCCGACACAATATTGGGAATTATCATGACTTCAGTCACCTTAGTGTGTTGACATTCATGAGGCTATTTTGTGTTTTGAAAGACTGATGATTATTTTTATTTCTATAATAGTCGTTTTCATTTTTACCGCAATCTTTTGATTTAATACTATTTTAAAATTTTTATCCGCTCTTTTTCTGATACCGATTGGGACAACTTTTTTATAGCATGACTAGTTTGGATGCCCATGGATCATCTTCAGATCGTTGTAGTGGAATCTGCAACAATTGGTATCTAAGTTACACATCACCTAAAGACGATGCAGGGAGGCCGAAACTAGTCATGCTATACAGAAACTGTGCGACTGGGGCTGAAAAATCAAAGGTATAAAATTTTTAAAAGATCATTACAGTTTCTGAATGCTCTCGTGAGATATATGTCGCCTATAGTGCAGCTGTAGTAGATGCTGAGTATTTTACTGTGCGTGATGAGGTTGTCTTCTTGATCTAATGGTTAATGGGAATCGTCGTATCATTCATTTAGGAAGAAGCACCGAATTTTTTTGTTGTCGGCTTGGTAAATTAGCTGCTTAATAAACTGTTGTGTACACTGAAGAGCCAAAGAAACTGGTACACTTGCCTAATGTTGTGTAGGGCTCCCGCGAGTACGCAGAAGTTCCACAAAACGACGTGACATAGACTCGACTAATGTCTGAAGCAGTGCTGGACGGAACTGACACCATGAATCCTGCAGGGCTGTCCACAAACCCGTAAGAGTACGAGGGGGTGGAAATCTCTCCTGAACATCACGTTGCAAGGCAAGCCAGACAAGCTCAATAACGTTCACGTATGGGGAATTTGGTGGCTAGCGGAAGTGTTTAAACTCACAAGAGTGTTCCTGGAGCCACTCTGAAGCAATTCCTGATGTGTGGGGTGTCGCATTGCCCTGCTGGAATCGCCCGAGTCCGTCTAAATGCACAACGAACATGAATGGATGCAGGTGATCAGACAAGATATTTACTTACGTGCCACATCTCAGAGTCGTATCTAGACGTATCAGGGTTCCCACATCACTCCATCTGCACACGCCCCACACCATTACAGAGCCTCCACCAGCTTGAACAGTCCGCTGCTGAAATGCAGGGTCCATGAATTCACGAGGTTGTCTTCTTACCCCTACATGTCCATCCGCTCGATACAACCCGAAACGAGATTCGTCCTACCAGACAACATGTTTCCCGTCATCAACAATCCAACGTCGGTGTTGTGGGCCACGCGAGGCTTAAAGCTTTGTATCGTGCAGTTATCAAGGGTACACGAGTGAGCCTTCGGCTCCGAACTCCTATATCGACGATGTTTCGTTGAATGGTTTGCACGCTGGGACTTACTGATGGACCAGCATTGAAATCTGCAACAATTAGCGCAAGGGCTGCACTTCTGTCACGTTGAACGATTCTCTTCAGTCGTCGTTGGTCTCGTTCTCGCAGGATCTTTTTCGGCCACAGCGATGTCGGAGATTTGATATTTTACAGGATTCCGATAATCACGGTAAACTCGTGAAATGGTCTTACGGGAAAAGTATTATTTCATGATACATCGGAGCTGCTGTGTCCCATCACTCGTGTGCCAACTATAACACCACGCTCAAACTCACTTACACGTCAATACCCCACCGTTGTAGCAGCAGTAACCGATCCAACAACTGCGCCACACACTTGTTGTCTTATATAGGCGTTGACGACCGCAGCGGCGTATTCTGCCTGTTTACATGTCTCTGTATTTGAATACGCATGTCTATACCAGTTTCTTTGTCGTTTCAGTGTATTGTACATCTGCCTGCATAGCTGTCAAGAAGCGGTCAATTCCTGCGTATCTGAACAGCTCGTGTCCCCATGAATTTGGTGTAGAGCTTGCTGGAGTTTGCACTAATGCTGACGCCCATCAATCGTCGTTTGCAGCTAGTTTGTTACGTTTATGATTGTGTAATTCATCATGAATGTACAGTTTAACGTTTCATGTAATCTGTCTTTTGGAGGTGAGACGGAATTTTTACTTCTGATTATATGTACTTATTTCCTTGTTGCAGTATTATTTATAATACAATAAATTTATAATTTTTATGTGTACACAGTAATGTTGTGCGCATTCAAATCATATTATTAAATTACCATGACGACATAAATTATTGAGTGCTTGAAAGAGAGAGGAACCGGTGTGGATGGAGACAGTTGAATGACAGAATAGTCGAGACAGGAATAATGTCACTTCGTGAAACTGACTAGTGACACGTTTTGTGAGAGTGATGAAACGTTTAGTTCAAATATAAGACATTAATAATTAGTCGTCTCTGTAAAGGAAGCTTAGAGGGATCATAGACTGTTGCGGTTTGGAGAGTAACGTTTAAAATCATCTGCTAACGGGCGTTAAGTACCCGGTGTTCTACACTTAAACAAGGGAAAACATTATTTACTTATCATTCACGTAAATAGTGTTTTGGAATGAAGAACATGTGCAAGTGATGATAATGTGAGAGAGTAGTACGTCGAACCGTAATCAATAAACTATTCTCCGTTTTACCATAACAAAACCTTAATGTGTGACCTATAGCAATGAACCTGATGTTTGTGCGAATTTACTGTCCAAACCGACTGAACATCCTGCCATTACACATATTATATTTTCAACAACAAATAATTTATAACCATCAATAACTTTAACAGGGGATTTTGTGATAGTGAAAATAAGGATTCGCCATACTAGAAGCAGCGAGGCACATCGCACGTCACCTACATGTGCCATCAGTAAGAATATTCTCCCTTAGCTACTTTTTTGGTCGTAGAAAAAATTGACAGCAGACAGAAGTGAGCACAGTAAACTATATCACGTGTACATTCAGAATCTGCTTAGTATTTATATATGGAAACAACACACAGTTTTAAGACTTCCTGCTCCTATCTGGCGATGGAAGCTGTTTATTTAACATCTGTTAACCAGTAACAATCCAAAAATGAAGGTCTTCTTCAGAGCTTGCAGTATATTAAACATCTATTTTTTTATTAACCAGCAATAATCGCATTAACGAAGTGCAATATTGCACCTTTACTAGCAGCGATTGTTTCTTATTATGAAAGTATACAAGTGGTAATTAGTGAGTACTTGAGAACAATTCGGACTGTTCGAGCAATTGACGGTGGAGATCGAGACATGTCGGATTTTTCTCTAGGTGTCGTTCGCCCCACATACTGGTGACTTATGATGGTACTGTCTCCATGACACGTCACAGTATCATTAATTTATTATGGACTTCAATCATAAAAAAGCCGTGAAACACGTACTGCAGTCGCTTATAAGGTGGTAGTTTCCTGTAAACACAGTTGTTAATAAATGTTTAAGTGATCTTAATCGGGATTAAATCTAATTAGCGAGTTTTGTGAATATTGTTGACACTGTCAACCAGCAGACACGCAATCTGTAATAATGTTTTCTTTATTTTTTTAAATGTAAAATAGGTATTGAAAACTCATGCAGACAAGATCGCACATATAAAATCTTGGATACATCAGTAGTTTCGGTTAACAATTTAGCCATCTTCGTATCATAAAACCATCTTGATTAGTGTTTGTGCCTTTATGGGCTCACACATCATTGAAATCTTTCTTAAATTGACAAAACACGTACCTGAAACAGTAAAAAACAACGTTTCATTGATCGCGCCCAGTGAAATTAAACGATGGTCATGAAACAAAGTCGTCATGCTCTTAAAACTTAATAACTGACACAATCAGTATTAACGCCATTTTGTATCAAGTATTTAATGATATCTTTTACGAAATTATGTAAATACTGATCGCTTTACTTACTGAGTTTTAACGGCATAAAGTCTTTGTTTTATGACCATCGTTCAATTTCGTCGGCCGCGAACGATGAAAAGCTGTTTTTAGCTGTGGCATGTATGGATGTTTTCATTTTAAGAAAGATTTCACTGTTTCATGAAGCCGTAATGGCATCAACACTAACGAAGAATATTTTATGATCTGAAGAGGGCTAGATTGTTAGTCGAAACCAGCAGTCCATCCAAATAAAGATGATTTCATGTGCGATCTTCATGCGTTTTCAATACCTAAGATAAATAAAAAAGATATCGAGCTTTAGCCCATCATGTGATCTAATGATTACTGTTGGTGCTACATCCATGAGCCACTTTTCTACGTTCTTGCAGCAGGAAGATTAATAGGATTTATTTCGTTTTTGTGCAATCATTACCAAATTAATATTCTTCCTTGCATTATCTGAATGTTACCATCTTGTTTTAAAACTGATTCAGCTGATAACATTTTCATTAGTTATCCTAAAATGTGAACAAACATGGAAAAGTTGATTTTCAGCTCGCTTGGTAAATTATTACACTCTCTAACAACTAAATAAAAGATTGTTTTGGGCTCCAATTGGGTAAAATTTTCGAGGGATGAAATTATAGCCTTTGACTGCTAGCATCACATAAAGGGTTCACGAACGACTTTATACCCAGTGTCCATAAATATCGAATGACATTCGTATCGCAAATAACTTGAAATGGAACAGCTGTTTGTACGTTGATACTGTTTTTTACCATTTTCACATGCATTCATGGAATGGTCAAATATCAAACAAAGCTAGCTATAGTTTTGTTCGTGTAGCAATTTGTTTGCTTCTCTCGGTCGCTTGTTCTTGCGCCGTGTGGGTTTTCGAGCAGCTCTGAGGCGTATCGGAAAATTTCTAGCTCGTTCGAACGTATCATTTGCCCAGCCATGGTGACATTGTTGTGCACCTGAATAAATTTTATGTGTTTTTTGTGAATTCAATTCGGACGCCTAAGAAGGTCACTAGTATAGAAAAAAATGAGATGGAACATATCTATGGCGATGCATCACTTTTACAATACGCTACCATTTAACTACTGTAACGGAAAATGCCTTGTAAGTTTATACGCTACTGCAGTGCTTGTGTTATTCGAATTACGATGTCCGAAGGATCTTGAAATAACACAGGCACTGCAATATCGTATTTATCCGCCGCGACCGGGCAAGCGAGTTTCAAGTAAAATTTCCCCTGTAAAGGAACATACATAATGGATGCATAGGTACAGGATGTTGACACATGGTTGACGACTTTTGGAAGTTTGAGTCTGGCCGTGAGTCGTGCTCGGGTAGCTAAATGGTATTTGCCGGCAGCCCTGGCGTCCATCTACTTCATCCAGGCTTTTGACCTTGTGGGCCACACTTTCCTCACGGCCGTTCTATGGCGGATGGAATAGCCCGACCCCTTTATCAGGTGTTGACACGCTGTCTGCATGGTTCTACTTCTTGAGTTCTTGTTAGTGGAAGAAGACGGCACCCATGCCGAACCGCCGATCAGTTCGACAGGGATGCCTATTATCTACAGTGTTATTTGCATTGGCCTTAGACCCTTGTTGTGTGGTCTCCGAGACAGGGTCACTGGGATACTGTTTGACGGCTCCATCTTTCGCTGCACCGCATATGCGAATGATTTGATGATCGTCATATTTGCTGCTGCCGATAGGGTGGCGGCTTTGGACTGGATTGCAACCTACGGTACAGCTTCTGGCAAATCAACGTTGACAAGTCCGTCGCCTTGAGCATCGGGATAGGGCTACCGCAGGAACACATTGGTCCCTTACGCTTCAGTGATACTGTCCGCTGCTTGGGCTTAGATTTCATGAACGACATGCGACGCGCGACGACGCTCAATTATCGACGCCTTCTTAACCAAATTCGGGTCGGAATTGCAAATCAGCGCTTGCGGTCCCTCAACATCGTTCAACATCGTCCCGCATACTGCATGTCGCCCAAACGCTACCCATTCCGAACCCCTTGGCGCGTAGCATTACGGCAGCGCTGGGATACCTCGTCAGCGCTGGTATGTTACTGAAGATCAGTTACGTATCTCTTACCCTCCTCAAAGAAAAAGATGGTCTCGGCCTACTTAATGTACATGACAGGGCCGTTGCCCCCTATTTTAGCTCACAATTATGCCTGCTGCGCCGTTGGCCTGCAAGCCTCACGCCTTTGCTTCTGACGACGCTACGACCTGCTTCACTAAGAGCGCCGGTGCCGCTACGGGACATCCCAGCGCCCCTCTTTTATGTGGGACGTTTCTATTTAGTACAAAGTTATTCCAATGTAGAGCTCACGACACCACGAATGGCCACAACTCGACGATTATATGGCGACATGCTTCAACGGCGCCCTCTTAATGTGGTCGAACTAAAATATCCTGATGTACGATGTATGTATGTGGTATGTAAGACTGTACACGATGCCATGCTTGATTCCGATGTTGTTTCCCAATGGTACGAAGTCGTTAACGGGAAGCTGCTGACACATGAACGTTTCTACAATATCCACATGGCAGAATCTCTCAATTGTGTGGGTTGTAATACAGTAGACTCTGACGAGCACCGCCTCAGATGTGGAGACGCGAAGCCGGTTTGGCACCAAGTGCGGCGGATGCTGGCTTATTTCTTGCGAGTTACGCCGCAGCATATATCTGCACGCACGTTATTCTTTTCGGATGAAACACTCTACCCCAAGACTCGGACCAACTACGTCACATGGATACGGGGACATGAGGTTCATTTCCTCTATCGTAACGGACACAAGAATTTACTTGTCTTCTGGCTCTATGAGCAAGAAAGACATCATGCTATTGCCGTGCATACCAGATAGCGACGATGCTTCGCAAACTACCTGTGGAGTGCCTTTCACAGCCCGCCATATAGTTGGAACGTTCCAGGCAGTGGTAGATGAGGTCAGAACGAAGTGCAAACGATCATGCATTGAACTATCTTTATCAGTAGGCCCAGTTGCTGGGAAGCCTGGCTACAAAGTGGTAACATTATTTTCGTGGTATTTTTGTTTACTATCTTCGATGGTGTCTTCATTCTGTTTTAGTTTTCCAGGCATGACTATCGATGACTGCTCGCACATTGATATCTATATGTCCATAATACACATAACGAAAACGAAAACCCTTCCGCACCCAACTAGAAGTACCGTTCCTCCACTTCCCACTTCCTTTCATCGTGTTTTTGTGGGCTGGTGCACACACGTAAATCTCATACAGTTTAGTTTCTTCACATTTTAGATGGGAGGTGGTTACGTATGGTTAGGATTGCAACGCATGAAGTGGTGGGAGTTCATTTTTGTTAGGCAGGGACACAGGTGGCGATGCCCCGTAGGGATGGCTATGATTTTGTTTTATTACTTTTTGTTAGGTACCCCATAAAACTAAAACAGCACACCGTCGCAGTAAATAGAAAAAAAAGTGGTAAGGGGACTGCTCGCGATAAGCGAGAATCCGGGTTCGAGTCCCAATATTGCACAAATTTTCACTGTCGTCTTTGCTTTATACAGCTGATGGTAGTCCAGATTCTTAACTGCGAATACATTTAATGTGCCTTGTAAGTTTAGTGAGAGCCTACAGGCGCTGCGCTGCCACCCATCGCTCGCGCGCGGAGAGCGGGTAGCGGACCTGCTGGGCGTTATTCACAGGCGGGTCACGTCCTTCGCCGCGTCTGCGGATGAGCCGCATAGACGGAGAGAGCAGATTAATAGCCAGCCGTCCGCCTAATCGTCTCCTACCTCCCAAGCCAGATTTCATTAAGCACGAGGGCTTTACCACTGGAGAGGTAGGTGAAACACGTCGGTCGTTAGAGTATTACGTATCGCACGGTGTAGTAATACGAAATCTTGTTCAAGACTCTCACTTTCTCACTTTAAAATTACCAACTGAGTTTTACCGTATGTGTTCCTTTTTGTCGAGACACATATCCATTTGAAAGTGTTCTTTACATGTTACTTTCATTACTGAGCGTCATTACTAATGTAGCCATTACACGTAAATACTTCTTTGCTCCCCTAGCAAATTTATTCTCGTCACTGACCTGTTTGAAAGGATCCTCCTTCCTAATCAGGCTTTTTCCTCGATATTTTGATGAAGAGTCTCGTGGCAATATTGACATTAATTATAACAAATGAAATATTCAAAATTTGAAGTCGTCGTCATGCCAAAATAAATTCAAGTGCCTCACGTACGTCACTACGGAGAGGTATAGATATTCTGCTTATGGTGGCCTGCATCTGCACTAATAAGGCACTGCGGCATACGGCCGCGGTACGACAATAGCTGTTTATTTAATATTTTGTTAAGTCCAAAATCGGTTAAAAATTACGATGATAATTTGAAGAACTTGACTGCCATCTTCAGATGTAATTAATCCGCCAGCAGCTTTGTTAAGATAAACATCAATCTACAAAGATTAAGGACGAAAGTAACTTTAGCGTGGTGTATCACTGCGGCGTAACAGAGCTCGATGAAACTTGCAACTTGGATCATAAATACACTCCTGGAAATGGAAAAAAGAACACATTGACACCGGTGTGTCAGACCCACCATACTTGCTCCGGACACTGCGAGAGGGCTGTACAAGCAAGCAATGATCACACGCACGGCACAGCGGACACACCAGGAACCGCGGTGTTGGCCGTCGAATGGCGCTAGCTGCGCAGCATTTGTGCACCGCCGCCGTCAGTGTCAGCCAGTTTGCCGTGGCATACGGAGCTCCATCGCAGTCTTTAACACTGGTAGCATGCCGCGACAGCGTGGACGTGAACCGTATGTGCAGTTGACGGACTTTGAGCGAGGGCGTATAGTGGGCATGCGGGAGGCCGGGTGGACGTACCGCCGAATTGCTCAACACGTGGGGCGTGAGGTCTCCACAGTACATCGATGTTGTCGCCAGTGGTCGGCGGAAGGTGCACGTGCCCGTCGACCTGGGACCGGACCGCAGCGACGCACGGATGCACGCCAAGACCGTAGGATCCTACGCAGTGCCGTAGGGGACCGCACCGCCACTTCCCAGCAAATTAGGGACACTGTTGCTCCTGGGGTATCGGCGAGGACCATACGCAACCGTCTCCATGAAGCTGGGCTACGGTCCCGCACACCGTTAGGCCGTCTTCCGCTCACGCCCCAACATCATGCAGCCCGCCTCCAGTGGTGTCGCGACAGGCGTGAATGGAGGGACGAATGGAGACGTGTCGTCTTCAGCGATGAGAGTCGCTTCTGCCCTGGTGCCAATGATGGTCGTATGCGTGTTTGGCGCCGTGCAGGTGAGCGCCACAATCAGGACTGCATACGACCGAGGCACACAGGGCCAACACCCGGCATCATGGTGTGGGGAGCGATCTCCTACACTGGCCGTACACCACTGGTGATCGTCGAGGGGACACTGAATAGTGCACGGTACATCCAAACCGTCATCGAACCCATCGTTCTACCATTCCTAGACCGGCAAGGGAACTTGCTGTTCCAACAGGACAATGCACGTCCGCATGTATCCCGTGCCACCCAACGTGCTCTAGAAGGTGTAAGTCAACTACCCTGGCCAGCAAGATCTCCGGATCTGTCCCCCATTGAGCATGTTTGGGACTGGATGAAGCGTCGTCTCACGCGGTCTGCACGTCCAGCACGAACGCTGGTCCAACTGAGGCGCCAGGTGGAAATGGCATGGCAAGCCGTTCCACAGGACTACATCCAGCATCTCTACGATCGTCTCCATGGGAGAATAGCAGCCTGCATTGCTGCGAAAGGTGGATATACACTGTACTAGTGCCGACATTGTGCATGCTCTGTTGCCTGTGTCTATGTGCCTGTGGTTCTGTCAGTGTGATCATGTGATGTATCTGACCCCAGGAATGTGTCAATAAAGTTTCCCCTTCCTGGGACAATGAATTCACGGTGTTCTTATTTCAATTTCCAGGAGTGTAGAAAGAACTACGACAGTATAGTAAGGAAGGTAACTGAAAGAAATATGCAATGAGATGAACAGAAACGACACTTTTACTCAAAGACAATTAATTACAACGAAACTATGATTCGTGATGGTCTCCTGGACATTATGAAAAACGGGACACGGTTCTTAAGTTCTTAATAGGATTCATTGCATTTATTTATTTGTGGTGTAGATTTCATGGATTTGGCATTATATAAAACAGAGTGACAAATTTTCACAATGTAGTCATAAGGATAAAGCAGAACACACCAACAGTGTATATATGAATTTGTATTTTAAAGTAAGACCATTAATCGAGTCAAGTGTAGAGCTTGAAACTTAAAAAACTCACTTTTTTCTCCTGGATATGCTGTAAGGCGAAATTCGATGACAATATGCTGAAGAATAGAACAAAAACCAGTCCATGTCGCTAATATTTTATTTTTCATTCGATGACTAGTTTCGGGCCGAGACCCATTTTCAACTCAACATAACAAAGTAGAAAATGGCATTTTCGAAGATGTGAACAAAATGTGTAATGTACATTCACAGTGCATACAGTTAACATTTACCTCTATGCACTGTGGATGTACATTACACATTTTGTTTACATCTTTGGATATGCCATTTTCAACTTTGTTATGTTGATTTGAAAATGGGTCTCGACCCGAAACTAGATAACTTGGACTGGTTTTACCTTCTATTGATTACCAGAAGTTGCTGACCGAAGTTACTCCAGCATGCTGTAAGTTCGTTTATATCTAACTAGGTTCTCCGCAGTGGAAGGTCGGTGGTTCGCTTATTTCCCATTTGTAAATTGAGACACGACAGATACCTTGCTACTTCCATATTCTGTTGAGTGTTTTCCACAAGTGACGAAGCATTTCCATTCCGGATTGTGATGAAGTATGTTTGATAGTACGTGGAGCTTGAGCCGGTTTCAGAGCTTCGAAATATTCTCTGTACGTGTCGTTAATTTTGAAAATGTCCCTCAAAAGAGGTTCTCCTAATAGTAGTGGGGGAAATTTAGACTTTAGCGTCTGTAGAACAGTGATAGCCAGGTCACTGTGCACGGGAAGGCATGGATTGCTACAATTTTGTTGTAGTCCTTAACTAATCTCTTCTGTCTGCGAAAATGGCGAGGGGCGATTTGGCTCGGAACAGGTATCCAGAGAAGGGGAGCGTCTTTTTTTACAACCACTATTTATTCTCACAACCTCATTTAGTTTGTTGTCAATCTTCAAGTGGTGGCTGTTTAACCAATCTGGACCACACTATTCGGCAAGCAAGTAGGGAAGCCTAAGTGCTGATGTTCTAGGGGTGGTTGCCTTCGCCCTCAAGAGGTACCGAATAGCTTACGTATTATATTGTTCCTTGTGCAGCGTTTTGATCCAATGTTTTCTAAATAATTTTTAAAAAGTAGTGTCAGTGTACTGTTATCCCTAAATATTTTAAGGAAATATTATAACGAACTAAGTTACTGTTGAAGTATACTTGGGGCCTTAGACGTGCTTTTTTATTATTGAGGAAGGCACGACACTTCAGTTTTGGTCTTGTTTGGAGTTAGTCTCCAGTTCGCAAAGTGTATCTCCAGCTCTGTAAGGTCTTCCGTTGCGACGTTGATCCAGTTCTTTATGAACTAACTGCGGGAGGTAAGGGCAACATCGTCGGCATTTATACATTCTGCAGATGTATTTGGCATATTCGAAGTACAAGGTGTAAATTTTAAGTTGACAAACCAGAATAACTCGAAAAATAAGCTTCACACGAAAAAATGTGTAGAATGCAAAGTTGATTATTTTCGAGGGGGACATCTGCTGGTGATAAAATTAGCCAGCCACCCCAGCCCCCCGGGGGGGGGGGGGGGGTAACTTAGAATTCAATTATTTCTAGTGTGATGGGAATGTTTATCAGGAATACGACGGCCTAGCACGAGTACTGTTTATCAGTTCTCATGGCGAATATTTATATAAATTCGCTGGAAAGGGATGTTTATAGTGAGGAACTAGATCTATGGAAAAAGTCATCTGTTGTAGACTGTATGTTGATGATACATTTGCAGTCGCAAAGGGCGCGGTATTTAATTCGCGTCATAAGAACATAGAATAGACGCTAGAAGATCAAGTGGAAGGGAAATTTATCATCCTACACCTTACGGTAACCAGAGAGGGGAATCGTTTAGGATTCAAAATATATATGAAACCGGCTCATACTGACACTAAACACCATAATAGTTCTAACCATCCAAGACCCCATGAAAGGGCATTTTTAACGCAGTGGTTGAACGCGTACGCAAATTACCTTTGGATGAGATGGAGATAGGTACTGAACTCTGGCTGCTCGAGCAGGTGGCCGCTGCCAGCGATTACAGAGCCCAAAACCGTTAATAATCTGTACCGTAAGTATAGACAAGTGAAGCACGGGCTTAATAAAGAGATCAGGTGTATTACTGTACACTAAAGTGGGTAAGTAAGTGAAAATCTAATTGTTTTCCACAGTATGCAATATTACATACAGGACCTGGGGTCTGTTAAAAAATAGATCGGCAAATACCAAGTAATCCAGCTGAGAGTAAAAACTGCAATAAATTCGAGACTGCAGATTTCTACGAAATGCAATGTGGTACCTATGAGTACCTGTGATAACTACTACGTAGGACAGACAGGCAGGAGTTTTGAGATGTAATACAAACAGCAGATCAGTCGGTAGAACAGAACGGGTTAGGGAGAAATTTAAGAAATGAGGGTCATTTCCCAAGTACCATAGAGAGTAAAAAGAGAATTTTACACAGAGCAGGAAAAGGGTCCAAATTAGATATCCCTGAAGAGATGGATAAATATAGGGCAAGGGCTATACAAACAAATGAACTGGTAAATGAGCAGGCAGAGTTTAAGTATAGCAGACTCTTTAAATTTTTCAAAAATTTATTATGGTGTATAGAGCTTATCGTTCAGATATTGCTGTAAGGCAATGTAATACTATATACGATGTGATGGTTATTGCTCATTTGTGTGTTGTGAGTTTGACATTATAAAACATAAAGATCGTCTGAGGTGGTATCGGGTTTACACCCAGTGCATACTCGTGACTCTCGATATGGATTACAACATAAATGTGTAGTATATACACTGGTGTTCAAAATTAAAGCAACAAAGTGAACTTTTGCAACGTTGCATTTATTTTTCCATAAAACAGTATAATTATGTGATAGTAAAGCAGAAACAATATAAATAATGCAGGACGTAAACAACTGCGACGAGTACAACGGCAGACAAAAATGTTCTTCGTTCTTTTTTCCAATTCAACGGGTTTACACGCACATTCCGACAATTGGTTAATGAGCTCAGTATGGGGTGTGACAATCTTTGGCAGAAATACAGGCCAGACAAACTACGGCGAATGCTGTGAATGATGTCATCAATCTCATGTCGAGGCAATAACGCCCATTCTTCCTGCAGCGCTGCTCAGAAGTGGCTGAGAGTATTTGGTGGATGCTGACGTTAGGCAACCCTCGTCGCTAGTGCATCCCAGACGTGCTCTATGGGATTAAAATCGGGAGAGCGAGCAGGCCACGCCGGGCGTACAACATCTCCGTTTCCAAGAAAACATCAACGATACATGCTATATGAGGTCGAGCATTATCGCCCGGCAATACGAAATCTGGGCATCTCGCAACAAACGCACATTCGGTTCTAATATCTCGTCACGATACTGTCAGAATTAGCAAGAATTAGCGGCAACAACTTTGTTGTAACAACACTCAGTACCGCACCATTGAAATCCACAGAAATAACCGCGTAAGGGGTCTATTTAGAAGAGTAGATAAAAATTCTTTTAGTACTGTCGTTAGAGACAGACTCCATTCCTTCCATACTGTGTAAGCCTAAATCAGACGCAGTTTAAATACATAGTGTTGACGGCAACTGAGTATTATATCAAGTAAATTAACTCGACGGAATATGGTACAGAAAACAAATCGATACAATGTTGTAGAAGCAACGAAATGAACATGCTATATTTAAAAGAATGTAAAATCTTTAAGATTGGCGACGGGTTTCAGGTGCTCATAACTTTGTGCGGTCTCCAATACGAGATGCTTATAATAGTTTTCACAACGAAGCTCTTTTTACAAATCTGACAGAGAATCCACAGAAGTTCTGGTCGTACGTAAAGTGTACTAGGGGCAAATGTAATCGGAGACAGCGCAAGTAAAGGGAGATTATTAAACACAGTTTTCGATAATTCCTTTAATAAAGAAGACCCTCGAAGTTCGAAGGAAGAACAGCAGCCAGCATGAGTAATTTGGAAGTAGTTTCTCCCAGTGCAGCGATGAGACTTGGGTCATTTAGTAAAGGTAAGACTTCCGGTCAAGATTCTGTGCCATACAGGTTCCGTTCGGAAAGTGCTGATGTAATAGCTCCCTTTTTTTTAGGAATAATATACAACCGCTAGCTCAACTAAATATCTAAAACTAAAGACTGGGAAGTAACAAGGTCTTACTAACACACAAGAAAAGAACTAGAAGTAATCCTCTGAATTGCCGACTCATGTCACTGAAATCGATTTATAGGATCTACGTACACTGTGTTTGAACAATACGGAATACGTCGAGGAAAACAACCTATTAACTCATAGTCAGCACCGACTCAGAAAATATCGTTGGAGCTATTTAGTCCTTTTTACGACAGGCGGTACTCTGAGGTACTCTGATGAACAATCGGCATTGTATACGCAGCTATGGAAGTCAGTCTGCGTCAAAAAAAAAAAAAAAAATATATATATATCCACTGTCAAACTTTTATCAGTAAGTTGTAGAAGTATTTGTAACAAAGTCTCCAAATTTACTGCCCTCCAGGAAAGTTATCACGCTGAGCTTATTCTGAGGGCCGAGAGCTAGCTGAAACCCGAAGAGGAAAGGTCTGAGATATTTAGTGAGTCATGTGTACCGGAAGACAGATGGGAGGCCATATGTTGGGAAGTGTTCCTTGCAGTTGACAAAAATGTTGTCTATAATGAGGTCGAAGTTGAGTGTGACAGTGTTTACCTCGTCGCTTATAATAGGTCTAGGTGAAATCAAGTTAATCGTTGGATATTTTTACCCTCAACCCGATTCTACTGTGGCAGTTACAGAGTCATTTAAAGAAAGACTACGGTCAGTAACGCGTAAATACCCAGTCATGCAGTACTAGTTGGAGAAGACTTTAACCTACTGAGTATGTTGATTCATTATAGAGGGTACAGAAAGACAGTTGTGCGAAGTACTTTTGAACAAGATTTCTGAAAGCTGTCTTGAGCAGCTAGTTCGGCAGCCCACACGTAATGGAGATATCTCAGACCTTGTACCTATAAATAGGCCGCATCTTATCGACAAAGCCAGTATAGAAAAGGAGATTAACGATCATGATGTTATTATAACAACTATGGCTACAAAAGTTAATAAATCAGTTAAGAAGCCTGGGAGACTGTTTCAAATAGCTCTGAACACTATCGGACTTAGTATCTGAGGTCACGAGTCCCCTAGAACTTGGAAGTACTTAAACCTAACTAACCTAAGGACATCACACACCTCCATGCCCGATGCAGGAATCGAATCTGCGACCGTAGAGGTCGTGCGGTTCCAGACTGAAGCACTTAGAACCGCTCGGCCACACCGCCGGCACTGTTTTTGGTAGAAAGAGCAGATAAACAGTTATTAGCATCTCACTTAGACAGTTAACTGACATTACTTAGTTCCAGTAAGATGGACGTAGAGGAATTATGGAAATAGTATAAGCAGATTGCCAATTGTGGTCGAAGAATTATGTGCCTAGTAAGTGCATTAAGGACAGAAAAGACCCATCATGGTTATATAACGAGATTCTGAAAATTCTGAGGATGCAGAGGCTGTGGGACTCTCGGTTCGAACGAGAACGCTCGAATAACGACAACCAAAGGTTAGCAGAGATTCGCACGTCTGTGAAAAAATCTACGCACGAAGCATACAACAACTACTAAAAACATACCTTGGCAAATATCTGGTAGAGAATCCGAGAAAATTCTAGTTCTATGTAAAATCGCTAAGAGAATATAAGGCTTCCATCCATTACTTGTTGACCGGTCTCATGTGGCAGCTGAAGATAGCAAAACAAAAGGCGAAGTTTCAAATTCCACGTTCAAGAAATCGTTCACGCAAGAGAATCGTAAAAAGAAATCGTCGTGTGACCACCGAACAGACTCCCGTATGGACAACATGGTATTAAGAATCCCTGGCACACAGAAACAACTGAAAGAGATAAAAACAAATAAGTCACCAGGTTCGGATGGGATTCCATTTTGGTTTTTCGAAGAGTACTCTACGGCATCGGTCGCTTACCTAGCTTGCATTTATCCCGAATCTCTCGCCCAACGCAAAGTTCGAAGCGAGTGGAAAAAAGCACAGGGGACTCCTGTACATAAGAAGGGCAAAAGAACGGACCCGAAAAATTACAGTCCAATATCCGTAACATCGGTTTGTGGCAGAATCCTTTAGCATATTCTCGGTACTACTACAATAATTTTTATTGAGACCGAGGCACATTTCATATTTCTAGATTTCCGGAAAACATTTGACACGGTGCCCCAATTTAGGTCGTTAAAGAAAGTACGAGCACATGGAGTAGGTTCAGTGATATATGACTGGCTCGAAGACTTCTTAAGTTATAGATTTCAGTATATTTTCCTCGACGGCGAGTGATCATCAGAGACAAGGGTATCGTCATGTGTGCCCCAGGGAAGTGTGACAGGACTTCAGTTACTCTCTGCACACATAAATGATTTGGTGGACAGGGTGAGCAGCAGTCTGCGATTGTTTTGTGATGATGGTGTGTTGTACGTTAAGGTGTCGAAGTTGAGTGACTGTAGGAGGATAGAAGACGGCTTAGATAAAACTTCAATTTATTTTGATGAATTGCGGCTAGCTCTAAACTGCAGAAAAATGTAAATTAATCCAAATGAATAAGAAAAACAAACGCTTAACGTTCGTATACAGGCGGACTATTAGTGGTGTCCTGCTTGACACAGTCACGTCATTTAAATATCTGGGGATATCTTTGCAAAGTATTTGAAATGAAACGAGCATGTGAGGATTGTTCTCGGAAAGGCGGTTGGTCGACTTCGGTTTATTGGGAAAATTCTAGGAAAGTGGGGATCCTCTGTAAAGGAGATCGGTAGTGCGACTTATTCTTGAGTTCTGCCCGAAAGTTTAGGGTCAGTACCAGGTCGGATTCAAGGAAGACATTGAAGAAATTCAGGGGCAGGATTCTGGCTTTGTTACTGCTTCAAACCACACGCAACACGCATGTGTTAAAAATATGCTTCGGCAACTCAAATTGGAATTTGTGGAGGGAAGACGACATTGTTTTCGAGGAAGACTGTTGAGAAAATTTATAGAACCGGCATTTCAAGCTGACTTCAGAACGACTCTACTGCCTCCATCAAATATTGCGCGTAAGGACCACGAAGATGAGGTACGAGAGATAGGGCTCGTATGGAGGAGCATAGACAGCCGTTTATCCTAGTTCTACTTGTGAATGGAACACGAAAGGAAATGACTAGTAGTGGTACGGGATACCTTCCGCCACGAGCCCTACGGTGGATTGAAGAGTGTCTATATACATTCAAATTTATGCTCACAAACGGTTTCTAATCAAATTGTGTGTTTCTAAAGTATCATCTTAGTTGTGGGATTATATTTGTGATTTCATGTTAATAAAACTGATTTTCGTAGTAACTGACAGGTTGTAGAATCAACTAAATGCCAAGGGATTACAATTAAAAACAACTTAAATTGCAGAGAAAATGTTTTGGGGAACGTGAACCGAAGACTACATTACTTTGGGATAACATTTAGAAAGTGCAAATAAATCTACTAAACGGATTGTCTACACTACGCTTATCCGTCTTCTTCTGGAGTACTGCAGGGTAGTATGTGATCCTTATCACATGTCACAGATGGATGACACTGAAAAAGATCAGAAAGAGCAGCTCGTTACGTACTATTGGAAATAGGGGAGAGATTGTCATGGACATCGTAAGCGATTTAGAGTGGGAATCACTCTTCCTTCTGAAGAAATCTCTTCACGAAATCCAAGTCACCGAATGTTTATTCCGAGTTTGAAAGTAGTTTATTCATTCCCGAATACATGGGACAAATGACTATAGTGATAAGATAAGAAATATCGGATCTCGCGGCGAAATATTTAGATGTTCTCTTTTCCCACAAACTATTCTAGGGTGAAGTGGTGGAGACATAGTCAGAACGTGATTCTATGAACCCTCTGCCGAACCCTTAAGTGTGAATTCCAGAGTAACCATGTAGATTCAGAGGTAATGAATCGGTAGAACTTAATTTCAGGGGTACAGGACTTGTCGTTTCACCGGAAACACGTGCAGTAAGTGCTCAAATGTAAATTACAGTCTGCTTATTTACGATTTCTTCGTAAGGTTCTCATCAAAATTATTTACTGTTAAATTTCCCATAGCATATCATGCAAGCATGGGATGAATCATAATTTTTATTTTTATTTATCATTTTCTCCTGTCAGGATCTGACGCAGATTCCTACTTTTTGCTTCGTAAGACAATTACATCTGTACCTCAATCAGTAAAACCGGAACCCTTGTATGATGGGCTGGTTTAAGGCACAAGCGACCCAAGCCCCTGCTTGGGGGGCGAAGCTAATAGGGGAGCGAGGAGAGTCCAAGTGTGAAATTTGTGTGCAGTGTGTATTAGAATTACTAACGAAAACTGACATGGGTGAAAGTATACAAGGGAAAAGTGGGGGAGGGAGGTGGCTCCAAATTGTGCATCGCTTTGGTGTGAAAGTGTTCTAGTGCTGATCCTCCTTAGAGGATCACCTTGTGCTCCACCTGTCTTTCTGTCATTTAAGATCCCAGTTTTCAACAAGGCGGCCCCCACTCTCCGTGGTAGCAGCCTTCCACTCTGGGGCGAATCCGCCGGGGTCCCGACACATCCATTGTAGTTTCATGAACAGACGTACCACGAACAAAGCCGTCAACAGCTGTTCGTTCGCGTACTGAAAGTCTTTTACAATTGTGCCTGCCCTGAAAAGGGCCTTTTTTGTAGCTACGACATTGTTTATCTAAAGCAGGTGCTTGAACTGGCGACACTCTGACGCGGCACAGGCTTGGTAACGTCGAACGACGTTTTGCCGAACTCTTTCAAGGATTCCTGGCATTCCCCTTCCTGCACCTCTGCTAATTTCCCGGCCGTCGAAGAGTTCATTTAAATATCCGCGTACAGCACGATTGATATATGCGGGCGCCCCGCTGCAACGACCCGCGTAGCCATTTGTCCAGGGGAGCATATTTCAGCAGACCGAGTGGAGATTCTTGCAAAAAGTGCAGGTAATTTGCACCGGTAAGTCGAGGAGGTGGACGGACCGACCCAGTCATATGGTCACCCACAATGCCTCCCTAAATGTTGAGCGAAAACCGTTCCTGGTGTCAGTGGACGTACGTGACGTGTGGATTTCCCCTTTCCCTGTAATGAACGTTTCGAGTGTTGTAAAGGCCATTCCGATGGAAGGTGCACTCGCCGGTAAACAACACAATGGCGGGGAAGTCGGGATCTTTTAACACGTCGCAGAAGCAACGAGCAAAACCCTAGCCTATGTTCATAGTCCGCCACAGGATTTAGGTCTTGGACAGGGTGGAAACTAAATGGATGCTGGCCTTCATCCCTCATAACCTCCCAGACTAGCCGATGAGTGATGCCCATGTCGTGTCCAACCACTCGCGTACTTGTCGTAGGTGCTTCCTCGAAGTGCTCTGGAACAGTCTCTTCAAATGCAGCATCCCGTCGTGTTCGAGGTTTCCAACATAACCATAATATCCTGCTAACGAGCCTGTTTCGCCAAGTCGCCGGTGAATTGCTGTAGACGTTTGCGGGTGTAGGTGGAGTCTTGCTGGGTACCTTTCCTCATACAATCGTCGAGCTTCATGCGCAATACCATCGGCTAGTCAATAAACAAAACCCATATCTCGTTGTTCTTCAAACGAATACGCCAGGCTTACTGTATGACTAAATCGCAGGAGATGTTTGTGTGCTCCGAAGCGAAGCTTACGTGTGAATGCTTCTGATGTGAGGTGGAGACAAACAGCAAGATCTATTCGATACGTGTGCGTATCACGTTGGGGCAATGACAGGGCGAGGGACGTTTGTATGTGTGAACTGACAACCATAGCGCTGCCCGTCAACCGACGAAAGGCAAGGGGCCGTCCGATGGCCAATCGGAGCACGTGGAGTCAAGTTTCCGTAGTTCAAAAATAATGCGTTGTCGACCTACACAACATTAGTAATTTTGATCCTACTGGCTTCAGCTATCCAGGATTAAAAAATTCGTGACACAATTTTACCTGTATATAGGCAAATCGCAGGAGATTGTGTTTTCATGGTAGTGTGAACCATAACAGTGAAAAATGTCTAGTAAACACGGGCTCTAAAGTGGATACCATAAGAGCTATGGGCACTTGATCAATAGAGGAGATTTGTTTCACAGTACGGAAGATGAACAAGTGCTCATGGCTCCACAGACATGTATTTCAGAGTCCATGTTTACTGGACTTTTTTTCTTTCCTTTGCACCATACTGCCCCCTCTGAAGTTTGCTACTCTACAATCTTAACAGCAATACGCCTACATGTATTCCACTCTCAAAGGTATCAGGACGGTTTCGCTTATAGCTTTCGGCGCCGGTGCAGGGACCCTTAACCCAAACTGACCGCTACGGTCACAGGTTCGAATCCTGCCTCGGGCATGGATGTGTGTGATGTCCTCAGGTTAGTTAGGTTTAAGTAGTTCTAAGTTCTAGGGGACTGATGACCTTAGAAGTTAAGTCCCATAGTGCTCAGAGCCATTTGAACCATTTGATACATGTGTCCGTCACCCTAGAAACTTTGTAACATCATCACGGAATCATTCTGTATATGCAGGATGAAGATTAATAAAACCGACAAACTGCAGGGACAGATTCCTGACTCGAAATGGAGGAAAAAAGATCCTATGAACATGGGTCCGAAAACGGATCGTTGGCATGCTACGTAGATGACGCTGACGAATGAAAGTTCCTCTGAGCACGTGCCTTGTAATACCTATGTGTTTCAGGCTGTGTGATTGAGGCAGAGCACTGTAAGCAGCATAAAGGTGCGGTATTCACGTCGGGAACAAGCCGAAATGGTGTTTTTGTACGGCGAAGCAGGTGTAAACGATCGAGTGGCAGCACGGCTATATCTAAACAAGTACCCTCACAGACCCCAACATCATAAAATATTTCAGGCTCTTTTTGCGATTTTGAGTGATCACGGGTCCTTTCAGACAGGCGAACGTGCTGGGAGGCTACGGACTGTGAGCGTACACCAAATCTGGAGTACCGGGTTCCGCCTCTCGACTGTTTCCACCTGCTTCGCCGTACACAAACACATTTCGGCTTGTTCCCGACATGAATACCGGACCATTCTGACGCTTATAGTACGCTGCGTCAATTGTATAGCCTGCAACACGCAAGGAACACACGGCACGTGGTCAGAGGAACTCTCGTTCGCCGCGTCATTTGCCGTGACAACGACGCTTTCCCGGACACATGTTCATTGGAGTTTCGTTCCACTTCCAGTCAGAAATACGTTCCTGCAGTTTGTCGGTTTTATTAATGTTCATCCTGTATATACATTAGTAGGCGCCCGTCCCTATAACTTTTTGTTGCGTCGTCGTTGGATGACGTTTCCAGACGTGGCTTCCTACGTAAAACCTGACCTACTGAGTCCTCTCTACGACCAGCAGGAGTGTATATCATGAATTGTGAAACACCCTGTATATCCCACAAGTACTGCCACGAACACTAAAACGAACAGTGCTAATCCATTCCAGTGACAATTCTACTATCACAGAGAATTTTAACTCTAGCTACTTACGTACATGCTGATTGCGTGTGGTGTACAAAGTTGGATTGACATGTGAACATGTGTTCCGTGTGGTTCACTTTCTAAATCAGGCGCTGTACAAACCGAAAGAAAGATGAAAAAAAAATTATATGGGCAGTACATACTGGACACATTCAGTTTTTTTGCGTTGTAGATGGCTAATTAGGTCTAATCAAGGCATCCTTTATGGTTTAAGAATTGTTAAGGGGAAACGTCTTTCATTTACATCTGTACATATTGTCAACGAAACTTATAGCAACAAGGTTCACTCCTTTCTGTGCTAAACTTAGATTCGTTAAAGGGTGATGCACACATGTTTTCTTTCTAGTGTTGCATCTGTGAAAATTTCACTTCCTCTGGAACTCAGATGGAATGTTATAATACATTTCATTAGGCTAGTACTGTGAGGTTGCTTAAAGAGATGCCTGCCAGAAGTACTTGTGTGAACCCCACACATAATTCTATGTAATGTTTGTGAAATCTTATGGGACTTAACTGCTAAGGTCATCAGT